>NC_060277.1:83713864-84313864 GCF_021613505.1 Equus quagga | reverse complement strand
GTTAGATGACTGTTTTCACTCACCGTGACCCTAGCACCCAGCACAGGCCCTGGGACGTGAAGGCTCTCCACAGACATTTGTTGAAAGAATAAACGAACAGGTGATATTGTCTACCCCACATCAGTCCTTGAAGACAGACATCCCTGGCCTTTTGGTTCTGGAGTGTCCACCAAACCAAATAATCCTTCAGCAAGTGGTCAGTGTATGGGAGGAACATTGGGGAGCACTTGGCTCCATCTCTTCTGGAATAATCCAGCGCACCATTCTGGATTCAAGTCCATGAGGCCTGATTCTATTCAGAACCATCACCACTGCCCAGAAGGACACAAAGAACGCTAAGACTCATCCTTGTCCAGAGCCCAGCATGGGTGGCAGATCCAGGACAGCCTGCTCTGTGGCCATAAGTGGCATCAAGTGGTAGCACATTCGTGGCTGGCCAATGGGCCTTCCAGGGCCAGTGAGGAAGATCGGAGAGGAGCCTCGCCCTTTCTCATGACCCTGCCAAAAGACTACACTGTGGGGGATAGGAGAGGAAGAGCTGAGAGAGAGAGCACCACTCTTCTAGCACAAAGGGCCCTGGCTGGTGGCTGCCTGCCCTTGACATTAGGTGCTGGCTCCAGCCACCTCCAGTGCTTCTGAGGAGCTGGGACGACCAAGCTCACCACTCCCACACCCATCACGGGAGCCAGAGATGCTGATGAGCCTGTGGCTCCACAAGGGGTGGGAGGTAGGGGAGTTGGGGCGGTGGGAGGGTGTAAAACCTGCACAATCTTTGAAACCATTGTTTGCATTTTTGAACTTTCTAGATTGTAAGTGCCCTATGCAAGAGACTGTTGCATTCAACAGGGTGTCTAAATTCCTACAGCCTTCAGGCATTCATTCTTTCTAGATGTATTGAGATGCCAGGATGCAAAGATGGATCCATGTGGGTGCTGTCTTGTGGAGAGACAGGCTGAGGGGGCTGAGGAGGGTGCAGCCCCAGCCCCTCCTCTCAGGTTCTGGGATGCAGCCCCTGCCCCTTTTTGTACTCCTCCCTGCCCCCTTGCTCCAGAGTGGCTTCCATCCCCCGTCTGGGTCAGCTACCACAGCAGCCTCGCCCAGAAGGGGGCCAGGGGAGTACAATCGGAACAGCCAGCACAGCCTGTCAGACTCCCAAGTCCCACCCAGAGGCCACCAGGGTGGCCTGCTCAGGCCTGAGGCACCTTCCCAGCCTATGTGAGGAGGCTTCTGTCCGTCAGATCACACCTGTGCCCTTGGGAGCCAGGAGGAGAAGGAAGTAGCTTGTAGAGTCAGACCCAGGTTGACACCCCCTTCCGAGAGCATGACACGTTATTTCCTCTCCACTTCAACAATAAAACTGAGCTCCCAGGCCCCACTGAGTCCCCTCGCTCGTTATGTCTCTGATTCAAAGCAGGGTCTGCCTTGTCTGCCAGCCCATGATCCTCCTCCCCCTCTCCCAGTCCCTGCCCCTGGGAGTTCCCAGTGTGATGGAGGAGGTGAGGTACAGCTCACACAAGGCCACGGCAGGAGGGAGGGGAAGGGATGGGTGCTCGCCCTCAGCCGACCCCCCAGACAGGACCAGAGCATCTCTCAAGTGCTCACCAGAGAAGCTTCCTGCCCATTGGTAACTTTACTTGCAGATCAGAGAGGTCAAAGCCAAGCCCTTGCTCAAGGTCACATAGCCAGGCTGGTGCTGGGCTCCCAGGACAGCTCTCCAAGGTTCCACAGTGCTCTTTTTCCAGCCTCACTATAAACAGAGCACTCAGAGCTGCCTCTGTCAGGAGAGTCCTCAGCTCTGGAGCACACACATACACACAGGCACACACGTGCACACGTTCCTGGGCCGCCCTGGCCTCCGGCGCAGTTTGAGCCTAGCCCCTTCTCCCTGCACACCTCAGCGTTCTCATCATGAGAATAGGCCCAAGGACCCCATTCCCAGGAACCCCTGGGACCAGCAGACCCACCAGGCTCTGAGCCCTGCTCCACCACAGCTGTGTCCTTGGGAGCCGTTGGAGCTGAGCAGATAAAGAGATCTAATCATGCTTGTGGCCAGCAGCTCCACTGTAGCTGGTAGACGGTTTTTGTGAAAAGGGTTGCAGAATCTTGAGGTTTCGAGATGGCGAGGGGAGGGCGGGAAGTAAGGTTCTTGGGTATTGCAGCTGAAAGATGCCAGGGAGGGCAGTCTCCCTCATGGTCCAGAGTCTGGGCCTCAGCCTGGCAGGGCCAGGCCTGTAACAGTATCCACTGACCCAGGGCTAGCCTGGCCCAGGGAGAACGATGCCCCTGACCAGAGGCACCAGATTCTAACAGATGTACAGGCACAAGTCCATTCTCTGACCCAAGAGCTGGACAGGCAAGGTCATGGCAGATGCATCCGTTCCACAAAGACGTACTAAGGCCCTGCCAGGCATTGTGTTAGGTGCTGAGGCTACAGGAAGCAACAGAACAGGTGCCTACCTTTTCTGAGTGGCATTCACAGAGCTGCAGGGAGCTGGCGCTTAAGCAGATCCAACCGCAGGATTACACATCTAATTACAATGATGTCAAGTTCTATGAAAGGAGCTATAAGAGTAAGAAACCAGAAGACCCAGCCACCCAAGTCATGGCCAGTGGGGCTGGGACAGGAGAGGTTCCCCATGGATGGGGCCTGGAGAGTCAGTAGGAGTCACCAGGCACAAAGGGAGAAGACCTTCATGGTTGGGACCCATAGCAGGTGGCGGTGAGCCCATTTTAGGAGCTGAAAGCCAGTGTGTTTAGAGGGAGAGGAGTAGAGAGAGGAGATGGGGCTCTGGAGAGGGGAGGTTGCAGGAGCCAGACTGTGTGAGCCCAGGGGCTCCTTTCCTTAGGAGAAACTGCATGGAGGGCCAAGATGAGTCAGCAGAGGGGACAGCATGCTTAGGGGACTGGCGGTGCCAAGTCCCCCAGGGTCTCATACTCCCATGACCACCAGGGAGAGAGGGACAGCAGTTGAGGGGCTTGCTGGTCAAGCCCCTGACCCCTAAAGACACACCCCAACCTTCCCTTGGTGCCTTATTTCCAGTCTCCCAGCAGCTTTATCTCCTCCTGTCACCCCAAGTGGTCTTTCGGGTCTCATTACAAATCCTTTCCTCCTGTTTGGCTCAGTCTTGGACTCTTATTTTGCCCATTTCCCTTTCAGAGGAAGAGCTCTCCCACAGGACTCCCCAACCTCTGAGGTCTGAGCCTGGCCCATCCTCAGCAATGGGTTCTGGACTCCACCATAGAGAGAAAAGTTCACACAGGCCTTGCAGAGAGCCAAGCTTCCCAAACACCCAACCTGGTGGAGCATCCCACTCTGATATCCCCAGCATGCGGCCTCCAACCTCAGTGGGCCGTCCATCCTCACGTCCCTCGAGCAGCACCCACTCCAACCACCCACAGCTCATCCTTGCACTGCGGAAAATCATGGGGCCCACCTAGTGCCCACCCTAATGGTCTACAGGTTGCCTCCCATCCCCTGCCCCACCCCGCTTACCTGGCCTATTGGGGTCAAGAGCCTGGGAGCAGCAAACTGCCACCTGGAGAAAGAGAGGAAAGCCCAGCTGGGTGGGGGAAGGGACATGCCTCCCTTTTAGGGTGAAAGAGGGCTTGTAGACTCATGGAATTCAGCCAGGACGCAACATGGTTCACTCACGTTCCACAATATTTCCGAGCCCTGGCTGTGGGCCTGGCTGTGCAGGGTGCTGGGTACACAGTTGTAAATAAGATCGGGCCTGGGGTTCCCAACGGGCTTGGTGGCCAGTCCAGGAGATGGACATGTGACAGCGTGTCTTCAGTACAGCCCAATCTGTGCTGAGAGAAGCATCAGCATAGGGTACTCTGCAGATATAATCCCGATCGTTTAGGGGGTGAACAGGAAAGGGATGACGGAAGGCTTCCTGGAGGAGGTGAGTCTCAGCTGGGTTGTGAAGATGAGTAGAAGTTAGTCAGGCAAAGGGAACACATACGAGGACCCAAAGGTGAGGGAGAATGCAGTGATTTCAGAAAGCTTCAGGGAGGCCAAGACTGGTGTGTGGTGAGCAGGTGGGGAGGGGTGAGTGGAGGCTAGAGAGGTCCTGTAGGGCCTGGAAGCTTGGAAGGATTTAGAGTTTCCCAGGCTGCTGCTAAAGGGACATTGTGCATAGACTCCATGGACCGTGACCCTGCCCGATAGGATCCTGGAAGGGGCCAGGGTCATCCTCAGCACAGCACGTGAGCAGCCCCGTCCCCGGCCCTCTCTCCCCGGAACCCAAAGTTGGGGGCGGTGTGTGGAAGGACTTGAAAACCTCCTGATTGTCATTTAACAAAGTGTCATTTAGTGGAAGGGGCAAAATGCCAGTACCCAGGAGAGGGCAGAGGACATGATCACCCTCATGCAGAAAATAAGGGATGCATTGTCCCTAGGGAATTTAAAAGTTCTAATAACACAGAGGAAATGTCAGACTGCTTCCTGTGATCGCCACGTGGCACAATTCTGAACACTGTCGGTGACTCAACACTCCTCCCCAAAGGCACCGTCTGTTGGCCTAGATTCTAGACGATTCCTGCAATTCCTGGGGCTGTAATAATCACAGGTGTAAGTTTCAAACGAATGCCTTTCATTGCTTGTCCTTTGATAAGCACTGTGTCCTCCGTGGACGTCGATGTGGAGAATTCCCAGTTGTGGGAGGCTCCCTCAGCCACATGCATTCTTTTGGAGAGAAAGTTCTAGGGGTTCAGGATCATCTGAGCTGGCGCTGGCCACCCTTCGTGCCTCCCGTCCCCTGGAGCCCTGCCTGACCTTGCCTTGAAACAGCTGGTTTGGTATAAAGTGAAAACACAGGGATCATAAAGATGAAGAGACGGAACTTGATTGCCTGCAATTCTGTCCCTCTGTGTGACCATTTGGAGTTTTAATTTCTGTTTAAAATTTAAAAGTGCAAACTGCAAAGTATAATATTTTGAGTGCAAACTTCACTTCATATGTGAATATTTTACTGAATTTGAATAATATCTTTAACATTGAAACATTATTTAAAAATTTTTAATTGTTTATTTTAAACCTAAAAAACAAATCAAGAAAACAGAAACTGTAATGATATATTAAATATTATATTAAAACCAATATGTAGGTAGTTTTTCTCTATTTAAAACACACGCATGTAATTAAAAAGCATTAATTCATTACACTTTTTTATTGTAATTTTTTATTTCTTTACTGGCATGATTATATGTACACAGTTTAATAAAGGAGAACTTTCACGCACGTCTTTTGTAGTCATTGTTATTATTTGTTTCGTTTAATGGGTATTACCCAATGTAATTTTGTTGTGTGGAGGAAAAGGTATCAAAGAATAATCCACTTCCGCTATCAGACATTCTAGGTCGCCAGTGGGAAACACTTAGCCCCAAGGAAAATCTAAAATCTTTCCATTGAGGTCCCAGGGGGCATCATGAAGAGCCCGCGTGGGGAATATGTGGGGCCTGTGCCCCTTGCTCACTCCTCTCTTCTCGTCTCTGGGTGTGGTTGACCCTGACCACAGAAAAAAAGCAGATGTCAAGGCTGACCACTGTGAGAACTGGCCTGGACCCCGCATGGCCAGGCCTGCCCCATAGTGAAAGTCATAGTCGGAGAGGGGGCAGGTGCCCAAACTGGAGAACCCCTGGAGGGCTTCTCTCTCCACCACTGTCACTCCACTCAGTTTCCAGTGGTCCCGGCACCAGCAGCTGGCAGGCCCACTCTGATGGGAGGAGAAGGGCTCAGAGACCAGGGTCTGCACAGCCCTAACTGGGGAGGCTCCCTCGCCTTCCTTCCTCCCTTCCTCCCTTCTTTCCTCTCTTCCTTCCTTCCTTCCAGGTGCCCAGGCCTGGATGGTCTGCAAAGCCGTTGTACCCACTGCCCCCTACCCTTCAACCTGAGGGTCATTGCTGTCCTTGCGGGCCAGCCTGGACTGAGCTCAATAAAGGAAGCAACAGTGGGACCAAACAACAAGGTTTAGTCAACGTTGTCGAGTGCCTGCTGTGTGCCATTTGACCGGGGGGAGGGCGGCTAGAGGTTGCCCAAGTGGATGTCGGTCTGGGATGGGGGCCCAGGCCAGTTCTTAGTCACCTCTGTACTGCCCTCCTGGGTGCAAAGTGCTGTGGCTCCCAGAGGGAGACTTTCTGCAGACTCAGTAGAGGCCTGGAAGCAGACAAGAGGAAGGGTTGTCCGCGGAGGGTTGAGGTGGCTGGAGCATAGGGGCAGAGTCCTGTGGGAGGGCAGCAGAGAGCAGGCTGCAGGGGCAGGAGAACCAGGTGGCAGACCTAGCTTTTCCTTTGGTTTCCTTGCCTGAACCTCTGCCTGCCAGCAGGGCGCCCCGGAACCTGCCCTCTGTAGACTGGTTGTACAGGTCTTCTCAATGGTCCCCGCTTGCCTCTCATCACCACCTCGAGCAGTCAATAGGCCAAACCCCCCAGAGATGGGCCAACATGGCACGGTTGGGTCTACAGCCCGGGGTTCTGTCTCGAGCTTGTCACAAGAACCCATGGTAGCCCACAGCTGTGGCAAACCCTTGCACAACACACTACCGCTGAAGAATTAGAGTCCTCTCCGAAGGGAGAACAGAGCTCACTCTGAGTCCTCTTCAGGGGGGGACCCTGGAAGGAGGGCAACCCAGGTTTTAGACACCCCACCCCAGCTTCCAGCCTTCTGCGGGCATCTGGCTTCCTGAGGGCAGTGGAGGTGAAGCGTATTTGAGGAGCACACTGTCACTTTTCACATCTCTCTCCTTCGTGACCATCATGGTCCTCATCTCGCAGGTTTGGAGGCTGGGGTCCAGGGAGTGGTGTGATTTACTCCAAGTCATGCAGGGGGTCAGCAACAAGGAACTCAATGTCCTTCATCAACTACACAGTGACTTTCCATCCAGGCCCCCTGGTCACAGGAAAGGGGCCCCTGTTGAAGACAAGGAGATAAAATCAGCAGGGCCCAGACCTTCAACGGGAGCTTGTGAAAGTGCCCACCAAAAGGGCTGCTTCAGCAGCAACTGTCGGCTGGTGGTGTGGGTGTGGGAGCAGGGGCTGGCAGGCAGGGCGTGGGGGACAGAAGGCAGGAGGTAAGGATACTGGGAACAGCCCTGCTGGGAGTCTGGAGCAGGCACAGGGTCTGCCCTGAGGAAGGACAGCCAGGTCCACCTGAAGAAGGGCCGAGGACAGGCAGGCTGCAGGGTGCAGCAGGGGCGATTCTGGAGCTGTGTATGGAGAGACAAGCACATGTTCTCCAGGCAGGCCAGGATGGGGTCGGGGCAAAGGATGAGCATAGCTCACCCAGTGGAGGGACCTGCAGGAGAGGCAAGGAGGTGTGAGAGGGCACGGGCCCCTGGGGGAAGACCGACGGGGGCGTTCTACCATTAAGATGTGGAAATGGAGGCCCAGCCAAGGTTGCACAGGTAGTGACAGAGCCAGTTGCCACCCAGGTCACTCTGAGCCCACTACAGCAGCCTCCTCTAAGGAAGCTACTGCTGGTCAAGCCCAGTAGGAAGTCAGAATTGACACCCACTGCTCAGTGCAAACCTACCATGGATACACACTGAAGAAACAGGGAGAGAAGCACTCAGCCCAAGACAGTTCCTCAGCTTCTATGGAGGCTTGCTCCCATCACTCTGCAGGGGACTTTCCCCATGACATCTCACTGTGTGTCGCAAATGGTCCCATGCGTTAGCCCCTTAGTTCTCACCGCCAGGGCCTGCCTCAGCCATCACCTCACCCAGTCCTGGCACCTTGGAGAGAGCTGGTAGGGATAGGGAGTAAGGAGGAGGGGCTGAATCATTGATCTTAAATCATTCATTCACTCAACAAACGTCTATTTAGTACCTACTGAATGGCAGGCCTTGTGCTGGGGGGTGTGAGGAGATACAACAACACTAAGACAGATCCAGTTTCTGCCCTGTTTGGGGAGGAGAGGAGCCTTCTCAATCATCTGGCCCAATTCTCATTTTAGGGATGTGGAAACTGAGGCCCAGAGAGGGGAAGTGACTTGCCCAAGACCACACAACTAGTTCATGGCAGAGACCTGGCCCAATCCTCTTCTGCAGCACGCTGCTTCTCAGTCCTCCTGCAAATGTTCCTTGAGCGATGCTTTGTGTTCCAGGCGCTGCTCTGGAACTCGATAGCAAAGAGGGTGCGGATGGGGTGAGTGGGTGGGAGGGAAGAACATCCCCAGACCAGCGAGGGGAGGGGTGGGGGTGGGGTGTGTCAGTCTCAAGACTCCCCCAAAAATGAGGGAAGTTCCAGAGCTCCACCTCAAGGGGCTGGGCTTCTGGGGCCCAGAGCCCACCTCCCCCACCCCAGGACGGGATATAAAAGTCCTTCCCAGCTACTTCCACAGAAGAGCAGAAGAGGAGAGGTCAGCTTGGGTCCTCTGGGTGAGAAGTGAGCACGGGACTCCACCCATGCGCAGGACGTGTGTTTCGGTGGCTTAACGCGCTGTGGCTGGGGGTCTCATTGCGAAGATGAAGCTGCTCCTGGCCCTGGCAGGCGTCCTAGCTGCACTCATCCTGGCCCAGCTCTGTGAGGGCACTGCCCCAGGTAATAGCCCTTTGGGCGGCCCAGGAGGAGGGCAATGGAGGGGGAAGAACTTGGGTGTGGGGGGACTGCAGCTCCCCTGGACCCTGAGTTCCCTTCCCTCTGAACAGCCTCCCCCAGGGCAGTGGAGACCTCGGTCCTTCGGGGCTGCATAACAGAGGCCAAGTTGCTGGTGGATGCGGCCTACAATCAGACTCAGAGGAGGTAGGTCTGGGTCTGAGGACTGCATGGGCCTGAGAGGGTAGATGAGGCAGGATGGGCTCCAGCCAAGGTCACCTCACCCATCATCCTGCCCCTGGGCGCCATGGGGCAGTGCCACGTGTGTAGAGAGCCTCCCTCCCCTCCATCATTCTGTCTGTTTACACTGTCCTGACTGCCTGCCGCCCGGCCTGGGGATCTGCTGGGTGAGTCTGCTTCCTTTCTCCAGCCCTCATCCCTCCTCTCCTGGGCAGCATGAAGCAGCGCCTTCGCAGTGGATTGGCCAGCCCCATGGACCTGCTCTCCTACTTCAAACGACCAGCAGCGGCCACCAGGACAGTCGTTCGGGCTGCCGATTATATGCATGTGGCCTTGGGGCTGCTGGAGGAGAAGTTACAACTCCAGGGGTCCAGATCCTTCAATGTCACTGGTACTGTGCTCCCTACTGAGCCCCCAGGGCCTTCCCTGGCCTGGGAGTGGAAGGAAGCCAGGAGGGGGAGGCAGGGTACACAGCCTTGGGATGTTGGGAGGGGAGAGGTAAAGGGATGAGAGATACTGAGCAGACAAGCTCAGGAAGGAGCTAGAATCCTGGGTCCAGACCCCTATTCACCTCCCCCCCAAGATGTGCTAACAGAACCCCAGCTGCGGCTGCTGTCCCAGGCCACTGGCTGTGCTCTCCAGGACCAGGCCGAGAAGTGCAGTAACAAATATCGCACCATCACCGGGAGATGCAACAACAAGTGGGTGCCAGGGCCTGCGCCTGACCTGGGGGGTGCCTCCCTTCCCTCATCCACCCTTCCCTACACGCTGAGTGGTCTCCAGGCCCAGAACTCTGCTGACTTGAGCCCACCTACTGCTGCAGGAAGAGACCCTGGCTGGGGGCCTCCAATCAGCCCCTGGCTCGCTGGCTGCCAGCTGAGTATGAGGATAGGCTGTCGCTCCCCTTCGGCTGGACCCCCGGCAAGAAGCGCAATGGCTTCCACCTCCCTCTTGTGAGTCAGGGCTGAGGGTCTGGAGGATGCTCCTTCTCTTCGAAACACGGGAGTCAAAGCGGAGCCCAGAGTCAGCCAGACAGGGCTCAAATCTAGGCTCCACCACTGGCCGGCTGTGTGACTTTGGGCAGGCAATACAGCTGAGTCTCAGTTTCCTCATCTGTAAGATGGCAGTAAAACCTACCTCATATTGCCGACGTGAATATTAAATAAGGTCCCTCCTATAAACATCCATATCGGATGTGGTCTATTAACGCTAGCTCTTACAGTATTGTTTTTTCTGAAAGAATTACTGTCAAAGTATCTTGCTAAATATAAAGAGCTATACACCTTCATCTAGCTATGTCTGCCAATCTAAATGACAATGTTTACCAGCTTATCAATTTTCTATTCATATGTCAATATAACAATCCATCACCTACATCTATCAAAAATCTACTTATTAATTTTTCTTCCATTGATCCTTCCGTCTATCTATCCAATTCTCTCTATAGTTATCCACCACCTAGCAACCGGTCCGTGCATCTATCGATCAGTTCTATCGTCTAGTTACCCACTAGTCTATGAATTGATTTATCCATTTGATCTATTTACCTCTCTGGAAGAGCTGGTGTGGTCTCAGCCAGCCAACCCACCCCCCCCCCCCCCTTTCTCTTTACCCCTGGAATCCTCATGAGCCAAGCCAGAGAACATCTTTCTAGGAATGACAGCCACACAGGAGGTGGGACAAAATAGGAAAGGGGAGGGGAGGTCAGGAGAGGAGGAGAGATTTTGTTAACTCCAGCAGGGGCCATCTGCTGGCTCCTGAGTTCCGGGTTGGCCCCAACACCTTGCAGGGTCTGGGAGCCCATGCCCTACAGTGACCTATCTCCCCTCCAGGTCCGGGACGTCTCCAACCAGATCGTGCGCTTCCCCAGTGAGAGGCTGACCTCCGACAGGGGCCGGGCCCTCATGTTCATGCAGTGGGGCCAGTTCATTGACCACGACTTGGACTTCTCCCCTGAGTCCCCAGCCAGAGTGGCCTTCACTGCGGGCGTCGACTGTGAGAAGACCTGCGCCCAGCTGCCCCCCTGCTTCCCCATCAAGGTACCCTCAGCCAACCTCCCAGGCCCCGGTGCAGCCTCCACCCAAGGGCTGACAGCTGGGAGTAGGGATGTGGAAGACTAAAACACCATCCTCAAGGAGCTGTCTGTGATGCTGGAGTATCAGGCAGAGATAAGAGGCACAGCCTGGAACACACCCCTGGTTCTGTGCGTCTTTGAGGGCTGGGAGTGCAACCTGCCAGGAGGTTCAGTGCAGGCTCCAGGGAAGGGAAAGCAATCGGACTGGCCTCGACCCATGGGTCTGATTCTCACAGGGGAAGCCACGGAGCTGCTGCTTTTGGAAGCCTTTAGGGCCTCTTTGCTCTTGCCCTTCTCTCTTTCCTGGGAAAGTCCAAGGGCCCTGCAGCTCCCGCCAAATCCTGGGATCGGGTGTGAGCACAGTGCTCTCCTTCAGGCTGAGAGGCAAGGGTGGTGTGAAACACTAGGGAAGAAAAGATGGACTCCAGCGAGCAGAACTTCTACTGGGGACAGAGGGGGGCCATACACGCACACACTCCGACATGCACACCCTCACTCACACTCAAGAGGCAGGGCGACATTCATGGGGCGTGACATGTGAGGGCCCGTGGCTGGCTCCTCCCTGTTGCAACCCTATCCATTCCTCAAGCTCTGGTTCACGGGCACCTCCTCCAGGGAGCCTTCCCATATCTTCCTATTCTATCTTTAGCTTTTGGCTTTTAGATCAAGCACAGCAAATGGCACCTCAATCTAGAGTGATAGTCTCCATATGTGTGGCTGTTTTCCCTGAAAGGCTGGCTTCCTGTACCCTGTACTGGGTCTCATTGACCTTCACAGTACCAAAGCACGAGCACAGAGAGGCACTTAGGAAATATCCATCAAATTGAATGGACTGAAAGGAGCACAGGCCTAATCGACAGGAGATCTAGGTTCTAACCCCTCCTCTCCTGATAACTGTTTGCTACTTCCCTTCTCTGAGCCTCAGTTTCCCCACCTGTAAAATGAGGATCTAAGGCCTCATCCATTTCTAACCTTCCATGACTCTGTGGCACAAAGTGCTGAGGATGTGCAGGTTGACCTGGTGAGCAGTATGAGTCTGGGTGAGTCAAGGAGGGCTTCCTGGAGGAGGGGAGTTTTCAGCAAGGTTTTAAAGCAGGTGGGGGATGACCAAGAAGAGTGAGCTTTCTTTCTAGGGGTCCCAGTCTCACTGGCTCCTCTTCCACCTCAGATCCCACGCAATGACCCTCGCATCAAGAACCAGAGTGACTGTATCCCTTTCTTCCGCTCGGCACCCGCATGCCCCCAAAACAAGAACAAAGTCCGAAACCAGATCAACGCTCTCACCTCCTTTGTGGATGCCAGCATGGTGTACGGCAGCGAGGTCTCCCTTGCCCAGCGGCTCCGCAACCAGACCAACTACTTCGGGCTGCTGGCTGTCAACCAACAGTTCCGTGACAATGGCCGGGACCTGCTGCCCTTCGACAATATGCGCAACGACCCCTGTCGCCTCACCAACCGCAATGCGCGCATCCCCTGTTTCTTGGCAGGTCAGACTCGGGGTTCTGGGTTGGGAAGCCACGGCGGGCTGTGACGTGGATGTATGGCCTCAGACCTCAATATTAGACACACCATAGCACAGACCTGTGGTAGTCGTCATGGAATCAGTAAGCGGGAAGGAGTCCCTTTGCAAACGCCCTGTGTGTGGCCAGCGATCACCGCTTGCCTCTCCCCAGTGATAGGGAGCTCAGGCCTATACAGTGCAATGGTCCATCTGTAGCAGCGCTGACTGTTACAAAGGTCTCCCTCATTTAGAGCCAACATCCACTTATTGCTCTTCTTCATGCTTCTGGAACTTCAGAGAAGAAGCTATCTCTCTTTCACACAGTAATAGCCTGTTTAATGACCCAAATATTTCTCTTCTCTGGGCTAAATTCCCTTAGGTTTTTATGTGCCCTCTCTCTTGCCTCACTAGACACTGTTATCTGGTACCTTCCTCTGGATGCCTGATGTCAACTCTCCTGGGGCCTTTGCCCCATGTGCTGGTTATAATGATAATGGTCATTGTTTCTGGTTATTTATGACATTTAAAGGCGCCATCTCTAATCCTTACAGCAGCCCTGGAAGGAGGGCATTTTTATCACCTCCGTCTGACAGACGAGAAACTGAGGCTGGGGGAAGATAACTAATGTGCTCAGAGCACAGATTTCAGGTGGCAGAGTCCACAGTGGGCACTCAAGTCAGCGTAGTGTCCGGTCTGTGACCTTCCCACTCGACTCCACCGCTTTCTTCTCAGGGAGTTGGCTCCAGCCGCCTTTCCTAAGGATTGTATATTTCTTTGCTCCTGGCAAGAGCAGCGTGCACCTTCACGAGAGGTCTACTAAAAAGTAGATTAAATATGACTTTGTACAAAAGGGTTTAGTTCAAAGCCGGCAAATGACTGTGTGTAGGGCCCACCTTTGGGACTTGACTTTCCTTCCCGGCCTCGAGGGGAAGGTTTGCTACAGGGACGGGCTCTGCCCAACTCTCTTGGGCTCCCTGGGGAGAGCAGCACGACACTAAGTCCAAAGCTGGGGGAAGGTCCAGCCCTCGGCAGAGGACGTGCAGATGGATGCAGTTCACAGGACACGTGGGCTCACAGTCCCAAAGTCAAGGTTCCTAGAATCACCCAGCTCCCTCCACCAGCCTTGGATCCGGTCATCTTACAGAGTGGAATCATTAGGCAAAGATTTTCCCTCCCCGTGCTTTTCCACCTCATCCAAACCTGTTCCAGTCACTTCAGGATCCAAGACCCTGTTGTCCTCCCCGTCCTGGCCCGCTGTGCGGGGGAGGAGGGTGGCGGTCAGTGGCACCTCACAGCACAGCTGAGGAAATGGAGGTCCAGTGAGGGCCAGGAATTTGGCCCAGGTCACAAAGTCCCACCACCTCTCTTGAGTCCTCAGAGCTCTGACTGCCTTAGTAGAAAGACATTCTCTGGGAAGGTCTATGGTGACTCTAAACTTGGGGTTTTCCAGGTGACTCCCGATCAACTGAAACCCCCAAACTGGCAGCGCTGCACACTCTCTTTATGCGAGAGCACAACCGGCTGGCTACCGAGCTGAGACGCCTGAATCCCCGGTGGACCGGGGACAAGCTGTACCAGGAGGCTCGGAAGATCGTGGGGGCCATGGTCCAGGTAGAGAGCCCTGGGTCCCAGCATCACCTAGAAGACAATCTGGCAAGAGAAGCCACCTGAAGGAGTGGCTCCCACCTTCCTTAACACACCCTCAGGGAGGTGCCTCAAGTCAGCTAAGTCTGGGAGACTGAGGGTGTACCTGATATCTGACCTGTACCCCCATCCCTGTGTGACCCTGTCCACATCACTCAGCCTCTCTGGGCTTCACTATCTCCATCAGCCAACAGGAAGGTAATGTTGCCACATTTGTCATGATGCCAATAAAGAATTAAATGTCTGAGCAGCCCTTCAAAAGGCAAGAGGCCTGTCCAAATGCAAGGGAGGAGGGTGGGCGGCCAGTGAGGTAACGTTCCTCCTATGTGTCCTCTTCCAGATCATCACCTACCGAGACTTTCTGCCCCTGGTTCTGGGCAAGGCCCGGGCCAGGAAAACCCTGGGGCCCTATCGGGGGTACTGCTCCAACGTGGACCCCCGTGTGGCCAATGTTTTCACCCTGGCCTTCCGCTTTGGCCACACCATGCTCCAGCCCTTCATGTTCCGCTTGGACAGCCAGTACCGGGCCTCAGCACCCAACTCGCGTGTCCCGCTTAGCTCTGCCTTCTTTGCCAGCTGGCGAATCGTGCATGAAGGTAACCAGGTTTTCCAGAGGCAGATGGGAGTGGGAGTAGGGCCCAGCTTAGTGCCAGGAGGCAGGCTGCTGCTCAGGCCACTGCTAACCATCTCCCCAGGACAGTGAAAACAAGGCAGGTGCCACCAAGACCCTCAGTCATGGGCCTCCCAGCTCCTGAGATTAGAGGATTTCCAAAAGGGGAGGAGATGGATATCAGAATGGTGGCTTGTGGGCCTGAAAGGAGCTTGCCTTCCACACCTTCTTTAAGAAGTGGGGGTGACTTCTTTCCCCGCCAGCTCCAACTCCCTTCATGTCCACCCAGGCCCCTGTTTCCTGATACAAACTTTGTAGAATATAAGCGAGTGTCTTGTCCAGGTCTGAGCTAGCCTGGCACCATGTGATGATCCAAGGGGCTTCCCAGAGGCTAGTCCAATCTGTGCTGCTCATATTCCCCGCCACCAGGTGGCATCGACCCCATCCTCCGAGGCCTCATGGCTACCCCTGCCAAGCTGAACCGCCAAGATTCCATGTTAGTGGATGAACTCCGGGAGAGGCTGTTTCGGCAAGTGAGAAGAATCGGGCTGGACCTGGCAGCTCTCAACATGCAACGCAGCCGGGACCATGGCCTCCCAGGTGAGAGGGCTGCCTGCCCCTCCCAGGCTTCACCTGGACCAGGGCTGCTGTTGGGGGTGGGTGGGTGCGGGTTTCAGAGAGGGCCCTGGGCGCCTCCTTTCTGCCTGGAACTGTGTACAGGATGTGCTGTGTTCAGAGGCACACAAGGCCAAGGTTGATGCAGTAAAGCATCCCTGGGACCACCTTTTTGCTGTCCCTCCACGTCTTCTCCATTCACTGTAGGGTCTCTAGCTTTAGGTTCACAACAGGACCAGGACTTGGACACAGGAGCTGACAAAGGAGATCAGGACATTCCGAGTAGAGAAAAGCAGTAGATTTAAAAGGTAGAGATGAACTGCTCCATTCACCGTCAACCTGGCAAGTTCCAAGGAGGAGGAGTAAAGGTCCAGGGATATAGAAACTAGCTCCTGCTCCAAATGGAGAAAGACACAGAGCCCGAGAGGCAGGGAACAGGTGGAGTAAAATTAAGACTGCCTTGGCTGTTTGGTGAGGACATAAAAAGACTTTATCCCACGAAAGAAGAAAAACTAGGCACTTTGCTAGGAACTTTCACGGATATTAACTCATCTAGTCCTCCCAACGACCTTGAGAAACAGCTGTTACAGCCATTTTCAGAGATGAGAAAATAAGATCAGAGACATCTAGCAATTTGCCCAAGGCCACACAACAAGGAAGTAGTAAAATCTGCTTCAAGTTCAAATGTTCTCCTTTCTTCCCCCTGTTCAGGCCACAGTGTTAGGGGTAGCCTTTGGCCACTGCCTTGCTCCTCTCTGCCTCTCCCCACCTCCCACTTCCCCGTCTAAATACAACCTGAAGCCCCACCCGCCTCGGCTCACCTTTGGCCGTGTATAACGGAGCGGGGGGATTTCAACTGCACCTAACACAGCACCTGGTGGGCACATTGCGGGCACTCAAGAACCTGAATTTCTTTCCTCCCCTCCACTTGGGCGCTCCTGAAGGCTAAAGATGCGAGGGCACCCCCTGCTGGAGAACTGAGATTGCTAGCCACCCAAGTTGCTACAGTGAATTTCTGTTCCCTCCAAGCTGTCCCAGAAATATTTTCCTGATACTAGCTCCTGCAGTCTCCTCCAGTCCCTTCCCAAGTTCAATACTTAATTGGGAATTGGAAGACCTAGTTTGAACTCCACTTAATAGTGGGGTGATCTTGGAAAACTCATGGTTGCTCAAGCTCAACAAATATCCATTGATAAAATGGAGATTACGAAGTGCCTCACAAAGGTGTTGTGAGGATCCTGAGAGAGAATCACACAACACTTAGTACAGTACATGATGTGATTTCCCTTTGTTCAGCTGGGAGATGGGGTTTGTGAGTGGTTGTTCAATGGACGGTGTTGGGCTGGTGTTTCTTCAGGTTACGGCAAAGCTATTTCCTACCTTGCTGGTCCCTGCCACATCGTATGGCTTGGTTCTGGTGTGGGATCCTGAGAGCTGAGACATCAGTGTGGCTAGTCTTTGGAAGTTTGAGTAGGGGAAAAAATTTTTAAACAGCTTTATTCAGATATAGTCATATCATATCATAAACTTTACCCGTATGAAGTACACAATTCCATGATTCGAGTATATTTAGAGCTGTTCATCGATCACCAAATTTAATATTAGAACATAATAACAGTCACTCCCCATCCCCACCCCAGCCCCTGACAATCACTGATCTACTTTCCATCTCTACACATTTGCCTATTCTGGATCTTTCATATAAACAGAATCAGACAGCATATGGTCCTTTTCTGAGTAGATGAACTTTACCCATGCTCTTCATTTCTAGTTTTTTTCACTCATTTATTTACTCATTCATTCATTCGACAAACCTATTGAGTCTTGTATATTCCGGGTACTGTCTTATTTGTCCCGAATTAATGCACATGAGCCCAATAATACTATCATTGTGGTTATGAGTGTGGGGTTACAACAGCTTTTTACATTAGGACCCTCTCTCAGTTCGATGCACACAAAGCATGGTTGTCTGCTCACGTTGAAAATGAGCGGGCGGTGGCCTGCTCTTCGGAAGGCTCAGGGCCACTTTTGCAGCAGGGATCTTGTTCTGCCTAGTATTGCCTACCACAGGGTTCTCTCAGGAGAGAGTGTGGAGAGAAGCAGAAGCTAATGCGCGGTGGGCAGAGGTGAGACTGAAACCGCTTCTGCCCTCTTGCCCTACAGGGTACAATGCCTGGAGGCGCTTCTGCAGGCTCTCCCAGCCCCGGAATCTGGCTCAGCTTAGCCGGGTGCTGAAAAACCAGGCTTTGGCAAGGAAGTTCCTGAATCTGTATGGGACACCTGACAACATTGACATCTGGGTTGGGGCCATCGCAGAACCTCTTCTGCCAGGGGCCCGAGTGGGGCCTCTTCTGGCTTGTCTCTTTGAGAACCAGTTCAGAAGAGCCCGAGATGGGGACAGGTAAGAGACTCTACCCTAAAGAGACCAGCCCCAGAGGCAGGGCAGAAAAGCACTAGCATTTCAAGACTCGACAACAGGGGAAGGTACTCTTTTTAGCTTCATCTCTTCCAAGTTCACAGGACCTGAGACCAGGAGGCTCCTCCCTGGAGAGCTTGGTCAGAGGGAGAGAGACCACTGACCCAGGCAAGGCTGATAATCGCCTGAGCTGAAGGCACCTTTAACCCAGGAGATAGACCTGTCAGCCTCGCTGTTCCAGGCTAGCAGATCCCAGAAAATATGGCAGAATGGGCTAAATCTGGTTTCCCTCCAGTAAGCTTGTGGTTTAAGACCTGACTCCCTATTGGATTCGGCATTTACCTATGTTCAAATCCAGCCCTGACCACTTAAACTACTTTGCATTTAATGCCAGGCCATTTACTTGATCCCAGAACCTGTTTCTTCATTTATAAAATGGGAATAATACCTATTTCGCAGGAGTTTTGGAGAAGTGAACGAAACAGTGTATGTAAAGTACCCAGCACACAGCAGGTGCTCGTTATATGTTAACTCTCCCCAACCTTCACCCACGTCTCTTGACTCTCTTGGTAGGTTCTGGTGGCAGAAACGGGGTGTTTTCACCAAGAGACAGCGCAAGGCCCTGAGACGGGTTTCCTTGTCTCGAATTGTGTGTGACAATACTGGGATCACCACCGTTTCGAGGCACATCTTCAAGGCCAACACCCACCCCCGGGGCTTTGTGAGCTGCAGGAGCATCCCCAAGTTGGACCTGTCAGCCTGGCGAGGCAAATGAGGCTCAGCAGGTAAGAGGAGGCCCTCCTTCCACAGCCCTGGGCCGGGTCGGGCCCTCACATCCCTCCCTGCAGGGGACAGCTGACTCCTTTCAGGCCTCTAAGCAGAGACAACAGAATTTGTCACTAGGGACAGGGAACTCTTTCCTAGTGGCTTTCCTGTATGCTAGCTTCTGGGCTGATAGTTAATCCCGGGGCCTAGGCCTTTGGGGGGGACAATTAAGAAGTGCCAAACTAACCTCAGCTTAGTCATCAACACCCTAAAACAGCCCCATTTCTTGATACCCAGCAAGTTCCTCACTTGCCCACTTCTCCTGCTTCCACAGGAGTCCACGCCAAGCCTCCAATCTTGGAGACAATGGGACCTACAGAAGACCACAAGCCCACCTTCTCCCCCATATCTTGCTGACGCTTTTGCTGGCTACAGAAAGCTGGTTCTTTGGCTGGGAGTGACAGCTGGTGCTCCCAGCAGCAAGGAATCCTCCCGCCTTGGGAGCTTCTTAGCTATTAGGTCATGCATCAGCTCCAGGTGTAAGGACTTGTGAGCCAAGCAAGGCGGTCTAGAGGCCCTCATCTGAGAATAGTCATCTGGAGGGTTTCCAGCCCCTGTCTCCTATTTCCCAGCTTGTCCCCGACCCCTGCCCATGACTGGGAGGCCACATAGTCCCAGCCTCTAGCCACCTCACAATCTTTCTCTGGAGCCTGCAGGCTGGGAAGCACACTCTGCTTCTACCAATAAAGCACTGCTAAGGGCACACACTGGTTTTTGCACTGGGCTGGGGAGGGCATGACCCTAGTCCCGTGCTTTGTTCCAGATGTTTAAGAGGAGGGCTGCCAAGACACAGCTGGCACTAACCTCTAAGCCTCTCTTGGGGGCTGAGTTAAGAGCAACAAAAGAAATGCTCTGGAGTAGGAAAAGGGGAGGGGCAGCAGCGTTAGGGGCTCCAACATTGAGGCTATCTCAGACATGCCAGCAGGCTGAGCAGACAAACAGCCAACAGAACGTCAGTCAGTATAAAAGGTGTTTATGTAGAAAAAACACAATAAAAGATACCACCCTGCTAGCAGAAAGGACTGCGCACTACCTTTAGCCTTCATTTACTCCAAAAATAAGGTATATCTCAAACGCAATAAGCCCCACGCAGTAGGATGAGGCTACTCTGGAAAGAGGATGCTGAGCCTCCTGGGCCAGGAATTTAAGATCTCTCACACCTTCCTTCTTCTTTCTTGAGCCTCCATTTGTAAAAAGGGTTGTGGAGCATAAGGTACCTGCAGCCCTCTGCAACTGAGACTGAGATGAGACAGAAAAGAGGCTGTGTCAAGGACAGAACTAACTATGGGGTTACCCCAAACTCGTGTCAAACCAAAAAGCCTGCCTTGTTGTGATGCCCACTTGCAGTAGTTGAAATATGAAGATGGGGACCATATGGGGGGCACAGGGTCTCTGGTTTATTGCCACCTGGCAGGGAGAAGACCCTGCTGAAGACTAGGCAGAGGCGTCAGCCTGGGACTTTCTTAGCAGGTCAAAGTGGTCTCTAATAAGAAGGATGAAGAGGCAGGAGGGCACCGGCCTTAGATAGCGCTTGACTTGTCCTCTTGCACGGAGGGCCAGGGCTGCAGTGAGCTAGGAGACCGTGGCTCCCGAGGGGCCCACTAGGTCCTGGGGAAGGCTTTCTCGGGCCTCCTGCATGCGGCGCCGGGCCCGACGGAAGGCCTCTGCAAGGGAAGCAAGTACAGTAGTCAGCTACTGATGTGGCGAGGAGCGTGGCCCATGCTGACCCTGGGTGGCAGCTGGGGAAAGAGGGGAACGTACCCAGCACACTGTGAATAGAACTCTGCTGGCTGAATCCTTCCAGACGGTCCAACACACTCCGCATCCTTTTCCGGAGGGAACTCGACTCCATGAAGGCCCTGCAGGGGAGCCCGCTACGTGGCCACGGCTGCTCTCTGGCCCTCAGGGATAAGCAGCCCCGAGGCAGAGGGCCAGGGTGACTCACCTGGACTGCTGCAGACAGTGCAAACGGAAGGTGACACTGCCTGTGGTCTCTGTGCGGAGTCCAAAGCGGCTCAGACGCTCCCCCTGTGGCACGTAGTTAGCATCAGCTTTCTGTGGTTTCTAGACCCCAGGCACCATGCTGGCCTCCTCCTGTTCTTATTCCCATTCTTGGGGAGAACAGTTGTTGGGGAAACCACTTTCCAGGACCCAGACTCCATCACCTCAAGGCTAACACTGGGCTCCCAACTGTAAATCAGGGAACATTCCAACTTCATTTGAGAATAAGCAGTCTCACAGGCTGCCTGCCAATCCTCCTCACCTCCAACTGAGGCCTCACTGATGGGCTGGAAGGAGGGGCCAGCTATTCTGATGGGGATCAAGGGAAACGTCTAAGTACACTATTTTCCAAAGACCTCCTAGGATAGCAGAGTGGACATTTGCACCTAGGTCAAGACGTGGCCATGACTTCCAGCTTAAGCCACAGGAAGAAAGAGGCTAAATAACAATGAAGCAATGAACAAGGGACCTTAACTCAGACCCCACCTTCTACAGAAGAGATAGGAACACAAGTTCCCAGCATGAAGTCTCCACAGAGACAAAAGTCACCTTGAAGGTTCCTGGTATCCGCACGTAGGAGATGTCCTCCAGTTCCAGAGAACCGCCGATGAAAAACCTCCTCAGCTCAGCCACGGTGCCAAGCTCCATGGGTCTCCACGTGGAGACCGTCAGGGTGTGTGAGCCTGTGCACGATGAGAACGGTGCCAGGGCCAGAAAGGGCCTGTGGTCCCTCACTGACTCTCCAGCAATGACACAGTCCTAGCCACCAGTAAAACACCTGGTCTGGTGACGACCTGACCTCTGGCGAAGGTTATCATGGCAGTTTAGGGCACCTGTTTGGAAATCAGTGGGACAGACATTCAAATCTCAGCTCTGCCAGTTCTCACCTGTATACCAGGACAAGTTTCTTAACCTCTCCGAGCCTCATTCTCCTCACCTAGTAAAATGGAAACAGTAACACCTATACCTCACAAAGTGGGTGGGAAAATTAAAGAAGAAGCACTTAGCACAATGCCTGGCACACAACAGAAGATAACGGCTATTATTTCAAAATGAACGCTGATTCATTCACTACACATATGCTGAAAGCTCATTTCTGCCAGGCAGCCTCTCCCTGAGGGCCGCAAGTCAAATCAGAGGAGCGTGGAGCAGCTATCAGGGACGCCCAACCTGCTCAACTTCGCAGTTAGTTGGAATTTCACTCAGCTGTCTCTAATGGAGGGGGAACAATGCCTCAAAAGGGGCAAGGAATCTTGTAAGAGAAATGCTTCTAATTCCTAATTATCCCTACTTCTCACTGGAAGTGGCTGAATCTTTTGGAAGTGTTAATCTTGTTCCTAGGAGCCAGGGCATGTGGGCCACGTGAAAGGCAGGGACAAAAGGTCACCTGGGGTGGCAGGCAGCACCACAGCCCCGTAGCCTTCCACACGATACCTCTGCCAGAAGTCCAGTGAGAGGACCTCGCAGTAGAGCACAGGCCACTCCGGGAGAGCATCTGTGCGAGGGAGAGAAGCAGCCAGGTCATAAGAGGCCTTCACCAAGAGAGGGCACCGCGTGAGGAGACCGAAGGCCTAGGATCCACTGCTGAGCCACTCACCAGCAGATTCGTCCTCGTGGAGGAAGGAGGCCTCAAATGTGAACGGGTAGGAGAAGTAAGCCACCTTGTCCTAAAAAGGAGGAGTGTTATTTCATACTCAGTGTCATGGGGTGGGCAAGGCCTCTCTTGGAATTTGTTCTCCCTGTGGCCAATGTCAAGAACACCTTTACAAGAGAAAAAGAAAAACTATCAGCCCAGGTAGGAAATAAGAGGCTGAGAGGTGAAGGGACCCCGCAAATCAAGCTGCTACCATTCTCAAAAAGGCAGAGAGAGGAGCCTGGACCAGGCAGCGCTGCAGAGCCCGCGGAGAAGGGCCAGGCCCAACTCTGGAATTCTCCCCAGAGGGCATGGCTGCCAGGCCAATAAATCTTCAGATGCCACCCCAGGAACAGAGTCCTATTTCCTTCTAGGTAGCCCCTCTCGCTGTCCATACCATTCCCAGGGACTTGGTCGCACAGGTCTGTGTTATTCCTGAGAGCTGCTGGAACGCTGGGCTTGACCAGTCTGAAAGCCAAAGACCAGATATAGTGAGTTTACCTGGGAGGAGAGCAAGTAGTTGGGGAAAAAAACAAAGTTCCTTTAGCCATTCATTCACTCATTCATGCAATCATTCATTCATTTAACTTTACTGAGTGTCTGCTATGTGCTATGACCAGCCATTGGGATATTTTGGTGACCAGATAGAAAAGATCCCTGTCTCTCATGGAGCTAACATTCTAATAGGGGCAGACAGACAACAAACCAACCACAAGAGGCTATCAGGTAGTGATAAATGCTATACTAAAAATAAGCTGAGGAAGGGACTGAGTAACCTGGAGGCTCATTTAGAGTGAGTGGTGAGGAAGACTTCTCAGAGGTGACACTTAGGCTGAGACCTAAACTCAAGAAGAACCAGTCATGCAAAGATACAACAGAAAGAGCTTCAGACAAAGGAAATGGTCCTCAAAAGGCCCTATGGTGTAAAAGAACTCGGCGTGTTCAAGAGCAGAAAGAAAGTATGGCTGAAACGTTGCAAGGGAGAGAAAGGCAGGGCCAGCTCATTCAGGGCTTGGAGTGTGGATTTTACTCTAAGTGCAAGGGGAAGCCGTGGGAGTTGTAAGCTCAAGAGATATACAGCTGGTGTACATCTCTAAGGCTCACTTTCGCTGTCGTGTATGTGGCAAATTAACTGTAAGAGGGAGCAAGAGAGGAAGCAACAGGCTAAGCTAAAAACTTAATGCACTGGCCTAGGCAAGAGATGACGGTGGCTTGGGACAGGGTGCTCAAGAGAACAGACAATTCAGGACATCTCTTGAAGACAGAGCTGACAGGAATTGCTGATGGAATGACTGGCTGTAGGGAGCCAGAGAAAGTGAAGAAACAAGGACGTCTCCTAGGTTTTTGGCATCAGTAACTAAGTGGCTGACATTGCCATTCTGCTAAATGGGGAAAATCATGAGGACAGGTTTGAAACAAGAGGGAGAATCAAGAGTTCCTTTGGTCATGTTAAGCAGAAATGACAAAGAGGTAACTGGCTATGAGTCTGGAGTTCAAGGGGGAGGCCAAGGCCAGAGACAGAAATCTGGGAGTCTGAGACATATAAACAGTATTCAAGCCATGGGATGGATGAGACCACCCAGAAAAACTGTAGAGAGAGTAACAGAAGGCCCAGGCCCAGCTTTGGATATTCTAATAGTTTAAGATCAACAGAAGATAAGGAATCAGCCAAGGAGGCTAGTGAGCCACCAAGGAAAGAGAAGAGAGGAGCGTGGAGCCAGAAGCCAAGAGTTTCAGTGAGGAAAAGTAAGCCACATGAAATGCTTCTGAGAGCCCAAGTAAGGAGAAAGCAGAAAAGTCACTATAGGATTTGACAACTTGGAAGTGATCTATGACCTTGAAAAGAGGAGTAACAGTTTTAGTAGGCGTGGGGAAAGAAGCCTTACCAAATGCCTCTAGAAAACTGTCAGAATGGATATAAAAAAGACAGACAAGGAATATTACTTACTAGAAGTTGGCAACTCCACAAAGAAGTGGACGTAGAGATTGTCATACTCATAGCCTTGGGCTGAAACTAAGAAAACAGGAAACTATTTCAGCTTATTCTCCTATCACCCTTAGCACCCAACCCAATCCTGAAGAGCCTACACACTTCTGAAAGCAAGTCCCTCAAGGGCCAGGAACACTGCGTTTCCAGAAAAGACTCGTGACTGAGTTTCCCACGTACTTCAGACAACCCAAGGCCTCCACTGGGGGAGGTGGAATCCTTTACAGCTGTATGTGGGCACTTGCCCGAGCATCAAGAGATCTCTGTCTGGGCAAGACACTTACCTACCTCTCCATTCACAAAGAGCCGGAGGGCACCTGGGACAGTCTAAGGGAGAGAGAAGTGGGGAAAGATCAGGAGGTCTGGAAGGAAGCAGCACGTCTCCCCCAGCCTGTCCACAAATCCCCAGAAGACCTGACCCTGGATGTCAGATCTGGGTGTGTCACTGTCGCACTTCCTCCCCACCCTGCCACTTCTCCACAGATCAGTTTCCTTCATGTCTAAAATTTGTACAGTAGGAAAAAAGCAAATAATTTAAATGGCAGGGAAGGCAACACAGTACAGGAAATTTACAAGAATGGCCAAGGGAAGCAAAAACAGCTGCCCCTGGGTGTACAGTGGGAAGCTGCAGACCCCGTTCCCTTTAGATGGCTGAAGTCAAGAAACAAGGGAGTTTCCTTTGTTAATTATTTGTGTATCTATTTTATCTAACTTTTAAAACTGAACATATGTTGCTAATGCAATATAAAAATATTGAAAGTTAATTTTTTAGAGGGGGGGAGATCACTGGGTAATTTTATCCTTGTTTCAGATCTAGAAACAAAACTCCTGGAGTGAGGGAAGACAAAGAACAGGACCACAGGATAACTGACAAACTATTTCGCTTTGTTTTTTAAAAGCTAAACTATTTGACAACCAGAAATGATGCCCCTTCTTTCTCTACGGGGCACTTACGAAAAACAGCCACATGAAGAGTGCGGAAGACTTTTTCATCTTTATATTTATTTTGAAAATTAACTATAAAGTTATACATGAGTGCATTACCATTGATAAAAATTCAAAACTACCTAAGTTTAGAGAATAAAAGTAGAAATCTCTCTCACCACCCAATACCCATCTACCATCTCCCAATCCCACCCTTCCCAGAGAAAACCACCCACAGCATGTGTGCACCCTTTCACACCTTTTTCTGTACACTAACAGTTCTATATCAACATACAATGTTTTAAAACACATAAGGATTATAATCTGTACACTATTGTTTGACTTCCTTTTTACACTGAAGAGTATGTCTTAGGACCTTTGCGAGAGGCACTATTACTCAGCCACAGTCAGAATGCTCCGGCTAAGCCCAGCTCACGGTGCTGCAAGAAGCCAAGCTACTCACCATCTCGAAGTCAGTGCCCACGAGGCTATTGAGATACTCCTTGTGCCGGCCATAAAGCTGAGGGAACAAACCAAACCAAGACTCAAGATGCGATCCCCGCCAGACCAGGTTCAGTCTGAATGGGAGGGAGAGAAGCAGTACTGGGGAATGCCGCAGAGAGCTGGAGGCCTATGCATCACCCCAGCCACTGACGTTTTAAAGTGAAGCACTGAGGCTCTGGAATCCGCTGGTCTGGGACTTGCTCTTACAGTTCTTGCTCTTACAGGCTACGTGACCTTGGGCAGACTGCTTAGCTTCTCAACCTCAATTTCTCATATATAAAATGGTAAAAATAAAAGCATTCACTTCAAAGTGTTGTTGTACGGTCTAAATGAAATAAAGTATGTGAAGTGCCTACCACAGAGCATGGTAAATGCTCAAATAAATGGTCATTGTTATTATTATTGTTATATTATGATCAAAAGCTTGTGTCTGATATGTCAGCAATGCTTCCTAAGTCAAGAGGGCCATTAACAGCAGACCTTGCAAGTGCTGACATCAACCTCAGACACGGTCTCAGCTCCCAGGCACTGAGGCTCATCCCTTTGGTACTTGGAGTGAACGAGCTCTTACATCCTTGAACACACGCTGTTCCCGCTCCTCCTCCTCCGGCTGTGCGAGGGAGGACACGTTGTCAATCGTATACTTCCACAGCTCCTGTTTCTCCCCCTCGGTCTCGATTCTGTAAGGTCAAAGCCACAAAAAGACCAACTCTGAAAATAAGAGATGGGTCCCCCAGACCTAGCCCAAGGATGAGCCATCACTGGCCACACAACTCACTTACAGTATATGATAACGAAAATGGCCAGAAATACAACAAGGCGAGGGACACAAAACAGCAAAGCAGAAAGGGCACCAGACTAGACTCAGAGGGTAAAGGTTCTGGGCGCAATTCTGCCTTAAAGTCATGGTGAAACCCTAAACACAACATCCCTGGCACCCCATTCTCTCACTTGAAAAATGGACAGGTGGGTCTGGATAATTTCTAATTTACAGCTGTTACTCTAATACAGAGAGATGAGGAACAATCAGCCTGGAGGAAAAGACCTGGCTGAGTTCATCTCTCCTTCTTCTGGTTAGTTCTTATGTTCAGCAGCACAGAGAACTATTTTCACATCGCTACACAGCTGGAGTTATCACTTTCAAATTGGTGTAGTTGCATGTTTTCTGAGAAAAAGATGCCTAGAATCCTAAGCGTCTATGACCCAGAATAGAATATGAACCATTGCCTGGGAATTTAAGTTAGAACAGAGGAAGGGCTGTCTGAGAAGCTTTTCCACTAGGGCCAAGAAGAGAAGCCAAGGGAAGGAATGCCAGCCTCCACTACCCTTTTCTTCCTCTCCACACCTGTAGGGTCCTTTGAGGCCGGTGAAGTCAGGTTTTACTGTGATCACACCATTGCTGTCCACCTTCAGAGTACAGAGGACATGTTCATACTTCTTATAGCCAAGCCTAGAAAACAGGAAATCAACACCAAGGTTCAGGATCGCTGGTCCCACCTCCAGAGAAAGAGGAAGAAGTAGTCAGCCCACATCAGGGAGAGGACAGAGGCTCTAGGGAGCATTATCATGGTAAAATATTTTCTCCCGAGTACAACTAAGAAGAAAAAGAAGAAAAAGTCCCTCCCCCTATACACCCCGGATGCCTGTAACAAGTAGGGGATGGTTAGTGAGAAGAGGTGAGGATGAGGATGTGAGCTGGGCAGCAAGAAGCTTCACTCACTTTCCATAGGGTCCCAGGTCTGCCATGATGTACATTGTCTGAAGAGGGGTGTTGATGACATGATTGTTCCTGACGAACTCTTCTGAGGGTTCCCAGGTAACGATTCGTGACTTGAGGATGCCGCCCTCCCTGAGAGACACCACAGGAAAGGTCACTTCTCTGGCACCCCCAAAGAGCCTGAAGGAGGAACACAGAGGAGCATACCCAGGTGGGGGCCTACTGCAGAATGGGAAGCTCCATTTGGTGGACATATCGAGAACACTGGCGTAAAGGACCATGAAGGCCCCCCACAGTCCCCATACACCCTTGCACTCACATCCCTCGCCTGTCCTGCCGTCGCCGCCTGACATTTGCCATTCGCTCGACCAAGAATGATGGCACCTCGCTGGCTGCAGTGGTCATTTTCTGACAGTGCTGGGAAAAGAGAGCAGCCCCGTGTAACCCATCTAGTCAGGGCCACATGGGACCAAATACCTGAAGGCAAGTTTTCCTTCGGAAACCTCATCCAGGACCTGACCTAACAGGTAAAGACACCTCACAATTATACATGCTAACAGAGGGGAGCAGTGGCACAAACGACCCAAAGAAGATTCCTCCCACACCTTGATTTGCCCTAAGATTTTAGCTGCATACTACCCTTCAGAAATGAGTTTATTTGTGCTAATATTAAAATGACTCTTCAATCTCTGAGCACATACCAACGAAAAGTTGGGTGAGTTTGCCTGGTAGATGTTGACGTTAACCAGGTAGTCAGAAGATGCCAGATGGGAAGTAAGTATTCTGTGGAAAATCCTCACATGGCTAACTGAGCACTAACTGTAATTTGCTTTACTTTTCCAAAAGACAACCCAAATTTTATACACTACCAACCCACAGCTTTCCTAATACAAGCATCAATCTTTCAAAAACATTCATTTAACACCTGCACCTTGCAGAGATCTACAAGATCATAAACAAAAATCAGAAAATACAGGCTCTACTCTCAAGGAGTTTAAAATCTCAGTGAGAAGACAGAAGATATTATACAGTGACTGAAGAAACTGTAAAACAAGTCCACAAGGGTATGTTGGCACAAACAAATTGAGAACTTAAGTCATTCTCCATGGCTGTGCTGAATTCCTTTACAAACCCAGATACCAAGAGTTTTGGCTGAATCTCCTGATGAATTTTATCTGGCTGGTTCAAGACTCCACCCACTTGTCTTATCACGTGATGCATGGAGGAAGTCAAGCCTGGTGGCTCCTTTTTCTGGTTTGCAGTCTGTAAGCCTATCATCAGAGACATTGCTGGCTCCCCCAGGCCCTCCAGCAGGCAGAGAAGGGAGCAGCAGCCACACCACCTGCAGACCGTGCCCACCCTACTTAGCTTGGCTGCCAGCAGCACAAGGCGGTTCCTAGACAGGCTGTTTCTCCTTAACAGGCTTCTGACTTAACACACAGAACCTAGTGAGGCCAGAAAGCTAGGGGAGGGAAAGGAGATGGAAGCTATGGGACCTCATTAGGAACAATACCTCCTCCAAATTGGTGTATCTATCAGAGTCAGTGTAGGTAAAGATCCGTCGGTTCTTCCTGCCACCCGAATTCTCCAGCTTCAGGATCTCTTGACGGTACTGATGATCCAAAGGGCTCTGACAGGCTGCTTCATTTTGGTACAGATCTACTTCAAACTGAGGTCACAAGAAAACAGAGATCTACTGAGAATAAGTCAAACTTTTGTTCCTATAACTGCTTAGTCAGATCAGTCCTATAGAGCTGATGCAATCTGACATGTTTTCTTAGCCAACTCTCAATTTACCTAAACTAATGGAGGGTAGGGGATCCAAAGAATGTTAGAGCTAAAAGGAACCAGAGTGATGGTCTCATCCAAGTCTGCTGTTACAGATGGCATGTGGCCCAGAGGTGAACAGTGCCTTACCAAGGATGATAAACTGGGTAGTGGCAGTCCCTATGTTACATTGCCCCTGTAAACACAACAGGGTAAAGTGTAAACTGCTATGACCTTTCTGGAAATCAGTTTGGCAATAAGTTATCAAGACTCCTTCCTTGCTACCAGCCAGGTGGAGGGAGACTGAACAAAGTGACAGCGGCTCACCTGGCTAAAGAGCTTCTCCTGCCACCCAATCACGACCTCCTCCTCTTCATCTTCATCTGGTCGGTGTCCACCTCCCAAGAGAACAGAATGAGTTGAATGTTTAAGCCAAACCAGCACCACTTCTCGCTCTGTGATTCATTCTAACCAAAGTCCCTGCTCTAATATTTGCCACCAAACAAGTTGGAGTTCAGTGTTTTATTAAGCACTCACTCTAGACAAAGCTTAGAGAGGCTGTGGACATGTCTAGAAGCCAGGATTAGGACCCAAGAAGTCTTAATCACGACTCTAATTTGAATAAAAGGAAGTCATGTCTTCCAGGAATTATTAATTTAATTCAGTGCCAAGAGCTGAAATTTAGATATAGGCTGACTAGCTCTTCCTCAAGCCCAGTTGTCTACATTTGCTAGACAGGAACCCTGGCATTTTCACCTTTACTATTGTGAAGCCATATATCTAGAATCACAAGCACTGTAACCTTAGGAGACCAGGTAACAGAAGAGAAGAGGAAAGGCAAATAAATGATTATTTAAAGAACCAAATCTAATACTCCTGGCTGAGTATGCCTTTTTCAGAGATACATGCTTCACAGCCACCAGCCACACTCTTGTCCAGAAACATATCTGAACAGAAACAACAAAAGCAGAGAGAACAGTGACTTAACACAAACACACTGTTCTCTCTTCCTCACTCTTCCGGCTTCCTAAATAAGGAAAACCGCAAGAGGGCCGTTGATGTTAATATGCACATTTTTCAAGCAGACCCCAATTTTAAAATTGTTTTACAAAGTGTTTGGAGCATATTTTCTCTTAGAAAAAAAATGCCACAAATGATATTTAGGTTGACAGGCACATTTATAACATCTAAAGTATGGCTTTTGTTACTTTATTTGCCCACAATTCGGATCAGTACCTTGAAGGCAGGAATCAAGTCTTATTCAATCTTCATGCACAACATAATGGAGTAGTTAAAATTACCTGGGATCAAATCCTGGCTTCAACATTTACCAGCCGTGTGACCTTGGGCAAAGAACTCAACCTCTCTATGCCCAGATGACAGACCTGGGTCTACCGTGTCTCAAGAGTTAACTACCTCCCCAGGCCCTTCCCCAGACCCCCAAGGGGCCGCATCACCACCAGACACCCACTGGCAGTTGGGGGAGGCCTAAACGTGGCCAAGTCTATGAGATCCTTCCCAAGCTGGGCAGCAGGCTGGTAATGGAGGAAGTTGCTTGACGTGATTCTTTGCAGGTGGACTCTGTCAGGAAAAGAGAAGCCCAAAATACTCGTTACAAGGCACACAACCAGGAGATGAACACAGAGCAAAGATGGAAACAAAACAGAGAAGAGGGTGGGGCCATCAAGATGGCCGGGAGGCAGGCAACAGAGAGGAGGTGAGTGGGGCGCGGGATCCCAAGGAGAAGGGTGAGGATGAGAGTGTATTAGGGACCCAGGGCTCCGAGGAATTTGGGAGGGGCAGGGCCTGTAAGGGCTTGCGTGGATCCGGCAGCTGTGACTGCAGAAGTTTCCGGGTAGTGAGGGCGACGAGAGGGGAGCGGGGAAGCAGTGGTCTGGATTGTAGGCGGAAGTGGGCAACAAGAAGTGAAGTTCGGACTCGAACTATCTGAGGGCATGAAAGGACGGGGCTCTGGGGCGATGCGACTACCGGAGACGCAGATTGCGCACGGGGTCCCGGGAGCGATACACGGCCTCTCCGGTGTCAGTGCTCCAGACGGCCTCCGCCATGACAGCTGCGTCGCGCCGCGACTGAGCCGGAAAGCGCACCGCCCCGTTCCCCTAGCAACGGAGACGCTGGGTTGGGAGGTGGCGGAGGCGGTGGCCTCGCGCCGGGTAGGGGCCCAGCTCAGGCCGAGGTCACGTGAATCACTGTCTAATACGTGTGCCAAAGAAGCTCGCTCCCAACGCCGGGCTTGATGCACTTTACAAATGAGGAAACTAAGACACAGCCATCGGCCCGTTTCATATAGATTCGGAAATGGTGATGGGGACCAAACCCCGTGTTCTGAGTTCTCAACCACTACTTTTTCCATCACACCACACAGCCTTCCACTGAATGCTCAGAAACTTTGGCCCGAAAATTGGTGGATGTGACTCACAGAAGACACTCATTTTTCCCAAAAGAGTCATGGAAGGTGATGGCACTGTGGGGGATTAGAATTTGCCACCCTAAAATGTGTCTCTTTGGCTTATTATTATTTTTTTTAAAGATTGGCACCTGAGCTAACAACTGTTGCCAATCTTGTTTTCTTCTTCTTCTTCTCCCCAAAGCCCCCCAGTACGTAGCTGTATATTCTAGTTGTAGGTCCTTCTAATTGTGCTATGTGGGACGCCACCTCAGCATGGCCTGATGAGCGGTACCATGTCTGCATCCAGGAACCGAGTGGGTGAAACCCTGGGCCTCTGAAGCCCAGCATGCGAACTTAACCACTCAGCCATGGGGCTGGCCTGGCTTGATTATTTTTAAGGACAAGATGCTAAAGGAAACTTTGACCGTCCCCCTAATTGCCTAAAAGAATTTAAGATAAAAGAGCCTGTCCTAGGAAGGAGTTCTCACCAGAGATAATTCTAGGTGTGGTAGACAGCAAGGCATCTAGCAAGGGCCATTTTATTTAAAGATCTCTTTTGTCTCCTTGTCTATAGATGGCCCAACAAACATTTGTTTATCAAACATTTGCTTTTCCATCTCCATGTAAATTGCCTTCCTCTCCTACAGTTTGGTGAGCAGGATGGGACAAAACTTAACCGGCTGGAGGCTACTACTGCATCTGAGAGATCCTGGACCCCTGACAAGAGCCAGCAGGAGGTAAGAGTTCTTACCAGTCAGTCTCCAGGATCTCTCCCTGCATGGTCCAATGGAAGCGGGAGTGGTGAATTTTTTTCCTTTTCTAAATTTAGATTAGCAGGAGAAAATATTGGTGAAGCTAGCTTCCTGACCTCAGCAACTCTGGGATATTTGCTGTGAGTACTTGTTGGTTTATTGATCCTCGTCCTCTCAGAGATGGTCACTATTGTTCCTTGTCTCTGTCTTTGTGTCTATGTCTTGATAGCTTGGCTTTGTGGTGTTTTCAGTCTCCACCATCCAGAAGATGCACATATCTGTGTGCATCTTGGTGGCCAATTGAGTAGACTCAGGTCTGAGACACACTCTCTCTGTCAGGCTGTATCAGCTCTCAGGGGAGTTTGTCATAAGAGGTCCTAGTTGCTTTCATAAGGGTCCTTTGTCATCTCAACATTTGTTGTTTGTTAATGCTGGTCTTACTGCCTGTGCAATGAAGGCCTTTGCTTTCTTAGACTATTTTGGGGAGTGAACTTTCTGGATCTTGTGAGGGCTTCTTGTCTTGCACTCTCTTTTGGGGATGCCTCTTGTGTCCATGGTTAAGCCATAAAGTTTTGAAGCTGGATACTGGAGGGTTACTATAAATGTTCAGTAAGATTACCTTTCCAGATGTTCCCAACACAGACATAGATGAAAAGAAATTAATCTTGTCAACTTGCTGTTTTCTTGTTTAACCTGAGGGGTGACTCAAGGGTCACAAGAATTTATGAGCTTGTTTTACAGAAGGAAAAGCATGCCTTCAAGGATCACTAGATAACCAGTCCCCAGCTGCTGTTGATGCCCAGAAGTCAGATGGCCCAGGGGCTTTATGGGGAGTAAAAGAAACATGGATTACCCCTTTGTTTCTCCGAAACTCTTCCTGCCAAACCCCTTAGCTCTATAAAACCCCTGCTTCCTTCTCTTGTTAAGGTGGATTTGAGAGAACCCATCCTTCCGACTTCTCTTTTGGTCAATTCAAATAAACCTTTCTCCATCTCCAAGCAGATGTCTCAGTGATTGGCTTACTGCACATGGACACACGAATTTGAGATTAAGAGGTTCGGTATCAGTTTGAGTTGCTATTAAGATCCTACTCCTCAAGGTGGCCAGATGATGGATCATTTAAATTGGAAAATCTTCTAAATTGGAAAAAATTTTTTAAGAGCTCCTGTCATAATTGTTTGATTGGGATACCTATGAAAAGACCAAACTAAAGAGGAAAAACAAAAAAAATGACTAGCCTTAAGACCCTGACTCAGGTTACAGTTAAATTGAGAAAATGTAAAAGCATAAGTGTTGATGAGAGTATAAAAGTTGGAATGTTTGAGCTAATTTTATATGAAGAGGTTATAGCAACTTTGTCTGAGTGTATTTTGAAAATGGACATTATGTCTGGCTGGGAATACTTCCCCTATCCAATGTTATAAGACTGAGACCTATTGATCAAGTCCTAATGGAACTATGATTAGAGGTGTAACAGGTGATAGAATTTAGATGAAATTTTGTAGAAAAATTGATATATTTACAGGCTTTATGTGAAGTGATTGCATCTCTTTTTGCCTGATTGTATTATAGATTGTATTGGGGGGATAGACTTCTTGTCTCACTGGGAAACATTTCCCCTGCCTGATTGTAAGACAGCATATAAATCTGCCCTTCAGACAATGTAAATTACACACACTAAAAAGAAGTCAACAGGGTTGCCTGAGCCTATACTGTATGAGACAAAAACTAGGGCCTAATATCAAATGCTAATAAAAAAGATAACAGACTCTCCCCCCCAGGGTAAATTGTTCTAAGATTAAATTGTACACAAAGAGGGCCTTTGTTAAATGCTTTGTGCAGACTTTTAAAGGTGTGGTACACTGTCCTAAAGTTTTAAAACAATAGCTGTGGAGTCTTTGTGTATGTGTGTCTATATATATGTTATATTTGTGTGATATTTTACCTCCAGAAGATATGGCCAAAATTAAGAGCTGTGTTTAATTGGCTTAAAGAGAGCACTTACATGAATTACTTCTAAATGTAGTAGAAACTAACTCAAATGTCTTTCAAGTTAATGTGATATAAAATAACCTTTAGTAAACAAAAGCTTGTTTATGTTTGTTGGTTTGGTTTAAATAAACGTGTCCTCAAAGTTATCAGCATTGTATATGATACAGGCATGGAGCTGGGTTTACTAGCCAAATAAGCTCATGTTATCTCTGGTAAAAATTTACCAGTAAAATAATAGCTTAAAATGATAAGCTAATTTTGCCTAATGTCTCATGAAGTTTTTGTAGGTAATCTAAACACAATCGTTGAGAGCAAATAATTTAAATGTAAGTGAGATAAGAGTTTATAGATAAACTTGTAGCAATAATTATATTTTATGGCTTGAGTATTTAAAATGACTTCCAAAATCTCTTTAGTAACTTGAAATTTTGAAGTTTTGCTCAGCTAAATTAAATGATGGAAAATTCATTGAATATCTAGATCATTTGTAAATAAGATAAAATATTAGACATTAATTATTAATATAGGTTAATCTGCTCTTGGCTTCTTATTACAGAGAAACTAAAAAGTGTTTAGTTTTATTAGAAAACATGTCTTGTGTTTTATTAAAAGATTGTACTATGATGTAGCATGTTTCTAGAAATTATGAAAAGTGTTTATAAACTTGCCAAGCCACAGAATGCGAATGTAAAAGACAGTTTATAATTGCTTACTTCTCAGTTTTCACTAAAAATTAATGTCTGTAAGGGTTAAAAATTCTAATATGTGGTTAAAGCTACAAAAATTAATAAGGAAAAATCTTTGTATTCAAAGAAAGTAAGATGTATGTTTTCAGTAAGGAAGGTATAAGAAATAAAGATTTTTGGGCTGTTAAAAAGGTTATAGAAGGTTAATAAAAACAAAAACTGAGAAAAGAATTTTGTACATGGTCAAGTTGGCTAAGATTAAAATGAATTTAATTAAGTAAATGAGTTTTAATATCAAAAGTAACCTGGTCCAAAATTAGAAATTGGTTTTCTCTCTCTTAAAAGGATAATTTTCTTAAACTTTTGTTCTGCTCTTAATAAAGAAATTATAAAAAGGTTTTTCTTTACCTTTGAGTCAATCTACATTAAAGAAAGAAAAACTATGTTTTGTCAAAATAATTTCCTATGTTCAAAAAGGCTGAAGTCTCTCTATTAAGCTTTTTAGAACTGTTTGGCTCTCTATGTTTGCTTTCATAATCTTTGTCACTTTGGTTAAATGGATAACTAAGCATTGTTTCATAGAGATCTATGATATTGTGTGGGTAAATGTTATTGATATGTGTTCTTAAAAAATTATATTACAGGGCTAGCCCAGTGGTGTAGTGGTTAAGTTTGCACACTCCACTGTGGCAGCCTAGGGTTTACGGGTTTGGATCCCAGGTGTGGACCTAGCACTGCTCATCAAGCCATGCTGTGGTGGCATCCCACATAAAACAGAGGAAAATTGGCACAGATGTTAGCTCAGGGCCAATCTTCCTCACACAAACACACACAAAATTTATACAACATTCCTAAAATTCTGATCTATCCTGGTTGTTAGTCATAATTCTAGTTATTATCTTAGTGTTATGTGTCACAGAAATAGCCAAATTTGTTTTGTTTTGTTTGTTGATTGCCATTTTTAAGTCTTTTGTCATTTACAGACAGTTTTGTTTTACTCTTCTTTTGAAAATATGTTTCATCTTCAGAGAAATTCATGGAAAGGACTCTGACACTTGCTCTAGAATACAGGTTTCTGATAAACTTTCAGATCATAAAACTGAACTGGGTAAGAAATTACAGAAGGCTAATGGAAAAACTGATGACTTCATGAAACTGCTAACAGAAAACCAAAATCAAGAGTTGATTACACGGGACTAAATAAACTGATGAGGATGATTATAATTTTTATGACTCTTTGTTTAAAATATTGCTGATTTTTTAATGTTTTGTTTTTCGAGATTTGAGGAAATCTTTTTCTCTTAAGCTAACTATGACTTATAGAAATTTGGTTAATTATACTTTGTAAGCAGAATTGAAACATTTATCTTTTTCTCCCTACCTGATCCCTCCAGAATTTGGAAACTCTTAGTGAGTGAGTATTGTTATTTTCATGGCAATATAGTTATTTACATAAGTTCAGTAAGAATCTGTTCTCCTTATAACAGGATACAATTAAAAACATTGATTATATTACCAAAGCTTTGACTGGAATGTCATATTTGAGAGAAACATGCATAGACTCAGATATGACTAGACAGCTTTTGAGGAACAAAGATTGACTTTATGACATAAAGCCACTTGGAAATATCGGCCTGGTGCCTTGCTTACAGGGTTCCCAGCAACCTTACCAGATGAGTAAATAAGGTCACTTCCCTGGTGGGTACCAAGAACCTCAGGATATTTTGGGGATCTTGAGAAGACAGGAATTCACCCAAATCTGTAGGTATGGCAGGCGGAGTTTGATGACAAGTCTTAGGCTTTGTTTTCCCAGCCTCAGGAGACCTATGAAGTTCAATCTGAGATCCCTTATAAAAAGTTACAGCAAAGCAGATTTAAAAGAGCCTATATGATCAATTGCTATTCTTGCTGTACTTATGTAAATAACTGGGCCAACTTTATTGAAACTAGACTTATTTTGCAAACCATTTAGTCTTAAGTTGGCTATCTTTGGCAAAAATGAGGGTGATTTTAGAAATAAAAATATGTTTCAATAGAAACCATAGTATACATTTGTGGATATTAGATGCTAGTTCTGCCAATTGTGTTTGAGGCTTTTGTTTTTTACCTGTAAATTGAACTAGATCCTGAATTATTCTATTCTCCTGAAATATCTGGCTACAAATCTGCAAACTAATGTTTTCAATCATTTTCACTTGGAGTCACTGAGAACTGAAACCACCCTTGTTCCTGAATTCCTGCAATCTGCAGCTGGACAACTTTGATATAAAATTTGTAGAGATCACCACAATAGCACGCCTGTTGATGTGTAAGCCACTCAAGATGATACCTGAACACCTGATGACATCATCAGAGACATTTCAAACTGCAAAAGATGCTTTGACCTTGACATCTAGAAACTTCTTTACTGACTGTCCCCAGGGCTCAGAAACTGGTTTAGAATTTTCTTCAGCCATTAACCTTGTTTTTCTGTTTGTTTCTGTAGAAATGTGTCTTATTAAATACCTGATTGCTTGCTTACACATATAAACCTAACTTTGGGAGCCCACCTCCTGAAATGAATTTATCTGGACTGACCTATTGTCAGGACTAAGGGATGTATTCAATGAGATGGAACAATCTACCAACTCAGCTTCTGGACTGTGAAACTTCTTAAAGTTTCAAAGGTGGGACTATGGGGGATCAGAATTTGCCACCCCAAAATGTATCCCTTCAGTTTGATTATTTTTAAGGACAAAGGACTCTGAAGGAAACTTTGACCTTCCCTAATTACCTGCAAGAATTTAAGATAGAAGGGCTTTTCCAGGAAGGAGCTCTCACCATAGATAATTCTAGGTGTGGTAGACAGGAAGGCATCTAGCAAGGGCCATTTTATCAAAAGATCTCTTTTGTGTCTCATTGTCTATAGCTGGCCCAACAAACATTGGTTTAGCAAACATTTGCTTAGCAAACATTTGCTTTTCCATCTCCGTATAAATTGCCTTCCTCTCCTACAGCTCTTACTAATCTTAGAAGAAAACAATAGTGTCAGAAGACTTATTAGTCTTTGTATTGGTATTCACTGAGCCAGAGAAAGAAAAAACAAGGAAGCTAACAGTAAGGAAGTACAAGATCTTATTACTGAACTGGTTTTTCCCTTGTGTATGTTAGTTCTGGATTTTTAAGCCACTTTGGATACTGCACTGGCCTCCTGAAAAGCCAATAAAGTACCATTCTGAAGTCATGCTTCATTGGACTATCAAAGGCAGGACACACTGTAACCTTGAGTCTAGCTCCCTGGCACTTTGGGGATATCAATAGTTATCAGCCTTTGACATTTACTACTCCCTCAGCAGAGTAAGCAGTTGTCCCCTGAACTCAGGAATCTCCTGCCAGTTTGATTATATGGCAGTGGGAGCCCTGGGCAACATAGCTGCTGTTGTGTAACACGAAGGACTCACCATAGTAATAGCCCCATTTATTTAGCATCTAACACAGCCTGGGTGCTTTGTCTGCATTGTCCCTAATCTTCGTAGAAAACCCTTAAGTAGGTATTGTTATTCCCATTTAATCAGTGAAGTTAGAGAAGGCCAGGGCTTAAAAGGCTGGTTAAAGTTGAATTCTAGTAAGTGGTGAAGGAGCTGGGATTCCAGCCTAGGTCTATCCTTTGAAGCCTGAACACCTTCCACTCTGCCTCACAGCCTCTCGCCTACTAGTTTATTCCATAAGAGCACACAATTTTCAACCTGGTACATAATTATTTCAAGAGATGAAACCATGGAGGCAGAAAACTAGTTCTTAAGAAATAATCTCTCTGTTTCATTTTAAAGTTGTGACTAGATAACACTGTGCCACAGGAACAACAAATGATAAAAGTGGAGACTGCCTCAACAGTTGTTTTATAACCAAAGAAAATTTATGGCAAAGTCAATCTAACATAATTATAAGCAAAATAGGTACTGTAACACATGGTATGGAAATATAAATGATCATAATTGACTTATTTTTGTATGGGTAAACTAGATTTTTATGTTTTCTTTTTCTTAACTGGTATCTATAAGTCAGGATTCTTAAAACTGGGGTCCATGAGTGGGGCTCAAGAAATCTATGAACTTTTCCCCTAGAATTTTGTGGGAGGCATTTTCTGAAAAGATTTCATGACTTTTATCAGATTCTGGAAGGAGTTTATACCCAGATTTCAAAAATGGCCTGATCCCCACTACACTTATATACTAACATCTTGATAAAAGTCGAAAGTTTGGATTATGTAGTATAAAGGGCAAAATCCCTCATCCCATCACCAGCAGCCTGTCCACCCTCATCCCCAACCAGGGTGGTTCAGAGTTGACATTTGCTGTGTTCTCCCTAAAATAACACCATCATTTGGAAAATTTTTTTTGGTTTAGAAAACACTTGCACAAACCATCATGAAGGGTAGATAGTATTGCCTCTATTTCACATATTTATAAACCAAGATTCATTGAATTTCTCACAGTCTTATGACTAGGAAGCATAGGTCCTGCACTTACGTTCAAGATGTTCGAACTCAAACCTACGGACTCTCCTTTGAACTATGCTGTCTCCTTATATCTACTCTTATTGCTATCCCCTCCCCAAATTTTTTCTTTCCTAAACCAGCCCCATCTGAGCCACATCAGAATAGCCCACCACGTCTCCCTTTCCCCTTCCCAGTTGGTACTTTATAACTTATTTGGGCTCTCCTCAACACAAGACTTTAGGAAAGCAGAAGAGGAAGAACATCACTACAGTTCTCAAAAAACTCTCTGGGTCCCACAGTGTCCATGCTTTGTGCCTAAAAAATAACCTTGAACTCTCTGTGGTCCCAGGAAGAGATTCTTCTGAATTAAACAATCTTCTGAGGAATAATAAGATTGACTCCTGCTTTTTTCTCTCTCTGCCTGACTTTAAAGATGGAGGAAGGGGCCATGAGGCATAAACACTCCAATTATAAAGCAGAGATTATCAAATTAGATAAAAAGCAATATCCAACTATATGCTGTCTACAGGAAGCCCACTTTAAATATAAAGATAGTTTAAAAGTTAAAGGATGGAAAAAGATATACCATACAAACACTGATCAAAAGAAAGCCAGAGTTACCAAAAACAAACAAACGAAAAAAGAAAGCTGGAGTGGCTATGTTAATAACAGACAAAATAGACTTCAAAACAAAGAATATTACCAGGGATAAAGAGGTATATTTTGTAATGATAAATGCATCAATTCATCAAGATGACATAAGAAATATAAATATTTATGCACTTAATAACAGAACTTCAATATATATGAAGCAAAAAATTGATAGAAATGAAAGAAGAAATAGGCAAATCCACAGTTACAGTTGGAGATACAACACTTTTTCTTAGTAAATGATAAAAACATGTGGACAGAAAATCAGCATGTAGAGGACCTGAACGTCATTGACGAATTTGACCTCACTGACCTTTGTAGAACACTCTACTGCACAACAGCATGCACACTCTTTTCAAGTGCATGTGGAACATTGACTAAGAGTGACCATTTCTGGGCTAAAACAAGTTCTAATAAATTTAAAAGGGGGGCCAGCCCAGTGGCATAGTGGTTAAGGTCACACGCTCCACTTTAGTGGCCCAGGCTTCACAGATTTGGATCTGGGGCACAGACCTACACACCACTCCTCAAGTCATGCTGTGGCAGCATCCCACATACAAAATAGACGAAGATTAGCACAGATGTTAGCTCAGCAACAACCTTCTTGAACCAAAAAAGAGGAAGATTGGCAACAGATGTTAGCTCAGGGCCAATCTTCCTCACCAAAAATAAATAAATAAATTTATTTATTTTAAAGATTGGCACCTGAGCCAACAACTGTTACCAATCTTCTTTTTTTCTTTTCTTTTTTTTTCTGCTTTTTCTCCCCCAAATCCCCCCAGTACATAGTTGTATATGTTTTTTTAGTTGTGGGTCCCTCTAGTTGTGGTAAATAAATAAATTTAACAGGATCGAAATAATATGAAATACATTCGCAGGCCAAAGTAGAATTAAACTAGAAATCAAAAACAGAAATGTATCAGGAAAATTCCCAAGTATTTAACAACAGGCTTCTAAATAATCGATTTTTCAAGAGAGAAGTTATAACAGAAATTAGGAAATGTCTTGAGCTGAATGAAATGAAAGCACAACATAGCAAAAGGTTGGGTATGCAGTTAAAGCAGTGCTTAGAGGGAAATTTATAGCCTGAAATGTTTCTATAAGAAAAAAAAGCTCTCAAATCAGTGATCTTAATTTCAGTTTCAGTAAATGAAGGAGAGAAAATTAAAACCAAAGTAAGAAGCAGAGAAAAATAAGAAACATAACAGCAGAAATGACTGAAGTAGACAACATAAAAATGATTTTTTTTAAAAGCCACTTCTGAAATTGTGGAGGAAGGAGCTTTAAAAAGTCACTCCTCCATAAGATAATGTGAACAGGGGCAAAAAATATCAAAATAAACTTTTTTAGAACTCTAGAAATTAACCAGAGGCTTGCAATAATCGAAAGATCATTTATTCAAGCAAAATAGCCAAATTCCAGTAAGAGCAGTGAGCTTTATGGCATTTTAACTGTCTTAGTCCCTCTCTTCTCTCCCTAGCTAAAACTGGCTGTGAATAGTCTTTTCACCTAAGGGGAATGTTGAAAGCAATGAGTGAAAATTGTTTAATGTTGCAGCGGCAAACCATTGACAGTGTACCCCAATACATTCATAGAGCCTTAGACAAAGACTGAGAGACATAGCGGTTTAAGCCATTTAAGGAAATCTCTGTCCAATCCTTAGCTGACCAACAAGCTAACCAACCAAGCAGACTTCACTGGCCACACATGACAAAGAATACAGACTTTACAGAATTAATTCAGAAAAGTCATTAAACAAATAATCAGCAGCACTGCCACCAACAAACAGCAACAACAATAAGCCCTGGGCAAGAAGGAGGGAGTAGCCACTTTATAATATTTTAAATTTCCAGTTTTCAACCAAATTTCAAGACAAGCAAAGTAAAAGGAAAATGTTGCCCATATACAGGGAAAAAATCAGTCAATAAAAACTGTCCCTAAGGTAACCCAGGTATTGGAATTACTAGATTAGCTATAGATATAGATGTAGGTTCTTTATATATACAATTTTTATATATAATGTTTATATTAAAAGATTTTGTGTGTGTGTGAGGAAGATTAGCCCTGAGCTAACATCCGCCACCAATCCTCCTCTTTTTGCTGAGGAATATTGGCCCTGAGATAACAACCATGCCCACATTCCTCTATTTTATGTGTGGGATGCTTGCCACAGCATGGCTTGATAAACGATGTGTAGGTCCGTGCCCAGGATCCAAACCTGTGAACCCCAGGCTGCCCCTTGAGTGGAAACTGAAGGCTAAAGATAAAAAGAACTGTCCACAAATACTGTATGCTAGTTGGCAAATTTGTTTCTCAGAGGCATGTGGGTTAGCAATTCTGAAACTACTTTGTATGTATACTAAGGTTGAACAAGTAAGTAAATATATTGTAGATAATAAGAGCCCTATTTCCCACTGTCTAAGAAAGAAATTGCAAATAAAGAAAGGAGTGAAGGTGAGAATGAATCCTGCAGTGCTGTGGGTCAGAAATGAATATAGATATGTATGCCTGGGTTGGTATCCATACATATAGTTCCTAGCTCTGTCTCTGAGAGAGCTTAGGGGCAGTCACTCCCCAGTAGAAATAAGCACTCCCAGTACCAGGACCTTGGTTTCTAAATACCATTCTCTATTACAAAGTAGTCAGGGCTCATTGGAGAATTGATTCATTCTCTGAAAGAGGCAGAATGGAACTCCTTAGGCATCTCTGGGCTAGGGAGCTCCCATCAGCCAAAGGCAATCTTGAGATGGGTACAGGTATGAGCTGTTAACAATCAACCTGCTCAGCAGCTTGTCAAGGGGACCTGAGCAGGGTACCAACAGCATCTGCTACAAGTACAGTTTGGGGAGGTGATACCAGGAAACACTGATCTGAGAGTGTGGCTAAACCCAGAGCAACTTACTCTGGGAACCAAGAGAGTGAGCACGATTGACTTTTCCCAGCCCCTTCCAGGCAGTGTGCCAACAGGTAGAACAGGTGTGACCACATGGGCATTACCACACTGACATTACCTGAGTCAGTAGGAGAATAAAATAGGTCAGCAGTACCCTGAAGCTCAGCATCTGAAGCAGTTTGTTTGCATGTCCTACTCAGATCTCAAAAGCCTTTTACCAAGAAACATACTCAGCTTCTGATAATTAATTGCCCCTATCTTGGGCAGCCCCTATTTTCCCTACAATGTGTCCCAGCAGGTTAGCCCAGGTCTTCAATGATGTGTCAAGACTTGGAGCAATAGGAATGTTCTAAACAGTAGGACTCTGATGACCCTGGTTTCTGCGGCCCCTCCCCCTCCAAGAAGGCATTTCAATTTTTAGAAATACTACAGGGACTTTAAAATTCACCTTCTATGCTCCTCCCTTTCTTGATATTCTCCTGAAAATACAAAGAAATTAATCTTTTCAATAAATTCTAATAAGTGGCAGAACTTTCTGCCAACCATAGGATTCTTTCAAGTTTAATCTCGTTAAAAACCACTGATTTTCCCCAAATCAGCAATGACCTTTTGAAAGTCTATATTCAATCTACCAATAATTTTGAGTTGAGTTTTTGGCTATTGTCGCAAAAGAATCATTTGACTACAGCTCTTGGGGTTGAAATTAGGTGATGATGCAAACTGCTTTGAGTAAGGATTGATTCTCAGCAATACTGTCTGACCCCTAAGATGTGGTAGTTATGAGTTTTCTCCACAATTCCTTAATTAATTCACTTTATTCATACATTCAACAAATATTTATTGCTGGTCTTCTATGCATGGGGCACATGTTAAGCCCTGGGGATATACAGTTTTAACCTCATGGAATTTACATTATGGTCGGAGTAGATAGACAGTAAACAAATAAAAAAGTAAAACATGGTACAATATCGTGGTCAGTTCTGTGAAAAAAAATGAAGCAAGAATGATAAGAATTGTGGGAGGAGAAGAGTTTGAAATTTTTTAATGGGAAATTTATTTAAAGGGAAATCAGGAAAACATCCAGTGAAACTGATATTTAAGCAAATACCTGAAGATAGTGAGGGAGGCAAGCCAGGTAGATATCTGGAGAAAGAGCATTCCAGCAGAGGAGACAGCTAATGCAAAGCAGGGTGGCGGGGCATGGCTGTACAATGTGTTTATTCTCAACTGTACTATAATTATATCTGAATAATTTTAATAATATATACTGTTAAATTAAATCTGGTTTCCAAGCCCCCACTCAGCAAAGCTGATAAGATGTCCAGTGTCAGTCATTATTGACAGCCCTTCCCACTCCCTCGACTCACAGTAGAGTCTGTGTGTCCCGGAAAGGGGCCTCCAATCCATCACAGTCATTGCTGGGATGGTTGTGACCCAAGCTTGCAGCAGAGCTCATCATGTCCATCTTCCTCATGGCTAACTCGGTCCCTGAGACCACAGCCTTAGGGATCAGTCCCAGATATCCACCTGCTACATCAGAGGTCCTACCACATCTGGGAATGCTACATGGAGCTGAAGTTCCTGGCTTCTTGGCCCTGCATCTCCAAGGTAACTAGCAATCCCTCCATCCCCTCAGGCTTCAGGAATCCAGCTCATCTCCTCTCTACTTTCCCTCCTGGCCCCAGTACCTCAGTGGAGCTCCCTAACCTTTGTGAGCTAGGTTTGTTTGTCAGTCATGTAGTTATTGCTCTTGGTGATGTTGTTGGTTGGTTGCTTGCTTGCTTGCTCCGTTTATTGTTCATTTGCTTGTTTGTTTAAAACAAAGGTTTATCAATTTCCCAGGGGGCAAGGAAACTCCAGCCCTCCAGGACACAAAGCTTTAATTGCTCTCTTGAGGGAGGGTGGAGGGAAATTTTTATTCTTTCAACAGAACAAAATAGAGTTAAGATCTCAATCAGGTTAATTTATCACATAAACCCCTCTGGAACCTTCCCCCAGCTCTCCATCTCCAGGACCGCGGGTCGCTACTTGATCCATGTTACCATTAGCTCTTGCCTAGATGCCTGATCTCTCTGTGTCCAGTCTTGGCCCCTTCAACTCTTCTCCATACTGAAACCAAAGTGACTTTTCTAAGGCAATAATCTGATGAGGTTTCAGATCTCTTTGCCAGTTAAGGAACAGTCATGTGACCCAATTCAGGACAGTGAAATGTGAGAAAAGGCTTGCCAGAATTTCTGGGGAAACCATTCTTTCTCTTCTGTGAGATTCTCGGACTTCCCCGGAATGTGGTTGTGTGCCGTCTCGCCTCCAAGGAAGGATGGAATAGAAGCTTGGAGGAGGCAAAGCCAGGAGAACTGCAGGGTAAAGGAATCGAGAACCATTGAGTGACGTCAAGCCTCAAGTCTGCCCTATCTCTAGACTTCTTGGTAGAGTTTTCTTTTTTTTTTTTTTTAATATTTCAGATGATCAAAAATACGGAAAAGAGATTGGCTGTGCAACAATGTGAATATACTTAACACTACTGAACCATGCACTTAAAAAATGGTTGACAGTAAATTGCAGATGTGTATTTTACCAAAATTTAAAAAAACAACAAAAATATGGAAGAAATAGTATAATAACCACTCATTATTGTGTCCAGCATCCAACTTGAAAATTTCCCTATTAGTTAAGCCAATTTAAGTTGAGTTTTTGGTGACTTGGACCCAGCAAATGCTTGCTAAGTAATGCAGAATTTGGTGCCCACAAGTAGGAATGCTATAATTAACAGATTTTAAACTTGATGGAGTTGGCTGAACTGAAAAGAGAGGGCTTGACCCTGGGTTAGAAAGGTAGCAATCCTCTCTAGGTGATTGTGAAATATTTGGTTTATCTGCCTCTTGAAGCTTAACGTGCGAAAAATCACCTGAGGAATCTTGTTCAAACAAAGATTCTGATTCAGTAGGCCTAGGGTGGGAGCTGAAATTCTGCGTTTCTAACAAGCTCCCAGGTGATGTTGGATAGTAAGGAGTTACACTGATGCGCCCTGGAAGAGGGTGCAGGTGCGATGCATGCTGTTGCATTAGGAGGATGAGGGGGAAAATTCAGGATGTTGGATTGTGTTAGCATCTTCTTATATCCCTTAGTAAGGTTCTACGAGAAAGAGACATGCTTAGCCTCACACTGGCCTGTATGAAAACAGAGAAAGAAGAAAATACATCTCTGTTAAGAGAGGTTCTCTATGCCTCTGACCTGCAATTTAAAAAGAATGGCTGAAATGAGATAATATGATTATGTCTATCTTGGTCAACTTTTTAGAGTTTGTCCATATTTTGAAAATATGTGTGAATAAGTGAACTCACTATAAGAAAGAGCTATTCAACACTTAGAGCCACCCAGCAAAGAAGCAGGTTGCCGTGTAACGTAATGAGCTCCCCGACTCAGTTTTAAGCTGTCACTTGGTGACCACCTGTCAAGGATGAGATAGAGCAGGGCTTCTCTAACTTTAATGCGAATTGATATTACCTGGAGACCTTGTGAAAATGCAGATTCTGGGTTCGTAGGTCTGGGGTGGGGTCTGAGATTCTGTGTTTCTAAACAGTTCCCAGAAGACTCCAATGCTACAGGTCCTTGAACCACACTTTGAGTAGAAAGGATGTAGTGGGGAATCCTGCAAGGGGTAGAAAGTTCAACTAGGTTAGTAATATTCAAACCTACCTGCATGTCAGACTCCCGCAGGAGATTTATTAAAAATGAAGGTTCTGGGCCGGCCGGTGGCACAGCAGTTAAGTGCGCACTTCCGCTTCAGCGGCCAGGGGTTTGCCAGTTCGGATCCCGGGTGCAGACGTGGCACGGCTCAGCAAGCCATGCTGTGGTAGGCGTCCCACAGTAAAGGAAGATGGGCATGGATGTTAGCTCAGGGCCAGTTTTCCTCAGCAAAAAGAGGAGGATTGGCAGCAGTTAGCTCAGGGCTAATCTTCCTCACCAAAAAGAAGGGAAAAAAAGAAATGAAGGTTCTTCAGCTCCAATGCCAGAGATTCAAATTCTGTAATCAGGAGAAGGGCCCAGACACCTGTATTTTTAACAAGCTTTTCACTGATTCACACACAGTGTTTGGGAACCGCTGAACCAGAGGCTTCCTAAATTTATTTCAAATTCTAACCTACCTTGTCTCAAGAATCTGACAAATATAAATCAGGATGAGGCAAGGCCAGGCTGACAGTGGTTCTCCCACTATATTTACATTGTAAATATCACAGGGTCAAAACACTGCCCTACTATTTAGGAGTCGGAGATTTACACTCACTCTCTTTCCTGGGAATTCAGCATTTTCCACACTTTTGCAGAGCACACTCCATTGTGCTCTCAAAATAGCTCAATTAACGATTTCTTAAGCTCCATCAACCCATGGTGAAACAACTTAATTATGTTAAAAAGAAGAACTTTCGCATTAGGTTTCTTGGAGAATTTTTCCAAAGACAAAAATAACCAGGAAATCTAGGGTTGTGTGACATATTGAAAACATCCCACAGACAGGAGTGATTCAAACTGAGCTTGTTAGAGCCCTGATCTCTGCTCCAGATGCACTCGTGAGCCAAGAACTGCACATCTCTAATCTGAGGCTGTAGATTTTTATTTAACAGATTTTATAAGTTCCAGGAGGCCAGAATCACAGACAGGTTTGAGCAATTCTTGTTTTTCTTACCCGCTCATCATCAATATCCTCTCTTGTGACATAGCCACAGATAGAAGGGTTCATGGAGATAGGCAAGGGCCTGGTCCTACAACTTGCAGCTAGAGGGAGAGACTGGAATTCCACTCCACTGCAGGGGTTAGGAGAAGGGCCAGGTGAATTGGTGGGATGTAAAATCCAGTGAGGACCATGGTGGGCTGCAGGTGGTAGCCTGGAAAGACGGAAGCATCAGGGAAGGCCTGTAACATATGCCCTGACAGATGTCCTGGCAGGTGTCCTGGCAGGTGGGCACTGGCCTGGGGGAAGAAAATAGGCAGGTGTACAGGCAGGCTATATCTGGGTGATCTGACCACACTGCCATCAGTCTGGGTCAGGAGGCATTCCAGTGTCCTCCCGACACACAAGGGTGTTCTCTATCAGTGTAAGCACAGTGTGTCCCTTCTGCCTCACAGTTTCCTTCCCAACTCCACTCCCTACTTAAGCCCACTTTCCCTTCATACTCACCTCAAACACCCCTTGCTCAGGGAAGCCTCTCCACCGTCAACTCTGTTAGTGCTGCTGCTATATGCCTCTGATTATATGTATCCTTATTTCCTAGCAGTCTTACAGTTTGCAGTTATATAATCAAAAATGTGATTTTTTAAAAAAGAATTACTGTTAACTCCAAGTTCCAGGAAGGCAGAAATCATGTCTGTCTTGAGTCCCAAGCTAGCCCCAGAGCTTAAGTGCCTGACACATGGTAGGCACTTGCTCAATAAATGAACGATTATCTTTTAATACGTCTTTTTACCCTACTAACCAGTGACTTCCTACGAGGAGGAACAAGGGTCAATTTACCTGTGGATCCTCAAGTAATCCAAACAATTGCTCAATACATATTTATTTGAATTGGACTGAACTGAATTAAATTATCAGGAGTAGCAGTGCCTTGGGCACTGGGGTAGGATTCAGGGGAAAATTCCAGAGTTTGGACAGGGGAAGCTAAAAGTGAGGCCATTGACTCAGGGGGCCCAGGTACTTAGATTAAGGTGGGCCTCCTAAAGTCTGCCCCCAGAAGGGAAAAGAGAAAGCATGACTTACTATCAGCACTGTAGGCTGGTTTTAAAATGTGAGGCTAGGAAACCCTGCTAGGTTGCATTCCGGGAGACAGGCATCACCATCTGTGCAGTAGCCAGGCCCACAGGGACTACTGAGGGATGGCAGCAGCTAGCTAGCTTGTGTTGCCGAATTCAAGAGCAGAAATCCTGCCTGGGCCCCCTGCTGTCCTCAGGCTGGAGATGGTGTTTTTCACATCCACATCCCTCCTAAATGGCAAAAACAGAGCTGCCTCCTTGTGGAGATGGGATGGTCCTCATGGTCCCCATCACTTCTTTTTCCTCATCAGACGGCAAGCAGTCCCGTAGGAGGGTGTCCAAAAGTTACTAGGACAGAAGGAAGTCCAGCAGCAGAAGCCGAAAAGAGAAACTTTGCATCACTCTCCCCAGCCACCCTCATCTGTGAAACACAACCTGACAATGAGGACATGGATTTAAGCAGTTTTCTCTCTTAGTTTCAGGTTCTGACCCTCCTCAGGATTGTAACTGGAGATTCAGATGTGGCTGAGAGCACAAATATGGTATCTCAAGAGCAAGCTGATGCTGAAGTAGCTGCTCCCCTCCCATGACTAAGAACCCATCTCGATAATCATCTCTTACATGTGAATCAGGCTTTCCATGTCTGCACACGCATCCCAGGGGGCCCTCACAGCATCCTGGGATACAGGCTGGTGCTACTGTCCCCATCTGCCAGCAGAGGAAGCCGAGGCTCAGAGACTGAGTGACTATCCTAGGGTCACACAGCTACTGAACAGGGTTGTTAGAACCAGTGAGATCTGCTGACCCGCGCCAAGCTCACTCTCCAAGATTCATGCTGCTCAAGCTGGCTGGACACCTCCCCGGGGAGCAGGAGAAGCCCAGAGAACACGGAGCATAGAGTAAATGGGCTCACATTCCTTGCGGACCCAATTTGGCTTGATGTTAAGTAAATTTAAAATTTTTATATAAAAACTAACAGATAAGTTCTGGAGTAAGACAAAAGTGTGACTTGTTTTAGTTAAATGTGAGTTATCGAACTTTTGATAATACAAGTAACAACATTGGTTCATTAATTGTGATAAATGTACCATAGTGATGTAAGGTGTTACTAATAATGGAAACCAGGTGTGGGTATAAGGAGCTCTGTACTATCTTTGCAATAATACTGTAAATCTAAAACTGAAATAAAAATTTCATTTTAAAAAAGTGAGATATCAAAGAAATTATGGAATCTCAGCTTCCTCCAGGGACACCTGGTCACTCTCCTCTTTTGTTAGAGGTACATCAAAGAAGATGTTTAAAAAGCATTGCCCTCGCCCTATTGTTTGCAGAGTAGAAGGACATTCTATAGCATCTTGAAAAGCTTGTATTTCTTAAGAGAAGAAGAAGAAAGCAGGACAGTAAATGTTCTTTCACTCCCCTCCCCTGGCCTCTGTCCGCTTCTTAGCGCTGCAAGAAGATTGAGAGGTAAATAATCATTCAGCCCTCCCCAGGTTCCCACCAGAGTGGGAGGAATTTGTTACAGAGGGTTGGCAGAGCACCTCACCTCATTCCAACCTCCACGACAATCTTCCAGAGGATGCTATCCTTGCATACTCCAAGTCATCTGGTTGGAGCCCCAGGAAGAAATAGTGATAACTAGCCACTTCTGGTAGGTCCAGGAGAGCACATACCCTAGCACCCAGTGGGCACTGCCCACCAGTGATGGGCTAGTCAGCAGAGGAGTGGGGTGCCTCCTCAGGGATGTTTATTGAGGACTTCAGTCTCCATCTGGCACAGAGACGGAAGGATGCAACTTCACAAGACTAGGGGCACGTGGGCTCTGTAGCTTCTGAAAGATCCTCCAGACATCTGGGAAATAGGTGTCAAAGTTTCACTTTAAGGTTGAAAAAGGGGCTTGAGCTGCTATTTTCTCCCAAGTGTAAATGGACCAAGATTCACATGCTCCCCATGATCTCTTGGCTCTCTCTGATTCTGTGCAGCTTAGGATGGGCAGTGGGCCTCTAAGTCAGGGAAAATAGAAGAAAGAAGAGAATAATCCAGAAATGATACTTTCTAGCTATACTTTAAATAGCCACAGTACTTTAATCAGGCTAGAAAATGGTTTCCAGAAACAGCTTTAGAACTGGCAGTCAAGAAGTTGGACTTAAATGACTAAGTTAAGGCAAGGTAATTTTTATACCAGTTTTATCATCTCTGTCATCAAAACAAATATTATTGATTGCTCTATGTAATTTAGAGCTCTTGAGGAGTTTATGATCTAATTTGGGCAACAGGAAAGATGCATAAAGAGAGAATAAATAGGAAAAGTAAAGGGGAGAAAAAGAAAACCAATGTACAATGCTCCCCGGGGCTTGGCAGATAGGGAAGGCTTCGTGGAGAAGGTAGGGCTCGAGCTAGATATTGGACTTGGACAAGAAGGGAGAGAGCAAGCCACACATCGGGGATGGCTGAGGGAAAGGCACAGAAACAGGAATGTGCGTGGCATGTTGGGACGAAAAAGTAGGTTAATTTGACGAGAGGGAAGAGCTTGGGTAGAGGAGCAATGTGTGATGGAGTAGGAGAAATAGGAAGGTAGGCAGAAAAGAACCTTGGCTAAAACTGGAGACTTTGTCTTATGGGTAGTAGAGAGCTCTGTGGTGAAAACTTTAGCGTAGGGAAAAGGTGGATGGAGAGAAGTGGTGGCAGGGAGACCAGTGAGAAGGGTGTGACATTAGAGGAAAACTGAGGTGATTCAGGGCAGAATCAGAATGTGGGGAAGGCAAGGAAGTGACAGAACCAAGAGACTAATGAAGGCCAAATGGATAAGAGTTGGTAACTGAGACATGGGATATGAGGAAGGTAGAGGAAGAGAAAAGAAGAAGAGAAAAAGCACCCAGGATGACTCCCTGGTTTCCAACTTGAATGATTGAAAGAATTATCACATTTCCAGCAGAATAGTCCTTCCCCTTTCTCAACAAGATTCCTCTCATTCTTCTATTTCAGTTGTCTCTCAGAACTAAAGAAAACCCCATCACAGGTCCTAAAAGTGAATAACATAGGATTCTGATCCTTCTTGTGTGTAAAGAGAACCCGGGGGTGTGCAACTTGTACAGGACCGTACAATGGGGCAGGAGCAGACTGGTACTAGGACCCACTAGATCTGATGATTCGCAACAGAATCCTAAACATCAGAGACTGAGGCAACCACCGCAATTATTTAGTGGACCCACTTCTCTTTACAGATAGGGAAGCTGAGTTCTGCAAAAGACGAGTGACTTCTCCAGGATCACACGGTCAGTGAGTAGCAAGTTAGGACTAGAACCTGGCTTGCAGAGTCTTAATCCAGTGCTTCTTCCATTTCCACTTGTTGCTTCATGTTTCATCTGTGTATGTGTGTGTCCACGGGCATGCTTGCTTGAGTGACAGGAGGCATTTTATGGGAATGATATTTTCTCTGTGGATTTACCACAAAGCGTACCTCATCAGACTCCTCACATAATAACAATAATAATTCAAGAGTGGCCTTTGTTTAACATCCCGAGTTTATTCATGACTTATGTGATAGTTGGCTTATCTCTCCAGCTCTACCCTGACCATGTCTGGGTTTATTTTGGGTCAAACTGTCTTGGCTGAGCTCCGAGATCTGTCACCTCTCCCAGTCCTAACCCTGCATTACCCTGCCAATGCAGGAAACAGATCTGACGCCTATTTCATTTGAAGCAAACTTATCAAAATTCACAGTGTGTGAATTAACTGGGAGGAGAAAGAATTGGGAGTAAGAAAAGGAAAAAATAGGAAGCACATACTACTTGGTGCTCAAAGAATCTCTAAGAGCGAGATAAAGAAAGGAAGGAGAGACGGAATACTGATGGGAGATGGGAGAAAGGCCTTGACCAAAAAAAGGATTTTTTAATAAGATAAAACAATATTTTATTTTATTTTTTCCTGAGTGGTTTTGATGGTTTGCTTTCCAAATGTGAGGAAAGACAGTTAGAAACTAGAAGAAATTATCGTGTGAATGGAATTTTCATCACTTCTGTTTTCATAAAAGATTTTTATGGCAGAAAAGGTTTCTGAACCACTCTGGTAGCTGGGAACCATAAAAGTACCTTTAACAACACATCCTTACACATACCATAAACAACTCAGATCTCTGAGCCTTTCGCCTGCCAGGCTCCTTCTGGTCCCTGCCCGCATGAACTCACTTTAGATTAGCAGGTGTGGTGACCATCAGGAGCCTCAGGAAGCGAGACATAGCATAGAGGTCGGAGCATCACGAGGTCACCCGGCAGGTGCAGAGAGTGATCCCCTGATGATGACCACGTTAGAAGGGGAAGCTTATGAATGGGCCACGTTTGGGTGAGGATCTAAAGCCCAAGTTGCTCAACTGAAGGATGCCAAGCGGCCGGCAGCTGCGTATTTCATATTTTGGAAAATCGTTTTCCTGCCTTCCCATCAGGGAAGAGGGGAGGGGGCTGCACCCCGGCCTCCTCTGCCCCTCCTCCCTCCCCAGCACCCCTAGGCCCGTCCGTCCCTCCAGTCCGTCCGTTTTTGAGACCTGTCGGTCCTTTGATCCCCGTCCACCATCAGTCGCCCCAAGCCCTGTCCACCCTCCGCCAGCCTCTCGTCTGCCGTCAAAGGATTTTTGATTACAGTCATGCGTCGCTTAACAACAGGACACGTCTCAAGAAACGTGTCATTAGGCGATCCTGTGGTTGTATGAACATCACAAAGTTGTACTTGCACAAATCTAGAAGGTAATGCCTACTACACACCTAAGCTGTAAGGTACTAATCTCATGGGACCATCATCGTATATGCAGTCCCTCCTTGACTGAATCATCGCTCCACCGTGCATGACTGTAATGAAGAGAAGGAAAGGACAACATTCTGCCCACTCCACCAGTGTGGTTCTTGGAAATTTCCTCTGCCTGCCCCACCAGGGTATTTCCTGGAGAAGCCCTGAACGAGACCCAGCCCTTCAGAACCCAACGTTCCGCCGCTAATTGGAAAAACTCATTGATTCCAAGTTTGTCACTCAGAACCCTGATGTTATGCCAATCTCAGAAGCCACCAAACATCCAGTGAATCCTCCCACTAAAAAATACTTACAGAAGGCCACGGAGCCCTTCCTGTCTGTTGAGGGAGACACACAAGCCATCCCAGACATTTTTCTCTCACAAATTTCTCCTCATTCTGAAGGGGCTACCTGGCAATGTTCCCATCCCTCCCAAGGGCCTGTGCTGCCCAGGGACCACATTCAGAGAAACTTTGTCATCTCCACACCTCTCCAGAGGCCAGGATGGCTTACATCAGAGCACGTGGGTTCCTCCCTTCTCTAGGGTAGAAAGAGTGGATGAGTTTCAGAGAGGGTAAACATTGGCACATGGAGCCTTGCTGGGGACAAGAAGTCTATTTGTTTGGTGTTCTGGGAAACCAACAAGAGGAAATGCATTTTAGCCAGGAAAGAAAAAACAATAACCTGTCCAGATGTGAATGACAGCCAAGCCAGCGGGAGATAAATGAAAACGGACAGCTGAGAAAGGGACTGGCTAGGCTTCCAAGGAAAATGGCATCTGAAACGGTGGGGATGAATGAGAGGCCATGGCCCAGTGTGAGAACTATGAGCACCTCAGACAAACAGAATGGTCACTTTGTCACTGACCGTGAGTGTCCCTTTGATCAGCCAAAGGTTTTTGTGTGCAGGATTCAGAATTCTGCTTCTGGAAGGAGACAGAGGAGAGCCAACTATATCAGTCTCATTTATAAACCATTAATTCCAAGAAAGTATGTGTTTGAGTGAGTGTGTGTGTGTGTGTGTGTGTGTGTGTGTTTACTGCCATGTGCCAGTGGTGGACTTTATCTTCATTGGGTACTCTCTGCTGCTACTGCTATTACTAAAATACCTTGGAATCTCTGGGCTGGTATATAAGAAACTATGGCCTTTTTAGCCTTCTACTGGGCTTTCTGTCTTGCAGTCTCCATTTCTCAGGCCAATTTGCCATTCCCTAATGGGGAGACATCTAACTGTGCTAAATAGATTTAACTAAACAGAGATAAGTCCATGAAAACACGTCATCACATGTCATCACAGCTCTAAAAATACAATTTAGCCATAGGAAGTAATATGTCGACTGTGACTGCCTCCAGGTACGCCTCCAGTAGTTCACTGGGGACAGTCAGACCCGCATTTTGCTCTCACCCTGATTCCGGTAGTTCATTGTACATTGCACATAGGAAGGCAGTGTTATCTCACAGGGTCTTCCATAAGGAAGTTCCACTTTGAAATCATTCAGCACCAACTATGTCAACATCCATCTAAAGACGTAGTTTCATTCACCCATAAAGCATGAAACCCAGAGGCAAGAACCTTAAGAAGCACACTTCAAAGTTCAGGGAGTGGTCAGATAAAGAAAAACAATGCTTATCTGAGAAGCGGAAATATCTTGCAAAGAAAACAAGAAGAGTCTGAAGTCCCTCACTCACCTTTCCTGGACAGCTGCCTTCCTCTGAGATGCCCAGCTCACTTGCCTGGATTCATCATAAAAGAAGCAGCTTTTAACAACATTCCATCAGCTGGAGAAAAGGGATATCACTTTTTGGAAGGTAAATCCAGGGGTTTGGTTTTTGGTTGACGAATTTCTGACAGTCCCTAGAGTATTTTCAACCCAGAGTATAATTTCATAAAGAGGCTTATGTTTTAAATTGTCTGTCTGTAAAGTACACTTTCATGAAATTTCATTTTCTCTGTACCTTCCTGTTTCCTTTCTGTATAGATCTAATAAACTTGAAATTTTGAAGTCATTGAGGTAGCGATGGTATATAACATTATATTCGGGCTTTCAATTAGTAAGTTCCTGGATATCGGTGTTTTTTAATGGGCTGCCCTATAGAAGGCATGAAGTCATAGAATCCTAATAAGCATCTAAACCAACAATCCATCTCATAACTAGAGAATACGAGGCACTGGAAGGTGAAGTGACTTGCTCAGAGCCACCCAGTGACAGAGGCCAGGATTTAACCTACCACCCTGACAACAAGTCCAGGGCTCTTCTCACCTCTCTAGTGGCCAAAAAAAGGGACAGTATTTTGAAATTTGACCAAAACAAAAAGTCAATGTTTTTAACCACTTTAAACCCAACAGATGAATGTATTGGCTTCCACCATGGATTGGGCGGAAGGTAAGGGAGGGCTCCAGGGCAGCTGATAAATGAATGGGGAAGAAAGCCTTAATTGTTCCTAATTTTAAGAGCTATTCAGATCCCATTAAGGGCTCACAAGGGACAAGCTTGCTCGGAGATTGGAGTTTTGTCGTCCATGACCGCAGCAGGACCATGTACTCAACCTGGAAAGTGAGAAGATGAGGATCTGCTTCACTCAGAGCCGGTGATATTGCATCAACCAATCCCTGCCATACTGTAGTTTCCTTGCACATCTGTCTGGAGTCACAGGGTGTTTCCTGCTGAACATGAGCTTCTCCTCCAAGCCACAGCCCCTCAGAACCTTTCCTCTGGGCCCTTCCCAGATATAAATTCTTGGTAGAAGGTATAAAAGCTCCTCCAAGCAGAGTAACTCCCCTGGCTGCCACAGGAGGCCAAGGCACTTGGCAGGTAAGGCTCATTAATGCTAGTCTTTCCTGGTTTCTGCAAAGCTGATGAAGAGGTTTCCTTAAGACTTCCCAGAAAACTTGCTACTAGATTTGGACTTATCTTCATCAGGCATTTTCTGGCGCCAGCTTTAGCTGACACCATGGCAGGTCACCTTCATTTGGTGTAAGGGAGAATGTGATTAAATCCATTATTGGCAAGGAGGATTTTCTGAGTCTTAAAACTGAGTCACAGAATCATAAACTCTTAGGGCTAGAAGGTACCGCAGACTTGTCCTCCGTTCTGTTTGGGAACTGAGACCTAACAGATATCACATGTCCAGGTCACACAGGAGGTTGGGGGAAATGAGTAATGGAATGGTGTTCTGTGTGATGTTCTTGAGACTGGTGTGATATCACATGACCTCTAAACTATATTGAGATTTTTGCAGTGTTTTAAAAGGTTCCCTAAGCCAGGGCTCTCAGATCTTCATCTCTTTTCCAGCATTTGATGCCTGCTATCTACAGCAGATCTGAACGTCCAGTTAGCCCTGAATGTCTAGTACCAGGTGTCTTGAATACCCTGTGGACATCTGGTTCTCAATAAGGTGTATGAATATTAGACGGGCTTCATTTGGGGAGAATGGAGTAGTTGAATCATAATGGTTTTTATGTGATTGGGTGTCCCAAACCCTGTGGCCGAGGTGGAGGATTGTCTCTGATGTGGAGAGCTAGATAAGAGCTCTCTCCTCTCCATTCTCCTCTTGATCCTGGAGCTGCTCGAAAGATCAAATAGAACATTCTTAGGGGTGATCGGATGTTTGTTGGTTTTCCTACTGGCTCATCCCACCATCCTCAACATAGCTCTCACCATTCATGGAAAAGAATCTCACTGATTCTTTCCTTTGCCAGGCCTTCCGGCAACCCCATTGGTGACTTCTCAGCAAGTCTGAAAGCCAGACTTTGGAAGGCCTTGAGACTCAGATGTGGTCTGCAGACCAGCACTATTGGCATCACCTGGGAGCTTGTTGGAAGTGCAGACTCTTGGGTCCCTTCTATACCTTCTGAGTTAGAATCTGCAGTCAACAAGGTCCCCGGGTGATTAGCAGGCACATTAAGTTATGAGATGCCTGCTAAAGGACCATTACCACCCTCTCCCTCTGCACCCTCCAGCTGAATTTCTCTGCCCTAGGAATTTCATGCATTCAACGTACACCCAACACCTATTATGTACTGAGACTAGGCTTGGGCAATGGAAAAACAAAAATAAATAAGACATAGCCCTTGAGGAGCTCATAGTCTGATAGGGAAAACAGACATGAAAAGAGTGATATGAGATATGAGTAAAGTATTGTAGGAAGACAGAAAAAGGAATGATCTAATTTTGCCTGAAGAAATCTGGTATACTTCACAGCGGAGGTGGCATGTGGCCTGGGTTTTGAAGAATGAATAGGAGTTTATCATGCAGAGAGGGCATTGCATAAGAAAGTGTGTGAGTAGAGGCAAGAGACTGTGGACCAGCCTGGTATTTAAAGGGTAAAGGCTGTGGCTCTGTCTCCAGATAGTGCTTCCTATCCCAGGGAAGGGCTTGGGAAATGGTTTCTGCACTGAGCATGATGATAAGAACGTGGGTAAATATCAAAACATCACAGAAGTCCCTTGTTGGCCTCTTATACTCTGAAGCCCTATGTCCTCTGCCCTCTACTTGCTTGGCTCTGGCTGCAGATAGTGGCCCTCCACGATCTTTTTGCATATCCTTTTTCCAGTGGCATGGCCTCGTATCTGCCTGGCTCTGCTTTCTGTCCCACATCCTTCCTTCACACCCACCAAGAAAGTTGGCCAAGACATGGAAAACCATTTTGCTTTGGCCTTGAGGTTTGCCACCACCACCACCACCACTTCCCCAGTGAGGAGAGTGTGAATGGGGTTCCAAGGAAAGGACAGGAGAAATGAGTATCTAAGCTTTTTTTCCTGTTCAGATTTCTCAACTTTCATGTCTTCAGCTACAACATTTTCCTTCCTCAGTCTGTTTTAGATGATGCCCTTTTTTCATAGACTAACCTTTTACTTTTTGGTTATATTTAATTAAGAAATACAGTAGTCATTGAAAGAATAATATAATGAATACTTGTGTGCTCACCAGCCCTCTTAAAAAATCAATAATATGGTGTTTGCCAGGGGCTGGGGGTGGGGAGAAATGGGGAGTTGGTGTTTAGTGGGTATAGAGTTTCAGTTTTAGCTAGATGATCAGAGATCATCTGTGGAACAGAGATCTAGAACAGAGATCTGCTATACAACAGTGTGAATATACTTGTCACGACTGCACCGTGTGATTAAGAGTAAATTTTATGCTATGTTTTCACCACAATTAAAAAATATATACCAATGATACCTTTCACTCAAAACCATCATCTTTATTTGCCTGAAAGGGCAGATTTCTCCTGGTTCAGTGGTCTCCTTGAGTCACAAAGAGGAGGACTATGGTTCTACTCGGGACCATAGAGGTTTAAGGACAAGAGCCCACCGAGGGGCCAAGTCGCTTGAGAACTCCTCTTGAAAAAAAAAAGTGCTAGGGAGAATCTTGGCACTTATTTGCACCTTGCCTTTTTTCCTAGAGTTAGTTTACAAAAAGTACATTCAACAAGATAAACAGTATTAGGGGGATCATCAAACGGTAGAGGGAAAGATGAGGGGAGCATGAGGGAGGCCGAAATTACAGGGTCCAGACACACAGTTCTCCTCTCTGGTCTGGCCTACCCCGAGGAGATCATCTGAAGAGTGTCCAGAAGAGCACCTGGGTGGCCTCTCAGGCAATGCTCCAGAACCACAATTTCTCTGAGGGAAGCTTTGAGCAGATATGGAGGCGGCAGCCAATCTGTGGACGTTCTCCCCAGTGTGTTTCTGAAGTCCAGTGAGTGGATGCACACTGAGGGGAGAGCTCGTGCCCTCTTGTGAAAGCTGAAGAGCCTGTCACGAGCATGGTCTAAAAACATGATCGCTGCATCTGCACACCCTAGGCACCTCCTTGGGCTGGAGCTAGAATCTCCTCAAAAGATATTTTGGGTCTATTCCACCAAACCTAATGACCACTCTAAGCCCAAACCCCTCATCAGCAAAAAAAGATGCATGAATTTTACTCTGATGATTTAGGTTCAGAGTTAAAGCTCACCTTGAAGGGGTTAATCTAAGAGCTGGACTCTCTCCAGGCAGCTTAGGACACAGTTGTGGGTTCAGGGGAGCTCTGAGCTTTGTCACAACTTTTGTTCATGTTTTCCCATCAAATCAGCTCTTTGAGAAAGGGTGAAGCCCCTGCCGGTTTCTGAAGGGAGGAGCTGAGGGTCTCCTTCTCAGACACACTCCCACGGAGCTGGGCCAGAGGCAGGTGGCTTGCAGGGGGCAATACATCCCAAGGGAAAAGAGGGAGGGGGAACTCCAAAGACGCGTTCCAGGTTTGGTACAGCATTTATCACACCTGTGATAAGACAGGTAGAGGATCTCCAGTCATGGGCTGTCAGGGCAGAATCCGACATCCTGGATCACTTGGTCCAACCCTCTCACTTGGCAGGCCAGGGGCCCAGAGATGTTAAGTAGCCTGCCCAATATCACAGAGCTAGGTAGAGCAAATGCAGAACCATGGCTCAGGACCTCCTGACCCTGAAGCCTGAGTTCTTTCCCTTCCGTCACTGCTTCTTTCCATGTCTCCCAGTCCCCAGCATGGGCCTGCACAGATGGTAGATGCTTAGTTAGTTATTGTGGTTTCCCCTTTTCTGTTCCAGTGTTAGGGTGTCTGGTGTTCCCTGGGCTTTCTCTGCTTTACCATCCCCTTTCTGTGATTCTTTTCTTCCCATGGGAGCTCTACAAGGCTCACACCATCTTTCTGCGTCTCATTTCAGCGATGTGGGTCCTTGTACATCTCCCAGCCCTTTTAGCTTCCCTGACTTTGCTCCAGGCTGCAGCATCTGCCACAAGAGGTAAGTGTCTCCCTGTATTGGTTTCCTGGGGCTGATGCAACAAAGGACAGCAAACTGGTTGGCTTAAGACAACAGAAATCTATTCTCCCACAGTTCCAGAGGCTAGAAGTTCAAAATCAAGGTGTTGGCAGGGTCGTGCTCCTCTGAAGGCCCTAGAGGAGAATCCTTCCTTGTGTCTTCCTAACTTCCGGTGGCTCCAGTAATCCTCGGTGTTTCTTGGCTTACAGCTGCATCACTCCAATCTCTGCCTCCGTCTTCACACGGCCTTCCTCTGTGTGTGTGTCCTCTACTCTTGTTGAAAGACCACCAGTCATTGAATTTAGAGCCCACCCTAATCCTGTACATGTATGACTTCTTCTTAATTAATTACATCTGCAAAGACCCTTTTTCCACATAAGATCACATTCTGAGCTTCCAGTTGGAGATGTATTTTTAAGGAGTGTATTTAACACCACATTCCCCTTGTTCAGAGACTGCATCCTGCCTGCCATGCTCCAGACCCCAATATGAGTGAAAATAAGGAATCCCACCTCTACCCCACACCATTCCCTTCCCTACATCAGGGTCCTAGTGATCAGCTAAGCCCTTTGATGGACTTGCTTAAGGGTCCACCTCACCAAGACCAGAAAATTTCCTTAGCCCAGTAGCCTGAATGGTTGCATACCTTCTTAGTCCCATCACTGGGTATTCTAGGGGACTTTTGAAGAGCAATTTTGACAACTTATTGAGGATCAGAGCGTATTCTTCCCATGCTGTGATTTTTCTCCTTGAAGACTCTTGTGAATGTTTCCCAACCTTGATCTTCTACTGGCTCATATTTGAGGGATGGGGTAATGGCTGAGAAAGAGGGAGACAGAGGCAGAGGGCATCTTGAAGGATCGACATCTGATACCCTGCTCCTTGCTTCTCCCCATCCAAGAGCAATCTCCCACGACGGCTGCCATCTCTGATGCTGTGAATCAGGTCAAAGTCCAAGTCAACAAGGCCTTCCTGGAATCCCGGACCAGGTACGACACACACACACACAACGTACGGCCCTTCTGAGGCTTCCTGTTGACAAGCACATCTAGGCCAGCCCCGGAAAACCAACAAACCAAAGCAATTATACAACCTGCCCTTCCACCTCCGGGTATGTGGCAAGCAGGATATCAGCACACAACTCCTAAAATCCTCAGCCTATAAATTACTTTGAAGAGGCTATCTTATCTAATCCTATGAACATTTTCTTCCACATGGCCGAATGTTTCCTTGGGTCATGCCTTCCAGAGTCTCAGAAAGTACATAGAAGTTGTCCATTCATTCAACTCATATTGACTGACTTAGGTCAGGTTCCCTAGAAGCAGAACCTGAGAACGGGTTCTGCAGGTCTTATTGGGTGCAGGTGACTTATTAGGGTGTGCTCTCAGGAAAGTTGTCAGAGTGCGAGAGTAAAGCCGGAGGGGCGAGAGGAGGAAGTTAAGAAGGACGTGGTTTAAGGTCTAGCCTCAGCCAACCTCACAGGCAGATCTGGAGCATAGGTTGCACCTCAGAGCCTGTCTCATCTTGGAGTAAGGAAGTGGAACTTTCATCTGCCAAATGTTTCCTTGACGTCAGTCAGATGTGCTGCAGGCTCAGGGCTGAGAGTGGTGCCGCATGCGGTGTAACTGCCAGGCACCTCCAGCCATGCAGCCCCATTGGCTCAGAATCAATCGCCCAGGTAGGTTTCAGGTGTGAGGCTTCAGCAGCTGCCCCCTCAGCAGCTAGGGGTGGAGCACACCAGCCCTATAAAGGGACCCAAGGGCACTTGGGGATAGGGATCCCGCAGGGCACCAGCAGAGTCAGCCACCCTCCAACCATGTGCGGGGGCAGGGATCCCTGAAATAAGCCATGCAGACTGGGTCCCTGCCCTCAGGAAGCCCATACGTGAGCTAGACGAACAAGAGTGACCATTGTGTTGAGCAGAAGACAGGCTTATTCTTTCCACTCGCTGTCCATTTCCACTAGACTTGGGGCTTCCTTCCTTCTTGGCCCTCAAACGACCTCTCAAGCAGACCCATCACTTTTTGCTGACTTTAGATGACAAGATTTGCTCTGGTCACTCCTCGTCCTGACAGCAGTGTCCTTTCGGGAATTCAAACGTCAGCACAAGAAGACAAAGCCCAGAGCTTCTCACTTCCCTCAGCTCAGAGCTGCTTTAGGCTTCCAGTGAGGGAGGCAGCACAGTCTGCTTGTCCCTCCCTCCTGGGCTCCTCCTTCTCCCCCAGCCCAGCTTTCTGACTCCTGAGGGGTTCAGCTGGGGGAGAGAGGAGAGAGACAGGATGGCAAGTCACCTGGACAACTTAGTGCCTTGTGGGAGGTCTGAGGCTCCCTCCTTGGGCACTTTTCAGCTCTCTCTGAATCTGCTGCCAACTCCCTGACCCAGGGAGGTTTCTGGCCAGTAGCTTACAGCTCCACCCCTCCGCCTGGAAGCATCCGGCTCGGCTCACTCCCTCCCCCCTCCACTCCCTCTTGAGCCAGGCTCCTTTTAGGCAGGCTCCGGAAGAATTAAAGCTTCGCCCTGCTGCTGGAGGATGTGCATTATTTGGGGCCCAATGCTGCCCTGTCTGGCTTACTCTGCTGTTAGGTGCACAGCGTCAGCCACCACTTCTTTTCTCTGGCTCTTTGAGCAGGTATCAACCAACGGCCATGACTGCAGGACACAAAGTCGAGCCCTCCTCCTAAGGCCCTTGTCACGAGAATTAAAGCAAAGAGGAAGCCCCATGGTGGCAGGAGGGAAATGCCTGGCATTTCAGCAACTATCTCCAAATGAAAATTCTTTCTCTCTGCTTAACTTTAACCCTTTTATAGCCCCAAGGTGGGGATAGAACAAAAGCCACATAATCAGTGTTCATCAGCTCCTTTGTAAGTCATACACAGGACCCCCAGCCCTGCTTTGGAACTCGTCCCCACTGGTTAGTTCTTGGACTTAAGGGCCTCGTGGAGATGTAAAGAATCCGACTGAAACATCTTGCTACACAAGCACACAGACAATCCAACGACGCATGTTTTGTGATAAGGACAACGAAGGAAATAACCAGAGCAATAGTTGCTGCTTTAGGTACAGGGATCAGGGAAGCCTGATGGAGGATGAGAAGGAGCCAGCCATGCAGAGAGCCAGGGGGATGGCATTCCAGGGACTGGGAACAGTACAGGCAAAGGTCCTGGGGCAGAAAAGAGCTTAGGGTGCTTAGGAGACAGGAAGAAAGCCAGTGCTGGTGGAGATGGTAAGCAAGCAGGAGCACACAGGTGAGGATAGAGACATGGACCCTGAGGGCCACAGAGTCAGAAAGCAGACTAGTGGTTGCCAGGGGCCGGCGAGTAGGGTGGGAGGGAGGAATGGGGAGTGACTGCTTAATGAATATGGGGTCTCCTTTGCGGGTGGTGAAAATGTTTTGGAACTAGATAGAGGTGATGATTATACAACATTATGAGCATGTATGCAGCAAGCAGATGGCTTCATCCACGTTAAAGCAACAAAGCGCTTTAATCAGACAGTGGCGTGGTCTGCTTTTCATTCTAAAAAGCTCACTCCAGCTGCCCCCTAGGGAATGGAAGGGAGAGGGACAGGAGTGGAGGCAGAAACCCAGTTAGGAGGCTGCTGTGGCCGTCCAGACAGGAGAGGATGGTGGCTAGGACAAGGGGGAGGCCTGCAGATGGAAAAAGAGTTCAACCAAAGCCTGGCCTCCTCCCACGGAGCCCAGCCCTGAGGTGAAGCAGGAGGTAAGTCCCTGGTGAGTCAGGTTCAGGCAGGAGAGCCAGGCAGAGAGCAGAGCAGGGGAGGAAGCAAGGAGCGCCTGCACCCTTGTGTGGGGCCTTTCCAGTGGAGCCCTGGGAGGCCCAGCATCCCACCTTCTTTGTTCATGGGGTGAGGGACCCTGTGGGACCTGGCTGATGATGACGATGACACTGATGCTAACACACGCATTTAGTCTGTGCCTGACACAGCTCTAGGGTATCTATCCTTCCCAAAATCCTATGATGTGCTAAATTGAACTATATGAAATAGCTGTCTGCAAGTTCAAAATGATCAAATAGCATGGAACAACCTAAGGTTACTATAATTATCCTCATTTTATGGGTAAGGAAACTGGGTACAGAGAGGTTGAGTAAGTTGTCCACAGGCACACTAGTAAGTGGCAGTCAGGAGTCAGGCCCAGCCAGTATGTTCCAAAGGTCACACGCAAGGCCTTGGTGTAAGGAATACTTTGATCCTCGCTTTGCAGAGGGGCAGGTCACTCAGAGGTCATATCAGTAAACCAATCCTGGTGGAACCAGATTCAAACCTTGCCTCTAGGCCCAAACTCTAGGTCAGTGCTGTCCAATAGAACTTTCTGCAAGGACAAAATGTTCTATGTCTGTGCTGTCCAGTACAAGAGCCACTAACTACACATGGCTATTGAGCACTTGAAATGTCACTAGTGCCATGGAGAAACCGAATTTTTAATTTTCCTTAATTTTAATGAATTTCCATTTAAATAGCTACACATGGCTAGTGGTTACCATATAGGACAGTGCTGTAGTCTGGGCCACTGGGCCATGATGTCTCCTCCAACAGCAGCAAAAAGACAATCTGGCTTATTTTCTGGGGTTTACTTTATCGAGTTGGGGGGAGGCTGGAGGTGGTTGGCCTGGTGATTAGAGCACAGTCGTTACCATTTTGTGCCTGCCCCACTCACACATGGAGCCACCAGGCTGAGACATGTGCCCCTGGTGCTTGAAATAGAGTTAACCCGATCTATAGTGACAGGCCACGTGTTACAGCCAGTGAATTGTACCCCAGAAGCAGGGTTGTCTTTTGTGAGAATTTGAGCCACTTCCAATATTTCAGAGGCTTAGAGCCATAGAGGCCATCTCATAGAAACCCTCATCTCACACATGGAGAAACTGAGGCACGGGGAGAGGTAGATGGTCCTCATGGAGGAACTTTGTTTTTTTAATTTTTTTTCTTCCTTTTTCTCCCAAAGCCCCCCAGTACATAGTTGTATAGTTTTAGTTGTGGGTCCTTCCAGCTGTGGCACGTGGGATGCCGCCCCAGCATGGCTCAACGAGCGGTACCATGTCCGCACCCAGGATTTGAACCAGCAAAACCCCAGGCCACTGAAGTGGAGTGGGCAAACTTAACCACTTGGCCACGGGGCTGGCCTCTGGAGGGACTTTTGGTTTTTTGAGGAAGATTAGCCCTGAGCTAACATCCATGCCCATCTTCCTCTACTTTCTATGTGGGACTCCTGCCTCAGCACGGCTTGACAAGGTTCGTGCCCATGATCCAAACCCACATGCCCAGGGCCGCTGAAGCGGAGCCTGCAAACTTAACCACTACACCCCCGGGCCAGCCCCTGGAGGAGCTTTTCTCATACACCTTGCCCTCGGTCATCTCTGTGTTGTCACCAGCTTCTTAGTAAAAGGGTTTTTGGTTTCTCATTTTATACACGGGAAATTAAGAATAAAAGGCTGAACACCTGGCCCAAGAAATGGTCAGCAAGAGGCTGGCTGCCACAGCCCAAATCTGAACAGCCCCCACAATAGCTCTAGGGCCAGATGCCATTAAGGACATTTTCATGGGCAGAACGGAAGGCCCACTGGCATGTTATTTCTAGCATTCTCGGTCCACAAGGCTCAGTGAGATGCCAGCTACGTGTCAGGGGTTCCTCAGTCTGAATTAGTCCGTCCTGGATTTTGGGTGTTTTTAAGGTTCCCCAGTTGATGCTGACGCAGCCAGCACAGCTGCAACCCTTTGATTCTAATTCAGGAAGTGCTCACGTCCATCTGCCTGTCTTCTCTCAGAACCAGACCTCGCAAAGCTTAATGACACACTGGAGCTTCCTCCTCCCAGGAGAGATTTTCAGAGGCGTTAGAAGGAAAACGTGGAAAGATCCTGAGAGCACAGGAAGTGCTTGTTTTCCACATGCTGCCCGCCCCCCTTGGCTGCTCCCTAGACACACACCACCTCACATCCCATCTACAGGGTTGAAGCTGAGGGGCCCGGCCATGACTCCCCCATTGCTCTCCGTTGTAGGCTGAAGACCGCCCTGAGCTCTGAGTCGCCCAGCACTCGACAGCTCTCCGAGTACCTCAAACACGCCAAAGGCAGGACACGCACAGCCATCCGCACCGGGCAGGTGTGGGAGGACTCCTTAAAGAGACTGAGGCGGAAAGCGACCTTGACCAACGCCACAGGTACAGAAAACCCACCAGCTCTCTGATGGCAGGAAGGAGTCATCTCTCTGCAGGAGAGAGCAGAAGCCACCAAAAGCTGCATTCCCTATTAAGAGCTCTCTCCTCAGAGAGGCACTCCTGTCTCTCCCTTCTAGAATCATAGACCTGCAGAGCAAGGAGGGGCTGAAATGATAGCTGGGTCAATGCTCTTCTTTGCAGAGAAAGGAACTTAGGTCCAGCAAGGTCACATTGCCAACTCCAAATGAGGGGACATTCATGCTCTTTGTATAAAACCATCTGTAAGGCCTCTGTTCAGAGGAAATACTAAAGTCAATAAACATGGGCTCCATGTCCAAACCACAATGTCACCACTTCCGCCTGTGAATGGGACATTTAAGCCACTTGTGTCAAGGGGATTTACTGGGATAATGTCACAGGAGATGAGATTTACATCTTGTTCTGGGTAACATGGAGCTGAAACGATGAGCTGATGGATTGGTCGTGACCTCCTCCAACCTCTCCACCCCCACCCCCTGCCAAATGTCACAGCTCACGGAGCGTCATGGAGGAAGGGGTCTGGTCCTGACCGGAAGAAGAGGCTGCAGGTTCTCCCCAGGGAAACATCAAGTGGGGGAAGATCCTTGGCCTAGGACTTGGGCAAATTCCAAAGATCCCAAAGAAGGAAAGTGGGACCAGGTAGGGAGAAGCAGGGGGCACTTTGGCTTCTGAGACTCAAAAGGTGCTGGGGTTGAAGGCTGGCGCCTGCCAACCTCCACAGAGGATCCCCCGGACAAAGCCCGCAGAGAGCCAGATTCCCTGCCTCTCTCTCCTTGCAGGTGCCAACATGGGTCACAGGCTGCATTAGGAGGGTCTGTGCCCACGTGGAAGCCTCGGATGCGTCAAGCCGCCACTGTGTTACTCCTCCCCAGACCACAGTGGCCCTCGCTTAAAAATTACCTGCCCTCCCCACAGCTTTCTTGTCTAGATTTCTGCTTGCTTGCTGCTTTAGATGTCAGTGAAGCTTTAGAAGAAAAGCAATTTTACCAAACTAACTCGTACTAACGTGTACTTAACCTCTCAGGGGTATTTTCATTCTAAAAGAAAGATCTGTTGATTCAAAAGATTTGGTAGGCAAAGAATTACTAACAATTCTGGGGACTTTCACAGTTTACTATCCGTGCGGCTTTGGGCAAGTCTCCTGAGCACCATGGTCTCAGTTTATTCTCTGTAAAGCAGGAATTAAAATTCTTACTTTAAAGGGCTGCCGGGAATAAATGAGAAACCACCGGAGAAAAACTTAGAACATAGAATGCATTCCAAAAAATCTAAGTTCCCCCTGGTTTCCGTTTCCTGCGTTCCCGCAGTGCGTCAGAATGGAGGAAAATCTCAGCCCCTTTAGCGTCCCTTCTGTTTCAGACCCCAGCCTGGACTTGACTGCACTCTCTTCCGAGGTGGGCTGTGGTGCCTCTGTTCCTGTGGTGGAATGCGACGCGCACAGCCCTTACCGCACCATCACGGGCGACTGTAATAACAGGTGAGCGCGCAGGGGAGAGTGTGGCGGCAGGCTCTCGCAGTCACCACACCTGCCCACCCGCCCAGCCCAGCCCAGCCAGGGGCCCTGGACCTTGGGCATTCCCGCAAAACTGCCACCGCCTTACCCTCCTGGACTTGGGTCTCACCGGAATCTGTTCTGTTGGAACCCTGCCCTGACTTCCCCACCTTCGAAAAAGACCACTCTATCCCACTGGAAGCAGCACCCTTCCGCAGGGCAGAGGAACCCCGCGCCTTCAGGGAGGGGGAGTAGTTCAGAAACCCCACATTTGAGAGGCGCCTCCTCCGCGCCCCCTTTCCTTCGAACAGAGGCTCCCTGGTCCTTCCCCATGGGATCCCCATGAGGTTTGCGGAGAAGCAAACCCTGGAGCTGACCGGCGGAGGCTGAAGGCGGGTCTTGCTCGGTTTCAGGAGGAACCCTGCGCTGGGCGCCGCCAACAGGGCGTTGGCGCGCTGGCTGCCCGCTGAGTACGAGGACGGGCTCTCCCTGCCCTTCGGGTGGACGCCGAGCAAGACGCGGAACGGCTTCCCTCTCCCGCTGGTGAGGGCGCGCCGGGGGTGGGGGCGAGCCCCAAGCAGCAGAGTGAAGGCTGGACGCGAAAGGGGAGAGGATGCACTAATCAAACACACACGGCAAGGAAGAACAAATAAGTGGGAGGATAGATGGATGCGCCACGGAGCCGCAGGAGATGGACATTGGGACTTGCTCCCAGGCGATGTTCCCCAAACTACCACTAGAGGGCAGCAGAGCTCGGAGCCGTGAGGCCAGATACCCCGGGGGTCTCCCAGGCAGATGGCCTCCCTGCCCCATCCTTACCCTGCTCCAGCCCCTGCAGTGCATCAGCTGTTGTTTGCCTGGAGGTCCTATCTGTTGGCCTCATCTGAGTTGGCAGCCCCTCTCCAGAGCCCCTCTTCCATTCCCAGACACCTGGCATCTCCGTGGTACTTACTTCAGGGGCAGCCTGTCTTTGTTTCCCCTCTCCCTAGTGGAAAGGACACTGGCCTTGCAAGTTATCAAGTCATACATCCTGCATTCAGTCCCATCCCTGACCCTTTGTAGCTGCAGGACCTTGGAGAATTGACCTTGCCGCTCTAGGACTCATTCTGCTCATCTACAAAATGGGGATAATGCGCCCCACCTCACAAGCTTGTCATGGGGATTCAATGTACCTGTTACATTGTATGTACTCAATAACCTGTAGTTGAATCTGAATCCTCAAAGCACTTTTTCCTCCAATCCTCCTTCCCCTTCTGTTTCCATCTGTAGGCCCGTGAGGTATCCAACCAGATCATGGGATACCTGACTGAGGATGTGCTGGACCACAACAGGTCCCTGCTCTTCATGCAGTGGGGTCAAATTGTGGACCATGATCTGGACTTTGCCCCCGAAACCGAGCTGGGGAGCAGCGAGTACTCCAAGGAGCAGTGTGACGAGTACTGTATCCAGGGGGAAAACTGTTTCCCCATCATGGTAGGCCCCTCAGCTGCCTGTCCCTGACAAGCCCCTTGCCTCCCTCAGGTAGCAGACATTCCCAGCCTGACAGCCAGGGTCTCTTGGTAGGCCTTGAATGCTGACTTGACAGCTTCCCAAGCCACATGCATCCATTCATCCACTCATCCATTTATTCAGTAAATAGATATTAATCATCTACTGCATGCCAGGCAGTGCACTAAGCACTGGGATTCACAGGTGAGTAAGACACTGTTCCTTCCCTCAAGGACAAGGGCCTGTGTGGGAAATGGACAAGTAACCACTACTGGCAAAATTGGGAAGTTTGGGGAGGGTGGTCTCCATCCCTTGCCCAGCGGCAACCTGGGGACTTATTAGAAATGTAAAACCTCAAGCTTCACCCCAGACATTGGGAAACAGAATCTACATTTTAGCAGGATCCCCAGGAGATTAATTTCGTCTGCAGTAAAGTTTGTGGAAAGCTGCTCTAAGTCATCCTGGGGTCTGAGAAAGCTGCTCCCAGAAAGAGCTGAAACTCGAGAGATGAATCAGAGTGAGCAGCAAGGATTTGTGGGAGTTTCCAGCAGGAAGGGAGAGGAACTTGCAATGGTGCGCCTTTGCACCTTTTCTTCTTATTCACGGATTTACAGTTAGAGAGTGATTTCGTCACTCAAACAACAAATCAAGGCTCTGTGCTGTGGTATAAATAACATGAGCTGTGGCGTGAGGTCAATCTGGATCTGAATCTCACATCTTCGTCTTCCGGTTTGTAAGTTGTTGGGCAAATTACATAACCTTTCTGAACCTCAGTTTTCCCACCTGTAAAATGGGACTGAGTTATCTACCTTACAGGGTTTCATGAGGACCAAAGTGAGATAACGTATGCATGATGCCTAGCACGTGGTAGGTCCAAAAAAACCCAGCGGTAGTTATTGTTAGTAGTAATTATTAACAAACCCTTCCTAGCTCATGTCCTGCATCCTTGTCCAGGATCTCAGGACTCCCTCCCCACCAAAAATTTGGAGCCTTTGCTATGAAAGAGAGCAAAGAGCTGAATGATTCCCTTCAGCACTTTTATCCAGCGAGATGTAATGAACTTCAGGGCATTGCGGGTCCAGGAGGTGTAGCATCAGCAGGAGGCTTCTGAAGTCTGTTTGGTCCCAGGGTCCCAGGAGCGCGCCATCAGCATCTTTGCCAGCTGCATCCAGCTTCATCCTCTTCCCTGGGGAGACTTTGCCAGGGCCCAGCTGTGCCACCTCAGCCCAGTCACCCACCCCAATCTCTCCTGCAGTTCCCGCCCAATGACCCCAAGCTGGAGACCCAAGGGAAGTGCATGCCTTTCTTCCGAGCCGGATTTGTCTGCCCCACTCCACCTTACCAGTCCCTGGCCCGAGAGCAGATCAATGCTCTGACCTCCTTCCTGGATGCCAGTTTTGTGTATGGCCCAGAGCCCAGCCTGGCCAGCCGCCTCCGAAACCTTAGCAGCCCCCTGGGCCTCATGGCTGTCAACCAGGAGGTCTGGGACCACGACCTGGCCTACTTGCCCTTTGACAACAAGAAGCCAAGCCCCTGCGAGTTTATCAACACCACTGCCCACGTGCCCTGCTTCCTGGCAGGTGAGTCTAGACTGGGAACAGAGGGGCCCACAGGCAAAGGGATTATCCCAAGGACTGAGAGCAGAGGGAGGCCGGAAAACTTCATGAGACTGCCAAGCAGCTTCCTGAGAGGCTTTACCATTGCTTTTCCTGGTCATCTTCTTAAAAAAATGCACACCAAGCCACTACTGCTTCTGGCAGTGGTCCAGGACTGGCAGAAGGACCCAGATGAATCCAGCATCTAAGAACATGTGTTCACTGTAAAAAAAAAAAAAAAAAAAAAAAGAATCAAGGCAGTCCAGAGAAACACTAAGAAAATCTGCAAAATCCACCCACAGATAATCATTGTTAACCTTTAATGCCTATCTTTCCAGTGTTTCTTCCATCATAGTTACAGTTCTACAAAATTGAGGTCATAGGGTAAGTGACGCTCTGTAACCTGATGTCTTCACTTAACAGATCACGTCACTAAACATTCTTCTACAACGTGATTTTTAAGGGCTGCCTGCTCTTCCATGACATATGTTACCATAACTTACCTTATCAACCCTATCCGAAGACATTTAAGTTCTTTCTAGTTTTTCTGTGATTTTTTCGTTGTTTTTAGGTAATGAAAATGATTGTTAATGAATGGTTGTGCTCATTTTTAATAATTTTATTGAGATAACTTCCTAGATAAGGAAGTTCTTGATTAAGAGGAATGTATATTTTCTTTTCTTCTTCTTCTTCTTCTTTTTTTTTTTTTTGGTGAGGAAGATTGGCCCTGAGCTAACATCTGTTGCCAGTTTTCCTCTTTTTGTTTGAGGAAGATTGTCACTGAGCTAACATCTGTGTCAGTTTTCCTCTATTTTGTATGTGAGATGCTGCCACAGCATGGCTGGATGAGTGATGTGTAGGTCCATGCATGGGATCCGGGTCACAGAAGTGGAACATGCGAACTTAACCACTGTGCCACTGGGCTGGCCCCCAAGGAGGAATGTATATTTTTAAGGCTTTTTATAAACTTGGCACAAAGCCCTTACTCTACACAGCCTGTGCACAACCAAGCTCCCCGATTCTGTTCATTCCAGGAGCTCATGCCCTCCTGGTCCTCTCTGCCTTTGGCTTCTGGAGGAGGCCTTCCCATTTGCAAAAATCTGCTGTCCCATGACCAACCCCCTCCCCACCCAGACGTGGCAGAAGGCTGGCCCATGGGCCCAGATCACTTTGATTCTGTGTCCACATATGGCTCACATCAATCCAGACACAAAACCAAGCCCTTTCCTGTTTCCCACAGAAATATCCACTAAGACTAAGCGTTTGTAAACGTAATAGACTTTCTTGCAGATTAGGGGACACACGGAGAAGTCCCTTGTGAAACACCTGGTCTTTTACCGTTTGACTGACACCCCCTCATGCTGTTCCTCCCTCCCTCCCCACAGCCCCCATCTCCAGGTTCTTCTCCCTTTATTACACAGAGGAATTCAACCCTACCCAGACTTCTGCCCTCAAACTTGCATTCCTAAAACCTTCCAAGTTGCTGCACACAACAAAAAGCCCCTTGTTTATTTGTACGGCCAAGCCTTAGAGGGCAGTTGGGATTGTGATTAGCAAACGTTCACTTTTTAATGTCGTCTGTAGTGTTTATCGGAATCTTGTGAGGTCAGCCTTATTATCCCCATTTTCACAGATACGGAGACTGAGCCTTAGAAATGTTAAGTAATTCATCCAAAGCCACACAGCTTAGAAGTGTGTGTGTAGGGCTGAGATTCAAACCTGTGAATCCCGACCCCGACCCCTTTCCGCCTGACTTCCCCTAAGTTAACTGGAAGGAGGGGCTTAGGAGAGGGTGTCTTTGGGGCACCATCATTTATTTCTTTGTGCAGGTTACTGGGTTCGGGGGCTGCTCAAGGGGAACCCACCTTCCTGCCTTCTGGGCTTTCAGGCGATTCCCGAGCCTCGGAGCAGATCCTGCTGGCCGCTTCCCACACCCTCTTTCTCCGAGAGCACAATCGGCTGGGCAGAGAACTAAAGAGACTCAACCCTCAGTGGGATGGAGAGAAGCTCTACCAGGAAGCCCGGAAAATCCTGGGAGCCTTCGTGCAGGTACAGAGGCTCAGGGGCACTGGCTCACACGCTCCCTGGCTTCTGCTGCTGGCTCTGCCCTCTGCCCGCCACCACATCTCCAGCTGCCTCCTCCGCTTTCCACATGTCCACTTCCCTTTCCTCTCCTCTGCTGCTTCTTTCCCACCGACTCATTCTCTTAAGCCCTCCTTTTGTTTCTTCAGCTTCTCTGCCCCAAAATGAATCCCCGGATTCAGATTGTTGGAAAGTTATTCATATGTCCGTCACTCGGTGTGCCTGCCCAGGTGGCATCACTGGAATTACTCCTGGGACTGTAACATAGCAGTTATTTTGGTTATTTTGATTGGATTATCTTCTTTTAAAATTCTCTACACCTAAGCCACACGTCACAGGCATAGTCAATTGCTGTTGTTGGTTGGCTGATGGACTAGCTAGAAGAGACTGACAAAGGTTGATATATTGCTATTAACCATGCACATATTTTTAAACACGTTATTTTGAAAAAATTGTAGATTCTCAAGAAGTTGTAAAAAAAATATATACAGGAACCTAGCCTGCCCCCGTGCTAAGATTTTGCATAACTATGACACACTATCAAAGGCAGGAAGTTAACACTGATATAAACCATAGAGCTTATTCAGATTTCACCAGCTATAAATGCAATCCTCTGTGTGTGTGTGTGTGTGTGTGTGTGTGTGTAGCTCCATGCAATTTTATCACATGTGTAGTTTCATGTAACCACCATCACAATAAAAATACTTAACTCTACCACCACCACAAGACTCCCTCATGTGACCCTTTCATAGCCACATCCACCCTCCCCTTTCCATATCCCTAACCCCTGGCAACCACTGGTCTGTTCTCTATCTGAGCAGTTATGCTATTTCACCCATGTTATATAAATGAAATCATGCAACATGTATCCTTTTGAGATCGGCTTTTTACATTCAGCATAATTTCCTTGAGGTTCATCCAAGGCGATGCATATATCAATAGTTCATTCCTTTTTGTTTCTAAGTCGTATTCCATGGTTTAACTATTCACCTACTAAAGGACATTTGGATAGTTTCCAGTTTGGGGTTATTATGAGTAAAGCTGCTATGAACATTTCTGTATAAGTTTCTGCATGAAAATAAATTGTTATTTCTCTGGGATATATGCCCAAGAGTGCAATAGCTGGGTCATATGGTAAGCCTATTTTTAGTTTTAAAAGGAACTGCCAAACTATTTTCCAGAGTGGCTGGGTCATTTTTACATTCCCACCAGCAATGTATGAATGATCCAGTTTCTCTGCATCCTGGTCATTATTTGGTGTCATATCATTTTTTTCACTTTTTCTGATAAGTATGTAGTAATATCTCGTTATGGTTTAATTTCCATTTCTTTAATGGCTAATCATATTGAACATCTTCTCATGTGCTTATTTGCCATCTGTATATCCTCTTCAATAAAATACTTGTTCATATATCTTGCCCATTTTCAAATTGGATAAATTTTCTTTTAATGTTGAGTTTTGAGAGTTCTTTATACATTCCAGATACAAGTCCTTTATCAGATATGTGACTTTAAATATTTTCTCCCAGTGTGTACTTTATCTTTTCATTCTGTTAACAGGGTCTTTTGTGGAGCAAGAGTTTTTAATATTGATGAGATCATAGTTATCAATTTTCTCCTTTCATGGATTGTGCTTTTGGTGTCAAGTCTCAAGAATTCTTTCCCCAGTCCTAAGTCCCAAAGATTTTTCTCTTTTTTTTCCCTAGAAGTTTTATGTTTTACATTTAAGTGTATGATCCATTTGGGGTTCATTTTTGTCTGAAGTGTGAGGTGTAGGTCAAGGTTCATTTTTTTGGCCTGTGGATGTCTAATTGCTCCTGCACCAGTTATTGAAAAGGCTATTTTTTTCTCTTTTCAATTGCTTTTCGTCCTTTGTTAAAAGTTATTTGGGCATATTTATATGAATCTATTTCTGTGTTGTATATTCTATTCCATTAATCTATGTGTCTTTTCCCACACCAGTACCACCGTGTTTAGTTACTGTAGCTACATAGTAAGGCTTAACATCAGGAAGAAGGAGTCTTCCCACATGACTCTTCCTTTTCAAAATTGTTTTGGCTATTGTATGGTATTTCCCTTTCCACATATGTTTTTAAACAAGCTTATCTGTGTCTACAAAGAAAACTTGCTGGGATTTTGATAGGAATCGCATTAAAACTATAGATCAATTTGGGGAGAATTGACATCTTTACAATGTTGAGTTTTCCAATATATAAACACAGTAGGTCTCTCCAAGTATGTGGGTTTCCTTTGGATCTTTCATCAACATTTTGTAATTTTTATTATACAGATCCTGTACTTGTTTGTTACATTTATGCCTGAGTACTTCATTTTCTTTGGAGGAACTGTAAATGGTATTACATCTCTTATTTCAGTTTTCCCTTGCTTGTTATTAGTAAACAAAAATATAATTGGTTTTTGTGTGTTGATCTCGTATCCTATGACCTTGCTGAATTCAATGAGTTTTAGGTTCTGTAGACTCCTTGGGATTTCCGGCATACACAATCATGTCATCTACAAAGAAAGACAGCTGTATTTCTTCTTTTCTAATCTACATGTTTTTTATTTCTTTTTCTTACCTTATTACAGTGGCTATAACTTCCAGTACTATGTTGAATAAGAGTGGTGAGAGCAGACATCCTTGTCTTCCCAATATTAGAGGAAAAGCATTCAATATTTCACCATTAAATATAATATTAGTTGTAAATTTTTTGTGGATGCTCTTTAGGAGGTTGAGGAAGTTCTGCTCTATGCCTAGTGTACTAAGAGTTTTTATCACGCATAGATGTTGAGTTTTGTCAAATGCTTTTTCTGCATCAATTTATACAATCATATGACTTTTCTTCTTTAGCCTATTCTGCTTGCTGTGGGTTTATTTTGCTTTTCCTTCTAGTTTGTTGAGGCAGGAACTTAGATTATTGATTTGAGAGTTTTCCTCTTTTCTAACGAAAGTATTTAGTGATATAAATTTCCTTCTTAGCTCTGCATTAGTTGCATCCCACAAATTTTGATCTGTTGTGTTTTCATTTTCATTCAGTATGGTTTTTTGTTTGCTGTCTTTCAAACTTCCTCTTCGACCTACGGGTTATTTAGAAGTATATTATTTAATTTCTAAGTGTTTGGAGATTTTCCTCTTGCCTTTCTTTTATTGGTTTTTAGTTTTATTCCATTGTGGGCACAGAATATACTCTGTATGATTTCAATTCTTTTAAATTTGTTAAGATTTGTTTTATAACCCTGGTATGGTTATCTTGTTGAATTTTTCATAGGTCCTTAAAAAGAATGTGTATTCTGCTCTGTTGGGTGGAGTATTCCATAAGTGTCAGTTATATCCTGTTGGTTGGTGGTGCTATTCAGTTCTTCTGTATCCTTGCTGATTTTCTGTCTAGTAGTTCTATCAATTCCTGGGAGTAGGGTGTTGAAGTCCCCAACTATAACTAAGAAGTTGTCTTTTTTCTCTCAGCTCTATCGGTTTCTGCTTCATATATTTTGAAGCTCTGTTGTTTAGTGTGTAAACATTTAGGATTGCTTTATCTTCTTGATGAATAGACCCCTTTTTATTATGTAATGTCCTTTTTTGCCCTTCATGCTTTTCTTTGCTCTGAAGTCAATTTCATCTGATATTAATATAGCCACCCGTGCTTTTTAAAATTAATGTCTCCATGATATATCTTGTTCCATCCATTTCAACCTACCTATGTCATTATGTTTAAAGGTAGTTTCTTGTAAACAGCATATAGTTGGATTACATTTTTTTAATCTACTCTGCCAATTTCTGTTTTAAATTGGTGTATTTAGATCATTTACATTTAAAGTAATTATTGATGTGTAGGGTTTAAATCTTCCATTTTATTATTTGTTTTCTGTTTGATTCCTGTTTCTCATTCCTCTATTGTTATTGTTTTCTTGCCCTTCTGTAGGTTATTTGAACACTTTTTACAGGTCCATTTTGATTTTCATATATCACTTGGTACAGTTTCCCTAAAGTTGTTCTCAGTATTGTCATATATATATATATATATATTTGATATGTCATGTATGTCTATGACATATCAAAACCTACTGGTGTCAATGGTTTATCATTTTTCAGTGAGTTATAGAAAACTTACTTCCTTTAGGTCACTACATTTAGCACCATATCAGATGGTGCTTCAACCACAAAACATGATTAAAGAAACTCACAAGGTAGAAAATAATTTACTATGTTTGCTTCCATTTTTACTCATTACATTGTTCTTCTTTCCTTTGTGATGCTCCCATCCTTCTTCCTTTTATCATTTTCTTTATGTTTAAAGAGTTTCCTTTAGTCATTCTTTGAGGATAGTCTGTTAGCAATAAATTCTCTTAGTTTTCCTTCATCTGAAAATATCTTTATTTCCTCTTTATTCTTGAAGAATAGTTTTACCAGATACTAGAGTCAGGATTGACAGTTCTTTTCTTTCAGCACTTGAAAACTCTTGTGCTCTTCCCTCTGGCCTCTGTGATTTCAGATGAGAATTCACTGTTGTTCAAATTGGTGTTCCTTTATAGGTAAGTGTCATTTTTCTTTGGCTGTTTTTAAGACCTTTTATTTGTATTTACTTTTCAGAAATTTCGTTACAATGTGTCTTGGAGTAGATTTCTTTGGGTTTGTTCTGTTTGAAATTCATTCAGCTTCTTGAATCTGTAAATGTATGTCTTTTACCAATTTGAGGAAGTTTTCAGGTATTATTTCTTCAAATACTTTTTCAGTCCCATCTCCTTTCTCCTCTACTTCTAGGATTACATTAGTATACATGTTAGATCTTTTGTTATTGTCCCACAAAACCCTGAGGGTCTCTTTGAGAGTCTTTTTTTAAGTCTATTTAGTCTATTTTTTATTGAGTCTGTTTTCTCCCTGTTGTTCAGATTCACTAAATTCTATTGATCTGTCTTCCATTCTATCCTGTCATCTCCACCCTACTACTGAGTCTGTCCAACAGGTTTCTTATTTCAGTTTGTGTATTTTCAGGTCTATAATTTCAATTCATTTCTCTTTTATAAATTCTACTTTGCTGAGATGTTCTGGTTTTTCATTTGCTTCAAGCTAACTTATAATTGATTATTGAAGCATTTTTATGGTAGCTGCTTTAGAATCTTTATCAGATAATTCCAACATCTGATTCGTGTCAGTATTGGAATCAGTTGATCGTCTTTTCTCATTAAAATTGTGGCTTTCCTGGTTCTTGGTATTATGGGTGATTTTCAGTTGTATCCTACGCGTTTTAGTTATTATGTAAGGAGACTCTCAATTCTATTTAAATCTTCTATTTAAGCAGGTAGTTACCCTGTTTAGGTTTGCCACGTAGCTTCTGGCATACTTTTGTGGGCTTTAGTTCCAATGACAGTTTAGTTTCCTGAGCCTTTGCGATGCTATTCTGGTCTGCTTCATTCTTCTGGTGTGTCTGGGGATCCCGCTCAGTCCCTGCTGATGCTGTCTGAAGAGCAGGAAGGTACTTTCCTGGCTGCCTTCTGTTGCTAAACAACCTTCTAGTGGAGCAGAAGCTACTGCATCTGGGTCTCTTTACGCCATTGAGTGAAGAAGAGAGAGACACAGGGCTTCACCGCTGCAACCCCTCCAGGCAGATCAGACCATTCACCAGCCTGGGTTGTGGATTGAGGGCTGTGATGGCCAAGAGCTTGGGTTGTGAAGCAACTTTGGTGGCTCTTTACTAGGTCTCTGCTGGACTTTGTCTGTCCCAGCCCTTTGGAGAAAGGGAGAGAAGGCTTTTGTTGGCTTCTTTTGTCTGTTCCTATTAGGGGTTCCAGGTTGCCAGCCTCTCGTACCCAGTCTGCAGTATATAGGAACTCAACCACATTGTCATTCCTTAAGTCCTAAGGTCCTCAGCCAGTCCACCTTCTTTCTAGCTTTCAGAGTCTATTTATTGTTGTCTGTTGAATAATTTCCGAGGTATTTAGTTATAGTTAGTGAAAAAGACTAAAGAAAACTGAGTCTACTCCATCTCGTTCTGGAATCGGAAGCCCCAACCTGGTATCTCTTCCTCTTCTTATAAGAACACTAGTCCTATTGGATTAGGGCCCCATCTTTACGACCTTATTTAACCCTTTATTAACTCTTATTTAACTCTTTACAGGCCCTATCTCCAAATACACTCACACTGGGGGTTAGAGTGTCAACAAATGCATCTGAGGGGTACATAATTCTATCCATAACAAGGCTTTTTGGGCTACAGGAAAAGAAACCCACTCAGGCTAATTCAGATATTCAGTATGGTTCAACCCTATACATGCGTCAAATGGAAGCTGATAGGGGTTTCTCCTGGAACCCCAGGGCAGTAGTGTAGTTGGGCCTCAGCAAGAGTTAGAGCCAGAGACTGGAAACCATCGGGAATTAGGGCAGCTACTCTCACTTTGTCTCTCCCTCCCCTCTGTTCCTTCCTTCACTTCTCCATTGTTCTCCACTCTCTCTCTGCAGATGGGTTTCCTCTGCTTTTCTGCACATGGTGGAAAATGACAACCCATATGACCCCACGTGTCCCCTCAGATCAAGTGCCATCAGAAACAGTCTAGAATAGCTGTGTCCAAAATCTAAATTCCTGAGAGAGAGAATCCGACCAGCTTGGTCTGGTGCCACAGCTGGGCCAGTCCACTGTGGCCAGGGGCAAGTTCTGTCTCCTGCTGCCTCCCACAGCCTGAGGAGCAGGCTGTCTGCTCCAAGGATGACATGCCCAGAGTCTATGCTGCTGAGCAAATTGGATACAACCTAAGAGTAAGGCAATAAGAGAAGGACCCATGAGTATAGTAGGATATTATACATATTTAATTACATAGTAATTGTGGACTAGGTAGAAATGTAAGAAATGTTAAGCAAAAAAGCAGAATGCAAAATTATGCATTCTCAAGTTCTCTGGGATTACAACTATGTAAAAATGTGTAGCATTTAGACAAAGATTAGAAAGAATAAACATTAACATAATTATTGCATTATGTGGTGGCAGGATTTTTTATTTTTTCAAACATTTCTCAGTTTGTGTTAGTTCTTTGTTTTGAGTAAAACCAAACCAGAAACTGATCGCTCCATGGTGCAGCAATTCTTTCAGAACTGGAGACTGAATGAACTGCCCTTAGTTGCCCTGTGAATCATTCCCATGGTTCTTCATTCCTCTTGCCTTGGCCTATGGGGAAAACTTTAATAACATGGAATCATTATATTAAAGTGACACATAAGGGCTGTCACTTTAGCTTCAAGGTCAGAAACTTAGAGCAAAGATGACAAAGAGTATATATCTAGTGCCAGTTCAAATGACTGATGAGTAGAGCCTATGTTGAGACAAATCATGAGAGATCAGCAGAAAGAATGCCTTGATCAATTAGCAATGTCTGCCATGGTCATAAGAAGGGGAATTGGGTATGTATGCTATCCGTTTGCCATCCTTGATTTTGGACCACTCATCCTTCTTGGCCACAGCTCCTCTCCAACCTTACTCTGCAGAGGTTTAAGTCTTCTCACACTTCTCACACTTCCCTTGTGACATGTTTCTCCTTCCAGATTATCACCTTTAGGGACTACTTGCCCATTGTGCTCGGTGATGAGATGCAGAAGTGGATCCCTCCATACCAAGGCTACAACAAATATGTGGATCCCCGAATTTCCAATGTCTTCACCTTTGCCTTCCGCTTTGGCCACTTAGAGGTCCCCTCTACTGTATTCCGCCTAGATGAGAATTATCAGCCATGGGGGCCGGAACCAGAGCTCCCCCTGCACACCCTTTTCTTCAACACCTGGAGGATGGTTAAAGATGGTACGTCCTTTCAGGGAAGTGCTGTCACCTGGCTGTCTCACTCTGCAGCTTACTTCTAGGGAAACCTGGCTTGGAAGTCAGACTCTAGACACTTCCTTTGTGACCTTGGACAAGTGAATTCAATTCATTGAGCCTCAGTTTCCTCATTTGTAAAATGGGGACAATAGTAGTACCTATCGCACTAGGATAAACAAAAAATTAAGTGAGATATATGATCATATAATTATATAATTAGCTATTGTTATTAAGCCTCCTCTGGCCTCTAAGGTACCTAGATTTTCCCTGTTTTTTTTCCTGCCTCAGCCTTCTCTGACCCCTGTAGAAAGAATTCATGGGTTTGGTAAATAAATTGCTCTTTTCTGCTCCCCTCCAGGCCCTTCCACTTCCATCAAGTGTCAAAGGTTGAACCCCACTCCCCTTTATCCTGGGCTGGGCTGTGTTGAAACTGGCTCTCCTTAAGACAAGTCAGGGCTGTTTTCTAGAAACTTCCACTACCTCTTCCACTGCTGCAAAGTTCCTCAGGGGAACAGATGGAAAGAAAAGGAGCCAACTCTCTGAACTAGAGCTTGGAAAAAATCCTGAAGCTTATATTCATGCCATTATCCCAGGAATGCCCCTTTCTCCCACCCCCAGCCAGTCAGTCTGGACTGTCCCACCCCCACCCCAGCACCCCCTGCAGGCTGCATTATGCTCTTCTCTCCCCATTCCAGCCTGAGACATTCAGTTGGCCCTACTTTCCCCTGAAAGAAAACGTCTGGTGGAGGGAGGGGCTAGCAGTGCAAGATGTCCCCACCCTACCCCATCCCCAGTATGGCCTCTCTGTCTCCCTCGCAGGTGGAATTGACCCTCTGGTGCGGGGCCTCTTGGCCAAGAAGTCCAAGTTGATGAATCAGAATAAAATGATGACAGGAGAGCTGCGAAACAAGCTCTTCCAGCCCACTCACAAGATCCACGGCTTTGACCTGGCTGCCATCAACATACAGCGTTCCCGGGACCACGGGATGCCTGGTGGGCCTGGGGTCTGGCCGGGCCTAGGGCCTAGGGTTCCAGGGGGACTTTCTTCTATAACCTATAATCCTGAGGGTCTGATCAATTCTAGCAAGTATTTTTTTTTTTTTTTGAAGATTGGCCCTGAGCTAACATCTTCTCCCAATCTTGCTCTTTTTTTTTCCCCTCCCCAAAGCCCCAGTACCTAGTTGTATATCCTAGTTGTGGGTCATTCTAGTTCCTCCACGTGGGATGCGGCCACAGCATGGCTTAATGATCAGTGTGTAGGTCCGTGCCCAGAATCTGAACTGGAGAACCCCAGGCCGCCAAAGCAGAGCACGTGAACTTAACCACTCGGCCACAGGGCCAGCCCCTGATCAGTTCTAAAACAGAAGGCAGAGATGCCAGCTTTTAAAACTCACTGTGCTCATCTGTGAAGTGGAATCTTCCATTCTCCCTAATGCAGAGGAAAGAAGACATATCTGGTGCTATCCTGGAGTGCCTCAAGTGAAAAAGAGATCAACTGACTTATAAGACCAGTTTAAAAGCCCAGAAAAGATTAAGAAAAGGAGAATAGAGAGAAACCAGTGACCACTGGACCTTTCTTTTGTACCCATGAAAGGCAATTTAATGTTGTAACTAAGAGCCAGACTGCCTGGGTTCAAATCCCAGCTGTGCCATTTCTAGTTATGTGACCTTAGGCAAGTTACTTAACACCTTGGTTCTTCAGTTTACGTATTTGTACAGTGCTTAGAATAGTGCCTGGACCCACGGTAAGTACCACATAACCTATGAGCCCTCTGAGACTAAAATGCCACAGACATAAAACAATGGACCACCACTTCCCCTGTCCCAAAGGCTGTGAGGCCAGGCTTTCTGGGGCTGATGGAGCTGGAGTGGGTATGTCCCCAAGTGGGGCTTCGGGTGAGAAGTCCCTGGGATGAGACAGCTTCAGCCTGTCTGCCCTAGGGTACAACTCCTGGAGAGGCTTCTGCGACCTCTCACAACCCCAGACACTGGAGGAGCTGGACGCTGTGCTGAAGAACAAGAGGCTGGCTAAGAAATTACTGGATCTCTACAGGACCCCTGACAACATTGACATCTGGGTGGGAGGCATTGCTGAGCCCCTGGTAGAAAGGGGCCGGGTGGGGTCTCTCCTGGCCTGCCTCCTGGGGAAGCAGTTCCAGCAGATCCGTGATGGAGACAGGCAAGTGAGACGTCAGCGGGGAGGGTGGGGGAGGGCAGACCCTTCTCTGAGGTGGGTGTCCCGACGTCCTTTGTGAGGACTAACCCGGACCTCAGCATGTTCCCAATGACCTCTTTTCTTCCCCTTTGGCACAGTGTGGGGGTGCGGAGGGGGCGGCCAACAGCTGGGCTGTATGGAGAAACCTGGCTTCTGTCTCTGCAGGTTCTGGTGGGAGAACCCTGGTGTCTTCACTGAGAAGCAGCGAGACTCTCTACAGAAAGTGTCCTTCTCACGCCTTGTCTGTGACAACACCCACATCACCAAGGTCCCAGTGGACCCATTCCGGGCCAACCACTACCCCCATGGTTTTGTGGATTGCTCAGCCATTGATAAGCTGGACCTCTCACCCTGGGCCTCAGTGGAGAATTAGGGGCCTTGATTCCACGACCTCCCACACTGTTCAGTAAAGATCCCTTTGGTCCACGACACCATTTCAAGCAAGTTCGGTGACTCATCCCTGAGACAGCCACACCCCAGGCCCAGCACTTCTTCTCCTCTGGGTCTCTCTACATTCACCAGAGGCAGACCTCACTCAAGCCCAAGGCCAGCCGCCTCAGCCTTTCCAGCAGGATTTCCAGTGAATCCCACTGCTCCCACTCCATCCTCTCTGCCTTGGGAAATCCTCCCTTCTATCATGAACAGACCCTCTGACATGCCTTTCCAGGCTAGCTTGCCAGATGTCACCCATCCTGTCCCTGGAACAAGTCTTGGCTGAAGGCTTTGCACCCCTATCTTTCCTCCTGTCCTCTCAAACTAGATTGTAAGCTTCTGAGCCAGGGACTTCAGCCTGCTTCCCAGTGTCTCCATGCGTGCCACCCAGCATAGTGCTTGGCACACAGTAAGTGCTCAATAAACATCTGATGATTGACTAAAGATCCTGGCAATGACACTGTCCCCTTCTGGAAGGCAGGCCTTGGGATCACTGCCAAATAAGTAACGACGTGTTTACAGTCCAGACCTGTCTAACCACTAAGATGCTGCGTGCCTGAGTCTGTGGGGTGAGAGGGCATGGTTTGGTGGGATTTCAAAGACCTCTCAAAGAAAAGGAGGCTGCAAGGGGCCTCTGGGGAAAGAAGTAATGGCCGTGGAGTGGCAAGAGAGAGGGCTTGGGGTGGTGATAAAGGATCAAACAGGGAGAAAATCCAAGCCTGGATTCCCTGACAGCTCAAGTTCCCATCCCTTCCAGGGGCCCTTCTGGGAAACACCCTCTTCTGGGGTAATCCTGGGAGCCTCTGAGGCCTCTGAAGGGGCAGCTCCAGAATATTCCTTGTGCGGCTGCCCAATACATATTCATGTTTTCTTCTTTTAAAATGACCCTCCAAGTAAGGTCAATGTAGCCGGGGCCTCCAGGTACCCTGACTGATGGGGTGGGGGTGAGAGGCACTTAGTCTTCCTGTGGGAAGAGCCCAGGAGCCAGACTTGGGCTGCAGCCCTGGCTCTGGCACCCACTTCTTCAAAGCCTGGATGGGTCCCTTCACCTGTCTGGCATGCCTCTCGTCATCAGTGAGATGGAGGTGAGCAGTATTTACCCTGCCATGGCGAGATCCTACTGTTGCCTGGGGCTCCTATGGGTACATTAGCCCCAGCATCCTGCACACCTTCAGGCTCCCAGCTGCGGGTGCCCCTCCCCAAATATGGGAAGAAGGGACGGAAGGGAGAGGGAATTCATCCGTCAGATAAAGGGACCAAGCTCCAGACAAGATTAGGGAAATACCCTCCTTCTGCTCTCCCTGCTTTGGGGACCTGGCCACGTGAAGCCAAAAGTGAGAAGGAGTCTGCTGTCTTGAAGGCCTCTGAACCATGGTGCCAGGCTGCAGGGATGCAGAATCCAGAGGTCTTGTCAACTGGGGAGGGCCTACCTTCCCGTCACACCTCTGCTCTTTCTCTCCCACAGGACAGCGTTTTGACCCTCTGTTTCCCAGCACCTGGCACAGGCCTGACACAGAGTGAGTATGTAGTAAATATTAGCCAGAGCAGTAAATAAGCATAAGGGCTTAGTGACCACGCTCCCTGTTCTCCGGGGTGGTGTGGGTGGAAGGTGAGGGAAGAGGGTCTGCTTGGTTTGCCCTGGTCCCTAGGCTTCTAGGAACTCATGGCCTTCCATGTACAGATCAGCCAAAGGAGGACTCCCACTGCCCTCACCCCTAGTTCAGAAGACGCAGGGCCCTGAAGCACAGACCACACTCTTTCAAGTTCAGAGCCCAGAGCCAGCCTCATGCTAAGGCTCCAGCCCCAGTGCAGACACAGACAGAGTAAAGATCCCCATAAGTGGCTCTTTATTATCATGAATGTCTGGTACAAACAAATGGTACAAAAGGGCCCATGGGTCCCAGTTCCTTTCCAGTCAGGCTCCTGTGAATAAGCAAGAGAACAAGGTAAGAAAGCAAAAGGGGAGCCACAGACTGAGCCTGGCTCCACTGGGCCCATAACTCAACCATAAGGCACAGCCCAACCGCTAATGGCCGGTCCTCCAGAGGTCTCTGGTTCACCTCTGCTAAGTGGGACACTGTCAATGTGCAAGGGCCATGAGGCAGAAACGGTGCCCAACATTCTCTGTATGTTTCCCATGCCTAGCACAGTGCCCGGCAGATAGTAAGTGCTAATAAACAAAGAACTAGAGGATGCAAATGGGCCTTCTGAGGAGCCATGACAGCTGTTATTTACAAAGAAGAAAACTGAGGCTTAGTGAGGTTGAGTACTTTGTTCAAGGTCACACAGCTGGGAAGCTGCAGAGCCAGGATTTGAACCCAAGAAGTCTGGCTCCTAAGCTTGTGCTCCTCTCCAAGCCACTTTGCTGCCTTCCATGTGCTTAATACTCACATAAACAGCCACACACCATCACAGAAATGACACACATACACAGCACATGAAACACTACCCACGATCACAACGTACACATATGAAATGCAATTTATAAACATCGCACACACACACGAATGAATGTCTAGCCATTCGTTTGCTCAGCTGGCACCAGAACAAGGATGGGCTCGCCTAGGTAAGGGAGATCTCTGTGGTTCCAATTGGCCAGCCCAGGTGTGCCCAGCCTTCACCTCACCGCAGCACCCCCTTACCCAGCCTCCAGTCCCTCTCCCTCCAGGAAGACAGGTCCAATGTGGGCAGTGTACTGCAGTTGACAAAGTCCTGAGGGAATGTTTTGGACATGAAGATGTTGTTCTTGGACACGGTGGTGATGCCTGTGTTGTCACAGATGATGCGAGGCAAGGAGACCTTGGCCAGGGCCTGCTTCTGCTGCGTGCTGAACACTCCCTTGTTCTCCCACCAAAACCTGCATGGGAACACCCACGACATTGCCCTGAGGCTGTCCTGGGCTGGGATGGCACCAGCTGGCTTGAGCTGCTCCCCAGCTGCAGGGGGATCACAGCAGACAGCCACTGTACAGCATGGGAGAGCCCCAGGCCTCGGGCAGCCCAGGGGTTTTCAAACAAGGAGAGCCCCCCTCACAGTGCAGAGTAAAGCACGGCTGCCTGGCTCCCCCCATCCCAGTGGCCTCCGGGGCACCACTAATGCTAGACAGGGAGCTGGGCCCACACTCGCTCACAAAGTCCTGTGCCCTGGCCTGGGGCTGCATCCATGGGGGTGGAGAGAATCTTGGAGGTGGTTTTTAATTTGTCTACCCAGAGAGGGACACCATTTCCTAATTTTCCCAAAGGTACAATACAGGCTAGGTGAGAACTGGGTATGGTAGATGTCAAAACCACCATGAAATGACACTAGAAAAAAACATGGGAAAGCAAGGATGGGACAGTTCAATAGTGAAAGACGGTACCACGGCTGCACCATGAAACACAGAGAGGTTCATGTCCCTGCTTGCTGCACCCCCAACAGATTCAGAGCACATTAGAGATGACCTTGAGTCTCCCCGGAACCCACTGGAAAGTCACAGGTTCCTTCTAGCCCTTCATTTCATAGGAGGAACCCAAGAGGTTCAAGGATAGACCCACAGCCACACAACAGGCCTGGGCCGCTCGGCCTGCCTCCTCACCGATCACCATCGCGGAGCTTCCTGAACTGGGTCCCGATGAGGCAGGCAAGGAGCTTGCCCACACGGCCTTTGGGCTCCAGGGGCTCGGCCACGCCTCCCATCCAGATGTCGATGTTGTCAGGCGTGCGATACTGCTTCATGAGCTTCCTCGCCAGGTCCATGTTCTTCATCACTGTGCCCAGCTCGCCCACCGTGCTGGGCTGCGGGAGCCCGCAGAAGCGCCTCCAGGCATTGTACCCTGCATGAGGGGAGGGGAGAAGTGGCTGTGGGTCGGTCCCAGAAAACCCACCTTCCCAACACACCAAGGCCACGTACAGGGTTACATGAGGGGGAGGAGGACACAGGACCCTTGGCTCAGCCCAGAGGGACAGCTGGGCCTCTCCAGGACCCAATCTCTCCCCCTTGCCCTCCCACCCTAAGGCAAATTGCCATAACTCCTGCCAAGTCCAAGAATAGAGACATCTCACTGTCCCCCTCTGAAGATCTCAGAACTGTAAGGAGTGAAGTATATCTAGAAGTCTCAGCCACACCATCTGTCTGATAATGCAGGCACAGGTTTTAGGGTTAGGCTGATCTGAGTTCAAATTCCAGCTCTCACTGATTTGGCCGGATAACCTGGGCAGGTTTTGAATCTCTCTAAGCCTCAGTTTCCTCATCAGTAAAATGGAAGTGATAACACTCTCTTCCCTTCCGAGTTCATGTAAAATAAAGTGAAATGAAATGATGATGAACACAGATGCTCAGACTATGGCAGGGAGGGGACTTGTTATTATGATGATGCTTCAGGTTTGAGGGTTACAGCTACACGAAGGGGGCCAGGAGGAGCTGAAAATGGACCAGGCGGGCCCAGGGGAAGGTAGGGGCCTGACCTCAGACCACTTCCTAAGAGCAAGGTGCTGGGGTTGGGGGAAGCCCTGGGCAGCCAGGGGCACTGGAGAGGGCAGGGCCCTGGAGTGGGAGGTGGGGTAGTGGGGGGGCACTCCTGCAGCCCCTCACCTGGGAGGCCGTGATCCCGGCTGCGCTGCATGTTCAGAGCAGGCAGGTCTAGCCCGATCCTCATGACCTGCTCAAACAACCTTTCCCGGAGCTCGTCCACCACAATTTGGTTCTGGCGATTTAGCTTGGCAGGGGTAGCCATGAGGCCTCGGAGGATGGGATCAATGCCACCTGCGGGCAAGAGGAGCAAGATTAGGGGAAGTATCTGGCTCAAGTATCAGAGCTCAGATTGGAGTCAGGGACAAGTCCAAGGTGGAGTAGAAGGGATTGCAGAAGAAGGCTGGGCACACGCAGCTCCTGGTGCCAAGGTGGCCCCCGTGGGCAGGTCCTCACCAGGGCATCGAGGTCTCAGAGCATTATGCCATTCAGACTTGCAAGGTTGGGATGCACCCAGCCCCTGGTCTCCTAGGTCACTGAGAGTCACAACACACAGGAAGGAGCCAGCTCCCTATGAGCCATCTCCACCCCATCTTTTATTATTAGATGTGGAAGAAGAGTCAGGTGAACTGAGACTGGAAAGCCAGACCAATCCCCGAAGATGGAAGAAAAGAGGATTTCTCCCACCCTAGCTCCCCGTGGCCAAGCCCCTCCCCACCCCACTCTCAGCTGCCAGCCCACTCTTTGCTGACCTCGGTCCTGCTCACCTTCCAGTACTACCCGCCAGGTGGCAAAAAAGACCCTGCTGAGCGGAACCCTGGGGTTGGGCTGCATGGGCCGGTACTGATTGTCCAGGCGGAACATGAAGGGTTGGATGAGGGTGTGCCCATAGCGGAAGGCGTTGGTGAAGACGTTGGCGATACGAGGGTCCACTGAGTCATTGTAGGATCTGTACCTGGGCAGGTACTTCCTCATGGCCTCTGGCCCCAGCACCAGCGGCAGGTAGTCCCGGTAAGTGATGATCTAAAGAAAAGTCACTCAGAGTGGCCTCTCCACTCACCCCTCCCTGCAGATTCTCTACCTGCTCCTGGCTTGGGGGATCCTTCCTTTGTCTATGGCCAGGGATTTGCTTCCCACAGCACTGGATCTGTGTCTAACCGCATGTCACTGAGAGGCATAAACAGAGCTCTTCTGCTTGCTGGCTGTGTGACCTTGGGCCAGTTATTAACTTCTCTGAGCCCCAGTTCCTCAAATGTAAACTAAGGGTAATTATACTGCCATCTGCCTTAGAGGATTAAATAACAAAGGGCTTTGTTAGTCGTTGCAATAGCTGCCTTGTCCTTGGGTTATTAATAGCTCATTTCTCCTACTAATTATAAGCTCCTTGAGGGTAAGGGTTGTATCTCATTTCTCTTGACATTTATTCAGTGCCCAGCAAGTGCCTGGCTCACAATAGGTTTCAATATATGTTTGTGGAAGGAGGAGAGAAAAGAAGGAAAGGGGCCACCCTACATGATTTCCCCCAGTGAAAGGAGAAGCGTGGAACAGTCTCACTCTAGATTCTAGACTCTGGAATTTCCTCTGAGGCTTAAATGAATCTCACTTAAATTCTTAGTGTAAATCAGAAACTCACCCTCAGCCAATGCAACCCTTTCCCTGTCCAGAGTCTAGGAGTCTTAAAAAGGTGTATTTCTATCTGTGTTTATATCTTGGGGACAGGGTGGGGGTGCTGGAGCATCAAAAGTTGGGAGAGAGAACCAGGATCATTGCTCAGGGGTAAATAAGAATAAGGAGATCAGGGAGCTATGATAGAGCCAAAAACAAGAGGTGAGTGTGCAAAGGAGCGAGAGTGCCGAGGAGATGAAGGAAAGGAGAGGCAGTTACTGAACAGCTGCTATGCACCAGGCGCTTTAGACCCACCCACTCAATCCTCCCAATCCCATTCCTGATGGACAGGACAGAAGAAAGGGGAGCAAGCCTGAGGAGGGGATGGAAGGCAAGTAACCCTTGTCTGCCAGGTGTTTTCATATACGTCCTTTACTCCTTACAGCATCGCGGATGAAGAAACGGAGGGTTAATTTGCCCAAGGTCACACAGCTAGGATGTGGCAGAGGTACATTTGGATCCCAAGTCTGCCTGACCCCTGGCATCACCGAAACTCAGGACTGCCTACCTGGACCATGGCTCCCACGATCTTCCGGGCTTCCTGGTAGAGCCTCTCTCCATTCCAGCGAGGGTTCAGGCGCTTGAGCTGCGTGGCTAGACGATTGTGCTCCCGCAGAAAGAGCGTGTGCATGGAGGTGAGCTCAGGCATCTCACTCGAGCGGGTGTCCCCTTGGGAAAGCATAAGCTACTGTTATTCCTAAAACCTCCATCCCAGACAGGACTTTCTCCACTGACACTACCTCCCCAGCCAAGGCCTGAAATGCCTCCTACCCAAACCTTGTCTCCACCCATCTTTCCACGCCACACTCAGTGTATACCTCCTCTAGGAGGCCTCCCTTGATGCCCTAATCCACCAAAATAGCTTCTTCTGTTCAGGGGCACTGCTGGTCGGAGATGTTCATTCAATAGGCATCAGCTCTGACACATGACTTGCAACCGTCCCGTCCCTGAGACTGGGACTCCTTGATGACAAGGACCATGGCTTATGCCTTTTTGTATGGGACCCTCCCACCCAACACACACATAGACACATGGAGTTAATTAACCTAAATTTAAATGAAAATAGTCACATGTGGCTAGTGGCTACTGTATTGGATAATGTGGTTCTAGAGGGTGGGGGTGCCACATTGTTCTCTGTCCCTTTAGTTTCTTGTCCCTAGGGGGAATGCAACTCTCCTCTCTACCAGAGTCCAGAGGGAAAGAGAGAGACAGAGAAAGGGATGGACAGATGGACGGAGGCTCCTTGGCCATCCCTGAGTCTCCTAGGTTTGGGTTTTTGTTTTTTGTTGGTTTTGTTTTTTTGCCTGTCTGGCTCCATCCAACTTGTCACCAAGGCAACTGGATTAATATCCTGAAGTTGGTGAGATCAAAGTCTCTCTAAATGCAAACCCACCAGGTGCTCACAAACAGGCCCACTATGGCTCCAGCAGAGAGCACCCCCGTGCCATCCCAGGTCCCCACCCAGGACTGACCTGCCAGGAAGCAAGGGATGCGCACAGAGCGGTTGGTGAGGAGACAGGGGTCATCGTGCAGGGTGTCAAAGGGCAGCAGGGCCCGGCCCTTGTCACTGAATTGGGTGTTGATGGCCAGCAGCCCCAGCTGGTTGGTCAGGTTGCGCAGCTTCCTGGCCACGGGGTCCTCGCTGCCGTACACCATGCTGGCGTCCACGAAAGAGGTGAGCGCGTTGATCTGGTTGCGGATAGTGATGTTGTTCTCTGTGCAGGCTGGGGAGGAGCGGAAGAAGGGGATACAGTCCCTTTGGTTCTGGATGCGGGGGTCATTGGGCGGGATCTGCAGCACAGAGAGAGACCGGGCTGGCTCACAGAGGGGAGGGACAGCGGGCAGGAGTGGCTCTCCACCTGTCCACCTGCTGAAGACCTTGGTACCGCCTCAGAAGCAGCCTGGAGTCCAGGAGCAGAAGGCGAGACCCAGACACCAAAAGGGGGGATTCCTCAGGACTTCTGGCCCCCTCAGCCTGCAGGGAGGCCTCTCAAGGCCCACAAGGGATTACTGCCTGAGTTCCCACCAGCAGAGCGCTCTGAGCTTCAGGGGTGATGACTTGAACACTGACTGGGCAATGCAGGGGTGGGGCGGGGGGGGGGCCCAGAGGTGGCCTGTCAGTCCACTGACCACCCCCCCCCAACCCCCCCCAACCTCCCTTTTCTCTCTCTGCCTCTCCTCTGTGTCTGCTCTTCCCCACTGTTCTCCAGATGTGGTCTCCACACTCTTAGTCCTCTTCCTTATCCCTTTCCTGGCCCCTGTCTACCTCTTTCTCTCCCTCTCTCTGGGATTCTCCTTCCTTTCTCTCCTTTTCTCCCTACTCAGCATGTGCCTCAACCAACCAGTCCACTCTCAGCCCTGCTCCTACCCCACTACCCAGGCTCTGTGTTATGTGGGCTGCGAGGAGGTGCCCCTCTGTGGGGAGGAAGAAGGACTGAGCACCGGGCACCTACACACACACGTTTAAGGGACGGTGGGAAGGTCCTCAGCCGAGAGGAGGAAGGATGGGTGGGCAGGGCCAGCCTCACTCAGGAGCTGGGGAAGGAAACCTGGGCACAGAGGGAGGTGGCCACTTCCATGAAGAGGCACCATTTCCCCACCAGGCAGGCAGCGGTGAGCGGGAAGAAGGGAGAACCTTGAGCGGGAAGCAGGGCGGCTGCTGCAGGCAGCTGGTCTCGCAGTTGACGCCAGTGATGAAGGAGACCCGGGCGGCTGGCTCAGGGCTCAAGTCGAGGTCGTGGTCGAGCAGTTGGCCCCACTGCATGAAAATGAGCGAGCGCTCCCGGTCCGGGGTCAGCTGCTCCGTGGGGAAGCGCACGATGGCGTTGGATACGGCGCGAGCCTGCGGGACACGGGGTGTCAGGGACCGTCTCGGGCCCCGCGCGGCATCGGGCCTGGCCTTGTCCCCTCTGCCGGCCAGTGCTCACCAGGGGGACTGGGAAACCGCTGCGATTGACCCCGGGCGTCCAGCCGAAGGGCAGCGAGAAGCCGTCCTCATACTCGGCCGGCAGCCAGCGCGCAAAGGGGCGATTGGAGGCTCCCAGCGTGGGGCTGCGTCTGCAGGGGGAGGACAGGGAGCTGACACCAGGTGGCGCCGCGGGCCGGCCTGGGACCAGGGACTCCGCCCTGAGCCGCCCACCGAGGGGCCGCCCCCAACCGGCCGCACCTGTTGTTGCACTGCCCGGTGATGGTGCGGTACTTGTCCTTCTCCGGGCACCTCACACCCACGTTCTGGTGGGCGCAGCCGCTCGACTTGGACAGCAGATTCAGCTGGGCGGGTGTCAGCACGTCTGAAGGGCGGGTGAAAGAGGGTTGTGGGAGCTGAGACCCCATTTCCCATCCTAGGCTGGGGAGCCTTGGTTGGGGGAGCAGTCTGAGGACAAAGAGGGGGCGCTAGGATGCCCCTGAGACTCCCCAGAAGGAGGAGTTGGGGGGATCGCTGCCAGGTGGCTGGAGTCACTAGGAGGGTCATTAGTGGAGCTGGGGGCTGGGGTTGTAGGGGCAAGAGTACCAGTGACATTGAAGGGCCCTGACCACAGGGACCGCAGCTTCCTCTCCAGCAGGCCTAGGGCCACGTGCAGGTAGTCAGCAGCCCTCACAGCTGTCCTGGTGGCTGCCACTGGCTGCTTGAAGTAAGACAGGAGTTCCATGGGGCTGGCCAAGCCACTGCGAAGCCGCTGCTTGATGCTAAATTTGGAGAAGAGTGAGGGCCAGAGAAGACAGGCAGAGACACTCAGTAGAGCCCCAGCCCAGGGGATGGACACGCAGGACAGTGTAGACAGACCCACAGACCGGAAGAAGGTTTCTCTTTATAAACAGGGTATGGACCTAGTCATCCAGACAGAGGTAAGGCCACGAGAGGGCTGGTTTTGAAGATGTCCTCACACCCAAAGACACAAAGACTGACAGCCAGAGGGCCCCACCACCACCTGCAAACTTTCCATGCCTGTTCCTTTTCTGAAAGGCTTGGGACGGCCTTGCCCAGAGCTAGGCAGTGCCCAGCACCTCACCTTTCCCGCCGCTCCTTGTAGGCCTTGTCCACCAGCCGCTTGGCCTCCTCCATGCAAGTCAGCACTACGGAGGTGTCCACCTCCCCCAGGACAGCTGCCCAGAATAGAGGTCACAAGGTCAGGAAGGAGCCCAAAGCCCCTGATCAGGCCCCAGAGCCAGAGTGGGATGCGTTGAGGGAAGGAATCCCTGGGTTGGAGAATCATCCCCAACACGCCACCTTTTCCCTTCTTTCTGAACTGTTACCTGGAGTGGCGCCCTCGGAGGGCTGGGGCACGGCCACAATGGCCAGGAGCCCTGCTAGGGCCAGGAGCAGCTTCATCTCTGCAACAAGACCGCAGGTGCAGTAAGTGTCCAAAGCCCACAGTGCATTTGGGAGAAGAAAGCCCCACCCTCCCTCTCCTCCTGGGCTCCTCACTCCCACCTTGAGCCCAGTCCCACCTCCGTGGGTCCTGCCTACAGACAGAGTCCAGGCCTCCTGAGGGAAGGGTCCACAGTGCCCCTTCTTCGCTAGCTTCAGTCACTCAGCCCGCACGACCCCACCTCCGGAGTGCAGCCAGCATGGGCAGCGCCCCTCGGCTGGATCTAGGCTTTTATGTCCTCCAAGCTGGGGGAGGCGTGGGGCGGATGAGGCCCGCCCCTGGAGACTGAACTCTCCTCCCCCGCTGGGGCTGGGGTGCACAGAAAGAGGTCCTTAATGTGGAAGAGATGGGCAGAAAAGCAGGGACCAGAACTATCTCCAGCCTTTGAACTTAGCACCCCCACCCCAGAGCTCCTCAGCTCCCACCGTGTGCCTAGACCAGTGCTTTCGCAAGAGGGTACAGACAGCTAACCCCCCTGCACAGTTCGGTTAAACTGAGCATCCAGGCTTCCTTTGAAAGGGGCATAAGTCAGGAGCCAACACCCTAAGGAGCTGTGGAAAATTGAGTCACCCCAGAGGAGGAGGGAAGGTGAGGGGGGCACCTGGAGTGATGATGATCCAGTCAGCCCCAAAAGGCTGCCCCCACCCCCAACAGTAACCTGGTCCCTGCAGCCAACCTTAGTTGAGGGGCAGCCCCTCATTTTTGGTGAGGGTTAAAGGGACAGGAAATCTGACTGGAGACGGTTGGCTTCACAGGAAAGAAGACCCTGGAGACTGTGGGCTTAGGACAAGGTAACTTCCTCTATCCCCCTCCCCCTCCCCTTTCTTCTTGGTTTTTGGTAGAGGGCTGTCTCCAACACCCCCACCCTCTGCTCCCGGATTTCAGGAACCAGGAGAAAGCAGAACTGCTTGTGGTTAGTGGTCAGTTGGGTGACGCAGCCCAGGGTCTCTCTGGGACAAGGTCAGTGCAGTTTAAGAGGATTGGGGTTGAACTTTAGGATCTTTCTGAAATAGAAGACGGGAAGTTTCTCCTCTGAAGAAGTCTGGCAAAGGGCTGCCATTCTGTGGCAGGAAAAGTTCTAATGACTGTGTTTGTCCACCTCCCTGGGCTCTTGTCAGGCTGGGCTCCCATGTCTTGTTTTGTCTAGCCACACCTCCTACTCCAGCCACCTGCCTGCCCTCACTCTTGTCTTCTATGCCCAAACCATCTTGGCCAAAGAACAAGGGACAGTGAAACACCGAGAATACCTTTCCAATGTGCCCAGAGATCCTGTCACCCTCTGGGAAGTGGACCCCGGGGTCCATGAGAGAAGGCTGTTCTTCCAGCCTTGCTCTGCCAGTTCCTAGCTATGTGTGAACTTGGAAAAGTGGCTCTTTGTGAATCAGGTTCTAGAATTTTACAGACTTTTGAAAATACATTTTTAATCCTATAAGTAGTATATTTCTATTCATGAAAAGTCAGAGAACACAAGCAAAAATAAAAATAAATCAAAATTGCTTAGAATCAAGTGAGGTTGTGGGTAATTTTCTTTTTCTTTCCAGATTTGTCATTGTTTTGCACATAAATAAGAAGCAGGAAGGAAAATAATTTCGCGTAATCCTACCATTCACCAATAACACCACTTAATAGTTTGCTATCCTATGTGTAGATATAAGATGTATTGTAAACAGTGATAAGAACCTACTCTAAATATTGTTTTACAACCTATTTTTAGTACTTAAAATTTTAGCCTGGACATCTTTCTATGTCAATAAATACAGATTTACTTCACTTTTATGTCTGCATAATATTTTGTATGGAGTGCTGTGATTTATTTCCGAATCCTCTCTCGTTAGATTCTTGGGTTGTTTCCAGTTTTCGCTATTAGAGGCAGTACTAGGATCAGCATCTGTGGAGTTAAATCTCCAGTCAGATCGTCAATCATTTCTTTAGGCAAGAAGACCTAGAAGCAAAATTGCTGCATATTTGGTTATCCACATTTTTAAGGCTTTTTAAAGAAATTGTCAAGGGGCCTCATGAAGATTGTGCGTCACCCTCCCGTTAGCCATGCCTAGGAGCACCTGTTCCCCATGGCTCTCATCAACTCTGACAATTATTGTCCTTTTACACTTTTAGGGGAATTGTTGACGCTCGAGAGAGAAGAGACATTTCATACAAGCCCCTCATAGCACAGATGAGAAAGACAGAGCCCAGGGAAGGAAATGACTTTGCCAAGGGCAACAGTGTGGCACAGTTCAGAATAATCTAGCTGTCAGGTGCCAGGTGCTGTGCTGGCCACTGGGCATCCTCCACTGAGCAAAGTGCAGGCCTTGTTCTCAAGAATTGCACAGGAGGACGCAGAAAGGCAAACCAATGTTACCCAAAGAACCTTGTGCAGGGTTCTTTGGGAGCATGAAATAGGAGCAGTTAGACCAACTGGGGGCACCTAGGAAGGCTTTCTTGAGGAGCTGGTGCTTGAGACCATCTTGAAGAATGTTTAGAAGTTGACCAAGTAGACAAGGGAGGAAGAACATTCTGGGCCCAGAGAATGACATAGCAAAGGCCTTGACACAAGTGGGCTTCCTTCAGACAGTTCCAATGTGGGGCAAGGGTGGGGCAGGATGAGGCTAGTAGGGCAGGCAGAGGCCCAGGACCAACACCCTTGCTGACCTACTGAGAAGTTCTTGTCCTGAAGGCTCCGGGGAGCCATGAAGGCTGTGAAGTGCATGGTTGGAGTTGCATGTTAGAAAGCAGCAGCAGAGTGGAGGGGGGCACTGGGCAGGGCAGGCCCAGAGGCGGAGAGCCAGGCCAGTGGCTTTGCAATGATTCACAGGTGTCGAAAGGCCTGCCCTGATTGCTCATGGGTGGCGACAAGGCAATAATTCTTTGCAAAACTAAAGCCTTCTCAAAGAATGACAGGAAAATGCCCTTCACTCTCCACCCACGTAGAGATGGGAGAATTCTCAAGATGCGTAATCCGCAAACCACCTGCCTTTGGCTCCGGGCTGGGGCTCTGGGCCTGCATTTGTGTATAGGGGCTTGAGATGCTCTGTGACTTTATGATGTTTCCAACTCAATAACAGGGATCCCTGCAGGTCTGCCCGGTCTGTGCCTCTGTTGATCCTTCCTCTAGTCCCTATTTCTCTGGCCCAGGTGTATTTGAGGCTCACAGGGACTCTCAGCAGGCAGAGTAACCAGAAGGAGAAAATGTCTGCCTGCGGAGCTATTCCAAACAAGCCTTGTGCCAGAAATTACCCCTTAGCTCCCCATCGTGGGGGTGGCCTCTGGAGGGCAGTGCTGAAACTGCTGCATCTCAAGACTATAGTCCTTTGAGGGAGTCCCCACCCACCCCCACACACCCTGCCCTCCCTTCTCCTCACTTACTTTTCCCAAACGTCCCCACCTGCAGGGTGAACTCCAACTGCCTGTGGGATAACGGGCCCTCTCTGCTGCTGCTTGCAAAACAGCTTGTTCTTTCTTAATGCCGTTTAGGAAACAATTCAGTTGGGATTACAGGCAGATTTCCTGTCTGTGTGGGGTTGGAGAGAAGGAGGCCATGGAAGCTGGGGAGGGGGCGGAGGGGGACAATGACTCCTCAGACAGACTTAAGTGCACCTAGTCCAAAGACCTCTCTCCTTACAATTTTAAAAATTAATTTTGGTTTATACAGGTAATACCTGGATATATTTTGAATAAAATTATCAGGTTAAAGCTCCCCTTTGATTAGGGTATTACACCATCTCCAATTCCTGTCCCCTTCCTCCACCCCTTAGACGTAAACACTCTAGTCATTCTTGTTTGTCCTTCCAAACCTTTCACTTTATGCTCATACATATATATGGATCTGTGGGACATATTCTTCTTTCTTTATTTTTCCATAAATAACATCACATTATACATATTGTTCGGCAACGTGTTTCTCTCACTCAACGAAACATTGCACAAATCTATCATGTGCTACTGAGAGAACAATCTCACTTTTTTAACTGTTGCATAGTGTTCCTTCATTGAGCTATACTGCCATTACACGGCCATTTCTCCAGTGATGGAAGTAGACGTTTTCTATTTTTTCATTATGAAAACAGTGCAGCAAGAGGCCTCTTCGTACATACACACATGTTCTCCAGGGTTAAGGTTGAGAAGCGGGCCACAGGTTTTGTGCATTTAAAATTTTTAATAGGTATTGCCAAACTGTCCTCCAAACTTTGTAAAATTCCCATGAGCAAAGATTGGAGTCATGTTATTGGGTCAATTTTTAATTCTTTAATTAATAGTGAGACCGAGCATCTTTTTATTTGTATTACCCCTTCTGTAAATTTCCTGCATTTGGTTTTCTCCATTTTTCTATTGGATTGTGACACTTTTATTGATTTGTAGAAGTTATTATATATTCTGGATACACATTAATCCTTCAGCTGTTATGTATGTTGCTGATATTTTTTTCCAATCTGTCATTTTTCATTTATGTTTCTTATAGTATCTTAATTTTAGAAGTGGTCAAATTTATCAATATTTTCCTTTAAGAATTTGCTTTTCAGACTTGTTCAGGAGCATCTTCCTTTCTTCAAGATCATACACATATTCTCCTATATAATCTTCTAATACCTTAATTCTTTGATTTTTCATATTTAGTTCACAAAAGCATCTGGAATTTTTGTGTGTGAATAGTATAAGGTGGGGAGTTACCTTTATTTTTTTCCAAATGGATAACCAGCTGTCCCAACACCTTTAGTTGAATAATCTGTCATTTCTCCACTGAATTGAGATACTACTTTTATTGTTTACCATAAATGTGTGTATATTTCTAGATTATTCTATTCTACTGATCTACTGATCTGATTATCAATTCCTATGTCAATACCTCATCTCTGCAATTACCATAACTTTCCAATATGTTTTGATTTCTGGTGAGATAAATTCTCCTTCCTCATTTTTCTTTTGCAAAAGAATCTTCAACACTGTAATATATTTACTCTTTCTTATGAATTTTCGAAAGTCTAATTCCATGAGAAAACCTATTGAGATTCTTATTGTTATTGTACTCAATTCAATTTATAAATTTGGACATTTTTAACTCACCATTCTAGAACAGTTGCACACTCTATTTAATGAAGAAGATAAAATTTTTTAAAAGAGTGAATATTTAAGCTTTTGTTAGTTCCAAATAATGGTTTCCAAATTTCTTTAGGGTAGTATTGTAAAGATAAAGACAAGTTAAATTACATGTTTAGACAAATGTTTAATGGTTGTTCAGGTTTTTCCCTTTATACTTGTGGTTATTGGTGGGGGTGGGGAGGGTAGAAGCTTTCATGAGACAGAGTTCTACAAAAAAACATAAAAATAAGCACTAAACTCAAAGTAAAAGAATTCAATATCATCTTTACTAATCAGATTAGTTCAAATTTTAAAGAACTATAAAGCCACTGCCAGACTGCATGTGAAAAAATAAGTGTAGACTGGCCCCACACCATGGGATGGCAATGCCAGTCAAAATCCAAAATGTACATCTGCTCTGACTCAACAATTCTCCTTCCAGGAGGGAATTTATGCCTCAGATGCATTCTTAGGAAAGCATAAAGATATCTGCACAAGGGTGTTCATTTCAGCCTTGTTTTGCCACAATCAAAAGACAAGAAACGAGCCAAACGTCAGCCAAATGTCCTTCAAAAAAATTTTGCCACATTTTGGTACATCCACATAATGGTGTTTTATGAAGCCTTTAAAACTAATGAGTGGGATCTATACATAGCAATATACAAAAATATGTCGCTAAAAGAAAAGAGAGAGTTAGAAAACACTGTATACAGCATGTTGCAATTCATGCAAAATACACAGACATGCACATATACATGCACATGTATGCATGCGCACCCACGTGTATTTAAATAGTATGCATAGAAAATTCTGGGAGCAGGCACAGAAGCCTATTAACGGTGGCTACCTTTGGGTAATGGAAATGAAAGGACTGAGGAGGCTTTTACTTTATAATCAATGCCCCTCTGAAAGTTTTACCAGGGAAATATAATAATTTTATCACGAAAGAATAATCTGTCCCTCGACCTCAACCCTCCAAAGTAGCAAATTTTGATTTGTTTCGCATAATCAACAGTTTGGGATTACTGTTACCTTGGTTTCTTAATATGAAGCCAAACACTATCAAAGATTGAGATGAGAGTACGTGGTATTCGAGAGTGAGCCTTTCCCCTGTGAGAGGCTTCAATCATGTGACTGATAAGTATAGAATTCAAGTTCAGATTTCTTTCTCTTTAGCACTTGGAAGATACTGCTCCATTATCTTTACGCATCTAGTATTGCTGTGAAGTTCTCTGTTACAAGTAGACTTCCAGTTCCTGAAACTAACCCCTATTTCAGGCAAAGCAGAATTAACATGGGATGCAGGATCCATCAGCCAAACCTGAACGCGGAGATGTCACAGAAGTGAAACACGGAAGTAAAATTGTTGGAGAGCAGAAAATAACAAGAGTTGTGGGAAACTCCGAGGGAGACAGGAGAGGCTGGGACCTGGAGAGGGGAACACAGAATAAGAGGGGACGAGGGCAGGGCCAGGCGTCTCCAGCAGGGGATGGGCTAAAGAGAGCTTTCTAGTCATGCCCTCTTCTCTGCACCATGTTGCCCTCATCAGATCAGTGGCTCTCCTGTAGCAAATGCAAGGTAGGAAAATGGCCCCTCAAGGACAGCAGAAGTTTGGAGGTGACAGAGTGGTGCTGGATGCCAGTCAGGTTAGGGAGTGGAAAGAACAGGTCCTTTTCTCTGCCCCGAGGATGAGAGTATGATGGCCTAAGGGGAAGTTGTTGCCTTGACGGAGGTACATGGAGATTCTGTAATGGGTAAGGTCCCCCACTTGAGGATAGGGAAGAAATCGAAAACGGATGAGCCCAGACTATAACCCCAGAGACTCACCACTCTAGAGTCTCCCACCACAGCCACCACCCCCTTATCTCCACCCTGGACACACTACTCAAACCAAACAAGAGGAGTACATGCAAGGGAAGGCTTTCATCCTCCTCCCGGCTCACGACCAAATGGAACTTATCCCAGGAAAGTAGGCTTGGTTTAACACTCAAAAATCGATCAACGAAATTTGCCATAACTAAGAAAGAAAAACCATATGATCTCTCAGTAGATGCAAAAAGATCACTGGAAAAAATCCAACATCCACTACTGATTACAAAAATAAAAAATAAACCTCTCTGCAAACCAAGAATAGAACTTCCTCAAACCTGAAAAAGTGTTTCTATGAAAAAACATGCCACTAACATCATCCCTCATGGTGAAAGACTGAAGGCTTTCTCCCTAAGACCAGGAACCAAGCACGTGCGTCCGCTCCAGTTGTTTCTATTTACCACTGTCCTGGAGGCTCTATCCAGGGCAGTGAGGCAAGAAAAAGAAATTAAAGGCATCAACATGTAAAGGAAGAAGTAAAACTGTCTTTGTTTATATACAATATGATCACATATGTAGAAAATTCTAAGGAATCTACCAAAAAAACTAGCAGAACTAATAAGTGAGTTTGGTAAGGTTGCAGAATACAAGGGCAAATACATAAATCAGTTGTGTTTCTACATACTAACAACAAAGAATCAGAAATTGAAGTGTAAAATAACTATTCCACTTATAATGGCATCAAAAATATGAAAGAGCTAGGGATAAATCTGATAAATCTGACAAAAAGGAAGATCTGTACTGAAAACTACAAAATCTTACTAAGAGAAATGAAAGACCTAAATAAATGGAGATACTTTGTTCAGAGGTCAGAAGACTCAACACTGTTCAAATGTCCGTTCTTCCCAAATTGTCTGTCTGTTGAGTCTTAACTGTGTCCTTGCCTTAGTCCCTGAGAGGCCCTGCGAGACCGCTGGGTGGGTGCTGCTGCTGACTCGGAGAGTTTCCACGAGACGGAGGGGACACTTACGCTGCAGTTTGGTGGCTTTTCTCCTGGGCAGTGATGCTCCTTGTTTCTGCCAGGTGTCACCCGTCACCTAAAGTACTGCCTGGTCCCTGATCCAAGCTGCCACTCCCACTGTTCCCCTCTAAAGGCAGACATCCTCACCTTTGCCCCTTGGCCCACAGGGAGAAGGAGAAGGTGCAATGGCCAACTGAGGCCATTGCTCCCCACATGGAACCTCAACTAATCACACTGTCAGTAGCCCCTGTGGCCTCTTCTGCTCTGTTTGTGCCACCTCTAGGCATGGAGCAATGTGCAGAACACTCCCACATGCACCCTGCTTTGAGGTTTCTGAGTATGATCTCCCATCTGTTGTCTGTCTTTTCTGGAATCCTGCCATTTCCAGTCTACTGAGAGTCCTCCTCCTTGCTTTCAAGTGGAACTATGGATGGTGTTCGTTGACTTGTTTGGTTGTTTTTTCTTACACCTATTATTTCTATGAATTTGGTGTAGGGAATCAAGATTACAGGGTGTGTTCAGTCCACCACCTTGAAACTGGTGGCTTCTCTCTTTGTGTCCCCCCGGTCCCCTTGCCCTGGTCTCTTTCTCCCTCCAGGACCCTGCCCCAACTCCAAACATCTGGTCCCACAAGCTGAGACTCAGGAAGCTGCCAAACCTTCTTCTTAGGAAACAAAACTCAAGAGTTGCTTGGTCTGCTTGGTGTCATTAGTTTTGCCCCAGTCACCCTTGGATGTAACTTCTGGGTTCCGAAGTTGAGTCCAAAGCCCAGCATGACCTGCTCCTTGAGGAGTCCTTCGCCCCAGGTAGAGCCCAGCATGGGTTTTGTGAAAATAGACTTTATTATAATAAAATGTCTTTTTAAACAAATGCCCCCACCATTCCACACCCATGGAGACCAAGGTGGGGGTGGGGCTTCAGTGAAACAGCCTCCCACCACAGCGAAGGGAACATGCAGAGACACTCACCCAGCCGAGGGCAGGGGAAGGGTGGGTAGGGTAGAGTGGCTAGCCCCCTCCCCCACTCTGAACAGGGAAGGTATGACAACAGCTGCATAAATCTGTCCTTTTCCCCAGCCCCAGACTCAGACAGGGGCCAGAGGAAAACAATGCAAAAGAGAAATTGAATCCGATGAGCAAAATAAGGCAAACCCTACTCCTGCTTTCTGCCCACTGGCCCCCTGGGTCTTTGGGGGCGGGGAACACACAGGGGCCAGGAGACCAGGCTGGCAGGAGGGGTGGAGCACTATGGGGGCGGGGTTAGGCCCGCTTTGGCATGGCCTTTCTCCTTCCCGGGCCTGTGCAGTGGAAGCGAGATGGAGGAAGCTGGACTGAGGCACTGAGTATGTACATATATACACGGCTCCGCCCCCCCTGCCCCATGGGAGGTGGAGCTCAGGAGAATCCAGTGCAAACTTTCCTTCAAGGGAGGGAAGACATGATCAGGATAGTCAGTGCCATCAGAGGGGACAGGCCCCTCTCTCCCCCCAGGGGGCCCCCATCCTGGGAAAGGGCCACAGAAGGGACTAGCATAGCGTGGTGGGAACCAAGGCCTAGGTGGGTGGCCTAGGAGTCAAGAGTCCTGGGTCCAGTCGTGGCTCTGTGACTGAGGTGCTCAGCCACCTTGGCCACGTTACTCCCTCACTCTGGGTCTCAGTTTCCCCTCCTGTAAGAGGAAGGTGCCCTTCCAGAAGACTCATCCTTAAGGACGCATCTAGCTCTGACCTTCGCCAAGTTTCTGATTCCCATCCAAGTGCCACAGTGTTAACTCAGGAAAACCGGAGTCCATGGTCTTCCCCACCCAGCCGGGACGGTGATCTGGGGGCCCCAGGGGACCACGTCTGCCTGCAGGATGGGCCTCAGCATCACTCCTTCTTCCCAGAGCCCAGTTTCCTGAAGAGCTGCTTCCCCTTGGAGAGGAGACCCCGCACCTTCTCTCTTGTGCCCTGAGGCCCCCCAAGTCCAATCCTGGGGAAGCTGCCAGAGCCAGGGGCACAGGGCCAGCCTGGGGGCTCTGGGGGTCCTTGTGTTGAGCTGGCCCGGTCCTAGAACATGAGAGAAAAGGGCAAGGTCAGGGCCCAACTCCCTGCCCCACCCTGACTCCTGTACCCTACAACCTCAGGTGCCTGCAGCCCCCTTTGTCACAGAACCATGGTGGAGAACCAGAGCCCCACCCCCCACCACTGCCCCACATGTATGGAGCAGACAGGCGAGTGGGTGCGCTGGTGCTGAGGGAGCACTGAACTGGAAGTCTGAAGGGACAGACGCAGAGTCTCAGTTCTGCTCATGCCCACTTGGGACCTGGGCTAGCCCCTCCCTTTCTCTGGGTCTCTACATGGTGCTGGGCTGAGAGATCAAGAGTCCTTGGACCCGACCCTCGGGATGGGTACTCCAACTTCCCCCATGAGATCTCCTCCCAAGAAAGGGAGCTCAAGGACAGGACCGCTTAGAGGCAGCCGTTCCCTCCAGGGAGGGCAGTTCCTGCACCACCTCACAGACAGAAGGAGAATGCGGGTCCAGCCCAGCAGGTGCAGCACCCCATGTCCTTCAGGGAGCAGAGCTAGTGCCCACCCACAGGGAGGAGATCAGGACTCTAGCTTGAACAGACCCTGAGAGTGGGCATTTACAGTCGGGCATCACTCAGCCCCCATCACTAGCTCTGGAAGCTGCCCTGCTCCCTCCTTTAGCATTTCTCCTTTGCTGAATCTCCTCCCAGCTCCATTTGCAACCATGAGTGGCTCCCTCTGCCACAGGCCCACCCAGACAGTGGTGCTTGTGGCCCAAGGACAGGTTGGGCGAACGGGAAAGCCACCAGGAAGCCTCCCCCACCCATATTCCCACATCCCCACCTGTACTCACACACCCACACCGTGACCTCCTGTGCCTGGCACAGCCAAATCAGGTCTTGCCAGCCTACATGTTCCCCACCCGCTGCCCCCCACTCCCTGTCTCAAATCCCTACCTTCCACCAGATCCTGGCAGTCTCCTGGCCAGAGCCAGCTAAGGAGCCCAGACCAGAGGCAGGAGAGCTGGGTACCCAGCCTGGGGCCCACTCTCACCCGAGGCCCTGGTGACATGGCAGGGCCTGCCCACAAAGAGGTCTGCTAGCACCTAGATGTCAGAGCATCTACTGCCAACCAGCCAGGGCTGACAGCCAGCGAGGGAGTCCCAGGCCCTGCCCACTCCCTCCCAGGGCTCCCTCCACAACATCCCAGGAGAGAGGGGTTGCTGAGGAAACAAACAGAGCCCCAGAAATGAATAGTTTGGGGTTATCTATGGACTCCAACTGTTTAAGTTCCCGTTTTATTCCCCTGAGGAGAGGAAATAAAGTTGGAAGTAAAATCATGCATCTGATCCCCTAACAGGTCATGATGCAGAGGACAAGGGCAGGAAGACCATTATTACTGGTGGCATTACACTGTCATCCTTCTGTCACCAATAATAATCACAATATTACAATACCATAGTCATATAGTATCATAATATGCTGAGGAGGCATGTTTATGGATGTCACAGAACATTCTATAAGCCGCATGTGCTATAGAATATGAAGAGTCAGCTAATGCGGACATTATATACTAAGATGACATGGGTTCCTATGACAGCTGGCACTGCCCAGGGTGAAGGCAAGGGGAAGGGATGATCCTATATCCAAACCTGGCTCATGGCAAGATCTCCCTCCCCCATTCCCTGGAAGAAAGCGGAAGAGCCGGGTCAGCTCCGGTATTCAAGGCAAAGGAGCACCGTCTGATTATGGTGACATGGGGAGTAGGGGTCGTAAGGACAGAGGGGGCCAGTCCCCCACTTACATGTTGCTCTCTCTACATATATCTATCTCCATCTAGCACTGGACTCTTCTCCTTCTCGTTCTCTGAAGAACAGGGAACAAAGAGAGGAGATGGGTTATGGACAGACCCACACACTCTCCGCCCAGTCACAGGTAGCCCAGGTCACAGGGGCTGGTACTGCTTTGCATAACCTTTGCCTCGGAACTACTGCAGATGGAAACCCAGGGTTTTCTGGTTGGGGCCTGGCCTCTTCACCCTCTCCCTGTCCTGTGAGGCTGGAGATTAACTGTACTCCACTCACCCCAAGGAGAGGCAGCCTCTAAGAATGCGAACCCAGGAAGCTGGGCCTTGCTGGGCAACCAGCTTTAAAAGGCACCTGGGAGACAGGGAGATCCAGCAGGGTGGGAAGGTCCCTGAAGCCGGGGCTATGACTGGCTAGAGGTGTCGGGGGGACGGGGGTCCTTTTCCACAGGGCCACCTCACCTGTATCGGCCCCAGGGTGTGGGCAGCCAGGTCAGATGGGCAGGGGGTCAGGGTCGCAGCCATCACCCCTCTGCAGAGAGGGGCACATACTGGGAGGGAGCTGGCCCTGGCCAGGCTCCCTCTGGGGGTAACTCAGGAGCTCCACCCTGGGCACAGAGCTCACCTGGATCAGCACCCGGCTGCGCCCCTCCCTCGACACTATCCTAGCCCCAACACCACACCAGCAGAGAAGAGAACTAACTGCTGAGCTGGGAGTCCAGCTCCTCACTGACCTGACTCTCAGCCTGGGGTGTCCCAGGCTCCCTGTCTGAGCTGCCCGCCTCAGGCCCAGGGCCCTCCAGGAAGTTGGATGGAACCAGGCCCCTCTGTCCATTCAGCTCGCCCTGGGGAGGAGAAGCTGGTAAGACTGAGACAAGGAAAGAGGCCTCAACCCCACCCCCTTGACCCTGAAGCCTCTGGGGGAACAGCCATGGGTCAACATCACTGTCATGGAAGGTGACTTGGTCCATTCCTCCAGGCTACCATCAGGAACCCTTGCTCATCCCCCTCCCTGGCTCTGGGAGAGCCCTTTCTGAAAGGGGTGATGACATGGGGTACGGCACACCCCCACCCCAATGTCCTCACATAGTAGAAACCATCATCGTCCATGCCCCCGAACACAGTAATGACGTCCCCTGCCCGGAAGGGTAGCTCTGCCTGTTGAGAGACCAAAAGGCAGGTGTCAGGCCCAGGGAGCCCCTGCCACCACCTTGCTTGGCTGGGCTCGGTCTGAGGGTCTCACCTCCACATCCATGTTGGGGGAGCTCTCCTGGGGATTGTAGTCAAATGCAGCCACCATGGAGCGGGGAGCTTTCAGGCTGGCAGAGGAGACCGGCTGGGGGAAGCCTGCAGGCAAGGGGCAGAAGACTCACAACTCTCTCTAATCTCCCACCCCATACTATCCTCCGCACTGGAGGCCTGCTCACCCCCTAGTCACCACCTCCCCACTAGCTGTGGCCCCTGGAGAGAGGCCAGAGGGGCCGCCCCACCCCACCTCTTTCCCCAGTCTCCCCTGCACAGGGACAGCCCCTCACCTGCACTGAGCTGGGCAGGGCCTTCTGACTCAGCTGTGGAGAGAATGTGCGTGTGAGCCCTGCCCCTCACTTCCCTCCTCATCCAAGGCCGGGGGTGGTGCTGGGCAGGCAAGATGCTCAGCCTCATACAACAGAGAAAGATGCTCAGAGAGTACATCAGCCCTGGCCTTTGATTTTGGTAGTGAACTGAGGCCCAGAAAGGGTAAGTGACTTGCTCCAGGTTGCATAGAATTTACTGTCAGGTGCTTTTGGGAACAGAGGTCCTCTATCCCCGTTAGAAAAAAACCTCCCACTGGAGGGGATGGATGTGGGTGCAGGTCTGCTCTGATTCCCTTCACCTGCTCAAAACTCCACGTGTGTCTCCCCAGAGAGCCCAGCAGTGCCCCCGCCCCACTCATCCTCACAGGCCCCCGAGGGAGAAGAGGTCTCACTCACTTTTCTTGGAGCGGCGGGGCTTGGGAGGAGGCCCAGCTGTGCGGGCTGTGGAGTACACAAAGGGACAATTCCCTGATCCAGGAAGGCAAGTAGACGTAAAAGAGAAACTGAGGCAGGGGAGCAGGACAGGACAGTGACTCTGGAGTCTCCTCTTGGGACTGCGCCAGGGTTCCTATGCTCGTCTCTAAAGGGCATTCCTCTCCCATCCCCGACCTCCAGGATCCAAAACACATGCCTCATCCCCCTGCAGCAGACCCCACTCCAGCTGCTGAGCTCATTGCTCTGGCCACAGTGGCCTTAGCCTCTGCGAGGTCCTAGTGGCTCCGCTAGACTCTGGATAAATGAGGTGCTCCAGCCGCTCCAGACACACAAACTGCTCAGGAGGGGTTGAGTTGGAACTGGGGTGCTGGGAGCTGGGTGAGGGACAGCAGCAGGTCATACCTGAGCCCTCAATGAGAACATCTGGGGACAAATAACCCCGCTGGAACAACTGTTGTCTCCCCACAAGACTGTCCACAGCTACCTCAGCCACCATGTTGCAGGGGATGTAGCCTGTCCGGCCCCCACCTTCACCCCGGTAGAAGCCATCGGCATCCTTGTCCCCAAACACCTGGAGGCAAAGACCAGTTGTCTCAGGAGGCCAGCTCAGCTTGTGCCCTGCACCCCAGGCCCTGAGCCCCGCACACCACACTCGGAACTGCAGGGTGCTCTCCCTTTCACAGGCCATGGGGCAGGAAACAGGGAGAACAGCAAAGAATAAGGATCAGAGGGCGAGAGAAAATAGCCCTCTCCATATTATCGTCACCCACTGTCTGCACGTCCATCGACCCAGCCCACCGCAGACAGGATCTCCTGAACCTCAGAGCAACAGCAAAAAGCCTGTGAGGTAGACACTAAGATCATCCCTATTTGACCCGTGAGGAAGCTGAGGCCCAGAGGAGTTAGTTAATCTACTCAAGGTTACATGGCTAGAAGTGGCAGTCAGGATCCAACCCCACATCATCCAGCTCGAGAAGCCGAGTTCTCACCCATGCATGGCTATAATTCCTCCAGTGCAGGAAAGGAGGGAGGGGGGAGGACCAAACGGTGAGTCAGTCACCTTCAGGATCTGGCCCTCCCGGAAGGGGAGCTCCTCTTCCCCAGCATCAGGGTTGGGTGACATTGACACAGGGTCATAGTCAAACAGAGCCACAAAGACCCTGACAGGTAGGTCCTGGTAAGCCAGCACTTCTGGGGGACTCCTCGGAGGGGCTGTGGAAAGGATTGTGGAGACAGCAATGACAATCAGCTCTTGCCGAGGAGTTAAGAAAGGCCCCCTCAGCCTAGCCCAGCCCCCACCAGGTGCTCACCCAGCTCGGTGGGCCTGGGGGCCCGGCCCCCTTTCCTTGGGGGGTCCCTCTGCGCTCTGGGCTCCCCCGACTCTGCTGCCTACAAAGAGAGGGGAACAGACGGCAGAAGTGACACGTCACTCCTCTGGCAGGCACCTCAGCAGGGACAGGACCCCATATGCACTCCCCCAAGCGTGCCCATCAGCACAAGCAGCGCAGCAGAGCAGGGACACAACATTCCTCTCCTGGAGCCTTGGCCCAACCTCGCTGGAGACATCAGACACCCCCACAGGGGGAGGAAGGACAGGAGGGGAGGCCCCCACTCTAGCCACCCCAGAAGATGCATGGAGTAGAGGGGACTGAGGCTGGATCTCAAAGCTGGCCGAGAAGCAAGGAGCGTGTGAGAGGAGGGCCTTTCTCAGCATCAGGGTTGGGGGATGCCGGACGGACATCATAGTCAGTGTCTTGAAGATGTAACTAGCTCAGCAGAGGAAAGGCCACCCTGCCCGGAGGCAGGGGGCTGGTTGGCAGCAATTGGTGACTAATGATAACAGAATATTGTGCGTCCCAGTTCCGATCAGCAGAAGCAGCAAAGCAGTGGAATGTGGGTGGGAGGAGGCAGGTGAGGGAGCTTGGAGGCCCAGCTCCACCTCTGCTGATGGAGGCGGCAGCGTGGAATGGGTGTGGCTGGTGGGCAGAAAGCAGAGCCACCAGGTGGCAGCAGGCGGGGAGCTGCCCAGGGTGGGAAGTGGGCACGGACCCGGGAGGGTTGCTCCTTGGCTCTGCCAGTCGCACTGCGGCCTCTCCGTTCTGGCTCCCCTTTCTCCCAGGCCAGGAGGCGTGGGTAGGGGTTGAGGCCTGAATTGGCCTTCAGAGGTCCCCTGGGCCTTCCTATAGGTGCTGTGCCCCAGGCTTCCCCATCTCCAAGGTAGCAGGAGCTGGTGATGCTGACGCCCCCGCCGCCCGCCTCCTGTTCATCCTCAGAATCATATTCGATGCTGATTTCCAAGCATTTGGGAGAAAGGCAGCTGGCCAGGCCAGATTCTGGGGCCCGGCCCCGGGGGCACCTCCGGGAAGGGGCCGGCCGCCCTCTCCCACCAGCCTCTGGTCCACCCTTGGCACCCTCGCCCACAACGGGGGCCCCCCTCTCCCGCGTGGGGCCTGGTCGTCCAGAGGCCTGGGGCCCGCAGTTGCTGAGAAGTCGGCTGCAGTGTTCACGGGGATCTGGGGACCGCCTGCGGTTTGGGGGCTTCTCGGGGGAGCCATTTCCTCTCTTCCAGCTGTTTCCACCAACTAGTCCGGGCATGTCCTCCAGGCGGTCCCCAGCCCTGGAGGGCTCAGGAGACAACGGACACGGGCCAGGTCCTCGGGGCAGACTGCTGTCACAGCCCAGCCCCAGCACTGCAGGCTCAGGAAGGCCAGGGTCTCGGGAAGAACAGCCAGCCCCTGGCCTCTCTTTGTCCTCCTCATCCTCCTCATCCTCTTCCTCCTCCTCCTCAGGGATGCTAAAGAGCTTCTTGCTGCAGAACTGCTGGAGGGGCAGCTCCAGGATCTGCTCCAAGACCTCCTCGTCGCTGTCAGTCTCCCAGATGGGGTCGGGCTGGGGCTGGGGGGTGGGGGGAGGAGGGCAGCAAGAAAGAGAGGTCCATGGGGAGAGAAGAGAGCTATGACCTTTGCCCTCAGATGAGGGCAGGGGTTGCAGGCAATCCCATAGTTCTCCCTCAGTTTTCTCCAAGAGGAAAGACCAGAGAAGGAGGCTGGCCCAAAGTCACACAGCATGCCCAGGGCAGAGCCAGAGGAAGAGCAAGGGACACACCCAAGGAACAGTGGCACAGATGCTTGGGCCCCTAAGGGACAGGAGCATCAGGGAGCAAACTGTACCCGTAATAGCAGAAAGGCCTCCCCACCCCCTCCCCAGAAGCTCCCAACACAAGGCTCTCAGATGGCCAGGGTGCTGCGTCTGGTGGGCTAGGGCAGGAAAAGGTGCAGAAAAGAGCTCCTCATTCTCCCCTCTCTTCCCAGGAGGGCAGAGGCCAACCCTGAGCCACTTCCTATCTGCTGCTTAGGACAGGGCCCAGGCCACACACCTAGAATGCTGCGGGCACTCAGTGACGGCTGGAGCAGTGCTGACACAGGGGGTAGAGGACCCTGGAACCCGAGGTCTAGGGCCCACCAGCTCTTCTGCACCCCGTTACCTTGGCCCCATTCTCCCTAATGCAGCTGCCAGCAACCTGCTTCTGGAAAGAGCAAGTCCTGGAACCCAGCTCCTCATCCTCTTCCTCCTCTTCCTCCTCCTCTTGGATGTCTGATAGATCTGAGTTGCGGCCATGGTCCACAAGGGAGTTCACCAGACGGACCCCGAGCTCCGCCGTGTCCTCCCTCTGCAAGAGGTGAGACAAAGGAGGAGAGAGGGAAGGACAGTGAGGGGGATGGGCGGCTCTGGCAGGGTCAGCGCCAGCCAGAACAAAAGTGGCCCTTTGGCAGAGGGAGAGAGGGTCATGCCCCAAATAGGGGGCTCACACAATGGGTGGGCGGGGAAGAAGAGGATGGTAGCCAAAAGGGAAAGAGAAATCTGGAAAGATAAAGTGACAGAGAAATAGACAGACAGACAGCACAGACCAGAGCAGAGAATAAGAGGAGAGCGCAACCAGATTTTGGCAGAAGGCAGGGAGGCAGGCCCTGATCCTCTGAGGTGGGCCAGTGTTTCCTCAACCCCATACCTCAGCCCTGGGCCTCAGCCCAGACGCTGCGTCTCCTCCGCGGCAGGCCTCAGCACTGGGCACCCTCTGGGCCAGGGCTTCCTGCGTAGAGCAGGGTGCTGGGCAGGCCTCTCCTGCAGTCCACTCGGCCTCCTCCTTGGCGAGTGAGGACGCTGCAGGGCCAGGAACGGTCTCCCTCACGGTTGGCCCACTGGCCCTCCTGTCCTCTGAGGCACCCAGCACAGCTGCCCCAACCTCCTCCTGGAATGGAAGGCACTGAGGAAGGGCCCAAGCCCAGGCCCTTCTCCCAGCCTCCACCTGCTTCTGCCCTCCCCAGCCGGCTACCTGGGAGCAAGGTGCTGGGGGCTCCTCTTGGGATCCTTTTGGTGTCTCTCTGGGAGGGCTTGCTGGGGGGCCCCCAGGGGGCTCTCGAGTTCCATGGGGGTCAGGGCACCGGAGGGGAGAGCTGGGGTCTCCAGGCCCTGGAGAAGCTGGAGCAAGGGGTGGTCTGGCCTCCGAGCCTGGTCGTGGTGAGGGGCAGGAGACCCTGGCTGGCAGGCAGGCCACAGCCAGGGCTGGGGTGACAGGAGCTGGAATGGAGTCGGCTGACTCGCCATGGGGTGACATGGTACGTACAGCCACCTCACTGCACACCTGCAGCAGCTGCAGCTGGGACAACTCCACCAGCACACTGCCTGCTGTGGGCGAGGCCACCTCCATGATCTGCAGGATGGAGAAAGCACAGGAAAGGGGGGCTGAGATGGCCAATTGTGATGACACAATGACAACAATGGCCAGGCCCTGTGCTAAGCCCGTGGCATGCCTTATCTCATCTAATCATCCTGTCCACACAGTGCAGTGGTTTTTGAATCCCAGTCATCTGCTACCAAACTCTGTGCTCCTAACTAATCTGCTACACAGTGCCCAAATGCCAGGGGCCAGGCATCTCTGTGCCAGGCGGGGAGACTAGGCTTCTGAGAGTGGCAGGGAGAGACCCCACATCCTGCTCCCAGAGTACAGGGAGAGTGCCCAGGCCATACCTTCTGCCCATCAGCATAAACGGCATAGCCTGTGACACGGACGCCATTGGAGGTGCCAGCAGCATCAATTGTTACTGGGAGCCAGCTGATGATCAAGATTCCAGGCGAGGGCCCCGGCTCAATCTGCACATCCAGGGGGGCATCAGGTGGGCCTGGGGAAAGAGAGGCACAAGACCCAGTAATGTAGGACACTCGGCACCAGAGATACCAGCCCACTTTGCCATTTCCCTGAAAACGCAAATAGCAACAGCCTCCCCTCCACAATCACCCATGGCCTGGCCTCCTGGGTGTTACGGACAGTCAATGCCCAAGCTGGCATACCTGCGGGGAGTGTGGTGAACTGCAGTGTGGCAGCCCGCTGCTCCGGCCGCTCCCAGCCTGGTTCCCAGGATCCTCGAGGTGGGAGCTGAGCTTCCACTCGTGCCTGATAGAGTGTACCAGGCCGCAGGTGGCAGAAAGTGGCCCAGTAGGTGCTGGGGCAGGCAGGGGGGCACTCTTCCCCATTGAGGTAGATGGCATGGGCCAAGTTGCTATTGCTGGGAACCCAGGTAATCTCAGCAGATGTGGCTGTCAGTCGATGGACCCGCAGCTGAGTAGGTACCACTCGGGCCTGGGCACCCACCACCAAGCAGCAGCGCAGAGGGTCGGAGCTGCCCCGACTGGTCAGGGACTGTACAGAAACACGGAGGGCCCCGGCCCGCAGGTCCAGGTCCTCAAGCACAGCCTTGGGGGGCACCCCAGGCCCCAGGGCCTGACGCAGCTCCCCATTCACGCAGATATGGTAGCCGTGTAGCTCCACTTGCTCAGGAGGTGGCTCCCAGGCCAGCACCACACTGTGGGCCAGCTGCTTGAGGATTGCCAGATGGCGGGGGTAAGGCACAGCAGGAGGCTCACCCAGACCCTCAGGCAGGGGGCTCAGACTAAGCTCGTCCCCTGCAGCCTCCTCCTCTGCTCTGGGCTGGCTGCGTCCCCCGCTGCTCTGGCCCCCACTACTGCTGCCACCCCCACCTCCGCTCAGGAAACTGAGTTCAGGGCCTGAACTGTGGGATAAATCAGCCAGCTCCGGAGGGAGGGAGGTCAGGAGGTCGTCGTCGGACACACGCTCTACAAAATTGGAAGGGACCAGGCCCCTTCGGCCATCCATAAGCTCCCCTGGCAGAGGGAGGGCAGGGAAGGGGAAGACAGAGAGGAGGTAGAGAAAAACCAGTCCAAAAAATGCATTTTAGCAATGGTTAGTGAGTGATCTTAAGCATTTGATTCAAATCAACATTTACCTGTTAGTGCTTTTGAAAGACAAGAGCAGTCAAGAGCTGGATTAGGGAGTTATTGTTAATATTCTAGGTGTGATCACAGTATTGTGGTTATATAGACAGAGCTTCTTAAATTTTAATGTGCATATGAATCACCTGGAGATTTGTTAAAATGCAGATTCTAACTCAGCTAGGTCTGGTCTGGGTGAGGCTGAGATTTCTGCATTTCTTTCTTTTTCCTAAAGGTATGCTTTTTGATGAGGAATATTGGCCCTGAGCTAACATCTTTTGCCAATCTTCCTCTTTTTTTTTTTCTCCCCAAAGCCCCAGTACATAGTTGTATATCCTGGTTGTATGTATCCTTCTAGTTCTTCTATATGAGAAGCTGCCACAGCATGGCTTGATAAGCGGTGTGTAGGTCTGCGCCCAGGATCCGAACTGGTGAACCCTGGGCCGCTGAAGCAGAGCACACAAACTTAACTGATACCCCACCAGGACAGCCCCAGATTATTCATTTCTAACAAGCTCCCAGGTGACACAGATACTGCAAGGATGTAGGAGAATGTCCATGTTCCAAGGAGATGCATGTTGAAGTTTGTCTAGGTAAAATGTCATGATGTGTACAACTTGCTTTTATGTCATTTTTCTTTGTAATCCACATATGGAAAAGCAAATACACCAAAATGTTAACAATTGTTGAATCGAGGTGGCAAGGATATAGGTGTTCATTGTTTTATTCTTTTTCTGTACATTTGAAAACTTCCATATTACGCAGCCCTGAGGAGTAGGGGCAGGGGGCCCCCTCAACTTCCAATTGTGAAAAACAGACATTTTCAAAGAGAGAGGGAAGCAACACCTGGTCATGGCAGGGGAAAGAATCTTTAGATACAGAAGACATAAGTGCCAAAGAAAAGAGTCCCCTGTGGGTGCTAGAAGGGATTAGGCCCCACAGCAGGCCTGGGCCTGGGAGTATGACTGGTAGTCACTCCAGGCAGCGGCCAAAAGTAAGTTGTGTTACCTTGTGCCAGTTTCCCCAAACACTCGTCAATAGAGTATCGTAAATCATTCGCTGTTGCTTGAGGGATGTCAGGGAAGGAAGAAATTGGGCACACAGCATGTCACGTCACAGCTAACTTGGGAGAAGGAAAGAGATTCCCAGGAACAGATGAGCTGGTGACTGTTGAGCCTTATTAGGAGGAAGGGGAAGCACAGGCCAGGGTGGAGGGCAGAGGGTGTGTATAGGCAGTCCTGGGCTGCTGGAGGGCCCGCGAGTTTCCCCTACACCCTCTCTCTCTCTGCTTACACTAGGAGCAAAAACAAGTATGAAAACTTAAAGAAGACACAATAGGGACTGTCAATAAATTAAATAATATAAGCGCTGTGGTGGACTGAACGGGGGCCTCCCAAAAATATGTCCACGTTCTAACCCCTGGATCCTACGAATGTGACCTTATTTGGAAAAAGAGTCTTTGCAGATGTAATTAAGTTAAGGAGCTTGAGATGAAGTCATCCTAGATTATCTGGGTGGGTCCTAGATGCAATGACAAGTGTCTTTATCTCGCACAGGGAGAGACACTGAGAGAAGAGAAGGAGGCAATGTGACTACAGATGGGGAAACTGGAGTGATGTGGCCACAAGCCAAGGAACACCTGGAACCACCAGAAGCTGAAAGGGATGAGGAGTGGACTCTTCCCTGGAGCCTCCAGAGGGAGTGTGGCCTGCCAACACCTTGATTCCAGGCTCCTGGCCTCCAGAGCTGTGAGAGAACACACTTCTGTTGCTTTAGCCACCCGGCTGGTGGTCACTTGTTGCGGCAGCCCTAGTATAAGTACTAGTGCTAAGGAGGGTGACATTAAAGCAGGAGCCTTCACACTGAACAGACCCACAGCCCTGAAAGGCTGGCGCTGGAGCCTGGGTCTGAGTCAGGCACAAGCTCCCGAAGTATGTGCCCCCAAGAGCGGTCCAGGTGGGACCAGACGTAGAGGAAGGAGCCATTCAGCTAAAGTTTGATGAGCAACATGGCCCCACATCCTACACTCAGGTGTCTACATGCCTTTAAATCTATCCCAGATTGTAAGGTTCAAATCTAGTAATTTGTGGTTAGTTGATATTTATGGTTTTGCTGCCCCCTTCCAAAAAATTGTATTGGTTTTTTGGTTTGTTTGTTTGTTTTTCCATTTTAAAAAAGCTGTTTGGGGGGAGCTATTTAATCCCGCTCTCTGTTATCCGCCCCTATGGGGAATTTAGTGTTTACCATCATTCCCAGCAGCTACTCAAATAACAGGCGTAGGGCCCAGGGAAGAGACACCGAGCAGGCTCTCAAGGCCTGGCCTTACAAACCCAAAGCTTTGGGTGTTGCAGACCCAGAGCTGATCTCTTTTCTACATCCCCACACATGGTTACAGCCCTTGCCCTGCCCTGTCCACACCTCATCTCAGTCCCCACACAGTGTCATCCTCCCTGCCGCTGAAGGAAGCAGCCTGGTACCCAGCCAGGGCCCCCTGGGGGAGCCTCCCAAGGCCATTTCTTCTGCAGGCCCTGCCCTGTTGCCCAGTCTGAGTAGTGGGGCATCTGCCTTGGTTGCCCCATCTCCCCACAGGCACTGGAGAACTGCCCTGAAGCCCACGCCCTGAGAACTGCTAACCACTTGCTAACACCCTTTCCTGGGCTCTGGACCCTGGTTCCTCCTCCCCACACCCGACTGGAGTCCAGCATCAGAACTATGTTACATGCTTGACCTCGAGCATCACTCGTGTTAAACACTGCCATGCCGTGTCCCCCAGCACAAAAGCAAATTTAGCCAAAATTTCCGATGACACTCTGCCCATCATCTAGACTGTGGTAGGCCCTGTCCTGCCCTGCTTAGGGCAGACCTGCAGTCAGACCGGCTGCCCCCTTGTCCCAGATCCCTTCCTTTCCCTTTCCCCCACGGGCTCCAGGTCTCCGCACACCTTTTAGCTGAGTCTGAAAAGTTATGGTGGGCTGAGAGGATACGGATGCGTGGAGGTCTCTAGGAAGAAGAGCTTAAAAGCAGGGGAATGAACAGACTGTTCCCTGCCACCTTCCTACCTTCAAAAAAGCCATCCTCATCCATGTTGCCATAGATGTAGATATATTCGCCAGCAGTAAGCGGCAGCTCTGCCTCTGGATTCTCGTTGGGGCCCTCGAAGGGGTTGTAGCTGTGGGGGGAGGCGCGGAGGAGGAGGAAGATAGCAACCAACATGCTGACTGCCACGTCCCAGCTCCTCTCCCCCACACACTCGGCCTTTATGGGGACTTGGTTGTCCATCTTCAGCCAAGCAGAGCGCTCACTGAGCCCACCTCAGCCCAACTAGGTCAAGAGGACTTGTCCACTGGGATCCCTGCACCCCACCATTACCTCCAGAGGCCGCTATCTTCACTCAGGCCCTTCCTCCCAGACACCCCAAATGCTGGGGGGGATGGGGAACAGGGGAGAGGGGCCCACCTGTAGCGCGCTAGGAAGACCTGGATCCTGGCTCCTCCCCGGCTGCCCTCCGGCGCTGCTGGGAGCAGGGACACACTGTCTGCCTCCAGCTCCTCCACCTCACTGGCTGTGTCCACCTGGGGACAAACAGAAAGGGCCAGTCCTCTCCAGGACCCAGGGCCAATGGCAAAGCAGACAGTGGAGGACCTGTTGCTTTGAGAAGGGAAAGTGAGCGCACACTGGACAAGGCCAGCAGCAATGAGCCCTGATGTTTTCTAAATCAGCACCTGAACCAGCAGGCCCTGGCAGAGCACAGCTGGCCTGGGAAGGGGGAGTGGGGATAACCTGGCCTCCTCCCTGAGCCCTGGCCTCTACTGCACCAGCCCAGTAAATAAGACCACTTTCTCGGAGAGGGGGCCAGCCATGCTGGTGTGGGGTGGCTGCCCAATGGCAGTTTGTCTCCTTAAGGAAAAACTCAGCAAAGCACTCTGAGTGTAAAGAGCTGGCAGCGAGCACGCAGAAGGGGCTGAGAAGTTCCTGAGAGGGGGTCACTGCCAGGGAAAACAGGGGCAGCCAAAGCCAGAACCACCGTCCTATCCCACAAGGGGGCAGTAGAGGCCCAGGGCTGGGTTCCGCCACTTTCCACAACCGTGGACATCAGGGCTGCTCCTGACCTTCTCCCCTCCACTTTCTGGAGTTTGGGAGGTAGAGAGGGGGACGAGGTGATCAGAAGAGCTGTGAGTGACGCCCAAGAACTTGGTAATAATAATAGCTGCCATATGTTAAGCACCTTCTGTGTCCCCCACACTGAGCAAGGCACTTTCCCTATATTTTTTCATGTAATCCTCACAACAACCTTACAAGGCAAGTTTAATTAGCTCCAAAATCCAGACAAGGAAACCGAAGTCCAGAAGGGGTCCATGACTTGCCTAAGACAAAGTTGGGATTTGAATCCCGGAACCTGTGCTCTTTCTCACACAACCATCTGCATCTGCTACAGCCGCTCTCATGAACAGTCTCATTATGTGGATCCTGGCGCCATAGTGTCTCCCTCCAGCCAGCCCAAGACTCTGGGGCTTCTCTTGGCCCCAGAGGGGTGGGGCTGGGTGACCCCAACATAGGGTTTGCAGGCGGCCCCGGAGCGCAGGACAGACTCCACCCAAGCTCCCTGCCCACAAGGAGGAGTCCACAGGCCCTTCTCTCCAAGCACCTGGCTCCACTTCCCGACATGGGCCAGCAGCCACCCAACTCCTGGGAATCCCAGACGAGGTCAGGGCCAGCTCTCCTTCTCCCTTCCCCAAGGCTGAGCAAGACCCAGCCCCTCCCCAGCACTGACCTCAGGCGTAGGGCAAGACTTGGGGCTGTTGTGGATGGACTCAGAGCGAGAGGAGTTGGAGAGAGACTCTGCCTTCTTGGCGGTCCTTCGAGGGACCCCAGCAAGCGTGGCAGAGGCAGGCTCGGAAGACTTTTGGCTGCAGCGCCCTGGGGAGCCCGGTGGGAGGTCAAGGTCTAAAGAGAAGAAGGCATGTGGGCCTGCGGTCTGTGGCCTGAAGAGGGACCAGGGACTGAGGGTGGAGCCTCTTGGATAGGGAGCCAGGCCCTCCACAGCCAGGTTTCCTTACAAGAAGGGAAATATTTAGGGGAAACTTAGTAAGTGGAGGTGGAAGTGACTTACACACATTGTTTCACAGGATCCTCAGAGCAGCTTGCCGAGGTGCATGGAATTACTCGTCTTACAGTTTAGGAGACGATGGCCCACAGAGGTGAAGCAGCATGCTCAAAATCATGGGACTCTTCAGTGAGGGGAGCCGGGACCACCAGATCTGACTGACCCCCTGCCCTGACTCTTCACCAGCCCACACTGCCTGCTACTGACTCCCAGTGCCCAACTCCCGGCCGTGACCACAGAGGTCTTGAGCGGGAGGAGCAGTGGCCTGAGATGCCTGGGCCAGACTCTGGGAGAGCCACTCCCGTGGGCTCATTTTTTTCCCACCAGAGCCTGGTTCTAGCCAGGCCTGGCTCTAACTTGCTGTGTGAGTTTGGGCGAGGTGCTAGCTTCCGCTGACCCTATACAAAAGCCCCAGGTTTGAGGATTCCAGGCTAATGTCAGTGGGGTGTACCTTACCTTTGGGGCCAGACCCCCTGCAGGGCTGGGGGGTAGAGCAGCAGCAGGGGGGTGGTGGACGGTCCCCAAGGGTACTGCAGCCCAGGGCAGAGGTGAGCAGATCCAAGGGGCCAGGGTGCAGGCGGAAGGCCTGGAGCTCCTGCGCCAGGAGGCTGAAGCGCTCAGTTTGGCTGCGGCACTGCTCCTCGAGCTCTCGAACCCGGGCCTGGGTCAAGACCCACCATGAGCCACCAGGCCCAGCAAAGCAGCCCAGTTCAGCCTGTGCCGTCTCCACACAGCCCCACACCAACTTCAGATCACATCTGCCCAGCCCCTAGGCCTGGCACCAACCCTCCGCCTGGCTGCCCCATTGCCCTTAACAGTGTCTGAGCTGAGGGTGGAGTCCTGGGGCTGTGGGACAGCTGCACTCCCTACCCGCCTCCAGAGAAGGGCTCAACCGGCCTCCGCGCAGCACACCCTCACACCCCAGGCAGTGGCACTTCTGCTTCTGGCTGCTTTCTAGGCCAAAAGGGATTGCTCCCACCCCCAGCACCACCACCAGCATCACCTCAGAAGTTTTCTCAGCTCCACTGCTTGTCACCCTCCCACAGTCAGTGACCTAAATCCCTGCCCTCAGAGAGGTCCCCAGAGAGAGCTCACATGGGAGCCGGGGCATCTTTGTGACAGGAACAAGCCAATTCTCAAGAATATTCCTCAGGTATCAGGAGAGTCCCAATATTAGGGGCTCTCCCTGGCCAAGAGATCACGGGTTAGACTGGTAATGAACTTCCTCATGGTCTGAATGGCAAGGTTTTAGAGGAGGAAAGGCCCCATGTCTGCCAGGCACAATGGCAGGTCTGAGACCAGGGGATGGCCCACATGTCCTGTAGGAATCCCAGCCCATCTACGGAGTCTCAGGTCTGCTACCGGTCACACCCTCCTCTGGTGGCATGAGGGTTGGGACCACGTGGACCTGAGGGAAGAGATGCAGCTCAGCCAGCCAGGAGAGGTGTGGGGGAGGGGACAGCCAGGGAGGTCGGGGTCAGGAGGCTGTACCTGCATGGAATCCAGGGTGGACTGCACAGAAAAGGAAAGCAGAGGAGAGTTAGAACCTGTACCCTGTGGGTCACTATCCAGAGAGGGAAGGAAAGAGGGAGGGGCCCACTGGGTCCACTCCCTGGACTGACTGAGCAGCTCTTAAGTGGAAGGCTATTTCAGGGTGAAGGCAGCCTCCAGGGGTAGGTGGCAAAGGGACACTGCTGCTCAAGACTAAGGAGCCCCTGCCCTGCTGTGCCCCAGCCTAAGAAACAGGCCAATGGTGGAGGGGATTCCCCTGGGCCCTGGAGTATTTAAGGGCCCTTCCTGCAAGCCCACACCCGTGACACTCACACCCACACAGTCCCCTCCAGCTCTCTCTGAACTTCCCCCACAAGCTGATGGGGCTGGGGTCACCCCTAGGGACCCTACCTCCAGCAGCTGCACGGCGCCTTCATGTTCCCTCTTAGCTTCCGCCTGGGCCTACAGGTGAAATGAGGCAAAATGCTGGAGGAGAAGGATGAGGAAAGGGGTGGGACAGAGGGAGATGAAAGGGAGGGGGGCTAGGAAGGGCAAAAGGAAAGAAGAAAGAGGGGGAAGGGAGAGGAGAGGAAGAGGGCAGGCGGGCTGGGAAGAGGGAGGCTGAGGGCCCCTCCCTCCCGAACTCCCACCCTGAACCGTGCCTTAGGCTAGAAGGCAGTGTGGCCAAGCAGACGTGAGCCTGACATTGCTCTCTCTTTGGGGAGCATCCACCCTCAGGGTTTCCCTCCTACCTCTCCGGACGCCCCGTCTCAGCCTCTTCTGCCTGCTCCGTCTTCCACCCCTTTCGAACGTCAGGGTGCCACGGGGCACAGTGCTAGGCCCACTTTATACTCTACACTCTCTCCCAAGGGTCCCATCTAGTCACATGACTGATACACTGATGACTCCAAAATACATCTCCAAGACCTGCTTCCCCACGACTCCAGGCTCCTAAATCCAGCTGTCTATGGACATCTCCACTTGCATGTTAAACATACAACCCAAACTTGGCCAAAATAGAACTCAGAACTCAGCATTCCTTGCCTCTCAAGTCTGTTGCCCCTTCATCCCTCACCTCCTGGGGAGTGAAAAGCCCCACCCTCCACCAGGGGGTCACAGCAAATGAGCGACAGAGCTGGGACTCAACTGGAATCCCACAGTGACTCTTGTTGATTCTATCTCCAAAACGTATTTCACACCCATCCGTCTGTTTCCCCTTCATTGCCTGCTGCCTGGTCCAGGCCATCATCTCCCACCCGGAGTGCTTCCACAGCCCCGACACCTGACTGCCCCGCTTCCACACCCCAATCCACCCCCCACAGCGCCGCCAAAGTGATCTGCTAAAATGACCCCTTGGATCATGCTGGGATCTTTCAACAGCTTCTAACTGCTCAGAGAGCAAAATATCCAAACTCTTTCCACAGCCTTTAAGGCCCTGAGTGATCTGGCTCTCGCCTACTCCTGCTGTCCTGGCCATCTCCACACTGCTCTTTCCCGATTCTGTCCCCCTATCTGGAGTGCTCTTCAGCTGGCTCCTTCCTGCCCCATCCACCTCTCTAAAGTGGCCCCTCACCCCACCCCAGTCACTCTCTGTCACGTCACCAGTTCTCTTCCCCCCTTGCACTTGTCAGTGACGGGGACCATCTCACTCATGGATCTGCTTATGTGCTGATCGGTCAGGGACCTGGTCTTTGCCCACCACTGTCCCCCGGTGCCTGGTACAGTGGCTGGCATGCAGTGGGTGCTCAGTAAATGCTCACTGAATGAGTGGATGACTAAGCTGGGGTCCAGTAGCCTACCACCCCTCCCTCACTCCTGCCCCTTAGAGACACTGCCCTCACCTGCTGCAGCCTCTGGACCTCCTGCTGCTTCTCCTGCAGGCTGAGCCGAGCCTGCTCATACTCGACCTCCAGCTGCTGCCGCCGCTGGGCCACCTCCCGCATGTGCTGAAACACAAGACCATGGGTCAAGGCCAGAGCCCCACTCCACTGTTTCTCTAGAAGATGCAAGACAAGGGAGCCTCAGACACTTAAAGATATCCTCTATTGAAAAGGAAACTGAGGCAGAGAAGGAAAGGGGCCGGTAGCACCAAGACTGGACCTTAGTCCCCAGCACCCCACAAAGGGCATGTTCCACCATCCAGGGACAAATACCCTCCCCCCACCTACACAGTCCCTCACCTTCAGCACCTGCTCCAGGCTCTCCAGCTTGCTCTGCAGACCCTGGCTCTTGCGAAGGGCTGAGTCCCTCTCTTGTGTCACCCCCAGGAGCTGGCCCCTCAGCTCCGCATTCTCCCACTCCACCTGGAGACGGGGAGTGGCAGGGCGCTGGGCATGTGAGCCTTGTCCCACCAGCTCCTTCCCCAGAGGGAATAGAACCCTTTGTACTCTAGCCCAGTTGGGGGTGGGGGAGGAGCAGGCCCTTGCCCAGGGACAAGGGCCCTAGTAGGAGCCCAGGCCCCACAGCACCTGGGCAGAGCCGCTACCTGCTCCTTCTCTGTGGCTCTCCCACTGAGCCGAGAGTTCTCCTCCACCAGGCGGGCATTCTCATTCTGGGCTTCTCTCAGCTGCAGTTCCTGAGAGACCAGAGGAGCTCTGGGGGGGAGTGAGGGCCCAGCACCCACATTCTTCCCCTCTCCATGCAGAGGACCCTGCCCTCCCAGACAAGGCCCTCCTCCCCCATGTGGAATCTGCATCAGCCAGGAAAGGAGAGCCGTGCAGAACAGGAGGGAAAGAGGGATGAAAGCAGAGCCGAGGGAGCCCACCACCTGGCTGGCTGGGGGAAGGGAGGAGCTGGCCTCCAGGAGGCCCTGAGAGCTCACCAGCTCCTCACATCGCCTCTGCTTTTTCCGGGCTTCCTGCTCCAGGCTTTCGCATTTCTTCCGCTTCTTGCTGAGTTCTGACTCCTGTAGGGTCAGAATCGAGGGCCCCTCATGCAGAAAGACAGATCTGTCCACAACAGGTCTCCTCCAGCCTAGACCTGAGACTTACCAGCTGCTGCACCCTCTGCCGTTTCTCTGGCTCCCCTAGGACCACGGGTGGGCTTTCCACATCTTCCTGGAGTGTGGCCTGGAAATGCCCAGAGGCAGGGGGCTGGCACCTGAGAACAGGGCTCCAGGACAGCCTGCCCCCAGCCTAGCCTGTCCGTGGGAGGTTCCCACCCCATCTCATAGTCAGCAAAGAGATCCCTGCCCAGGAAGGGGGGGGGGGGGTGCTGTCTTCCCACCCCCTCCCATCATCTCCAGCTGATGTGGAAGTGCAGAGGCTGCACCCCCGTGTCCTCCAGACATAGTGCTTTGAGATCCTGAGACCCATGTGTGCCCTGGGAGATGGGTCCCTTATCCAGGCCAAAGCTTTCCCTTTTTAGCTTCCATTCCAGCAGCAGCCCTGCTCTGCACTCAATAACTGTCCTGGGTGTCCTTCAGTCACTGGCAGAGAAGTAGGAGGCCGCCTGGGCCCCCAGGGAGGCAGTGTTTCCAGAGCCAGGGGTTATGAATCAACCAAATCTGGGCTTGGCCTAGAGCATGGCAGACCTGGCCAGACCCTCCTCCTGGCTTCCCCCAAGCCCACCCCATCGCACTGCCCATTTATCTGGGCGAACTCTGGGGGAGGACAGGTCTTCATGGGCTGTGCGTCTCCCTCCCTGGGCCAGGCAGAAGCGCAAAATCTGAGCAAGAAGCACCTCACCCTGAGGCCTTGGTCGCTATGGAGTCCTTCCTCCCACCCCTGAGCCCAGAAGAGGGTGGATCTAGGTGCTGCCCAAGCAGAGAGGATGGAGAGGAGACAGACCTCTAAGTTCTGGGGGTCCGGGGTGGGTCACTAACCCTCGCGACAGGGGCTGCCTAAGCCCGGCGCCCAATGAGGGTCGCCCGTACCTGGAGCCGGGGCGGACGCACAGCCTCCCCCCAGGAGCCAGGGCCGGGCCTAGCCGACCAGGCGGGCGCTGGAGGGGGCGTCCCCGCGCAACGGAGGCAGCGGGAGGCGGCGGCGCGGGCTGGGCCCCCAGGCGGCTGCCAGGGCAACCAGGGATTTGCGGCCGGGCCATACCACTGGCGACGCGGCAGGGGCGGCAGGGGCGGCGGGGCGGGCCCCGCAGGGCGCAGGCCTGCAGAGGGCGGACCCCGAACCCCTGGGGGCGGGCGCGGCGCAGGTAGGAGCGCGGGGAGGCTAGGCGGTGGATCCTGCCCCCGGGATCGGGAAAGCTCCACAGCCCTTGGAAGGCTCGCCACTACCAGATCCTCGGGGCTCTGAGTGCGGTGTAGGGGGAGATCCCGGAGCCGCCCCAACCCCCCATCTACACACACCTGCCCTTGCGCGGGCGCTCACCTCTCCCGGGGCCCCGGGGGCGGGCGCCCCTGCTCTGGCCGGGGCAGCAGGGCCCGGGGGCCGGGGCGGCGGGGGCGGCTCCTGCTGGTTGCGCAGAGCGATCTGCCTCTGCAGCCGCAGCACCTCCCGCTGGGACTCGCGCAGCAGCCGGTCGAAGTCCCGCACGTGGAGCCACTGGGTGCCCTCCTGGGGTGAGCGGACAGGGAGAGGAGTCAGGCCTAACCCCTGCCCGCCCCACGCCATCCCCAGCGGAGCCCGCCCTCCGCCTTGCTGGAGGGGCTTCGACGCGCGGGAACGTGCACATTCTCCCATGCATACATGCCTGGTCATCGGTGCGTGCGTGTACCGCCGCATGCTTCCGCTAGCCCGTGTGCAGACATTCACAGTAATTCATTTACTGGGCACTCACAGTGTGCCCAGCACTGTGCTAAATGCCTTGAAAACATCGCTTCACACAAGTGCGAGGTATTTGTGGATTCCTACAGCTAGACACACTGGCATACAGCCTGAAGCCTGAAGCCCAGAAATTCCCAGGTCTGGGACTCATGGCTCCACCCCCTTCAGTTCAGGCTCCTTCTCCCTGCTTCCACCTGGGCCGTTGCCAGGGGAACCTACTCCCCAGCAGCCTCCACCTTCCCGCTTCATTTGCATCTCATTAGCATCTCATCCACATCCCACACGCCAGGCCGGCAGCCCTGTGTAGGGCTGAGCTGGAAAGGGTGACCAGGGCCTCCTCGCACCTTGCCGACCAGGGTGAGCCTGGCCTGCAGCTCCCTGCACTCTCGCTGCAAGGCAGCAATCTGCTTGTCCTTGGCCAGCAGGACGCTGGCTGTCTCACTGAGGTCCTGGGCTCGTTGGCGGGCCAGGGCCTTCCGGCACAACTCCAGGCTGGCCCCTGGACGGGGCACGGGGGCACTCACCTGGCCAGAGGAGGGGTAAGGCCAACTGTCATCTGAGGGCTGGGGCACTTCTCCCACTCCTCAGCTCCTCCCAAAGGAATGGTTAGGATGAAAACCTAGAAGTGTGGCCTCCTGCTTCTACCCTGTGTTTGGGGCCTCAGGGTACCAACAGCCTCACTTGACCCCATCCCAGCAATCCTCAAGCAGGACTGAAAGAGTTAACTGCACCTCCTAGTTTAGGCCCAAAGGATGCTGCTAACTGAGGGCTGCCAATGTGATGGGTCTTCATCCCTGCCCCCACCAGCTCTGCACCCAGAGATGAGCTCAGCGGATGGCTGCAGCCAGCACCAGCACGTGGTCATCCAGAATCCTACTCCCTGGCTGCTCAGGAGCTCCCTGCCCAGCCCTTCCCTCCCTCCTGTAGCTCCAGAAACCCTCAGCCTCCTAGCCTGGCGAGCATTTGCCCTTCTTATATCTCAGCCCCTGGGTTCCAGCTTTCCTGGGTGCTAAGAGTCCATTACTCCCAAACCCCACTCCCTCAGGCCCAGCCCTGACTCCCCTCTTCCCTGGTCACCCAGCCTCCATCCTCACCACCCTAAGGTTAGTCTCCTGCAGTTTCCGGGCCCTCTCCTCCAGGCGCTTGGCAATGACCGCCAGCTCCGCGTTCTTCCGCTTCAGCCTCCGCACCTTCTCCTCCGTCTCAGGGAAGCTGCTCTTCCTCTGATAAGGGGTCAGCCAGAATTGGGGTATGTGTGGAGCACCCCACAGACCCAATCCTAACTGCCCAGGCCTTGAGCTAGAGCCCTAGGCTCCCAGTGGGGTCCTTGCAACTCTAGGTAGGGATTTATCCTCTCTGGGTCTTAGGATCATGTCACTTGCACGTAACCCCCACTTGGAGGGATGTTCATGGGATGAGGAGGATGCTGAGGCGGAGGGCCGGGGTGTCAGAGTCTGCCTTCCCCCAGCTGCAGTCAGGACCCAGGATTCGCTTTCCAAGCCTCACCAGCATTTGGTTTTCCTCCTTAAGGATGGCACAGCGCTGCTGCAGCTCCCCCAGGGCCCTCAGCAGCTCCAGATTGGGTCCGTCCCCGAAGCCCATGTTCAGCTTGCCCTGGCATGGGAAAGGACAGGGCACAGCAGCTCAAGAACCCACCCTACCTAGTCAGAGCCCTCCATATGGAAGCATTCCCCCTCTATGGTCCAAGGAGACACGGAACTGAGAAGATTCTCCTCACATCCCAGGCCTTCAGTGGGGAGCAGAGAAGGCCCAAGAGAAGGGGCTGTTTAGTCTTCACTGCCCACACTGCATCCCGCAACACTGGACTCCTCTCTGCTAGTCCCCAATTCTTCTCATCCCTGCCCATCTTCCTCTCCTGGGAAATGCCAGCTGGAGCTCCCATCCTCACCCCTCCAGGCTCCTCATGGCCCCTGAGTTCCCTTCCCTCCCCCAAAGTCCTGGTCCCTCCATCTTCTAACCTTCTGCAGGAGACTGCTCACACCCACCCCAAACCTCATCCTCCCTGGCTCAGCCCAGCACCGAACCCCGTCCCCTGAATCTGCTTCCTCTGGACTCTGATTCCACCAGACACCTCCACACAGCCCCAGTATACTCCAGCCCCTGAGGACAGAGACTCACGGAGGAGGAGACACAGACAGACAGACAGACTGTCAGAGAGACTCACAGAGGGAGGGGGTAGGGGAAGGGCCAGATGTAGACAGACAGGCAGAGAGTCAGAAGGACAGACAGATGGCAAAAAATGGAGCCACTGAGATTCTTGCCCAAAGAGGGGAGGAGAGACAGTCACAGAGACGGACCACAGACAGAGGCAGGCTCGGAGAGGAGAGGTGGGCAGCGGGTTGCATCTCATGCCCACTGGAGGGCATGATGAGAGGCCCCCCACCTCACAGACCCCAGCCCTCCACAGCTCCCTTACCTCAGGAAAAACCTCCGCCTCCTCATCCTCCAGCATCGGGCAGCTGGGTCCGGAGCTTGCTGCTTGCTGCCCCAGGCTGGGCAGCTCAGTTTCTGTTCCTTCGGGGTCAATGCCCCCCACAAGTCGGGGGCTCCTGGCTCCCTCGGGCTCAGAGCTCTCCTTAAGCCCCAGTTCTCCAAGCTGCAGAGCTGCTGGAGTATCAGCAATGCTTGGGGCTGTGCCTCCAGGTTCGCTCCCCTGGCCTGGAGTCCAGCTCTGCCAGGCGGGCAGTGCCCATGGCTCCATGGCTCCAGGGTCCCCCGGCCGTGGGAGGGATGTCAGTTGCTCCACGGTACTGCCAAGGGGCCCCAGGACTCAGACCGGGGGACATCACCCAGCCAAGTGGAGGGGCTGGCGAGGGTCATGCCAGGCCAGACCCTTTCTTCTCTGAGTTTTGGCTTCACCGAGTCTCCATCCAAGGTTGACCGAGTTCTTCCTTATCCACAAAGAAGGCTGCAGGAGTCGGGGCTGCCAGAGCTGGAGCTGGGGGTATGCAAGCTATGTTTGCTCGTGGCTGTGTGTGTGTGTGTGAGTGTGTGAGGAGCAAGGGTGTCCCCGTGGGGGCAGGGAGGATGTGCAGAGGCCACCAACAGCAGCGCCTGGGTGAAGATGTGCGTGTCTCCAGGTCTGTCTGTGCAGGTCAGCGTTGTCTTGTGTGTGTTTGGAGGATGGGTGCTCCCTGTCGTATGTGTTGGGGGGTAGTGGTTCTGTGTGTCACTGTCTGTGCCTGTTTTGGAGTTACCAGTTGTTTCTGTGTGTGGGGGGGGGGTGTCTGTATTGCAGGGCTGTGGCAGTGTGTGATGCTGTCGCTGGTTGTATCGGAGCGTCTCAGTGTTGTGCAGCTGTGTGCATCAGTGTCATTGTTTGTCCATCAGCGTCTGTGAGTCTGGCCATCCATCACGACCCCTCAGCCTGGCTAGGATCCACAGGAGCTGCTGGGGGTGATCCCCAATGGTCTTCTGTGGTCCTTTATCTCCTGCTCGTCTCTCCGCTGCTGCTCGCTAGCTTGCTGGGCGGCCGGGCTGGTCCTAAGGAGGCCTGGGTCGGTGGGTTGCTTGCCTCATAGTCTCTGTCCCTGCTGGCTTCAGCTCTGGGGAGTGCAGGGGTCCCCTACAGTCCCAGAGCCCTGAGATGGTGGGCGCGGAGGAGGGCTGAGCCTCAGAATAGGGGGGCGAGCAGGGGAGAGCCAACCCTCCCCTCCTCCTCCCCCTCCCCTCCTGCCCACCAATAGGAAGTCAGCTGCTGGTTTCCATGGTGATGGCGCTGGACTGGTGGGCTGGACCAGCAGGCAGGGTCGGGACAGAGGGATGAGCAGGTTCCTCATGGGATGCTGGCCCAGTGCCCCCAACATGTGGCCTCCCACTCCTCATCCCCAACCCCCCCACACACACTTTCCAGGATACAGAGGCAAGGGGGCTGCAGACAGTCCTTCCCACATCGGCCCCAGCCGAAGACTGTTAGAGACAGAGACACGGAGTGGTATGACAGATAGACAGAGATCCAGCCATGGAGAAGGGCAGGAATAGAAAAGACGGGGTTCGAGATGAAACAAAGACAGAAATCAAGAGAATAACAACAGGAAGATAGAAGCAAAAAGACAGAGGTAGAAATAGGCTGAGAGAATTGCTTCAGCTTCCTCCTGGCACACTGCATTTTGGGGGCAACCTGGCCATCTAGAGCCAGCAGGGGAGTCCACATGGTCTGTTGGGGAGGCTTTGCCCCAAACTGTGAGGAAGTTCATCTTCTGTCTAGCCTTAAGCCTTTTTGCTATGGGAAAATGGCTTTTGGGGACAAGGATGTGGAAACTCCCTCACCCACGAGTCAGCCTGTATGTGGGGGCAAGGGCCTAGATAGAGTCCCCAGAGACAGGGGCGTTGGGAGATGTCTCAGGGAGGCAGCCCCTGTACCCTCTGAACCTGGGACTCAGTCCATCTGCACACAAGCCAGTCTCGGCCAAGGTCAGGGGCCCTCATGTGGCGCCCCTGGGGAATAGCAGCAGCAGCACTAAACCACAGGGCCCTTGGCCACAGGCTCCACCCAGGCCAGAGTTGATGCATGGCGAGGAGATGACATCCTCACTTCCCTACAGCAGTGTGTAGATCAATATGTATCACTACATGATGTCTGTCGCTGATGTTTATGTCAGGGTATATACGCATGCCATTGTGTGCATGCATATGTGTAGCATGCGTATACAGTCTTGTGCCACATAAAGACCTTTCAGTCAATGATGGACCGCATATACAATGGTGGTCCCATAAGATTGTAATGGAGCTGAAAAATTTCTCTCACCTAGTGACATCATAGCCATCATAACATCATAGGTTTTCATTAATAGAGACCAATGTTCATGGTGCATTATCTGCTTACAAGCAAATCTATGGTGAAAAAAAGAAACAAACAAGCAAACCACCATGGACATATTTCTGAAAAGAGTGATGCCTCCTCAAGAAGAGCCTCAGGCAGGTTCCAGAATAAGGTACTGTTATCATATCAGATGACAGCTCCATGCATGTTATTGCCATCGAAGACCTTCCAGTGGGTCAAGATGTGGAGCTGGAAGTCAGTGATATTGATGATTCTGACCCAGTGTAGGCCTAGGCTAATGTCTATGTTTATGTCTTAGTTTTTAACAAAAAAAAATTTTTAAGTAAGAAATAAATTAAAAAATTTTTAGGGGGCCGGCCCCATGGCCGAGGGGTTAAGTTTGCACGCTCTACTTCGGCGGCCCAGGGTTTCGCTGGTTCGGATCCTGGGCGCAGACATGCCACCGCTCATCAGGCCATGCTGAGGCAGCATCCCACATGCCACAACTAGAAGGACCCACAACTAAAATATGCAACTATGTACTGGGGGGCTTTGGGGAGAAGAAGAAGAAGAAAAAAAAGATTGGCAACAGATGTCAGCTCAGGTGCCAATCTTTAAAAAGAAAAATTTTAATAGAAAAAATCTTATAGAATAAGGACATAAAGAAAACATTTTTGTACAGCTGTACAATGTGTTTGTGTTTTAAGCTCAGCGTTATTACAAAAGAGTCAAAAAGTTTTTAAAAATTTTTAAAAGTTTATAAAGTAAAAAAGTTACAGTGAGCTAAGGTTAATTTACTATTGAAGAAACTGAAGTATTTTTAATAAATTTAGCGTAGCCTAAGTGTACAGTGCTTATAAAGTCTACAGTAGGGGCCGGCCCCGTGGCCGAGTGGTTAAATTCACGCACTCCACTTAGGTGGCCCAGGGTTTCGCTGGTTCAGATCCTGGGCGCAGACATGGCACCGCTCATCAGGCCACGCTGAGGTGGCATCCCACATGCCACAACTAGAAGGATGCACAACTAAAATATACAACTATGTACCGAGGGGTTTTGGGGAGAAAAAGGAAAAAAAAAATGATGTCTACAGTAGTGTGCAGTGATGTCCTGGGCCTTCGCATTCACTCACCACTCACTCTGTGACTCACCTGGAGCAACTTCCAGTCCTGCAAGCTCCATTCACGGTAGCTGCCCTATAAAGGTGTACCATTTTGATCTTTTATACCATATTTTTACTGTATCTTTTCTATGTTTGGATACACAAATATTTACCATTGTGTTACAGTTGCCTGCAGTATTCAGTACAGTAACATGCTGTACGAGTTTGTTGCTTAAGAGTAACAGGCTATACCATATAGCCTAGGTGTTGCTTAATGACAGGGATATGTTCTGAGAAACGTATTGTTAGGTGATTTTGTCGTTGTGTAAACATCACAGAGGGTACTTACACGAACCTACATGGTACAGCCTACTACACATCTAGGCTATATGGTACTAATCTTATGGGACCACCGTCATATATGCGGTCTGTTGTTCACTGAAACGTTGTTATGCAGCATATTACTGTATATTTATCTCTGTATGTGTGTGTGGGGCCATTGTATTATTTTACATATGTACACACATACATACATATGTATGTGTGTATGTGCTTTTATGTGTCTATAAGTCTCTCTGGATATATATGCATGCATGTTTCTATGTGTGTCATTGCATAGATGCCTGCTTGCAACAGTGTCTGTATGCTGTTATGTGTATATGAGGCTATGATTGTGTGTGTATAAATTACAACACATATGACACGATATATGTGTACAGATGCCATTATATGGCATTACACAATATGTAACGACACACTATCATACAGTCATGTAAATGTGTGTAATGCCATACAATGACATGGTTTCATTTATATCTAGATAACTAGATGTATAGATATCACCATGTACCTATTGTATATTTATCACCATGTATGAGTGAGTCACTATATTTGTATGTGTATGGAACCAATGTGTCTATTATGTGAATGTCACTATGTGCGTATTTGTATTCTCTTCTACGCGTGACACATATCATATGTGTTTGTATCATTGCACGTGTGTGTACCATTGAATATGTATGTGTCCTGAGTGTGTGTATATCATTGTGTGACATGCCAGCCATGTCACATGTGTCTGTCACTGTACACGTGTGTTGATAGCATATGTGTACAGGGACCCTGTACGTAAATGCACACGCATGACAAAGTATGTGCTTTGTATAGGAGTATCTGTGCCCTTGTCTATGTAGAAGATGCTTTGTGTGGGGGCCGTAGTGGGTGTGTGTCCACTTCTTATACTACCAACAACCCTCTAGACTTTCTTAGATTAGGACTGGTGGTAGGCAGCCTTCAGTTTGGGGGTGTGGAAAGTAAGTGGAGGGCAGAGCCAGAGCTCAAGTAAAAGGTGGGAGGGCTCTCGTGACCCTGCCCCTCCATGTCCTGCCCCCTTTCCTCCGTTTGCAGGGAGGTCCTCACCCCAGGCATCCTTCCTTGGCAGCTGCGGCCTGGCCAGGCCCAGAGCCCTCTTCTGGCCTCAAAGGCAGGGCCAAACCCATATCTCTCAGGAGAGTGAGAGTGATTCTCCCTCCCAGTCCCTCTGTGCACCCACCCCACCAATGTGCCTGCTGAACCCATTCAGCCTCCCAATCCCAGCAACAGAATCTCAGACAAAAGAGAAGCAGAGTCCATTCTTTATTAGTGTTGGGGTCCCTGGCCCCCCCCCCCCCATTCCCTTCCATCTACCCTCCTTTCCCGCCTCTTCTTTGTCCTGGCATCTGTCCATTCGAGGCTGGGCCCCGGCGCCGGGGCCTCTCCACAGCTGCGTCAGGTCCAAATGTCCAGCCCTCCCAGGCCTCAAGGCAGCGGAGGAGCTGATGTGGCATTTCCCTGGTTGGCTGGAACCAGGAGGGACAGCACCACAGGGGGCAGTGAAGGCCTTTCAGGGGTCCGAGTGGGGTGGGGAGGGTGCCTGAGGGGCTCACCTGTCACACACGGTCCTGAGTGTGGAGGAAGACGGTGGCGGGCGGCGGCGGCGTGGTCTCCGAAGCCCACAGTACACTCATCCATAAAGTAGGAAACACTACACCCTCCAGTGCTGTTAGTAGTGCTTTCTACTTTATGGGTGACTGCACTGTCTGTCTGTCCGTCTGCAGGTACTCTTCAGGCCGCCCGCTCCTCCTCCTGACTCCTGCTTCAAGAGCCCCTCAGCCCTCCCCGTGGCTTCCCCGTGGCTTCCCAAGACCCCAACACCCTGCTCCGTAGCCCCGAAAGGGCCCGCCCTGGGCCCTGTGGGCGGTGACTCAGCATGGCGCCAGACTTGCCTCCTCTACCTCCCTCCCCCCACTTCCTCTTTGGTTCCCTCTTCCCTTCCCCCTAGGGCTCCACCCCATCCCCCCACTTTCAGGACACTCAGGTAGAGACCATGGCTATTCTGGAGGCCTCACCTCAGTCCCCAGTTCTGACCCCCTGAGTGACCCCTCCCAGCCCCAATACCTGCCCTCTAGAGTCCACCTGAGGCAGGCACAGCCTCCTTCCGCCAAGGCCTCAGTCCCCAACCTCCTCACCAGCCCAAGGCCCTGACTCCTTCGCTGCCTGGGAACTCCCCAGGCAGGCGCCCAAGGCTCTTGCAACGGAGATGGTAGCCATATTGGGCGGAGGGAGACACTTAGTGCCTCTCACTGACACCACATCCCACTTTTCAGCCTCTGCCCACCCTCTGCCGTTCCCACCCTACTCTCTGGCCCTTGTCCCTTGAAACCTTGAACCCCTCTTTCTTCATCTGGGGGCCAGGAGCCATTTTACCTTCCTCGTCTAGAGAGAAGTCAAGGCCCAGGATTTTGAAGAGTTGTGCCACTATGAAGGCCAGTAGATCTGAGCGTTATTGCACCTTTTTGCCTAGAGCTTTGCTAGTAAGCCTTGGCACCCAAGCCCCTGAAGCCCCCCCGAAAGCTTCTCCACCCAGGGCCCGAAACCCCAACCCCTCAGTGCCCCTTGAGGCCCAGAGTCGAGGAGCCCGATTGTGGCTGAAGTGAAAGTTCGGACCCTTACCTGATGCTGCAGGGCTGAAGGGAGCAAGTCCTGCGCTCCAGGCTCCCAAGTGGGGTTCCCTTCAGGGCGGGCAGGGCTTATAACCCCGAGGCCACGTGGGCCAGATCTCAGGGCGCCCAACGGTCTTGGAGCCCGCCCCCACACCACAGCGGAGATTAGCGCCCCTCCCCTCCCAGGGGAGGACAGACTGACAGGAAACCAGAGACGAGGCTGGGTATTGGCGGGAGGGGGGCTGAAGAGACCATCTCACACACCCTGGGCAGGTGGCTTCCGGGACCCCGGGCCTGCCCTTCCCCCATGGCACCAGCTCCAGGGGATGATTCAAGTGTCTGAGACTGACTCAGGGCACAGAGTGACTCCGGGAGGCAAGGACTCCCTCTCAAGACCTTCAGTGAGTGCCCAAAACACGAAGTCCTGAATTCCAGGACAAGAAAAGGACTTTTTCTCTGAGCCCCACCCCCACGGACCCCAGCCCAGCAAACTCCCTTCCTTTCCGGACAGCAGTGGCTTTCTGACCAAGCCATGGTTCCTCTGTATGTGCCGCCCAGAGGGGCGATGAAGGTAGAGATGCATAAGGGGGGGTCCGGGCCAGCACATCTCAATACCCTCCATGTAGTCAGTTGCCCTCGGCACCCCACAAAGCCACCCCTCCCACAGCCCCAGCCTGAAGGAGACCAGGCCTGTGCCCTCAGCACAGTATGGGGGTCACACAGGCCAGGTGGGCCTCTTGATGCTAGACTGGGTGTTCATGATTCCCTCAGGGCCTGTAGGGATGGGAGGGCAGGGCAGAACAGTGGAAAGGACCAGGGTCTAAGGCAGGGTATGGGTGCCATTGGGCTTGGAGGAATGGAGGGAAAGATGTTCCAGGGGAGCTTCTGGCAGCCACCGGATGTGGGCAAGGGGCCCGCCCACCTGCATGCCACCCCCGCTTTCCCCATGGGGAAGGCAGGAAGCTGCCCATCCCAGGGCCCCTGGCTGGGGGAGGGGAACAAGGCGTGGGTCTGGGCTGGGGGCGAGGGTGAGCTGGATCCTGGCCACACATTTTCCTCAAGGTTCTCCAAGCCTGTCAGTGGGCTTGGCTCTGGAATCCAAAGGAATAGATTGGGGGAGGGGGAGGAGGAGTGGATGACACTCACCCAGTGACTCCTTCCCAGAAGGCCATAGGCCTCTCCTCTGGGTCCCCCACTCAGGGTCAGGTCCACAAAGACTTCAGGGAACTCTCCGATTCAGGCCAGAAGAGGGTTGGCATGGAAGAGGGCAGCAAAGAGGGAGATTGCCTCACATCTTTTCCTTGAGGAAGGGCAGCCCTCAACCTGGAAAGTTGGCCCCTAAATGGGACAAAGAAAGGGGGAACAGGGCCCTTCAGTGCCTAATGTCTGAAGAGACAGCGGTGAGGAGAGTGAGCTGCCCAGAAATGGGACAGTACTCCTTTAACAGACCACCGCTGCTGCAGACCTGGGTGGAGGGGAAGTGGCTGCCCCAGGCGATAAGAGGATAAGAATATCAAAGTTGTGCAGTAACCTGGGTTCCTGGACCCCCACCCTTCAGGGCCCCTCTTCCAAGAGCATCTTGCCTCCCCACCTTCTGCTTAGAGTGCCCCAAGAATCATCACCTCAGATGTGCTTTGTCCCAGCAAAGGAATCTCACAGACTGGGAGCCAGGAGGCCCGGCTTTGGGGCCCAGCTCTGCCATAGACTCCTTCAGCATGTGACCTGTGGCAAGTCAGACCTGAGGTTCCTTCTGAGGGACACATTCATCCCTCAACAGTTTCTAACCCAGCCCCTCTCTTGTCGTGAGCAGGGTGGGGGTGTCCCTGATGCCTGCTGCCCTGTGACAACAGAGGCTACTTTTCCTTTGTATGCCCTCAATGCCCAAGGCCAAAGACCACCACTGATTTTTTTTCCTCAAGGAGAGAGTCTGAGGTCTAGCCTCTGTGTCCACAGAGCTTCTAGGATCAGGAGGCTTCTGGAGGGGCTGGGCTTTTTGCTGGTTCCCACTCTGAGGCTGGGGTTGAAGAGGGATGGAACTGAAGTGGGGCTCAGGGTCCCTGTACCTGGACTTCTCCCCCAGCCCAGAGATGACTCCCAGCTCTGCTGGGTCTCAAACCAGAAGAAACAGAACAAGGCCAGAGACACAATCAAGGATGAGGAAGGGGCCAGGCCTGGGATGAGGATGCAGAGACAATAAGAACCACCCAGGTAAGTAGATCAGGAGTGCTGGACTGGAAGCCCTGCTCCAGGCTGGCACAACCCACGTGTGTGGCCTGTGTGACTGACTGGCAGGTGACTGAGGGGAGAGCAGTGGGTGCCTGAACGCACGCACACACACACACACGCACACACGCAGGGTCAAAAGAGCCCAAAAGATTCACAGTCTCCTTTCTAGAGAGGTACAGCAGGCCCAGAGCCACACAGACACACAGTAGGTGACACCCCAGCTCAGGCCCACAAACACACCTGAGGAAGCCCTGCTGCACACTCCTGGACACACCTGCCTTCTCCCTGCAAACGCCTAGGAAAGCTCACTCGGGAATGTGAGGCCAGTGCTTGGGAGGGTGATGAGAGTGAGCTGAGGACGGCTTGAGAACACAGCCACCTCTGTGAGAGAGGCGTGACTTGCACTCCTGCCCCCAAAGCTGCCTGCTGCCTGAGTTCCTCGTGATGAGAGAAATTAAACCCTGGATGATGGTCAATGGCCGAGAGAGGAGGTGGCTGAGAGAGGAGGCCTCTCTTTGTGGAGGAGACAGGAGTTCAAGTGGATTCTTCAAACTCTGCCCCTTGGTGGTAAGTCCAGGCTCAGCCAGGCACTCACTGGGCAGCCTTGGCTCACTTGGACTCTGCTATAAAATGTCCTCCATGGTCCTTTCCAGTTCTGACATTCTTAGTCCAGGGATCAGATTCCTGCTCAGAGGTAGCAAAAGGGGAGAAAGAGTAGGGACCAAAATTAGAAGGCGTAGGGATGGGGCAGCTGCATCAAGACAAATTGGTGAGACGGCTGAGGCCACTGGAGTCTGGGCGGGATCCTGGGAGATCCCAGGCTCACTATCCCTTACTTCCACCCCAGCCTCACTGACCGTTGGGACAGGCATCTTCACGCGCCAAGCTGAGGCTATGGGCAGATAAATGTGAGCCTGAGGAGGAAAGGACACAGGAACCAGCTTCAGGGACTCCCAATCTGATAGGCGAGACACAGATATGCAGGGTCTGAGAGTTTTCTGTGTCGGTGTGAGTGAGCAGTGGTCCCTAAAGCAGGTCCAGAGCTTCAGGTCTGATGGGGACGCTGGCTCCTACTTGAGCGAGCACTGAATCTAAGGAGTGAAGTAGAACACACGTAACACCTCCACACATCCCTACATCTTACAAAATTATAGCAACAAGGGCAAATTAGGCCTGGGTGGGGGTGAGGGGCCCAGGGGGCTGGACTGATGGATGCTGGAGTGCAACCTCAGAGTCACAGGGCACCCATCAGAGAAGGCTTCCTGGAGGAAGTGAATACAGATGGAAGAGGGCATGGAAGGAGAGGAGATAGAGAGGGTAGAAGCTGACCAGACAAAGAGGAGAAACAGGAGAAAATGGTCTTTTGAAGACCTAACACCTGCAAGGAGAGCAAGCCTAGAGTGGGAGAAATGACAAAGGTGGCACATGAAGGCTGAGAAGAAAACTAAGCCTGCTCTCCAGCTGCAGGGGCCTGGGGCCCTTACTCGGCAGGCAGGCGGAGATGGCAGCCCAGATAACCTGTCTTGTGAAGAGACAACAAGAGAGAAGCCACAGGACCTAACCACTCGCAAACAGGAAGTCAGAAGGCACAGCAGGCCCGCCCTCAGGGGAGCCAGAGTTGGGGGCAGGCCTGCCCACAAAGGAGGGAAACTGAGCCCCCAGTATTGCAAAATGGGGCTAAAGACATTTGGAGTCAATAGTCTCAAATGTTGGAACCTTTCACCGCCCTTCTTGGAGGAGCCGCCAAGGGAAGCAGGTGCTGAGATAAGGAAGAGCCTCTTGAACCTAGGACAGCCCTATGCCCTGCAGAGGTCATCTCAGCACCCAGGACAGTCCCTGACTCATCTCAGAGCCTTGGGGAGCACCAGGAGTGCTGAGAGCCTCAGATGAGGAGGGTGGGTAGGCTCTCCCTCAGCCCTGCCTGCACGGTCCAGACACCCTCCAGGTTTAGCTTCATGCTCTCCTGCTCTACTATCGCCAGGGGCAGCTGCAGTGCCCCCTGGGAGGCCAGCTCTGCTCTGGGATGGGCTTCTGGCTCAGCTCTCTGGATCATAGTATCCAAGGCCTTTTAAGCAGCAAGGTCGGGCAGCAAGCTGGCCTGAGTCAGGAAACTGTGCTGCAAACCCAGGGAGAGGCAGAAGGCAGCCTGAGGTCACAAAGCAAGTTAGGGCCAAGTTCAGGGTTTGGTCCACAGCCTCTGGGAAGAAGCAGGGTGGTCTGGGTAGGAAAAGAGGTGTGGGTGTGAGGAAGGCCACCTTGACCACTGCTGTGGGAGTGGCCGTGAAACCAGAAGCGTCCTCCACTAGGATCTCCTAGGGACACAAGCAGGGAAATGAAAGAAAGCTCCTCCTGGCTCCTTCCACACACAGGTGCCTGGCTTCACTTGCAGAGTTACTCCTGCCCCAGTTTAAACTGCTACAAATAAACTGTGTGTGTGTGTGTGTCCCGAGAGCTGGCGATCCCTCATCAGCCTAACTCCTTACTCCCAACATCAGGACCACCAAGCAGAGGGCAAAACTAGGAGGCAGGAGACTAGAGGTCTGGTCTGCCTGCCCCACCCCCACTCTGCTGTGGCTATCTACAGTGTAACTTTAGACCAGTCACTGAATCTGTCCCCCAAACCCCAGCCTTTGTTTCTTCATCTACAAAATTGAAGAGGAGGTTGACCAGAGGACCTGTTTATACTCTAGGAAGTCCCCAAGAGCCAGGGGCCCCAGGGATATTGGAGGAGGAAGTAGCAAGCCCTGTGTTCCAAGACCAGCCCAGCCACTAGACAACCCATGGACTTCCCCAGCTGGCTCAAGGGCAGAGCACCCATAGCTCAGAGAAGGCAGGTGGCTGGGAAAAGATCCTGAGCAGAATCCTCCCCTTATCTTGGCTAGGAAGGAGGGGCAAAGGGCTGGGGGCGGGGGGGGGGGGGGGGGGGGGGGGGGGGGACCCCTTGGTCTATTTCCTCCTGCAAGCATCCTGCCCTCCACAGGATTCCTCACATCCCAGCGACTCCTGGAAAAGTGGAAGGTGAAGGGTGGAAAGAACAGAGCGCTCTGTGAGGACGGCCCTGTGAGCTCTTCTGGGCTGTTTCTTCATTCACCTCCACGGAGCTGGGGGGAAGGGCAGCAGCTGAGGCATCTAGAGAACTTTATATAACACATTCAATCTGAGTCTCATTTGATCATCATGCTGACCCAGTGATGTAAACGATGGTGTCCCCATCTCAGAGATGAGGAACCGGAAACTCGCGAGGTTAAGTTTCACCTTCCTGAAAATCGGCCAACAGTCTGCATTTCGTTTCTGTCCCCCTAAGAGACACTATTCAAAGTGCTCCCAAAAGGACCAGGCCTGGCAGACTTCAGAGGGGATACTCAACAGATGGTGGAGATGCAGGCTCACAAACCCAGAGAAGCGGGTTGGAAAAAGCAGTGGGGGGAACTCAAGGCAGACTTCCTGCCTCCAGGCTTGTGGGTGAGGGGGCAGAGGGGTCTAACAGGTGACCAAGTGGTCTGCAGAATCTCTCCCACAGCGAATGGCCACCCAGCCCCTTCCCTCAGAGCCTAGTAGGCAGTCAGGTGGGGGAGGGCTGGCCACGCAGGCCAGGGTCCCCCAGCAGCCACAGCAGAAGCAGCAGCAGCAGCAGCTCACAGCACTGGAGCCGTTAAAAAGTGACTCAACCAGAAAGTGCTTTTGAAGCGACGCCCGCCAGGGCCCCAGAGCCAAACCTCAAAAAGATGAAGTGAGAGAGACAGGCCTGCGGGGGCTGGGCTGGGGGTGGAGGCCCGGCCTGGAGCCGGCCTGGCCAAATAAGGGCAAATGCTTCCAGGCCAGCCAATGGGGTGCAGGCAGCCACGTCATGGGGCTGTGGCTGGAGGTGGGGTGGAGGGAGGAGGTGAGAGGCCTGAGGCAAAATGGGTGTGGGGGACGAGGAGGGGCACAAGCCCTCCAGGAAGGGTCAAGGGTGAGTGAGCCCAGGGAGGTTGTTGGGGCCTTCATCCCCAAAGACGTGGTGCTGAGGTCAGTAGACCCACACCCTCAAGAGCCCCACCTGCAGGCTGGGACTCAAGGGAGCAAAAGGAAGACAAGGAGGACCCCCTCACTCCTGCCTGGTTATGGGCCCTAGATCCCCACAGGCCGGGGCAGAACAAAAGGGAGGGCCAAATGAAAGGGAGGCCATAGGACTAAAACACCAGTGCAGGCTTGCCTGGCCACTGACCTTGGGCAAATAACATAACTGAAACTCAGTTTTTTCATCTATGAAAGGGGAATAATGCCTCATAGGACAGTATTGAGGGTCAAATGCAATGATAGAGGTGGCCAGTTTTGAATCTGGTAAATGCCATACTAATATATTATTATCGTAGAAGCGCTGGCCCAGGGCTGCTTCTCATTCATATTCTTGCCTCCCAGTTGCTGTTAAAGATCTCTTTGCAAGGACACCATGTGGTTCTCAATTCTGGCCTCTGGTGTCTATAATGAGGGAGGGGAGGTGCGGGGGCCAGAGGGGTCCTTCCAATCTAAGCTCAGCCCCTCCTGCTGCAGAAGCAGAATAGACACACTCTCCTTGGGCTCATTCACCAGGGACATGAAGTGCCAACCTCAACCTCCTCCATCCCCTTATCTTCCTGCCTGGTTCTACTGGGCTCCAGACCCCGCCCCCATCTCCCTGCTCCCCTGGGGTGCAGGGCTGAGGAAGTGAGTCTACTCAGCTGCCCAGAGAAAGTGCCAGTGCTGGAGCTGCCTGCACAGGGTGGGGGCAGCTGCTGGCTTCTCCCAGGGCCTGTGATCACTCCCTCAGGCCTCCCCAGCCCCTGCTGGGACCACAAGCCCAGGAAGAACGCTGGGCGCTGGCTGCCACCCTCTTCGTGGAGTTCTTTCTCTCTACCAAGCATGGATTTGCATGTACCCCTCTGCCCTCTGCTACTCAAGCCCCCAGAGACAAGGTGACAGTTAAACCCCTCTTCCGGCTAGTGGCCCCAGAGCACTCACTTCCTTCCAGGTATTTTCCGGGACGGGGAGGGGGAGGGGTTGAAAGGGTGGCAGTTGCTGGGTTTGGGGAAGAAGGAATGAGGACTCCATTCTGGAGAGAAGCTGGGTTCCCCCACCCTGGTGCCTGAAGCTGTTCCTTACCTTCCCTCAAGTTCTCTCTGTAGCACAAGAGTTCAGTTTGGAGGAGGGAGAGTGCACAGTCAGGAGGCGCACAGGAGTTCTTGAAATGGGCCTGCTATCTGACTTCTTACATGCCCAGGCCTCCCTCCGCTGTGGGGTGGACCCCCCCAAGGAAAGTTTGGGCTTCAAGTCCTCTGTCCATGACCCCAGAATGCCTGCCCCCAACTCTGGGGCGAGTGTTGAGAATAGGAGAGCGGAGATCTAGAGGGGAGATGTTTTCCATCATATTTCTCAAAGGATCTGGCATCCTGGTGCCAGCAGCACTGAGCTCTTTTCTCCGCACTCAGTTCCTGCTTCCTGCAATCTTACAGCAAAGAGAAACACAGCAATCTGTAGGCAAAAGGCGCTGAGCCAAGCAGTGTAGGACATACGAAGTAGCAGTGACACCCTCTGGACTTCTGACCACTGTCTCTGGGGCTCAGTCTTCTCACCCCTAAAGTGAGGGCCTAGCCTAAGTCACGACTCTCCCAGTGCTCACATTCTCTGTGTGATCTGCCTTCACTCTTTCTACAGCCCAACACTCTGGACCTCACCCTCCCACTGGTGAAGGCCTCTGAGACCCAAGGCCCAGGCAGGCAGTCATGTGCTTTCTTCTTCAGTCTAAGCCTTACCGGCTCACCCTTCAGCAATTTTTTTTTTAAAGATTTTATTTTTTTCCTTTTTCTCCCCAAAGCCCCCCAGTACATAGTTGTATATTCTTCGTTGTGGGTCCTTCTAGTTATGGCATGTGGGACGCTGCCTCAGCATGGTTTGATGAGCAGTGCCATGTCCACGCCCAGGATTCGAACCAACGAAACACTGGGCCGCCTGCAGCGGAGCATATGAACTTAACCACTCGGCCACGGGGCCAGCCCCCCTTCAGCAATTTTTACCCAGCACGGCTGTCTGTTCTCCTAGCTCAAAAAAGACTGGAAGGGGGACAGCCACACATGAGCAGCAGCAGTGACAGCTGACAGGCTGACATGAATCCAAGAGGTGGAAAAATAATCAGTCCCAGAACCATTTCACCAGATGATGCAAAAATGGAGGTTTATAACAATGACTGTGAGCCAAGTAAAGGTTAAATCACATCCAGAATGTCATATCCAAATAGCAAGGAAATACATATTTAAAAACAAAATGTCATAAAAAGTGAGAGAACAGAAAGAGAGATGAAAATACAAAGCCATGGTACTTGAAGGAAACTATTTGTTTTGATATATTTATGTATGAAAGACGTGTTGGAACATCCATTGCCCAACCATGCCAGAGGGATGACATTCTTGCCACACTTACCTAGAATTTATCTAGAGGTGGACAACTTTGGATGATGACAATTCCTTAGATACACTTAGTAGTTTACGGCTCTCAAATAATTTTACCTAAGTTAAAGACACGGCCTGCCACCAACTGCATCTTTAAGTGAGTTTTTTTTTAGGTATGCTTTTTTGGTGAGGAAGATTGGCCCTGAGCTAACATCTGTTGCCAATCTTCCTCTTTTTTTTCTCCCCAAAGCCCTGGTACATAGTTGTATGCCCTGGTTGTAGGTCATTCTAGTTCTTCTATGTGGGATGCCGCCACAGCATGCCTGATGAGTGGTGCATAGGTCTATGCCCAGGATCTGAACCAGCAAACCCCAGGCTAACCAAGCTGAGCGTGCAAACTTAATCACTCAGCCACAGGGCTGGCCCCTTTAAGTGAGCTTTTTAAATTTGAAATATCATGTACAAACGGGAAAGTGAACAAATCATGAGTGTATAACTCAATAAATTTTCAGAAAGTGAACCGACCTATGTAACTAGCATCCAGATCAAGAAACAAACGTAACCAACACCTTAAGAGCCCCTCATGCCTTCTTCCACCCCCACCTTTCGCAGATAACCACTATCCTGCCACCTGACACAAGAGTTTTGTCACCTGCATTTATTAAGGGACAAACTTCATTTTAAAGAAGTAAAGTGAGTTGGAAAAGTCACAACTAATGGGTGGTGGAGGCAGCAAGGCTGGCAGGCAGGGACAAGGCCCCTAGTTGGATGTGCGTGTTTTTATCACACGAGTCTGTGTGCCAGTGGAGCACGAAGGTGCCATAATTGGGCTGCAGATGGAGGGATGTGGTGAGTAGAAAAAAGCAGGAGAGTTTGGGGAGTATGGAGCTCAGACTGGCAGATACCTAAGAGCTGCTGGAGTGGAAGAGAAGATGCAGCGAGGTGGGAGTTGGAGAAGGACTGGACCAGTTTCCCAATGCTCTGCACACGGTTCCTTGAGTAAATCCCGAGGACCTCTTCCCTGGGCCATTTCCCCACACTGCCTCCCTCTCTTTAGCTAATTTTAGACCTAGGGACCAGAGATGTAGGTGGTCGGAGTATGGTGGTCAGGGGGGCTCAATGTGTAGGGTCGTGTAACTTTCACGCAACAACAAGCTAAGGCCTCACGCTGGTTCTGTGGGATGTTCGTGAAGGGAGCAAACCTGCTGCGTTTGGGGATAACTATGTCGGAAACAGTAAGCAGCACTAAATTGGGTGTGGGCAATGTATTTCTTGAGCTAAGGCTCCACCACTTGATCATACCAGGTCACTTTAACTCTTCATTACTACCTAGGAAGTTAACTATGACACAAGGGTTTTGTGAGGATTGAATAAGATAATGGATGTGAAAGCCCTTTTGTCAACTGTAAAATGCTATTTAAATGAAGGGTTTACTGATAATAAACATGAACCAGACTTCCAGACAAAGATGTTATTAGTCTGTTCTTAAATATTACCTACCTGTCTCTTGTATACACAACACACACACACACACACAGAGATCAGGTGGCAGGGAGGGGGCTTGAATAACAGGTTATAGACAGGTTGGGAGTAAGAAGGTAATGGCCATGCCCAGAGGGGAGGCCTCAATCCCAAACTTGAAGAGCCCATCCCCGTTACTCTTGGGGAAACTGCTCCCCTCCAAGACCAGAATGTTCTGACCCTTGTTCTATCAGCTACCAAACCCTGCCTTGAGCTGGAGGCTGCACTCGGCAATGCACTGCCACTTAGCCCATTTTGGGGAGAGACCCTAACCCCACAGCCTGTGGTGAGAGGCGAGTGGAGAATGAGCAATAAGCAGGCAAGGAGAAGGCAGCCTGGTCACTACTGTTTCTAATCTGTCTGACCTGAGTCTGTCCTTGTTGAACTAGGGAGGAGCCTTGCCTTTCTGAAGAAAAGAAGCCAAACTACTGAGCAAGGGAACAAACAAGACGCTGGGCAGATATGGGACCTCAGGAGTCAGAATGGGGCTGGACCTCTGACAGACAGAATGGGCAGGGCATAGCCCTCATGCATGCGGAGAGCAGGGCAGCAGTACCAGCTCCTGAAACCTTTTCTACCACACAGCACTGCTCACTCCCAAAGAGCCCTGAAGAACCAATGGTCTCTGTTTCAGCTTCTTTGGGCTCCCAGCCAGGGATGGGGATCCAGCACTTTATTGCCTATCTGGGCTGCTGAGTGGCACCACAAGCAGGTTCAAAGACCAAAGAAAGCAAGAAAGCAAATTCAGAAGCAGCTTCTAGGCAGAATCCAGTTGGAACTGTGTGAAATCCGGTCACTGCAACTGGTCCCCCTCCCCCACAACCATCAGTGCCTATGTCTTTCGCTTCCTGCGAGGCTGACAGTTAGGGCCCCAGCTCAGTGTGGGGTTGAGGCAGCCTGAGTGTGGTTATTTGTGCACAGCTCCTCTTGCCTCCCCTCCCCACAACTGTTTCCATTCTCACCAAGCAGCCACGTCCGGGTCAGACACACAGGACAGCAGCGGGGATTTCCAAGGGACTTTTTGAGAAAGCCAGTGAAAGTTGGGTGTTGGCTGCATGGCCTAGGCACTCTTGCTGAAACCCACTTCTTCCCTCCAGGACTTAAGCTCTAGCCTGGTGGGGCCGCTTCCCAAGACTCCTTCCAGATTGAAATCAGACAGAAACCACCACCCCTGGAGCTCTTTCAGTTTGCTGGGCAGGGGAAATCCTTTGAAAAACTCAGGTGGAATTTGGGTTAACAGACCATTCCCTCAGAGCTTGAAGGCACCAAAGAAAATGGTTCTGGTTTGAGGAGGACCTGTGAGTGGTGACATGAGCGGCCTGAGCCAGTCCCAGCTTCCTTCCCACGGGCTTATGAGAGGACGAGGAAAGCGGGTCAGGGGAGAGTCAGCATCTCTCCCTCGTTCCCCCACACTCCAGGCCACAGGTAAGGAGACACTGACTCACTAGCAACACCAGGTGGCTAAGAGACACAAAGCCGTAGAGCAGGCACCTTTGCCAATGAATCAGAGCTACCCCGCATTGGTGGTTCTGGGCATTTCCCCCACTATTTTTTTTTTTCTTTTTGTTTTTTTTCTGCTTTATCTTCCCAAACTTCCCCCCCCCCCCCCCCCCCCCCCAACACAGTTGCATATCTTAGTTGCATGTCTTTCTAGTTGTGGGATGTGGGATGCCGCCTCAACGTGGCCTGACGAGTGGTGCCATGTCCACGCCCAGGATCCGAACCCTGGGCCACCGCAGCACAGCGTGCGAACTTAACCACTCGGCCACGGAGCCAGCCCCTCCCCAACTATTTTGGTTGATTGTGCACATACATATATTGAAGAACGGCTAATAAAAGGACAGCAAACGAAGTTTACCTTTTATAAAACTTAAGTTACGGAATTTTTTTTCCCATTGCTTCATTTTTATAATTGCAACATTCCTGAGGTAGACAGAGTATACTCATTCTTGTTTTATAGATAGAGAACAAGAAACAGGGAGGGGCTGGCCCCGTGGTGGAGTGGTTAAGTTTTCACGCTCTGCTTCGGCAGCCCAGGGTTTCCCTGGTTTGGATCCTGGGTGTGGACATGGCACCGCTCATCAAGCCACACTGAGGCGGCATCCCACACAGCAGCGCCAGAAGGACCAGCAACTAGAACACACACCTATGTACTGGGGGGCTTTGGGGAGAAGGAAAAAAAAAAAGATTGGCAACGGCTCAGGCACCAATCTAAAGAAAATAATAAATTACAGGTGATTCTAATGTGTTTAAAAAAAGGGAAATCATGGGGATACTGACAGGATTTTTGTGGAAATTTAAGTAAATGAGAATTTATGGTAAATTTTTACCTCTAAAACAAGTAAGTCACGTTGGCCAATAACATGACATCACTCAAGGTCCCTCCTAGGCCAGAGAAGAAAGGGAGGGGAAGTACAAACTAGCCAGACCAAGACGCAAAAGCCACCTGAGGCTGGGTCTCCTTAGGGGAATACAGAGGGATGTGAATGGGGGAGGGAGGTCATGAGTGCCACTGACTAGCCTAAGGCATAGAAAGAGCAGGAAAAAGAAGAAAACAGACAAGGAAAAAAAGTATTAAACCTGGCCAAGGGTCAAAGAATACAAAGAAGCCTTATTATTTCAAGGGACACCTGCTGAGGGTCCCTTGAGGGTCTAGAGGGCAGATGGCTACAACCGCCAGACACCAGGACTACCAGGCCCATGGGGTTGCCTAGACTCAGGAGAGCAGAGCTTCCAACAAGACGCAAGGAAGCACACTGAAAAGGCTGTAACCCTGGAGCTCAGAGATGAGTAATGGGGAGCAAAAGAGCCTCTGTTGCTCTGAGAAGGTGCTTACAAAGCAACTTTTGTGGGGTGGGTTTTTTTTTGTGAGGAAGATTGGCCCTGAGCTAACATCTGTTGCCAATCTTCCTCGTTTTGCTCAAGGAAGATTGTCCCCAAGCTAACATCTGTGCCAATCTTCCTCTATTCCGTACGTGAGATGCTGCCACAGCATGGCTTGAGGGGCAGTGTATAGGTCTACGCCCAGGATCCAAACCCGTGAACCCCAGGCCGCTGAAGTGGAGTGTGCAAACTTAACCACTATGTTACCGGTTCTTACTGTGCCCAGCTAAGAGAAAAGAAGGAAACGAGGCATCTCTCATGGGCTTAAGAACCTTTTCAGGGGTTCATGTTTATTGGCATTTGACCCAGACTCCTGCCCATGCACAAGGGCACAGCCCTGGGCTGTGGGTAGGAAAACCAGCATCCTACACCCCAACCAATTCAGTCTCTGTTAATCCACCAATCCAAACCCCTCCCACCCCCACCAGTAGTCCAAAGAAGATAAAATGGCCCAGGGACATGCTGTACTGCTCTCTCAACGGTCCGCTGAGTCTCAGAACTGGAGAGTGGGAAGTATTTGAAGCTCTGCTTATTTAGTTCCACAACAAAAAATAAGGAGAGGCAGGAGATGGGGAGCAAAGATGCTGGCAGCCATGCATCTTGCTACGTCTTTATAGCTGTGTCTCTGGATTTGTAGGCCACTCCCCGACTTTTCAGCTCCCGCACGATTCCTGTGGCAGGAAATAAAAAACAGCTCCATGAGGGAAGAAGATTCCAGGATTCTGAAGGATAGGAAAGGTCCCTCAGCTGCCACTTTGGCTGGGGTGGGGTGGAGGGGTGGGGCTAAGCAAACGGGAGTTCCTAGACTGCTCAATAGTCCTGCTTGGTCAGCTTTTTACTACTGAAGACCCAGGTTAGTGCCTGGTAATGACTTGGTACGAATGAGAAGAAAAAGAGACACATTGTAGTCATCAAAAGCAAGGGTTCTGGAGCCAAAATGCCTGGGTTCAAATTCTGGCTCCTCACTTACCTGATGGGTGACCTTGGGCAAGTTATTTAACCTGTGTGTGCCCAGTTTACCTCGCAGAGTTGTGAGAACTGGCATTAATTCACATAAAGGACTTCCACAGAGCTTGGCACAATAAATGAACATTGACTATCATTATGACTAGTATTACCTTGGGGCAGGCGACCAGTGACTGACACGGCATATACACCCGGCTTAAAGTTACCTGAGAGAGAAGAAAAGAGATTGCAGTAAGAATGAGTTAAGACTAAAGACCAAATGGAGGCTTAAACTAAAAATGAAAGAAATGCTCCCACTCCAAGAGAAGAGCAATCACTACCTTTGGCTACAAGCGTTAAATGACAGAGCACAAGGCACTTTCCTTTTCTCTCCTACAACCCCATCCTTCTCCCTCTGAAACCACTTACCCTGATTTAAGACTCCCCCACTGGACCCGAGAGACAGCAACAACAACACAACTAGGATAAGGAGAAAGGGAGATACTTACTGACTCGCTGCCACTTGGAGACCCAGCTGTCCTCTGGACTCATCATCGCAATGATTCTGGGAAGGGAAAAGAAACAGAATTAGCCTGAGGCTCCCCTACTAGAGAACAGACAGACCACGGGAGCTGCCCTCTTTACTGTTCCCAGCCAGCACAAGAGTGCCGGGAGAGGAAACATATGCAAAAGCCAAGTTTTGAGTCTCTACTAGAAAGCAGGGGAAACTGAGTTCTAATGCTGGGAAGGGGCTGACTCAAAGCTGGTACTGACAAAGGTCCTTTGCACTTATGTCCCTCTCATCAGTCACCACCGCCAAAAGACTATCTCACTAGGCTCAAGAACATCCTTAGCCCAAGGATTCCCTGGCAAACAGGATAGCTTTAGAGGTAGATGGCCAGTGTTACTGATTACAACCAACACAACCACTAGGGGGCTTCGGTCTAGTGTCAAGGGGAGGGTGACTCAAAACAATGGGTCCTTCTACCAGAAATAAGTTAGACTTGGCCAAGCTCTGCCTCTAATGAGCTGTAGAGTCTGGCACACATATGGAGACCTCTCAGAATTTCATCAGGATAAGACTCAAAGGCTGATCTAATACACGAAACACACCTAGCACAGAGCAGATGCTACATAAACATTAGCTCTCATTATCCTAAGAGTCCCTCCCAGCGTAGCTGTGATCCAAGAGCACAGGCAACAGAAAGGCTACGCAAGGGCTAGAAGCCTGCTACTTAACAGGTGTGCATCAGGTGCTTTCAGAAGCTGGGGGTTATCTTTGTCATTCACTCACTCACTCAAACTCTTACTGATGCCTTTTGGGACAGGACTCTTCTAGGCACTGATATTTGCTGACTGCCTCCTCAAACCATTCCCTCTCCTCTTGCAGCAATCTTGGATTCTTATTTGGGGAGCCTCTCTTCCCATGCAAATCCCACATTCTCAGCCATATGCTTTGAGTGAACTGACCCCACCTCCAGGGGTGGTGAGTAGGGTAATACTTGCCCTGGCCCAGCAGACTGACCTGGGGTAGGCACGTATGCCGGCCATTCGCCTGGCCAAAAGCACATTCTCCTCTCTCCTCCACTATCTTTCTAGCCTTACAGCACCTGTTATCCAATCTTATGACTTAACCTAAACAATTCTCACCATTCTCCAAACATACCCTGGTTTTCCCACTCCATGCTCTTGCTTGAGTCAATCTCTTTGTTTAGAATGCTTTTTCTGCCTCTCTCACCTCAACCTCCTCAAAAATCCTGTACTTCTTTCCTTAAGAGTCTGATTCATATGCTGAGTTCATCTAACCCTCCTCTGATGTCCTTTAGCCTGTGATATACTCACTCTTCAAAAGCCAATAAGCACCAGAATATATAAATAACTCCCACAACTCAACAACAAAAAAGCAAACGACCTGATAAAAAAATGGACAAAGGACTTGCACAGACATTTCTTCAAAGATATACAAATAGCCAATAAGCACATGAAAAGATCACTCAACATCACTAATCATTAGGGAAATGCAAATGAAAACCACAATGAGATACCACTTCACACCCAACAGGGTGGCTATTATCAAAAACCAGAAAATAAGTGTTGGCAAGGATGTGGAGAAATTGGAACCCTTGTGCACTGCTGGTAGGAATATAAAGTGGTACTGCTACTATGGAAAACAGTATGGTGGTTCCTCAAAATATTAAACATAGAATGATCCAGCAATTCCACTTCTGGATATATACCCACAAGTGAACAGTGGGACCTCAACAGATACCTGTAAACCCACGTTCACAGCAGCATTATTCATAACAGCCAAAATGGTGGCTGTTATGCAACCTAACTGTCCATCAGTATATAATGGATAACAAAATGTGGTCCATATATACAACAGATTATGCAGCTTAACAAGGAAATTCTGACACACACTACAACATGGATGAACCTTGAAGACATTATGCTAAGTGAAATGAGCCAGTCACAAAAGGACAAATATTGTATCATTCCATTTATATGAAGTATCTAGAGTAGTCAAATCCATTGAAAGTAGAATGGTGGCTGCCAGGGGCTGACAGGAAGAGGAAATGAGACGACAAAAGTTCTGGAGATGGATGGTGGTGATGGCTGCACAATAATGTGAATAAATTTAATACTACTGAATTCTACACTTAAAAATGGTAAATTTTTGGGTTGGCCCCATGACATAGTGGTTAAGTTCAGCACGTTCTGTTCTGGTGGCCCTGGTTCGCAGGTTCGGATCCTGCGCACCTACCTACACCCCTCACCAGCCATGCTGAGGCACAACTCACATACATAACAGAGGAAGATCAGCATAGATGGTAGCTCAGGGCCAATCTTCCTCACACACACACAAAAAAGTAAATTTATGTACATTTTACAATTTTTTTAACTCTAATATGCAAAACTTTACACTGTGTCTCTCTTGCTAGTAAGTATCTCACTGTGTAACTTTTTTTTTTGAGAAAGATTAGCCCTGAGCTAACTACTGCCAGTCCTCCTCTTTTTGCTGAGGAAGACTGGCCCTGAGCTAACATCCGTGCCCATCTTCCTCTACTTTATATGTGGGACGCCTACCACAGCATGGCTTGTCAAGCGGCGCCATGTCCGCACCCTGGATCCGAACCAGCGAACCCCAGGCCACTGGAGCAGAACGTGCGCACTTAACTGCTGTGCCACCAGGCCAGCCCCTCACTGTGTAACTCTTGACATCTCTCACAGCAGCCAACACAGAACTTCACCCATAGATGGGAGTCCCTTCGTTCATTTGCTAGCACTAGGGACTGGAGTATCCACCTGAGTCTGTACGTGCACATGTAGGAAGTAAAGGTCCCACGAGAACCTCTCTTTTGCCCAATCCCTTATTCTTCCTTAAAGGAAATCAAAGAAGGTATGGAATTGGCCCACCTTGAGGGAACCTTGGCAAGTATCCGGTTTGGGCCAGTTTGTGCATAAACTCTTAATTGGCCTAGAGGCCCAAAGAAACTTAGTACCTCCTTAACCCCCAAAGAACACTGCCCTCTGGCTCCTACCTTGAGGAAGGAAAATTGAAACCTGGCCACTTATGTTTCTCTCACTTCCCTTTCTCCCCACTGGACAATCTTGCCAAGCGAAAACTTTTCTTATAGGTCCTCTTACAGTTCTCTAAAAGCATCAGCTTTGGGGCAATCGTTTACTGTTACCGTACCTTCCTTTTTCTTCATTTTCAAAATGGATCTTCATGCATTCAACAAACATTTATTAAGCATCCACCACCTTCCAGGCCCTATGCCATATCATGGCGCACAAGGTAAACAAACTCCCTACCATTAATGAGCTAACATTCCAGTGAAAAACTGTCCAGTGGAAATATAATGAAAGCTGCACAAATCATTTGAAATTTTCTAGCAGCCATGTTTAAAAAAGTAAAGACAAACGGGTTAAATTAATTTCAATAATACATTTCACTTAATCAATATATCCAAAGTATTATCATTTAGGCATATAATTAATACAAAGACTATTAAGATATTTTACATTCTTTTTCCCGCTAAGCCCTTGAGATCCAGGGTAGTACATTTTACGTTTAAAGCATATCTCAATTTAACCCAGCCACATTTCAGGTGCTCAATGCCACACGTGGGTAGTGGCTACTGTACTGGACAGCATAGGACTAGTGTGTCTCAAAGTAACTTTGAGACCAACTATGATTAGGTCTCAAAAGCCTGCCCCACATTTACGTGGTGGGGTGGGGTAGGGTGGGTCGGTTAGGGTGGGGGCGGAGGGAATGTAGAAGGAAGGAAAGAATCTAAAGGGGCTTACCCATCAAAGGAAGAGCTGGTGCAATCATATACCATTTCTCGGTTACCCTTCATCTGAAGGTATGCATCACAATTGTCACAACCGTCATATTCAAACTGGTCTATAGTCTGGGAGGGGGAAAAAAGGAGAGAGGTGAGCATGGACAAGGCCAAAAACAGGAGCTTTCTCAATACTTCTACCTGGTCAAGGAGACGGCTTTCTACGTTCGCTCTATCTCACCAGGTCCCCCACCCACCACTCCCAGAAGCCCCTTCCTGAGTGCCACCCTCACACTCCTTCCTCTCTCGTTCCCAACGGCGTTTTACCTACTCCCTTGCCTAGTCTCCTCAGGGTCAGGCACCCTACGACTACTCCCTCAGCTGCAGATTCCCACCCTCCTCTGACTCCCGGTGTACTTCGGCTCCAAAAGAAGTTCACCGAACATCTGTTAAGGGGTCAGCCCTGTGCTAAGAGCTGAGGATTCCAAAGCACGTAAGACCGCCCGTGCCCACGGCTGCCAAACCTGCCTGCTTTCCTACCGACATAAACAACGACCTCCTGCAGCTCCCCCACATCGCCTGCCACCCCCGGCGGCCTGGCCCTTACCTTTCTCTCCACTATCCCGGAGCCCCGTTCTACCCTCTTTCCCCCAGCTTGGTCCCCCACCGCGACTAAACCACGTCCCAGATGGATACCTTGACCAGCGAACACAGCAGACAGGCCCGCAGATGCCGCAGGTCCTTCGGCACCGTCTCCAGAGCCATCCTCTCCGATGGAAGAACAACGAGCGACTGTGCCACAGCCCCCTCGCTCACGGGAAGTAAACAGCGAATTACCCAGAATGCCCGACACATCCGGTGCTCAGACTTCCTCTTCCGGTGTGTAAGGCCGCGAGCCCCGCCTCTCCCCCCCGCTTCAGGAGATGGTTTCTCCCGCCCGGAGGCGGGGCCGGCCGGGAGTCACCTGGGCCGGCGCGCGCCCCCGCCACCTGGGCCTGCGCGAGGGCGAGGCCCGCGCGGCGGTTGGCCCTGTGGGCGGGGCCCGTGGGGGAGGGGCGGCGCGGTGGCGCCTGCGCGAGAGCGTGCCGCGGCGCGGGCCGGAACCGGGCGGCGCGGGCCATTTGATGTAGGCCGCTGGCACCAGGCCGCGGGCCCTTTGGGAGGCTCCCGGGTGACAGCCGAGATTCTCTTTTGCCCGTTGTAAAAGCGCGGGGCCAGAGAGTCCACTGTCTCCCTCTGGATTATCTCTGCAGAGACGGAAAGAAAGCCGGGGACAGCCCCGCCTCCTTCCTGACGGCGAGGGCTTGATAGGGTTTCCATTGGCCGTCCGCAGGAATGCCGGCCGTGAACGGACGGCGGAAAAATGCCTGCTTAATTATTTTTTAAAACTCTTTACGTACGTTTCCTCGTTCCAGCCGATAATTTACGCTTTGTGCAGCTTTTAGCATTTAGACACAGCTCCTTTACTTCAGAACATCTATAGGAGATTGCGTCCTTTTGATTTTTTTTTTTTTAATTTCACCCTATAGGAAGCTAAATGTCGCTCTCTGGTTCAGAATTGGGCAGCAGACCACCACTACCCCTGCCAGCCCTTTCCCGGAGAGGCGGAGCGGGGAGGGCTTTGGGAAGATGAAAGCAAGGCCTCCCCGGGCCCCGCGGAATTCTTCCTACGCCCGGCACCGGCTCTCTTGATCCTCCGAGGTCCCGCGTGTAGGCAGAGCACAGTCATTTGTGTTTATCTGAACTGAAGCTTTGAGATATAAATAGTTTCAGGCCCTGCTGTTCCACCCTCCCAAACAGGCCTAATTGAGACTGAGCTGCTTCAAGGCGGGCCTGTCTTGTGCATGTCTCATGCTGTGTTCAGATGGGCTCTGTGACTGGGGTTGGGATGTTCTCTGGCACTGAATACTTTCCTTTATGTTATCTCAGTGGAGCTCTGCAACCACTGCGAAGTAAGCCCATTTTATGGGTGGAAAAAAATGAAGCACAGAATATTTACCCAGGGCCACAAAGAAAGTCACTGAAACATCATAAATTAGAGCGGGAAGTAAAGAGTACAGCAATAATGTAGAAAACAACTGAACCACAGTGAGAATCCAGCCATGTTTTCTCCTCCCCTGATCTCACTAAACCATGCTTTTAGGGGCTTACAAACCCATTCTTGTTGCCAAGCCCACCACTCTACCCTATCTTTTCATAAATCAGAGCTTAGCCTCTGATATCAGATGTAATTTATTTCTGTCGATGCAGAAGATGAAGTCATTACCCTGAGTGACAGTTGTGACAGAACAAAAACACGAGACCAGACTTCATTTGTGGATAAATATATTAGCAAATAAATACATTTCTCAACATAGTGCCTGATTCAAGCATCTTTCTGTCTGGTTCAGATATAAATACCCATGTGGGTGCCTAGGTGCTAGTTCCCCACTTACTTTGAGGGAAGAAGATTCCCAGGTGGGGTCCTATGACCACTTTGCTCCCACATTCACATTCCAAATGGGATAATGCTAGAGGGGCCAGCAATGGTCAAGCTGCCCTGGGGTGAATGTCACCCTAAGGAAACCCCTCAGCCCTTGCCCACTTGGTACCAGCTGCCCAGGCCAGACTTCCTGCTGCAACTCCACTCTCGCATGGCTTACCCTGACCTGTATGGCTTCTATTAGGAGGCTGGACCTCTGGGCCATCTAACCCCAAGGGTCCCACTTTGCTTTTCCTTTGCTCTCCCCCTGTTCCCCGTCCTGCTGTGAGAGAAAACTCCCAGAGAAGAATTCCCTGTTGTCCTTGTTCAGCTCTAATTCTACCTTTTCTACCTTCATTCCATCCTCCCTCTTCCTAGATGAAGTCTAGCAGAAATCTTCTTTCCGCCTACTTTGAGACTTTGAGATAGGAGATCTCCAAGGAAGAGTTATTCCCTCTCCCTATCACCAGCGCCAGCCCCTAGATGAACTGGGGCTCCTGGAGTGACAAGGGAGTTTGGAAATCAGAGGCTTCATCTCAGGTTCTTCAAGGTGCTGTACCACCTTGGGGACAGAACTCCACACCCTGGCTTCCTAAAGCCTCCCCTCTGACCTAATATAGTGAATCAGACAATTAAGGACAAGAAGGGAAAAAATATCCTCCCTTATGCACCAGGGCAGACATTGCCTGGAGAAGCTGCAGAGCTCTGCTTTTTAGGGCTCAGGGCTCGCCAATGCTCCTGATCCTTTTGGAAAGAAGGAAAATGGTAAGAGCCAGGGTTGCTGCTGATGCAGCAGCCTTACCTGGGAGAAGCCAAAGCTGGCGTGCAGCACTCACCCAAGGAAGGAGATGCATGCATTCAGCTGGACCCACTGGCTGGTATGAACATGAGGCTTGGGATGAGGGAGACTGCTGGGGCTGAGGGTAGGAGCAGCACCATTATAACACCTATCTACCCATTCCTAGCTTTCTGCTCTCAAAAAACAGCCTTCAAGGGAGCCAGTCCACACAGGCAGCAGCTGGTTGCCTGGCTGGACACAGACTTGCTGCACTGCAGATGTGTTCTGCAGACAAGATCTGGAGCTGGCAGCAGGAAACAATACCTCCTGCCACCCACCATCACCACTCTTCTTCCAGTGGTTCCAGGAAGTACAGCAAAGAGAGGGGTGTTTTCTGAGGTCCTTTCTTCTCTCAGGAGCAGGACTCTGTGCCAGGTAGGGCCCTGAGTCATCTGGAGCACACTCTTGGTTGGAGCTAGGCCTGAACATCTCACACGGCCTGTTCACACAGCTCCTCAAGCTCCTCCTCTGAGCCTGCATTTAGAGAAACGGGAGGAAAGAGGTCATTGAATGTCAGGCCAGCCTCTTGCTTTTTCCACCTGCAGCAAAGTACGGCTGGGAAGGAACCACAGAGAGGGAGGAGCAGGGAATGTGTCCAGAGGGATATTTAGATTGAAAGCTGAGAGGGGCCCCAGTTGGGACACAAGGGAGAGAAAACAAATCTAGATAAAGAGAAATATATATAGCAACTAGTATGTTACCAATACTTGGTATTTATTCATTCATCCAAAAAATATTTATTAAGTACTCTTGAATCTGGCCTACTACCATGTGCCCAACAGAAAACAAAAAAATAAATAAATAAATAAGCAGGGACCTGACAACTTTGTAGGAGAGAAGGTGTGCATGCAAATTGCAGTTATGCCAGTGGACAGGACTGGAGTCAGATGAATCGAAGAAGGGGAGAGATCATGTCCAAGTGGAGCAATCAGGAAGGGCTTCCTGAAAGTGAAGATAAATCAGCTGGTCCTCAGGAATAGGTAAGAATTGGATTTATAGGAACAGGAAGGCAGCAGAATATTCTGGGCTGCAGGAACTGCACGAAGTGTTTACCCAGTTTGGCTACAGCATGAGGCAGGAAGGGAAGGGGAAGAATGGAAAGTAAGGTTGGGAAGGAAGCTAGGGGCTAGCTGGTACTAAAAAGCCTGGAAGGCCAAACCAGTCTGTATTTTTCTTTACTGTGAATAAAACAGAACATTTGAAGATTCTGGACAGTTCATTTGAAGAAGATGACCCTGGCAGCTGTATGAGGGGTAGGTGAGCAGGGTAAATGTGCTGCACAATTCTATAGGGCATAATGCTGGATGCGTAGTGCCCTACCTTCATGGCCCTATAAGACAGAAAGGAAGAGCTAGGAGTCTCCCGCCTCAAACTTTAGGCTGCACCTAAGACATGGGCAGGGGCCATTGGTACTGGAGGAGAATATGAAAAAGTTAGCAGAGAGACAGTTAACAGAAGCTGGCATTGATAGGATATGAGGAGCAGGTAAAAGGGAGGCATTGAAACAAGTTCTGAGTTTGGGAGAGAGGGGAAGTGGCAGTCTGGCACTGACAGCACTGGAAGTACACACATGAAGGGTTCAAATGGAATTATCAAATACGTGGCCAAAGCTTACATTACATGGCTCTATGGAAACGATTATTTTCTGTACTGTAACTGTTTGCATGCCTGTCTCCCCATGAACCTGGAGCTTCTGGTTGACAAGTTCCATGTCCTCAGAGCCTACCCTGGAACCTAACACAGAGCAAGCCTAAAATACAGAAAGAAACAAGGAGGGAAGAAATGAATGAATGATAGCAGCTCTCAGGTCCAACCTGTAAGATTCCTAGACCTTGAGTTCTTATATTTCTGGACCTTTGGGTCCCCTTTTGGGGTGGAGTGGTCCTCCTAGCGATGGCAATAAGCAAAGAGCTGTGTCATCTACACAATGAGAGAAGATGGGGAAGAGTAGGAAGAAGAGGGCTCTGGAAGAGGCGGAGACAGATTTGAGCAAATAAATACCAAATTAAAGTTGATTTACATTATCACCATTGGTTGTAATATAGTAGCAGGGATGCACTGGGCCCCCAAGGAAATGAGGTCAGCCTTATTGACAACGGAGCTTAGAAGGGAAACAGAGTTGCTGTCTTACCCCAGGAGAAAGGAGACAACCTACGGACCCACAAGGCTGCTGGGAACCACCCATGATCTCTACTTTTTTTTTTCCCCTCATTCACACAGCTCTTCTCATACGGCCTAGTGTTATGGTTATCAGTAATTATTTCTCTTCCATACTCTCTTCAAGGGCAAGGAACACTTCTGGTACAAAGAAGTTATACCAATTATTAAAATATTGAAACAATTCCATGTGAGCTGCTGCCCCAAACCACGCCAAGTGCTTTCTGATGTCTCAGCCACACTAGTACCTCCCCTGAGACCTCCCTATGATCTGGCAACTAAAGAAGTAACACCTGGCAGAGCCACAGTGCTCCTACCAGCATCCTATGCTATGGCGGTTGTTCAGTATTTTGAAAGTCACCCCTGTTGTACCCTTCTCAGCTTCCACCCACTCCTTGTTGGCTGACTTTACCTGTTCTGCAATATCCCGCTCTCGTTTCCTCTCCCCACCACACCTGCTTCCCCTGAAAACTCACCAGGCTGGGCTGACAGCACCTGGCAGTGTGGGTAAGGGCATGGCCTGCCCTCTGGGGTGCCAGAACTCCATTCGGAAGGCCCCTCCCCAGGTGGCTGTGGTCCCAGGGGCTGGCGTGGAGTCAAACACAACCACACTGGCTGTGAACTTGGGTAACAGGGGCCTGGGGGTTCTGGTAGCAGCCTCCTGTCCAGGCCTGGAGGTCCGAAGATCAATGGATGGGCCTCTGGGGACCATGGGTATGCCAGGCTGGGGCCATAACGGGGAAAAATATGGCACGCTGGGTGTGCAGTCAAGTCCTGAGGGCGAGAGGCTGGGGTGGGCTCTGAGGGACCCCCTCGTCGTCTCCTCTGTGAGTGTCGGACAGGGAGGCTGGATTTCTGCAAGTGGAAGAGGCCTCTGGGACTGGAGCTGGGGCTGGAGGTGTCAGCTGGGCCCGGGGCTGGCTCTGTGAGGGCTCTGAGCCGCTGTGTGTTGGGGAGCTCCCCTGAAGGTGCTTCTGGGTTGGATCTGGCAGGTTGATCAGCAGGAGAAGGCAGCTCTGGCTGGGGCTGTGTCCGGGGAACAGCAGGCCTGGACTGGGGGACCCCAGTTTCTGGGCCAGGCTTCCTGCCATGCCACTGGAAGCGCTTTTTGTAGTGGTGGTGCCGGTGGCGGTGGTAATGAACGTGGCTGGAAACCTGGGTTTCCCCTGTGGGCACCACTGAGTCCAAAGAACGGGGCCGAGAGGTCACACCAGGCTGAGTCTCCTCCCCCTGGGGCTCTCCTTCAGGGCTGCAGTATACCAAGGGGTCAAAGTCACTGCTCAGGGAACTGCGGAAGGTAGAACTGCTGCCGTGGATGCCCTGCAGGCTGATGTCTGTGCAGTTGACCACTGAGTCACTTGAAGAGCCGTGACAGGGCCCCGAACTGGAGTCACTGGCTGGCCCATCTGCCAGGTAGCCACTGCGTTCTGTGCAGTAGCTCTCTCCAGACCCGCTGCTGTCATGAGGCCTGGCCCGGCGCGGGGGCGCTGGGCAAGCAGGAGGGTGCTGCGAGGTGCATCGGAGGCGGCTCAGCCCCCAGCCCTGTGCATAGGGGTGCTGGGCCACTGCCAGGTGCTGCTGCTCGCCTGGAGCCCGGGGATGTGCAGCTCTGGGGAGGCGGTGGTGCCGAGGGCCCGTGCCTGGCTCCTGGGATGGTAGGAAGGGAGCAGGTCGTGGGGGCTGAGCCACTGCACTCCGGGAAGGGCCCAACAGGTAGGCAGCAGGGAGGTGGTAGTGGGCATGGCCAGGATGCTGGCGGATAAGGTGGAGTCTCCGGCCTGGTTCCTGGTAAGATCGAGAGGGTCCCAGGGATTGGGAAAACGAATCTCCCTCTGGAAGAAAGAACCAAGAGCACAGGTGTTGACTCCACAGACCAATGGAGGGTGCATTCAGAAAGGTATGGCTGTAGTGTACCTATCTGAGCCTGAGAGTTCAATCAGAGTTTAGGGCACCAAGGACATTCCTAACCTGCCTGCCCCAGGACACCTTCGCTCCTTCCAGTCAGTTCGTCTCCCTGGCAGTTCCACTGTGCACGTCAAACCCTGCTCCTCCCATCAGCCCATGTGGGGCTCTTTCACCAGGGCCACCGCTAGCTCATGTTGCACCTTTGGGTGAATTAGAAAAAGGCTCTCTTTCCTTGAGAGACTTCATATTCATCTTTAAGAAAATTGTCATAATATCCTGGTTTTGTTAGAATAGGATACTTTATTGCCAGAAAATTAGAATAATAAGTATACAAATCACTCAGATTTAGAATCAACAAAGTTGTCATTAAAATACAAATATTTTTAAAATAATAAAGATGCCTACAATGAAGCAGCCCTTCCCCTCAGATGAGGCAGGCTTGAGCAGTACACAGCTTAAAGAACCGCTGAGGCCGTTCTGCTTTCTCCTCAGCTTTAAGGCAAAACTGTTTCCCAGAGGGAAGCCCTGTTCTAGACCCATCTGCCTGCACAGAGGGGAGTCCCTGGCCCACCTCCTACCTACGATGTTGAACATGCAGAGGGGGCAAGTCCGGTGCTGCTGGAGCCAAGGGTCCACACAGGCTCGGTGGAACTCATGGAAGCAGGAAATGACTCGGAGCTCCTGGAGAGAACAAGGGGCCAAACCAAAGTTATCTGTAGGTACATGAGCGGCCAGGAGTCAGGACATCCCCCTGACTCCCTCTGGCCTCTCCTTTCTGCTATCACATACTTGCAAAAGACCTCAGAGCAGAGCAGAAAAGGTATGGGCTTTGGTATGGGGTAGACCTGGATTTTGCCACTTAGCTGCATGACCTCGGGCAATTTTCTTAACAGACAGTTTTCTGCTGTAAAATGAGGATAAAAAACTAATCTACCCCCATCCCTTACTGTCATGAGGCTAAACTGAGATAATGCATCGAAAGCCACTGCAGAGCCTGGCACATGGTATACGCTCAATAATTCTCTTTCCCCAGAAGACCAGGAAAATAACCAAACCTCAGAGCTGTCCCCTACCTCTTCTCCATGCAGGGTATACAGAACACAGATGCAGCCGGCGCACCCACACCAGCCTTATGTGCCTTCTCCCCCAAGCTCCAGCCTCCCTCCCCAGCCTGGTCATGGAGGTGAACGACGAGCCCTGCCTTACCTGGCCCTCGGAGAACTCCTCCAGGCAGATGGCACACACAGGGGCTGAACTGCAGCTGCTACCTGAGTCTGGCCACTCAGCCCGGGCCCTCCTGCAGTTGGCTCGGTACCTCCTGGTGGCCAGCTGGCTGATGGCCCAGGCTGTTCGCTGCTGAAGGGGATCCTGGGAAGAGGGGTAAGGCTCAGAATGGGGCAAGGGCTCTTCTTCCCTCATCCCTGAACCCAGCTTGTACTCAGTTCCCAGTCACTCAGTTAGAGCACGTGGCCAACTGACTATCCCTGGCAGTTTGTCCCCTTCAAGCTCATACGTGGCTCTGCCAAACAGGTCAAGCCCTCCCACCCCACTCCTCTGCACATACCATTAAGTTTTTCTTCCCTTGATGACTCATGAGAAAAACTTTTTTTATCCAACTGCCTGCTCAACATTTCAACTTGGATATCTAATAGGCATGTCAAATTTAACATGCCCCAAACTGAACTCCTAATCCCATTAACCATCCCGAGGCTCACACCTATCCTCCCCCAGGTCTTTCCCATCTCGGTAATGGCAATTCCATTCTTTTAACTGCTCAGGCCAAAAATCTTGGTGCCATTCTTCTTTTGCTGAAGAAGATTCACCCTGATCTAACATCTATGCCAATCGTCCTCTATTTTTTAGTATGTAGGCCACAGGCACAGCATGGCCACTAACAGAGCAGTGTAGGTCCACACTCAGGAACCGAAACCGGGCTGCTGAAGCAGAGCATGCTGAACTTAACTACTAGGCCGCTGGGGCTGGCTCTTGGTGCCATTCTTAACTCCTCTCTCTCATACTCCATCATCAATCCATTAGTAAACCTGTTGGCTTGCTTTCAAAATACACGAAGAATCTAATTCTCACCATTTTCAATGCTACTCTCTAATCCAAGTTACCATTACTGTCACCTGGATTCCTATAACAGCCTCTGAGCTGGTTTCTCTGCTTCCAGCCTTGCCTCCCTGTAATCTAGTGTCATCACAACAGCAGAACAATCATGTTAAAACTTAAATCAGATCATGGCACTCCTTCTGCTCAAAACGCTCCAGTGGCTCCCATTTCACCCAGAGTAAAAAACCCAGCCCTGACAATGGCCTCCACAGTCCAGTACACCTGGGCCCCCATGAACTCTCTGTCCTCACCTCCTGCTCTGACTTCTCCCTCGCTCTGTTCCAGCCATATGGGCTTCTTGCTGTTCCTCAGACACATTGGGCACACTTCTGCCTCAAGGCCTCTGCCCTTACTGTTTTCTCCACCTCAATCACTTTCTCCCCAGATACCTGCACAGGTCACCCCATCACCCATTTAGGGTCTTCCCTGTAATGTCATCCTCTCAATGAGGCCTTCCCTGGCCTTGCTTTTAAAAGTTAACCCCATCCCCTTCACATTTCCTCTCCCCTTTTCTGTTTTATTTTTCTCCCTAGCATACACCACCATCTAAAACACTATATATTTTACTTATTTATTTTGTTCATTGTCTCTTCCCACTAGAAGGAAAGCTCCCTGAAGGAAGGGGTCTTTTGTCTTTTTTGTTCCCTGTGCTGTCCCCAATGCCTAGAACAGTGCCTGGCACATGATAGGAGCTCATCATATTTGTTGAAAGAATGAATGAATGAGCAAGCCTATGGAGAGAGGCTGCAGGAAATCAACAGAGTCAGATGCCAGGGTATTTAGATGTAAACTGTTTCATGGGTATAAAGGCAACTTCTTTCCTCACTTTTCCCCTCCTGCTCCCCACTCTCCCACACACATGCACATGCCCACCTCTGCCAGGGAGCCCACCCTGCTCACCGGCCGGCTGTGGCGGGGGCGACATCGGATGCGGAGCACCGAAGCCAAGATGACCACAAAGATGGTGCCCACCACAGTCAGGAGGATCCACACATCATAATCTGGCTGGGGGAGTAAGCAGAGAAGGAAAGGGTCATACTTCTGGAAGGAGCTGGGCCAATTTGGGAGGAACACGGGAGCCCAGGAGACACACAGAGAGCTGGAGGTCCCCTTGAGTCTTCCAGCAGAGGGGATGAGGTGGGGAGGAACCTGCAGGTAGGGCCAGCTAGTCCCTCTCTGCCCATGGACACTCACAGGAGAAGGTCCCCCAGATGTCAGCCATCGGAGGTAGTATCTATCTGAAGACCTGTGTGCCTGGGAAAAAGGGGGAAGGGACCCCTCTGCAAGGTGGGAGTTACCGAGTGAACAGCTGGGTGAGTTTCCTAGCCAGTGGAGAAACACCAGCCAGGGGTTAGGGGGCTAGGGCGCCAGGATTTCATTCTGGTTCTGCTACTCTGTGCCATGAAACCACAGAGCTGAAAACAACTTTAGAACTCAGCTGGTCCAATCTGTTCATTCTGCAGATGAGGCCCAGAGATGGGAAGAAACTTACCCAGAGGCACACAGCTGGTGGATGAAGTTGGACCAGAGGGTTTCTAAGGTCTCTATAGCTCCAGGAGTCTAAGGGCTTTGGTGGGAGTTGCCACAGGACAAAGTGGGGGTGAGAGCAGGTGCTGGGACAGGGTCTGGAGATCTGGTGTGCTTACCCAGGTTGGGGGCTCTTTCAGCTCAATCCTCACATGGGCCTTTCGGTTCTTGTACACAAACTCCATCAGTTTCTCAGCATCATTACCCCAGATCAACACCACTGGCCAAGTCAGCCCCAGTGGCTGCTGCAGCTGCAGGAGGGAAAGTGCCCACAAGAGCTGCTGTGTCCTGACTTCTCCCTCCCCTGGTAACTTTATCTTGCTCTGTCCAGCCCCCTCCTCCAACACCCCAATGTCTCTAGGTACCTGCTCAGCAGCAGCTCGGTCCTCAGTAATGTCAAAGAGGACAGCACTGGCTCCTCGCTCACCTGCCATCCGGGCCTGCAGAGACACACAGCGGAGATCAGGCTGGGGTCAGAGAAGAATACAGCCCATCCATTCTCCGGCCTCACCCCCTCACACATCCATCCCTCCCTAGGGTTTTGCACATACCACATCTGTGCACATTCACATATATGACACATGCAAGGGGTCAGTGGGACTAGGATCTCCCGCCCTGCCCTGAGCTCACCCAGGTCCCACTGCCTTCAAGGATAACATTGAATCCTCCCTTCTGTAATGGAGCAAACCCTTAACAAGGGTTTAGAAGGTGTCAGGTGGTGGACTAGGCTCTAGGGCTAAGGACAAATGAGATACAGTCTCTGCCCTCGGGGTTCCACCAGTCTGTCTTCACTAAGAAGTGTGAGAACAGAGAGTAGGGAGTGCCCAGCACCCCCCCACACACACACCCCCAGGGAGTAGGGAGTGACCAGTTCCCAGTACAGAGAGAAGAGGGGGAGAGTAGACAGTTGGAGAGCTCCTTCCAAATAGAGCTGGGCGCTCGAAGGTCCAGCCCTGCCTGACTGGAGGAGCCTGCGGGGCATCCCCCCAGCTCAGGCAAAGTTCCAAGAACCTGGGACACTGCTCCCACCCAAGGTCCCCTGGCAGAGGCCCAGGCTCAGCCCATCTTCCAGGCTCTCTCTGCCTGCCACACTCTAGTTTGCCAACTCTTTCTCTGGCTCCAATTCAAGGACTTAATGGAGTCCCTCCAGTGCTTTATCCCTTCATCCCCTCCCTGAGGGTGTCACTAGAGACTCAGGTGGGGAGGGACCTGAGAGGCTGTTCCCACAAGGATACAACTATGCATGTGTGCACATGCGTGCTCGCCAAGGCTCCAAGAGCAGGCTCAGGGAAGCAGAATCTAGCCAACCAGGCAAAGCAGACAGCAGAGCCAGAAACAGAACAAAAAGCAGGAATCTAGGGGCTCTGGGTGTGGGGTAAGAGAAGGGAGATAAGAGCTGAGGGTGGGGTGGAGGCACAAGGGCAAAGGACCAACAGACAGACACTGTTCCCCACCTGGTGTCAGGTCTCCCTGGCAGCACAGCCATTCTCCAGCCTTCCTCCCCAGAGCAGAGGCTCATCTTGCAATGGCATCAGGCTGGGACTTCATGCCCCCCCCCCCCCCAACCAGGGGTCTGCCGAGTCTTTGGGCCTTCCTACAGGCACCGATGGAGTTAATCCTTCTGCAAGTGGTGGTGGCAGGAAGAGGAGCCAGTGCAGGGGCTTACTCACACTCTCAGCGCTTTGATCTCTGCTTCCCTTCCCGGGGAAAGCCTGTTGGGGCAGGTCTCCTTCGTGGCAAGCCAGGGGAGCAGCTCCTTGCTCCCTGCTCCCCACTCCCCAAGCGGCAGCGGGGGCCAGGGGGCCCCTCACAACTGGCAGCCTGCAGGCAGGGGAGCCCGAGAAGGGCAGTGGAGACACTCAAGTGGGGCCCTGTTTTGGTCAGGAGGATAACTTCCCTCTTCTCTCCCGCCCTCCCTCCCCATGAGCTTGGCTGGGCCCTCTACCAGCACCCAGGCCCAGCCCAGGTCCAGGCTCGCCAGGCTAATTGACTGGAAATTCATAGGACTCCAGAAAAGAACTGCTGGAGAAATTGAGAGGTCCCAGCCTGCATCCTCCTCCCACCCACGTTCTCCCAGGAAGTCCACCCTACTTAGGCGACCCCAGGCAAAAAGAAGCTCTCTAATCTTCAGAGCTCTCCAACCCAGGGAATGGGAGCAGCCCCAGTAGTAGGGGGACTCCTACTGCTAATCTCATGATCCAGGACTTGGCCAAGGAGTGGGGAGGTCACCCCAGTAGTCCCAGAATTGAGATTCCTGGGTCCTCTATGCTGCCAGGGCCTCATGTTTCTCATCCCCAGAATGAGAGTCTGGATTCAGCCCAACCTGGAAGAGCATGAGGGAAAGGCACAGACTTCCTTCTCTGGAGGTTTCCTTACTTCCCCACCCCTCTCCCTTTGAAGGATTGGGGTAGGAACAGTGGAAAGTAATTACCCTGACGTTCAAACACCCCAGCCCATTACAGCCCATAATTACAAAGTTGTAAAAGTGATCAAAGAGAGAGAGTTGGCCAACAGGGGAAACAAACAGGACTTTCAGGCAGTGGGTGCCTGTGTCCAGAGTTCTAGGAATCAAAAAGTATGATTTGGGGCCAGATGGCAGCCCACTCTGGGGCTATCTATGCTTCCCTCTAGTCCACCTGCACCCAAGAAAGCAGGAGGGAGGGAGGAAAAGAGCCACTCCTTTTTTTTTTTGGAAGATTAGCCCTGAGCTAACATCTGCTGCCAATCCTCCTGTTTTTGCTGAGGAAGACTGGCCCTGAGCTAACATCCGTGCCCACCTTCCTCTACTTTATATGTGGGACACCGGCCACAGCATGGCTTCACAAGCGGTGCCATGTCTGCACCTGGGACCCGAACCAGCAAACCCTGGGCCACCAAAGCAGAATGTGCAAACTTAATCACTGCGCCACTGGGCCAGCCCAAGAAGCACTTCTTGGGGACTAGAATATGGAAGGCAGAGAGGGTGGGCAGGCCTTCCAGACAGGAAGACTGGGTTTTAGAAAGAAAAACCCAGAGACCTCTTTGGGAGGTGCAAAGAGTCAGCCAGCCCCTAGGGGCAGCAAGCAAGGCTGCCCACAGCCTCTAGCAATGGGAGCCAATACACTCCAGGACTTCTTCACTACACTGTGCACTTCTCTGGGCCTCAGATTTTCCTCTCCAGACACAGTGACAGTCTCTGTATAGCTCCTGCTCATCAAAGATTGACTAAGCACTTACTGTGCCCAGGGCACCAAATCAGGGAAGGCCAGGCCCTCCAGAATAACTGATAATCTAGATGTGGAGGCAAGGCATATTCATAAAATTATAATGCTGATAACGACGTTCTAGAGTACAAATGAATGAAACAGACCAGCAATTCCAAACCTTTTTTCCCTGCAGAAAGCTCTTCCCTCCCCTTCCCCCACCACCATACACACACACACACACACACACACACACACACACAACCTGACACAAATCTTCAATATACAAAACAGATAAAAGTCAGCTGAGGTTGAGGGTAGGGGTAGGGGTATGAAGTACCCTCGGCTTCCCCCTCCTCCATGAAACCTGGAGGTGTGGAAAGCATGGACAGCAACCCCGGCAGCGTGAGAGGAGGGAGGGCTTTCAGCCCCTAGTGGGCTAGCTGGGCTGAGCCATTTGGGAAAGATTCAATAGAGGAGGAGGGATTTATCTGGGTTTGAAAGCAAGGGTAGAGGAAATAGAAAGGGTGTAACCTTTATTGAGACCCTGTCTGCCCAGACTGCTTAGGTTTGAATCCTGAATCTGCTACCAGCTGTTGGCTATGAAACTTTGGGCAAGTTACATAACTTCTCTGCCTCAGTTTTCCTTTCTGGAAGCTGGGGACAATGATAGGACCTACCTCACAGGGGTGTTTTGAGGACTCTAAGTTAATCCACGTAAAGCCTTATAATAGTGCCTAGCACATGGTAAGTGTTCCTTAACTATTAATTATTGTTATGTCAGATATTACTATGTGCTTTGCATACATGATTTCATTTACTCCACACAACTCTACAAGACAGTCATCAGCTCCACTTTTGAGTTGAGGAAATTAAGGCTCAGAGAGACTAAATAACTTGCCCAGAGTCACACAGCTGATAAGCATTGGAGGCAGGATTCCTACCCAGGACTTTGGCCTTCCAAGTGTCTGGTTACTAGGTAGGGGTCTCGAGGGTAACAGAGGCAGGGCTTGTACCCATCTGCTTGCCTCCAGAGCCGTCTCCTTCCTCCAGGCAAAAAGCCACTGCACTAGTCCAAGCATGAGGTGACAGGGGCCTGGCTTATCACAAGGATGGCTATGGAGTTGCTAATAAAGAAACACAAACCAATTTGGGTCACTGGATAGGGAGGAGGTTGTGGTGGTGGTGAAAGAATGGAAGAGTACAGAAGGATTATGGTGAGCATTTCAGAGATCAGGAGAGAGAGGAATGAGACGAAAAAACCAACCCTGTTAACTATTAAAGCATGGGATGATGATGCCAGTGATGACAATAGTGATAATTGCAATCCTTTATTGAGTGATTACTATGTGCTTAGCATAGGTCTAAGAGCTTCCATCTGTACTGTCTCATTAAATCCTCATAACTACCTTATGATGTAAGTGCCATTATTATTCCCCATTCACAGAGGGGGAAACAGAAGCTCGGAGAGGTGACCTAAAATGTCCAGGTCACACTGCGGGGCAGGGGATGAGCCAGGCTTAAGACAAAGTGTTGTCTGTCTGGCTCCAGCGCCCCAGCTCTGTCAATGGTGATGGCACCCCCGACACTAATCGATATGCCAGGGCAGAGCTGACTGGGGTCAGCTGTTTTCAAACGTTCCTAACCAAAGACCCACCTTTCCCCTATACCTCTCACGAGCCATATTTTTAAAAAAAGGTTTTACCAAGCTAACTTCATTTATTACATACTGTTCCTTTTCCTATGAGATAACTTGTATTAGCACATTGAACTGACAGAACTTCAACCAAAGGCAAAAATGAGTATTTTAGTTAAGCCTGTGGGACTTCTTAAATATTGGAAGTAGCTCAAAGATCCACATTACTACCTTCACAGACCTCCTTTGGGCCAGGGGATTCCAGGTTGGAGGCACTTGGTCAGGTCAAAGGATGAGAGTTGAGGGAAGCCATGGACCTGGCCAGCTGGAGAGTGTGGGGCTAGAGCAGTTCCCACCAGAGAATGGGGAACTGGAGTGATGGGGGGAGCCATGTGAGGAGAAGCCAAGCCGCGAGCGTGAGGGGAGGCAGCATGGGCAGTGACCGCAGTGGCTGTGAAAGAAGAGAGGTCACAGGGCAGTAGCCAAGGCGCTTCTAAATCCCTAATGGTTTTTTGGTTTTGTGTTTTAGCTCAGGCACTATTTGTCACTTGACATACATTATTTCATCCTCACAATGATCACCGGGGTAGGAAATGAAAGTCCCATTTTATCGTCATGGAAACGAAGGCCCAACAAGGTTAAGCAGAAGTGGGTGCTCAAGCACTGGCCACGTGTTCCTTGCTTCTCAGTGTCTGTGTACATGTCTCATCTCCCCCACAGGAGCGTGGTCCTCCTGGGGGTGAGAGGAAAACTTCCTTTGTGGGTGCATCCTTGCTGCTTCAGAAAAACGACAGAGCTTCTCTGAACCCTTCTCCCCCCATCTCTCTCTCTTTCACATACACACACGCTCACACACTACTAACACTCAACACTCATTTGCTAAATGAATAAATGAATGACATTTGCCCACATTTTGTAAAGCAATGGAAATGAAATATCCAGAAGTGAGGCAGCTTCAGCCTAACAAAATTTTGCTGCCAATAAGGACCCTTACAGAAATACCACACTTGCAGAAATACCACACTCTCCAGCTCCTCCAGGTGTGTGCTGGTCCCTGCTTCCCACCTACCCTGGAGCCCCCTTCTGCATCAACATGGCCAGGCTGGGAGAATATCTTCCTCTACCTGTGGGCACCACATTCAGGATCCTGCCACATCCCTGCCCCCATGTGATCAGGTAGGAACTCAGGCTGTTTTCTTGAGACTCATGGCTCGATTTCCTCAGCCCTCAGGAAATTCCCAGGGGATCTGGGCCTGAGTGCAACAAGCAGGCACACAGGTTGGGACCATCACGCTCCTCTTTCACCACCTCTGGGAAGAGGACTCCCTCCCCCAAGTCCACCTGACTGTGTCACACACAGTCTAACTACACTCTGGCTTATGTCACCATGAGAATCTTTTCACATGTGTTCAGTTTTCCCAGCCAGACGGGAGGCAGCAGAGCAGAGAGATTAAGTTTGAGAACTGGACAAGCCTCAGTTCAAGTCTCAGCTCCGCCCCTTCCCAGCTGTGTCACCCTGGCAAGTTACTTAAGTTTTTTGATCCTCACTTGCCTCATGTGTCAAATAAAAAATAAGAATATCTAGTTTTCCTGCTTGTTATGAAAAGTAAATGACATAATATGTATAAAGAATCTGCCCCATGTCCCACCTGGCACATGGCAAGCACACAGAAAACATAACTAAGTTAAAGTAAGGGTCACGGTTGCACACGTTTACAGGGCCCTCGAAGTAGCAGGCCAGTGGGGAGCGTGGTGAACCAGAGAGACCACAGCTGTGGGAAGGCAGCAGCTGCCAACTTCAGCCAACGGCGCCCCATGGAAATGTGGGGCCACCAGTTTGCAATCTTGGAGGGAGAGTATGAATTTTTAAAGGTGGGAACAATGGCTTCTGTTTCTGCTCTTCTTGCATTGAGCTCAGTAAATATTTCTGAAAGATGGAAGCCCCTCCAACTGACCCCCTCTTTACTCTGATGCTGGGCAGGGGAAGGAGTTTAGGAACTTCCAGGTGATGGGGAAGGAGAGGGGGTGGGGCGCATGTCCTGGATGACAGCCAAAGAGTTCTGCTGGTAGATGGTTGGTGGGGAAAGGATGGAGGCCTGGATTTCCACCTCTCTCAGACCAGTCATGGGTTAGGAAAACCTGAGTGAATTGGGCACATCACTCTTAGGAGACAAGGGGACAGAGAGCACAGAGGTGCTTCACAGCCCAAAGCTCAGTGAAGTTCAGAGCATGTGTCGGGTCAAGTGTGAGTCTACCTTGCTGGCCAGTGACAGGCAGGGGCGGGGAGCCCGCTGGGGACTCTCCAGCTTGACAATGCTGATGAATCCAGGCTCCAGATTGTCGTCATCACTGGCGTTGCACAGGTACAGGGGGTGGGACTGTAGAGAAAGAGAGAGAAAGACTTGTGTTAGGGAGGCTCTAGGGAGCAGGTGTGAGCTGTGAGAGCCAAGCACCTCTCTGCTGTTCTAGGCAGGAAACAGGCAGATCTCTTGCTGCTGTGAAAGAGTGCACCTTCTTATTAGATGGCCTCATAGTAGGCTAGTAACTATCAGTTGTCATTTTGGGGGTACCAGGGCCAAGGATAAATGGGGATGGGGCAGATAGGAGGGAGGGGTGTCCAAAAGGGGGATCTAAATGAAGAGCCTACTGTAAAGCTGCTAACAACCACAAGCCCTGGTTTGCAAACTGGCCAGACATGGAGGGCTCTTCTCCTGCCCCAGCCTCTCTCACCTCCTAATTCTTCTACCTGCTCCAAAAAGCCTGGGTTAAGAGAACACCCAAGTGTTCCTACATCAGTGTCTTCAGAATCTTGCCTTCTCTCTTTGCTCCCCAAAGGCAGTGCTCCTGCCTCCCCAGGATGCCCCCAGGCAGCTGTCGCCCTGTAGATTCCCATCCCTCATGTGGCTTGGATTAAGGAGGGTGCTGACAGGGAGACAAGACTATTTTGGGATGAGGCTTGGCTAAGAGTTAAGCCTTGAACAGCAGAATTCCTAGGAGTTCATCCTGTCCCCAGGAATGATGCAGTGGAGATGGGGCCAGCCAAGCCCATCTGCTCTGAGAGTATGGCAGGTCCAGCCCAAGACTCTGTGCCTCTAGCCCAGCTGGTGCTGAGCAATGGCTTACAGGGAAGTGCCCAACCTGTGCTACCAGAGACAAGAGGATGCCCTCATCAAAGGGATGAGACTATCCTTCTGTACACTCTCTTCTCATTCAAGGTGATTACACTGCCCACTTGAATCTAATTTTCCCAGGTGCTGTGAGAAGGGAGTATGGTTTATTTGGCTCTGGATAATCCTGTGGGCCAGGGACTCCCACACTGTGGACATCCAATGTATCCTGGAGAGAAAGAGGATTTCCTGCTAGGGAACTGCCCAAGCTTCCCTCTCCACTGCTGTTGAAGTCGAAAGGACTTCCCGAAAGAACCATCAGAGGAACCATAGAGAATGTTGAGTTTGTAAAGATGATTATGTTGATGACGGATTTAACGGCAGCCACTTTGTGAAAGCACTTGCAGCCTATTTTCTCTCTCTGTATCCCTGTAGGCCCTTGAACACAGTAGTTTCTCAATGAATATGTACTACCTCCCTTTGAATTTTAGCCTTGTGAATACAAATCTTGCTCCCAGAATTTAAGGACTGTCTGGTGGTGATCAAGGTTTAGTGTGGGAGAAAGGTTATGCACCACCCCCACCCCCAGAAAAAGGCTGGGGCATAAGGTTGAGGGCTGTTCTCACTTCAGTGAAGCATAGCCCCCATCTCAACAAGCTCCATTAGTCTGTCTGTCTGCCCATCTGTCCAACCACGCATCCATTCATTTCTTCATTCTACCAACACTGAAGGCCTCCTTGGTGCCAGGTATCATACAATGCACTGAGGAGTTGACGATGAATGAGATAGGCTACTTGCCTTAAAGAAGTTCAGGAGACAAGTGTGCAAACACATTGTTCTGTGTGTTATGATGCAGGTTTATTCAAGGGGCTGTGGGAGGGCACAAGGAGGTGGGACTAACAATCCCATGCAGGAGGGCAGAGATGTTTTCACAGGAGGTGACTTGAGCGCTTCCTTGGAAGCTGAATAGGTATGTGTTCACCCAGTGGACTAATGAAAAGGGAGAGGACACATCCCTGACAGAGGAACTGGCCCCTGCCAACGCGTGGAAGCATGGGGTTGGGAGGGACTACAGGCAGTCAGGTCTGGCGTGACAGGGAAGGCAGGAGATGAGGCCGGAAAGGTGCTGCGGAGCAGGGACCACAGATCTGTATTTGAGAAGGATCTCTTTGGTGACTACAGAGGACAGTCTGAGGATGTAGTGAGGAGTCAGAAGTCAGCTGCTCCAACAGAATAAAAGATGCAAGAGCTCCCTTCAGGAACAACAAATTGTAGCCACAGAAGTCCACTGCTTCACTTACTCTCCCACCCCTACCCGGGGTCCAGCTGTCTCATGATGCCAAGATACCTCTCACTGACCAGAGGGTCAGTTGGGAGAGGTGGAAATCACTTTGGAGAAGAGTTGTCTTTAGAGAAGGATTTGCAAATATTTAACCATCACTCTGCCCCCAGGCCTTTGCAGGGAGAACCGGCATGTACAGAGCAGTGCTATATTGTAGGATACCTCTGACAGGTGGAGGGGGGAAAACTTGATGTCAGAGTCACCAGACTTCCCTGGTCCTAAACTAACAATTATGGAAGAGGGAGGGGGGAAATTAACCATTAGCAAATGCCTCTGGCACACCAGGGCCCATCAGATATTATCTCACTATGAGGTACGTGTGATCATCCCCATTTAAAGAAGAGACAGAAGCTTGAGGCTCAGAGAAGTTAAGGTCACAGGAGATTAGAACCCAGCTCTGTCTAACTCCATCCTCTGGAGTCATGTAACTCCAAAAGAACACAGTCAATCCCTCCATTGTCCATGCTAAGAATGATGATGATGATGATAATGATGATGATGATAGTTCACATTTATTGAGTAAGTACTGTGTGGGCCAGTGATTTTTCTAAGCACTTTTGTGTATTAACTCTTTTCATCCTCATAACAGCCTTAGGAGGTAGAAATACTATTTCTCCATTTTAAAGATGAGAAAACTGAGGCAGTAAGAAGTTAAGTAATATGCCCAGGATTACACAGCCGAGAGCAGAAGAAATGGAAAGAAGTAGGATGAGGTAAGGAAAAAAAAGTTAAAAACAATTTCCATCTTACTCTGAAAACATGATACCTTACCCCAACTCATGACCAAGAAAATCTGCCTTCCTAATTATATATTCCTAAAGCATAAGGGCCCAGACATGAGTCCCTGAAACACTGGTGGTGACCTCCAGGATTCCGTGCTGGGCCCTCTTCTCTTTTCATTCTCCATGCTCCCCCTGGGTCACCCCAGCCAATCGCATGGCTTCAGGTTCCACACAGAGGTCATTGATTACATATGTGCAGGCCAAACCTTTCTTGAGCTCCAGACCCATTCGTCCAACAGGCAGGGCCTGGACATTTCTACCTGAAGAAATTTAATGAGATAACTCAAACTTAGCTTGTTCAAAATTGAACTAATTGTTTTATCTCTCAAAACTGCTCCTCCAGTCTTCCCTATTTTAGGGATTGGAACCACTATCTACCTGTTACCCAAGCCAGAGGTTGTCCTCCTAGTCTCCTCCATCTGCTGTCCCCCTACCACCAACACCAACACCAGCACCAGCCAGTCACCATGTCCTAACGACTCTATCTCCTGAACATTTCTTTTATTTGTCCTCTTTCCTCCATTCCCTCTATGGCTACTCTAATACAGGCCTCCATCACTGCTATTCCAATTTACTGAAATAACCTCCAACTGGGGTCACCTCACCCCACTCAGTTCTCTATGCTGAAGCCAAAGTGATCTAAAATGCTAACCTGAGCGTGTCACTCTTCCACTTTAAGCTCTTAAAAGGCTCCTCATAGCTCTTGGAATAAAGTCTGAGCTTTTAAACATAGCTTAAAAGGCTCTGCCTGCTCTGAGGCTCATGCCTTCATGCCTTACTCACGGCTTACATTCCCTCCCACACATCTTCCCCCCTTGCAACCCATGCTCCAGAAATAACTTGTTTTATGTCCCCAAACACTTTCAGCACTTGCTGCTCTGTCAGGATAGGTTGGAGGCCTCTCCTCTGGGCCCCCTCGCCTCCTGTAGTTCCCCGATCAGAGACTTATCCCCCAGTACTCCAGCTGCCTGCTTCTGTCCCCCTCTCCCTCGGGCTATGGCTGACCTCCGCTGCCCCTTCAGTGCCTGTTACATATATATTTTCTTATTAAATACTGAAGGTCTACAACCAGATTAACTGTAAAGACAACACAATCCAAACCAAAATCCTAATAATGGTGGCTTTGAAAGAGAAATTAGAGAGGAGATGATGAAGAGAAACGACAGTGTTTTGCTTTGAATATTTCAATCTTTGGACAATATATTGAAATATTAATATGTTTCATTTTTTATTAATATCAGTTTTCCACAGTTGTGGAAGAATGAAAAAGAATGAGAGCTATTTATATTTTGTTTTGCGTCTTTTCTCTCTTCCCACTCCAAGAAGACAGCCTTGCCTTCTATTTCTTTGCCTCAGGAGCATTTGCCAAAAGCAAATGTTGCTAAAGACCTATCTTCCTGGCTTTTGTGAGACTGAACTCATTGAGGAAATGTGAGTGTCCTGAAGGCAGAAAGGAGTGTGTATGGGGGCAGTGTCCCTGGGATCCTGAGGGATGTGGGGAGAGGCCTGGGGATGTGCCAAATTGTGAGAATCTGCAGCCTGTGCCCCAGAAGAGGGTGGACCCCAGGAGGCCGGACCCTGACAAAGAAGATGTGCCCACATGGATTTCAAGGGTGTGCTTGGACAATGGGCATATTTGTGGTGACCAGCATGGACAAATATCAGAGGGGTCCCTTAGATATTTCCGTTTTGGTTGCTCTCTTGGGGGAAAGCTCCCAGAAAAACAAATTTCCACCCACTTAGTGGGCTGGGGCCTTGAAGTTAGATTTAATTTGTTAAAAAGAAAATAAAGTACTATGACTTTTTTGTATAATTCATATTTGTGGCATGAAAACCATACTCACTACTCCTTTGTACGGTCTGACTCTTTTACAATGAGAGTTTTTCGAGTATCCTCAGATTAAAAACAAAAACCAAAAAAAGGCCATTCAACCAGGGTGCTGTTCATTCCCTAGCAAGGCAGTGTTAATCTTCCTTGGGTGTAACACACAGGCTGTCTTTGCTCCCTCCTCTAGAGAATTTTCAGCTGGGAAGAGGGCCCCTGAGAAGAAAACAGATCCGAATGCATCTGCCGCCTTGGGATGCAAGGTCTCCTAATAATGAAGACGAAAACATGATTTCTACATTGGGCCACCCATCCTCTCAGTGACACTAGGAGAGGGCCAAGAGAAACAGGCTTGCAGGATTCAGGGAGGGTGTGGCTGGGGAGGACTCCTGGAAACTTAGGCTTATGGATTGGTAGCTGTGTCTTCCTGAAATGCCAGGAGTTGGGACACTCTTGTTCCAGTTATCGCCTTGAGGAGCAAACTAAGAGGACTTGTTCTCAGGGTCCAAGCATTCTGGCTGAGAACACAGCTTTGAGCACACATTTTACACACCTATGTAAAGATGTATGTACTGTCCTTTAGTGGTATGCGTTGTATTTAATATTCTTGAGTCTGTTCTCCATGTCTCTGTCTTCCTCCTTAAACTTATTTCTTCTGATTTTTTTTCCCTCCCTCCCAAAACAGACCTAAGTTTCAAATTCTGACTCTGTCATTTACCTGGGTGACCTTGGGCAGGTTACTTAAGCCCGTCTGAGCCTCACATTCCTCATCTTCAGAATGGGAACAAAAATGCCTCCTGATTATCGTGATGACTGGAGATGATGGATATAAGTTCCTAGCACAGAGCCTGCCACTCAATAAGTGCTCATTAAATGGCAGTGGTTTATTATTATTGCATCCCTCCTTATTCCTGGAAGGGACGAAGCCCCTTCTGACGGCTTCTTCTCCCTTGGCGATCACCAACAGTGCCTCTGAACACCAGCGTTCCACAAGGTGCTGTCTGGGACAGCTCATTATCCACGGTCACTTCCCTCCTGTGCTCAGCCCTCCCAACCCCACTGAACAAGCTCTTCCAGTTCTCAGCCCGCCTCCTTCCCATGAAGGCAGCCATGTGATCTCATTACCTCCTTACAAAGGGCATTCCAGGGCTCAACTGAGCCCGGAACTTAATGCTGGTCTCCTTTTATCTGTGGGATCTCCTCCTCTTGGGGTGTGTGCTTTTGCAAGCAATTCTTTACTGTCTCCTGTTTCCCAGCACCCTCCTCCCCCCACCTTTGCCGCAATAATCTCTTACTTCTCTGATTCCACGTACGGACCTTCACCCAGCCCTTGGACAGGTAACTTTACTGCCTGCTACAATTTTGCCTTTGTAATCAGGAACATTGGCCAGGCATCAAAGGCACCCTTTTCCCCATTTCCTCTTTTCAGATTTTATAATCTTTCTCTCCTGTGCAACCTCCATTACCTGAACTTAGAACTCCCTGTCTTTTATCTCAGGCAGCAGGACACACCAGCATCATAAAGTCAAGCTCCTGTAGGTAGAGGGTTGGGAAAAAACAGATTGGCCTGGAGTTGCTGCTTCCAGCTCCCAGCACCAGAATAGACAGCCTCTGAGGCCCAGTTTGGTCACCTTGCCCTTTATTTAAGGAGGTGGATGCTCACACCTACAGGTTAGATCCTAACGGTGATTGTATAGGCTTGCATTTGGGAACCTTTAGACCTCATTCCCATCCTTACCTTAGCCTGTTGCTATCTCTTTGGGATGGCTGAGTTTCCTAACGAATTAAGTTGGGAGGCTTGGGAACTGTCAAGTAGAGCTTACTTTTATCTATTTTGTTAAAACATTTTTACAAGGAAAATATATTCCTGCTTAATTGTGTAATTTTTTGTGTGTGTGAGGAATATTGGCACTGAGCTAACATGTGTTCCAATCTTCCTCTATTTTCGTATGTGGGATGCTGCCACAGCATGGCTTGATGAGCAGCACGTAGGTACACACCTGGGATCCAAACCCGGAAACCCCGGGCTGCCAAAGCAGAGTGTATGAACTTAACCACTGTGCCACCAGGCCAGCCCCATGTATAATTCTTTTAAAGTACAAAAGAAAATAATGTTGGTGGGGTAAAAGAAGCACAACCTTGGGCCACCTGATGGGAGGGAACTAGCAGAGAGAAGACGGATGATGGAGGCTTCCAGTGTTTCTTACTTGATCCAGAAAACCTTCCGGATACTGGTGGGCAAGAGGGCTGACAAGAACTGAAATGATGTGCCAGCTTCCAATAGGAAGCAGGGTGACAAAGTCTGAGGAAAAAAACTGAGATCACTGAAGGTCCAATCTGGGGCTTTGCATATTGTAGACCCTTAGTATTTGGTGAAAGAATGGATAAAACTCAGTTTGAATCCAGTTTCCACACAGTTTATAAAAAGAGATGTGAATTCCTAACAGCTGAGCCTGGTTCATACCTGTAAGGGACCTTCAAGATTGCTTTTTACAGATGAGGAATGTGACACTCAAGTTACAGACCGCCCCTGGTTACACAACTAGTTAAAGGAGACTGAGGCCTCCTAAAGTCAATCCCAGTACCCTGTCTAGTCCGCCATGCCACCTCCAGGTACATGTATTGGAAGGTATTCTGTGTGGTACAAAACGTTAGCTGAGTACTACAATACATGGAATGCTTCAGGACCTCCATTTGTAGGACTTTCAAACTTGAATCATTCTTGGCAACAAGATAGAAGCAAGGTCTGTCTGCTCATTTTCCCTCCGGGCCTAGGCTCTTTCTGCCCAGCAGCCTCGGCTTCCTTCCTCTCCCCTAGGGCTTATCTCATCTCTTCTCCCAGCCACAACAAAGGCAGCCAGGCCCAGACACTGCTCAGAGATGCTTTCCCAGTGAATAGTCCATGTTTGCTAAGGATGAGAAAGGTGTGTCCTGAAAGTAAAGGTCACAGAAGCTCAGACCCAAATAATGGTCATTCAGCCAGGCTACCATTTCCCTTTATCTCTCAGCCCACGTTAAAGACTTCATTCATCAATTAAAAAATTCACCTATCCTCATCTCAGATCGTCTCCAAGCTCCGTGATGTAACTGGACCTCTTTACCCTACAATGCGCCCCGTGGTGGGGTTTTCCTGACCCTACACTCTGCCTGGCATCTTTGTATAGATGGTTCACAGTGTCATGAGCAGAGTCATAGGCAGCAAGAGAAAGGGAGGAGAAAGAAGAAACACCTAACTATCAGAGTTGCTCTTGAAATAAACTGATATCAGAGAAGAAAGCTTATTTGGCAGTAACCAGAGAGAAGGAGAAAAATTTCAACCACTCAAGAGGTTTTGTCCATTATATTCCCATGTAGAAACAGGTTTTGTCCTGACTCAGCCCAGAATGACCTCTAGTTACAGTAGCATCAGGAAGCTATTCATGAAGTTAGGAGCAAACGAGAGGGAGCTCATCAAATATGGTTCTAGTTACATCAGAGCTCTTTGGAAGGAAGGAGATGAAATAGGACACCAAGGTTCTGAGGCCCACAAAGGGAAGACATCCCAGTCACGTCGTTTGGACTCCCTCTACCAGGTGAGGAACTCAGAGCTCAAACCACCAAGAATCCTACCAAGAGATCTTGAAATGTCAGCTGAGTTCCACCACTCAGTTAATGACCACTGTCCCCGGGAGATCCTGCCACATTCACTGACCTCCATCCTATAGGAAGTACCATGTGAGGACTCTTGTTTGGTTAACTCTTGTTCGAAGAGGCCCTCTGAAGAAAAACTGAGGTCTTGACACAGGTGGCAGTATTGCTAGGGGTAATACCTACTCGGCACATTTCCAGGACAAGGGTCTGAGGCAGCTTTGGCCAAGGCCCTTCCTAGGCATGGCTTTAACTATTACCACAGTGAGGTAGTTAACCGAACTCTCACAGGTGCTCAAAATTAACCCGACACACTATTCGCAAACAGCCTTGACACAGTCTGCTTGCTGATTTTGCTGTTCTTGTTCTAGCCAAACTCATGCCAGAGATGTTAGGAATTTAGAAACCTGCTGGGAGCAGGTACTTGTTTGTTTTCAAGTAATTATTCGGTTAAGATTTTAAAAGCCAAAGACTAAACCCACACAGTCTTTGTGAAAAAAGACTATCAAAATGAAACTTGAGGAAACCAGATTCTTTATTTAAATATGCCAGAGGCATACCAGGACTACTAGCAGAGATAATCAGGCATTGCTAACTTGGGTGTTTCACTGCAAGAGTGTGAAATGGCTAAATCAACCTGCTTATTTCACACACATTCCATTTTTCTCAGGCCTAGTCTCCTGCCCGGAGGTTGTAGGGATTTCAAGTTGCCCTGCAAACTCTGCTCCATACTGCTGTCTTCCATGCCTGGCTTGCCCCGTGCTTATAAACCCTTGGAGGATAGATACTGTACCCAAATGGGCCAGCTCAACTAAATCTATGCTCAGGTTTCAGTTGTCACATTGTGAGTGGGGATGAGGTGAAGTTACTGGAGTTTGCTTGGCTGATCCCAGTCCCCAGCTCCAGGGCAGTAACATACAATATTGCAATTACATTGCAAAGTGAAAAAAATACGGAGCATGGGCCTCTGCTTCAACAGAGAAAAAATAGAGGGGACATGGGAGTAGTTGCACTTAGAAATTACAAAGGAGAAGGACAAAATTATTCAAGCCATGGGCCAACTCAGATGCCCAGAGTCTCTCCTCAGAGGCTATTGGAGTGTTGAGATCAGGCCAAGGAGACTTCTGTTCAGAAGAGGCAACAGTCAGGAGAGGCTTATGTTGGAGACAGCCCAAGGGCTCCAGCCTGACTGCTGACAGCCCTTTGACCACAGCTCTGAAACCCTGTCCATGGGGTGGCCCTGGGGAAGAGGCCTGCTTTGGGGGGACTGTTTAATGATTTGCCAGCAAAGAACAAGGCAAACAGACTGCTGGCAGCTGCCTTGATGCAATAGGAGAGTAGATTTTTATTCCCACCCACAGTGTAGCCTTCCAGGCAGGGGATAAAAGAACAAGTGAGAGATGGTGTTGCGAGAGCCTGGAAGGGATTACCATTTGGGGCTCAGCATTTCCCTAGGTTTCTAAGGATGGTGCCTGGATATCTTGGCATTGGTGCCAGTTGATATTTCCATCCTCTGAATATTTTAGTAATTCCTAGTAGCAGCATCTCTTGAGCTCCCAGTTACTAAAGAGTGAGATATACAAGTGGCCTCTTATGGCAGAGTTCTAGGCATTAAAGAGAATGAAATCAGAAAAACACTATCTTTGCTCTTAAGAAAGCATTTACAAAAAATGTATGAGATGGGAAAGCAGTTTGGTTCTCTGCTAAATTCGCTTTTCTTTCTTTTCCTTTAGACCTTTCCCTATCAACTTGGCGCTAGAGAGAAAAAAAGTGGTACCTCCTCTTCCCCTGTGAGCCAGAGACTCCAAGATCTAAGTCCTACATCTGTCTCTTTTTACCCTTGACCCGCCAGCCCAGCCCAAACTGGGTCCTTCTCTAATCACCTGACCAGCCCTCAGTCCCCAGAATTAAACACTTTCCCCCATATATTCCCCTAAAGTGATATATTAAAAATTCTTAAATGACACTTACCTCTTACAGTTAGCTGTATCAGTCAGTATCCCACTGAGACCCCCCACCTCTTACCAGTTTCCTCCAGAAGAATGCCTGGTTCTTAGTAGAAGTTCAGTAAAATATTAATCCTTTCCTCCTTTCTGTAAAGTAGATCCTGAGCTCCCTCAAATCAGGGACTAGGACTTATTCATTCCTTAGCATAATGCCAGGCACACAGTAGATGTTAAGAAAAAGTGAATGCTGACTTATCTGTTTTAATAAACAAATGTGAGATCAAATAAATTTGGTGGTTGCCTTGCGATTTGATCAGGATATGATTATTTTCAAATTTCTGCTTTCTCTTGAGAAAACTTCTGCATACTCCCTCTAAATTTAAGTTTTAAAGTCAGTTTTACAGGAATTTGACCTCTTAGCAAGGAAGAGTTCTCTTTCTCCCCTTTTATATCATGCCTAAAGCTCCTCCATCACGCCGAACAAAACTCACTTCTTTCAGGAAAAACTTCCTGCTTAATAACCCATCTCCAGTAACTCTTTTATTGTCTTCCCTAAGTATTGATGTGCTGAGTCGAGCATAATCCCTAACAAGGAAGAAAGCATCTCCTCATCAAAAAAAGGGAATGGCTCCTGCTCTCAAGAGAACTAAAAGCTGATTGTAGATCTACAGTCATGCAAAGACATGCTCATGCGCAAGGGTCTTAAGGCCATTTGTCAACAACACACAGGGAATGCAAATTCACAGGGCACAGCACATACACACTGGGAGAATGTGAAATGAACGGATAGACTAACTTACTCTTGCTGTATTGCTTTGAAAGTGCTCTCTTATCATTTCGGGCCCTTCTGTCTATCTCCCAGATCTGATGGGGAGCTCCTTCAGGACAGGAGCCTTTTAGAGACTATTAAAAACAATTTTATTTATTTCTTTTATCCCTATAGAATTAACTCAAAGAAACTCTTGCCCCCCAACTGGCTTTAGGCTGTAGCGTTGGCTAAGTGTCTCAGGTGAACTTCAGTCCCTACCAAGATTTTATGACAACTTGAACGAGTGATCTGCACAAAAAAGGCCTGGAAAACTCAGAGTTCATTTACTCCCAGTAGCGTTCCATATTTTTTCTGAGTGGCTCCTTTTTCTCACCTTTAGTGGAATGAAAGATGAATTATACTTCTTTTCTCCATCCTTAATACCCTGAAAAGTTGATATGTCTGAAGCCCAAGTTTTAAAGACTTCAGTTGAGGAGCCATTTGATATCTTTGCTTCAGCTTCCCAGCAGCTTGATCAGATCTCCGGCCTATTCTGGCCCTGAGGATGTATGTAGGCCCGCTGACGCCAAATGTGGCTGTATGTTCAAATATTCCGAACATCCCTTGACTTGCTCTTTGTGAACTCCGAGTTCTTTGTAACTTCCTAATTGCTCTAACCTCTTTATTTTTCTTGCTAAGTGCAGATGGTAAGGCATACGAAAAGATAATCAAAGTGCTGATAAATGGAAGAGGAATCTTCTCAGTTATCAAGTTGGCTCTGCTGAATAGAAGTTCCTGTTTGCATTTGTCAGGAGATATGGGGAGGTGCCATCACCAGACTTAGTGGGTAAGGAAATACTTAGAGAGTTAGGGAGGGGAGCCAAATTCCTGGGTTGAGAGTTCACAGGGCAGTGAGGATCAATAGCAGTACTTTTGATTTGTACACTGTTATCAAGGTACAAAGCAACACTACCCTTTGTCCTTTTTATTTTTACTCTGCTAATGGAACCCTTCACCCTAAATTAAGACTATTATTCAGCTTTGATGTTTCATTTTATATTAGCAAAGTGTTTTATAATCCTTCATTAGCTATTTTATTCTCCCTTTATTAGTACCACCCATTTCACAAATTAGGTTGAAGAGCCAACGCAATGCATATTGGGCTTGCAACTAGGAATCCTGAATTCTGGGCACAGATTTCATGTACTAAATATAATGAAAGGAGACTTGACAGACCACCGAAGAGTCACAGAGTAAAAGAACATAAGCACCAAAATTGTAAGAGCATTCTTGGGAACTAAACCTCCAATGATTTAGGGCAAGACTTGAAAATTTTACTTTATTTTGCTAGCAGTAAAATTGAGAGCTCTCACTAGCTTAAATTAAAAATGTGACCACCAAACACAATTTTAATAGGAAAACAGTTCTCTTGATTGCCTGATTTCCTCCATAACATAGTTGAAAGCAAAAAGAAAATAGGACATATCTGAACTTAATGGTGTCAGCTGTTTCCTAAGAAAAGGGATTGATGCTAAAGCAAGACAAATACCCTTAAATTACTTCTGGTCTGTGGAATACTCCTGCTTGACAAATCCCTCACTAGCTGTTCGTGACATAACGCTATTCTGGTTCTTCCATTTCTCTGTCTCTCATTTGTTGCCTCTTCCTTTTTCTTTTTTCTTTTCTTCTACTTATTTAAATATAAGGATATATTCTCTGATTTCTTTTCTCTCTTTTCTGGGGTCCTTATTCACTCCAATATCTTCAGTGATAATTCCCAAATTGGTCTCCAAAGTCAAATTCTCCTGTACTTCAAAAGGCCTGTTAGATATTATTTCTTCGTAGTCTTACTGGTACCTCAAACTCAAATATACCAAATCTACATATCATCTTCCACCCAAAACCAATAAGCCCTCACCTATTTTTGTTAATGGCACCATCATTTTCCTAGAGACCCAGGCTGAGCACCTTAGAGTCATTAGGATTCCTCCTCTCTGTCCAATCACTCAAACCCATCTTTGGAAACTACCTTCTCTACGTCTCTGGAGTCTGAACCGCTACAATAGATTTCTAACTAGTCTCCAGCTTCTTCTCATCCTAAAACTCTCTATGTATCTCTGCAAAAACAATCTTCCTAAAGATAGCACTGATCACATCATTGTCCTGTTGAAATACCATCAATGACTCTCACTGCCTTCTGAATTAAATTCATACCCCTTAGCCTATCAAATCAAGGCTCTGCACTGGCTTTGGAATCAAACAACTTGGTTTCACATTTCAACTCTGTCACTTACAAGATGTGTGTGACTTTGAGTGGGTGCTCTAACCTCCTGAGTCTTGGTTTCCTCACGGGTAAAAAAAATGCAGATACCACCATCCACCCAAGACAATCGTTGTAGAGGTCAAATGAAATAACTTATTTAAAGTACCAGCAGTTCCTGTACATAGTAGGCACTCAAAAAGTATTAATTCCTTCCTCTTCCCCTCCAGCTTTTCAGCTTTATCCCCACTTCTCTCCTAAAGGTACTATACCACTTATCCAAACTAAATTGTATTACTCACCATTCTCTCACATTCCCTTGGAATGCCGATTACTCCTATCTTGTCACTTTTTAAAATCCTATTTGTTCTTCAAGGGCAAGTTTATATACTACCTCTTTCATGAAGAATATCTTCTTCATCCAAAATGTCCCAGTCAACTTGTTTATATTTACTGTATGGCACTTTTCACCTTTTGCTTTATATTCTCATCTACTAAATTGAGGGCAAAGGTTTCTTTATATCCCACATAGCACAATGCCCTAACATAAGAGGCAATCAATAAATGTGTGCTGAATTAATATTGAAAGCTTAAGCCTTTGGTCTCCTGAGAGTCCATTCATTTATGATTCATACTTTACACTGAGAACTCTTTAGAAACAATATCTGGCAGGATATCAGAATTTCAAACAACTTTAAGACAGAAGCTGAGTCAGTCTAGGATTAAGTTCAGTCCTAGTTCAGCCAACAGGAATTGTCTGGACCCTATTCCTGCTTGAGATATCATAATTTGGCAACTTGTGTGAGCCATGGGTGCTCATTTGAATACGTTTGGATGAGAAAATATTTGTCTCAGGCATAAGCAAGCAAAAATGCATGATACCTACAAAAACCAACCACTGTTAGATTGAAAATGACAATGGCTTCCCTGGTATAGAAAGGAGTCCCAAAAAGCCATTTGGTTTCATAGGTTCTGAATGCGGCTCAGTTAAGATGTAACTATATCTTACTCTGGCTTTCATCCAATCCATTTCCTCTTGGCCCAGTTAGCAAATGGGTAATTATATGACATCAGCCACCATGGGGTGGCTGGAACATAAGGTAGCTTCATGGTGCCATATAATGTGGCACCAAGTTTCTGAATCACCAACCACAGGTGCATCGTCTCTTCCCCCCACCACACCCCCTGCCTCTGCCTCCATAAAAACCACCTTATCTGATACTGCTGTTGACACAGTGACTACATTTAGGTCCTAGGCACTTTCCTTTGCTTCTTCTTAGTGTTTGTTCTGGTGGGTACCTCTGTGCAGATCCTTATAAATGAGTACTTAGGGTGCAAGAGTGATCACCCGATCATTAGGCCATGCTTTTGCCTGTAGGTACGTTTACCTCAGAAAGTAGCAGCATATCTCATTGCTAAGCCCACACCTACCTGAAATGCTTCAGAGGCTGAATTCCCTTCCTAGCCAAATACTAACTAGCGGAGTTGCCGTCTGTCACTAAGTCAATTCTTAGCCTGGACATCATCAGGCCAGTTTCTGGAGCCATCTCTCACCCTAAAATAGCAGCTGCTACAATTTCCCCCCAGACTCTTTGTAACAGGGAACATCAACAGCTCCCAAATGTTCCCTGTCAAGATACACAGAATCACTTGATGTTACTGTTGAGTAGGCTGCTGGATGGGTATACATGGACATTTTCCCCATAGGCACACACATCAGAATGGGCCTGAAATATGGCCTCTTAGTCAGCAAGTCTTTGATGAATACCTATCTTCATCCCAAAATTGTATTAGGTCCTTCTAGGAGTTGCAGTCTTATTGGGGAGATAATGCATACACATATACACAAAATAAATGGTGGTACAAAATGATATATTATCAAGTGTCACATGGTATGGTGGAGCCATTAGGTCCTGTGGGCTTTGTGGAGAAGATAGATCTTAAGCTAGCCCTGAAGGAAGACAGCATCTGAATAGGAGAAAAATAGCCACATAAGTAAAAGAAGTAGGATCTGTTCCATAGGCGTCTGTCACATGGATTATGGGAACTTCCCAGCTACAGCCTTGAGGAAAAATAAGAGACCAAGTGAGAGGAAAATAAAGGTTCTTGACCAGTTTCTCTCAAGTCTTTAAGGTACAGGAAGACTCCTATGACTAAAAAATAGATCTGCAGAGATAGTTGGGACAGCTGAGATAGGGGTCAAACTGTGAAGGCCACTGAACATCAAGATAAGAGTTAGACCTTGCTGGCACATGTGTAAAAGGAATATCACTCTAAATTTTTAAGCAAGGAGATCTTATGATCAAAACAGCATATTAAGGGGCCGGCCTGGTTGCACAGTGGTTAAGTTCGCACATTCCACTTCGGAGGCCCAGTGTTCGCTGGTTCGGATCCTGGGCGCAGACCTATGCACCACTTGTCAAGCCATGCTGCGGCAGGCATCTCACATATAAAACAGAGGAAGATAGGCACGGATGTTAGCTCAGGGCCAGTCTTCCTCAGCAAAAAGAGTAGGATTGGCAGATGTTAGCTCAGGGCTAATCTTCCCAAAAAAACCCCCAATATTTTAAGCAGAACAATTTAGTATCAGAGTAAAAATTATAGTGGAATGAAAAGAAAATTGCTGGTAGGGAAACCAGTTAGAGAGCTGTTCCAGTAATGTAGTACTGGCATGATGAAAGCTTGAACTCTGGTGGTTAACAGTTAAAAGGCGAAGGGATGAATCACAGAAATTATAAAGGAAGTGCTGAAAGTACTGGCTGATTGATTGAACTGTAGGGATGAAGGAGTTAAAGGTTCTAAACTTGGAGAATTGGAGGGAAAAAATATTGCATCAACCAAAAAAAAGGAATATTGGAAAAAGAAGTTGATTTTGAGCAGGGAAAATTTAATTCAGTCTTAGGAATACTGAATTAGAGATGAACATTTCAATCCTATAGGCAATTTGAAATAAGAATTGGAATTTGAGTGGAAAAACAAGGCTGGAGACACAGTTGCCAAGCGCTGTTTCTATCTTCAGGTGTAGTACTGTTGGTGTAATATTTTAGATGTTAAGCTCAATGCATGAGAACACTTAGCAAAAGTTAAAACAGCTGCATAAATGAATTCTATTAAATGTAGAGTTTGTGATTGTTGGTTCACTTGAGCTGGTCCCACTATAATAAATTCAAAAAAAGAAGGGATGATGCTGTGTAGCCTGCTATGCTAGTGAAACTAGAATCACGTAGCTTCTAAAATAATCTAACGTACAACCTAAGAGGTTCTGTAGCTCGGGGAAGTGGAAAGAAGAAAATTAGAATTCCTAAACCTTGAGATCTTCTCTTTGAGGATGAAATAGAAACTGATTAAAAGCATTGGTTTTGTTCTCCTTATGTCATATTATTAGTTCTGCAGCCCAGCTAACAATTTCTCCAAAAGCAAGCTCCCACCTGCTATCTGCTGCTTAAAGGTCAGGAAACCATTTGCCAGATGCCTGTAGGCAAATGATCTAGACTTCAGGCCACTTAATCTCTGCAAGTAGGACAAAATCTCTCATAATTAAGGGTCCGCCTTCACACTTTAAAGCCACAGTCACTTCAATGCAAGGTGGATGTTCTGGCCACGTGAAGACAGTCAATATCTGTTAAACTCACTGTGGTTATAAAGTAGGCAGTAACCTATAGCAGTGGATCTCAAAATGTGATCCCCAGGACACAATAACATAAACATCGCCTGGGAATTTGTTAGAAATGCACATTTTCAGGCCTTACGTAAGAAGTACTGAATCAGAAACCCAAGGAGTAGAGCCCGGCAATCTGTGTTTTAACAATTCTTCTAAAATTGATTCTGATACATATTAAAATTTGTGAATCATTGATCTAGAGGGACTAAAATAATTCTAGCCAGTTTCCTTACTACAGGTATAAAGAAAGTAACAAGGGCGGGGAGCCAAAATTCAAGACTGATCATTTCTCAAAAGACAGACTATATTCAGGTAGAACCAGCAGGGGCTTCCTCCATTATTTCCCCATCATATTAAACCTGTAAATGGCCTCAGAATTAACCAGGGCATCGAATTGGGTGGATCAGATAGCATGCCTCAAAGCCTCCTTGTATAAGTACTATAAATTCTGTATTTCTACAATTCTTCTGTATAAATGTGATTTAACACATCCTTTCAAATAACCATTTTCCCGCTTACCAGGAACGAATAACAATGTTGAGCAAATGGTAAAGAAACTGGATTTTGTTTGCTCTAGTGCATGTTTTCTTCTAAAGGACTTAATTTCTTTTTTTAAGATTGAGCTGTTTATCTCCATAAAGTAGGGGAAGGTCTTCGTTGTCCTAGGTAAAAGAAAGGATATACGGAAGTGCTCATCCTCAGCAAACTGGTAAATCAGAAGCAGACCCCATGATGGAGTGGAAGGTTGCACATCCCCAAGCCACGCCTTCTCTTTTATTTTATCCATGCTCCTCCAAAGCTACATTCAGAATCAGCAAAGAAAACTTGATGGTGGGACAGAGGCAAACTCTAAATCCAAAATATGTAAAAGGAATGAAGAGGTGACCCAGAAAGCTAAGCAAAATGGGAAATGAAACAAAGGAAATAAGAGGCACGAGATGAGAGCTTTCGAACAAACAGGTTACGAAGGCCCAGGTCAAGTTAGTTATGTGACAGTTCCCCCACCCCCACCTTTTTTTCTGGAAGAATGTCTTATGGCTCTATCATTTTCCTTTGGTAGAAGTAAGTGGGGCAAGTGTTACGATATTGTTTTGTAGAGGAAAAGAGTCCAGCTGCCTTACACTGGGATTCCGGTGTACAGAAGATTCTGGTGCCCCTTACACTAAGGGGCAAAATCTGGGGCTTTATGCTCACCTTGATTACAGTGAGTATAGGATTTTGTTTCACTTGTTTATTTAAAACTTATGGCCTAAATTTTGCTCAAACTGCTTCAGCAACAGTAGCCTTAAAACTGTCTGAACATCTTTAAAAATATTCATCAGTAAAGGATCTTCTGAAACTAAGATGCTTAGAGTAAGTTGTGCTTGGTTTTCCTTAGCCATCTTTTGGTACCAGAAGCCTCAATGAGAAGGCAGTTCTCAACTCCACCTCTGCAAAACTCTACTCCTCAGAAAACTTCTAAAAGAGGCTTGATGATTCCATTTACCAAGCGCCTAGAACACTCAATATGTGCTCAGGAAAAATAGCAACTTGATGAAAAAGGCAAAAGAAAATGGACAAGAAACATGAAGAAAAAGAAGCTAATAAAAAAAGTTCTGACAAAAATTCTTTCACAGAACTGGAAAGGAGTTTCCCTCATCACACTTGTCCACGCTGCGGTTCTTTCTCCTGACTGCGAACTCGGCTAGCAACTCATCACACACCTTAATGCTGGCACTGATTATAAGTGCTCGTGGTGGTAGTTATCCCTGGGATATACCTAGTGTTATCTTCAGCTCTCAATTAGTAAGCACCTGGAGGGCAGGAATGTTCGTTATCTTATGCTTCTTTGGGCCATCTCCAGGGCCAGCCTTGTGCCTTGCACTTAGGGCCTAGTAATCTTGAATGACTGTAAAGCTAATTGAAGACACAGTACACTGACAGCTAAACTTCGAATCAATTTGGAATAAAGGGGCAAAATAAAAAGGTGTGAATGATGACATTGTAAAGTTTTCAGAACATGAATATAAGCAGGAAAATTGAGCTGAAAAATGAAATTTCCGATCCCAGAGGATAATTCCTTCCCCGCTCTTTATTCCTGGTCAAGGTCCTTTTTTCCCTTTTTTCTTTTTTTCCTTCCAGCATCAGCCAGGTGCAGAACAAAAGGAAATTAATGATTTAGTTATTGCTCCAATGCTGAAAGTTTGAAAGTCAGTCACTTGGAGCAGGTTCCATTGTATATCTCTGCATGTCTCAGGCCTTGGTGGCAGTGCACAGAGCACTGTGGCTCCAATTGCCACAGTGTGGGCCAATGCTGGACGCCTGGCTTCTAAGCAAGAGAGATGAAAGGCTTCTTCTAATGTAATAACTGACGGCCTCTCAGTGCCGTTTGAACTGTTTACAGACTGAGTTAACGATTACAGGCAATGTGTATCTTGGCCAGGTGCCCAAAATTCTTACCCACCCGTCAGATATTATCAAAGAGCCCTTCCATGCCTGGCTGGAGTCCTTCCAAAGCACCTCACAGAGATGCCGACACAAAAGGAGGAGTGTTCAGAATGTGCTCTCTCCTGAGGCCAGAGCAAGAAAGTTAGAGGCATGAATTAGGTGCTGAGGGGGCTGAGTTTCCAGGACTGCTCAGGACTGGGGAAAGGGTCAAGGTCAGCACTGGGGCCAGGAGAACCAGATTCCTCTCTAAGCAGTTTAGGAGGTGTAGGTAAGAGTCTTCACAGCTGGCAGCTAGAGGAGATGAGGGTAGGAAAATAAGACCCTTGAGATGAAGCAGAAATCTGAACTACCACATGATACTGAAGCCCCTAAGATAGGAGATCTGTAAGGCTGGATTTATTATTATAGGGCAGCAGACAGAGGAGGGAGGAAAGTATATTGTTTTCTCTGAGAGCAAAGCACAAGTTAAAAAAGAACATCACCTGAAGGCTGGGTTAGAATAACAGACTCCAAAAAGGATTGTAAATAAAGTTAGGAGGAGCTAAAAGGACATCTCTTTATTCAGGTGAGTCCCAAAAACTGTATGGCATCTGTTTGAACATTATCAAAATGTTTTTCACACAAATACATACTAGCATTAATCATTAGGTATAATGGGAAACCAGCTGGCTTATGACAGAAAAATAGATTTAACACCAATAATGCTAGAAAAGCTTTCTGCACGCAGCAAACGTTAAAGAGCACTCAAGCCAGGGAACACTGAGGTTGGTTATTAATTAATTATATGCTAACTGATGGAACATAGTAAAAGTTTTTACTATTTCTTTATTAAGTACCTAGTGGCCTCTGAATACATTTGAAAGTGGAATAAATGGCAGTCCCTACAACTAAGACCTATAAATCCAAAGTTAATACACAAGACAGTTGCACGTTTACTCCAAAACTATTATCATTACTTTAACTCTCTCAAAGGAGGATACGTGTCTTCAAAATCTAAGGAAGGGTTACACAGCTTTTTTATTCCCCTACATAGCCTCATGTTGAGGGAATAGACATCATATAACTTATCACACAATGTTCTCACAAGAAAATTTGGGGACAGTGGATGCAACTCATGCTCTTTTATCCACATATGAATATAATCATCATTGTTACATTGTTTCCTTTAATTTCCTTTGCAGTTTCAATTGGATATAGTTATTTTATTCTCCTGTCCTAACTTGCTGGGTAATGTTGCTATTATGGAGCAGCTGGTGACCCACCCTGTGTAACGGGTGATAGGCCTTCACGTTGAAGACTATTCTTCAGACTACCTACCTTGAAGTAGAGATGAACTCGACATTACTATTTAGATTCGAGTGTAGGTTAGGAAACTGACTGATTTGATTTCAGGAATTCATTGTAATGCATTAATATTTTCTGCAACAGACCACATCCCATGTGCATTTACTTGCACAATGCCTGGAACAGAAATACAGTTGGATATTGTTGGGTTGCTTCAGAGAAGCACTTCCAATATTCTCTAGACTCCTATCTACTGAGGATACTCCTCTCTCCTGGGGAAAGACCAGTGTTCAGTTTAGAATACACATCGAAATCTTGGTTGCACTGAAACTGTAGAAAGAATATGAGTCAGTGGTGAGCTTGAAGTAAAACTACAAAAGTAAATCCTATCAGTTGATGGTGAATTTTATGAAGAAATTTCAGACAATCCCTTGGAATTTGGCCCCATATTCTTCTAGAAAATAGCCTCAAAGAAGGAAGAGAATATGTCTCTAGCCTCTCTACCTAGGTGGTTATTGATGATTTTATATCATGTAGAATGAAGAAAAGTAATGTGTTGGATATTGTACAAATGGAGAAAAATAATTTTGAAAGTTATTAGGGAAACAGAAGAAGTCAAGGGAGCAAGAACTTAGAGGGTGATATTATTGCAGCTTGAAATATGCAGAAACAAGAGAATTCAACAATCCTCCTCACATAGCATGGGTGAGAATATACCTTGAGTACTTACTATCCACCGCTTAGAGCCCTTACTTTGTAAGAGAGATTAATACACAAGAAGTTCAAAACAGGCGAACAAAAGGATAAAAAGACTTGAGGAGATGATTCACAGGGAAGGGCAAGGGCCACCTAGATGAATATTTTAGGGGAGAACAACAGGAAGGCTATAATGCACACAATAGTTACCTCTCCAGTAACTGGACTGCTTCAGATCCATTGTCTTCACTGGAACACTAGCTGTGTCTTTGATCTTTAGGATTCTTAAGGAGAAAAAATGGTGCCTTTTCATCCTCCCAACTCCTCTCACCTTCAAGGTTGTAAAAATCCATGGAGGCACAATGGTTCAGCTATTTTACAGTTATTCCACCTTATCTAGAGAGCTGAAATTCTACCATAGGGTTCTCCAAAGTGGGGCATGGTGTTGTGCAGGCAAGTATATCAAGAGGAAAACAGAGTTCCTTATCAGTTTTCCATATAATAAGTTTGCTTGGACAGATTGACAATATATGGAAAATAGATAAGAAACACTAATTTCCTTCTTCACAAGATTACTACTACAACCTCTCTGCCTTCAGCACCTAGCAAAACTAGCAAATATTGAACAGGATCTGAAATTCCTTTGGGAAAAAAATACAAGCTAATGACTTTGAGGGAGCCAAATGGTCTGTCATAGCATGACCTACCTATCCAAAGATTATGGAAAGGGTATTGTCAATATGAGGCAATATAATGTGATGGTAAATTCCCTATCTTTAAACATACACATGACTCAATTATTTCTAACCAGAGGTCTGGATCCACAGTAAGATGCATCCAAACCCACTCTCACAGCAACAGCTATGAAGCTATTTCTTCTTCATAAGGGATAGTTTACTGTTGTGCACACCTGAACTTGTAGAGATAGTCACAGTTCCCTGATAAGTAAATCTATCATGGCAGTGAAATCAGAAAGCTATAAAACATAAAAATCTGAGAAACATTCTTTTGGAAGGAAGATCATGTAACTTGTCCTTCACTATAAAGATGAAGTGTTAAACAAACTCAAAAAAAGATTAGACTGGTTCCACAGCTTGTGAAAGAAATGTGGTTTCTCTAGCTAAAAGTTTTCTAGATGATGCAGGAACTGCTGCTTAGAAACTACCTTCTCAACAAACTGCAAAGGGATGACTATAAACATTTCATCAACATATTACAATAAAATCCTCTAGGATGCTGCCTTACCATTAAGCATAAAGAAAACCACAGATGCTGTGATTTCAGTTCTTCTCTTTCATTTTCTGTATTTTGTAATTTTCTCTAAAATCTAAGCTTTCATTTAACAGGAAGGAGAAAAGGATCTTTTTCTGATGGGAAGACGGAAGACACAGCCGTCAGCATGTAACCTGGCATGCAGTTGCCCGTTAATGCAGCCTGTGGAAAACCACCTGCAGATGAACAACAGCGGAAATACACCAGCTTAGTCAACAAAACGATGGTTACTTTATGACATTTGTTGAACACATACAGTGAACCTGGTGTAGTACATGGCATAGAAGGGAACAGGCCTGGTCATCAAAACTACAACCTAAATAAGACCAACAAAATATGGAGGATACAAGACTGATAACAAATTTTCATAGTGAGAAGAGACATTTGATTTGACAGTGGACACAGATTTTTTAATGACCCCAAAACGAAAATGAGAAAAAAGAAACAGAAAGGGATTAAAATGTAGGTTAAAATTCTTAAGGAGAGAGATAGCCAACATAATTGAGGAAAGATGAGCGAGCAGAACTTATGGGAAAGAAAACACGCTGAATTTGAGACAGGGCTGAAACAGACAAAGATGTCAGTTTGTGAAGAGATTAGACTTGACTGTTTTCTGAAAATCAAATTAACTAAAATTATGAACATAAGAGGGGGCTTCAGGAAAAAGGATACAAGGGGGACTGGCCTAAGGTTATCCATTTTGCATGTGACCATGCTCTGAATAGGCAAAATTTCAAAGGCCAGATAATTTGGCTTCAGGGTCTCCAAAGGCAACTATTTTCAGAGACTGGTCCAAAGTTTGCTTAGAGGAAGTAGCTTCCCCTAAAAGATTTAAAATAAGTATTTAGAAAATATACATATATTCTATATTCCACATATATGTTCTATATATAATATTAAATAATATTATATAATATAATAATTAGTATATATTATAATATGTTATCAAAGCATATATATTATATATTATATATATTGATACGTTACAGCTATAATAACATGTAGCATATATATTCTTTATAAGTATATATAATATGTATTTTCATTCTAGCCCAGCACTCATTTTCAATCCTTTATGTATACGCACACATACACTACCATAGTAGTTTCATGGTGGTTGCTTTTGCATAAAGCTAAACATGATGTTAATTTCAAATAATTTTCCATTAGTGGTTGGTGTGATGTACATCATCCTCATATTCAATTTCCTATAGAATCTGTTGAGTTCCTTTGGTTCTGGTGGAAAATTTTAAATTTTTTTTCCTGCTTTACATTTATTTGGTGAGAGCTAAGCTGAGACATAAAAAAATCTGTGTGTGTAGAGATGCAGAAATTGGTGTGGTGATTGAAAAATCAAACTCAATTGAAAAACTAGAGGGGGAAAATATGTGTGTGTTTGTAAGCAAACTTTATTGTAGGACAACTATTTAAAATCTAAAACAAATAAACAGTTCATCAACTAGGGCTATGAAGACTGTGCCCTTTTTTCACAAAACAACACAGCAATCCCACAAACTCAAAAAACTGAATTTTTTTTGAGGAAGATTAGCCCTGAGCTAACATCCACTGCCAATCCTCTTTTTGCTGAGGAAGACTGGCCCTGAGCTAACATCTGTGCCCATCTTCCTCTACTTTATATGTGGGACGCCTGCCACAGCATAGCTTGATAGTGATGTGTAGGTCTGCACCCAGGATCCAAACTGGCAAACCCTAGGCTGCCAAAGCAGAGCGTGTGAACTTAACTACCATGCCACCAGGCCAGCCCAAAAAACTGTATTTTTTAATGCAAGACCAGCAGCATTAAAAAACCCCCCAAAATTGGGCACTAATTCTACTCGATTCTCAAACATAGCTGCCAATTAGGGAATAGGATATTCTGATTAGCACAAATCCTTGAATATAGAAGGCACAACATAAAAGTTTGTGATTTAGGGGGCCGGCCCAGTGGTGTAGTGGTTAAGTTCATGTGCTCCCCTTTGGTGGCCCAGGGTTCTCAGGTTTGGATCCCGGGGACAGACCTAGCGCCACTGGTCAAGCGATGCTGTGGTGGCATCCCATATAGTAGAGGAAGATTGGCACAGATGTCATCTCAGTGATAATCCTTCTCAAGCAAAAAGAGGAAGATTGGCAGCAGATGTTAGCTCAGGGCCAATCTTCCTCACAAAAAGAAAAAAAAAAGTTTGTGATTTATTTAGCTTTCCAAGGACCAGGAGTAAGCCCTTTTAAATTCAGTCTGAACTGTTGAAACCCTTTCTAAAATATATTGGTGCCCTTTCCTGCCTAAATACATTATACTGAACATAATTTAGCCTTTATTTGGTATCTTTGGTATCTTACAACACAAGGATATCATTATGGTCCTTTATTAGTGTGCAATAATTTACATTCTGAAATATAGGAGATTGGGCTGAACTGATGGTGTCCCTAGGAAGTTCTTGTTTTATTTCTGGAAGTTGTTATATTATTTGTTTTTTAGATCCTTTATATCTGCTTCTTTCTTTTAATTTATCACTAACTCACAAGTATGGTATAGGAAAAAAATCCCAGTTAATTTGGCATTTATTCTATTTAATGAAAAATTTCCTGTAAAACCCTGGTTCTAAAGTAAGGAATAGAATTGGAAATAAAAACTCAAATGATCAGATATTAAATTAACTTTGCCACCAAGACTGCCAAACTTGAACAACAAGGTATCCAAAGTCAGAAACCTGAACTATTTACTTTAAACCTATTTTGAGACATTCCATCCATAGAAATGGAGGCTAGCAGTCATTCACTCTTAACATCCTATTGCTTAGGATCTCAAGACTTTGTTCAACAGCCTCAATAAACGTATAAAGATATCAAGAGGTAAAGGTCAAAGAAAGAACCATGAACATCAAACAAGGCCGCTGGAAGTGACCCAAAACATCACATGCTGGGCTTTCCTTTTTAATGATAATAACAGTAATACTGAGTGTTTATCTGTGCCTTTATTTCAAAGAGCTTCAAATGCTTTGCAGACATCTCTCACTAATCTTTATTAGGCCTTGGGAAGAAAACAGTTTTCACCAAGAAGTACCTTCAGAGAGGAAGGACGCTTCCCAGAAACAATACAAGTGAAAACATTTGCCCCCTCCATCTTCCCCACCACACACACTTGTCTCCTGACTCCCACTATGTCACACTGTGATTAAAATGGATTATAATACCATGCAAGTGTTGAAAGGATAATAATGGTAATTGAGTTTGTTTCTAAAAGAGTTATAAGCTATGTGTGTTTAATCATAACAGAGAACAGGTAAGTAGAAAAGATGAGAAAACCCATAATTACCTTTATCCCATCATTTACCTATCTTGGGGGGAGACTTCAAATTGGTAAAGTTATAGTATGGAATACGGATTTTCCCTACTGTAGAAGGCTAGTCTCTGAGGTGGCTCTAAGGATGATCCTTAACTGAAAATGACTTCCAGGCCACAAATACTTGATGGGTACTATGACTGAAACTGCTTATTCTCATTTTGACCTATTACTTCTCAGATGGGGAACTGGGAGTCTCAGGGACTTGTGGGTAATTTCCAAGCAGATGGAAACTTATCTGCTGAGCTTCAAAGAACTACATGTTGGGACCAGCACAGTACGGATATAAAGAACTGGGTAAATTAGTTCCCTTCAAAGTCCTGAACTCCTTCCCTGTTAGCCCTTAGAAAATGGCTGCAAAGCTATACAGGAAGCTGAAGCTTCAGCAGTCTGAGCAGTTTTTTCAGGGTAGCAGCAATTAAAAGAATACTCCAAAATTTCAAAAAGGAAAAATGTAAGAGTGTTATGTAATATGGTTCCAGGATCCTTCTGATTCCGAGAAGTAAAAACTTAGAAAGTAGCTGCTTTGTGTTGTGTCAGTGATCACCCATTGATCATGGAAGGAAGATAATGGGCTTACCAATGTAGCACGGCCACATGTACAAAGGTCCAGGAGGGCAAGTGATTCACCATGGCACAAGCACGGCAGTAAGAGAACTTAAGTTCCCACCCTAGAACCTATATACTATTAGTCATTCTCTAAGCCACTAAGGCTACCTGTTACTACATTATGGTAAAATTTAATCAGCTCTTTGGCCCACAAAATTTTTAATCTAAAGCTTTGTCTATTTTTCTCCTTTTTGCTGAAGAAGAGTCGTCCTGAGCTAACATCCATACCAATCTTCCTCTATTTTTAGTATGTGGGTCACCAGCACAACATGGCCACTAACAGAGCAGTGTAGGTCCACGCCCAGGAACCAAACTTGGGCCACCAAAGTGGAGCATGATGAACTTAACCACTAGGCCACCAGGGCTGGCCTCTAAAGCTTTGTCTTTTAGCTACATCAAAAATATAAATAGTCTTGCTTAGTTATTTTAGGATAATGCTAAATTGAATTCAAATAGGTTAACTGAGCCTAAATCAATAACCCATAAACTTAATATTTCTTATGGTAATTAGGTAAATAAGAAAGAGCTCAAGTCTAATTACTACTAATAATACCTTACATTTTCCATTTCAAAGACAATTCTCATACCTTCTATCATTTCAGGTAGGCAGACTATTACTATTACCCCCATTTTACTCGTGAGGACACAGGCTCAAAGAGGTTAAGCAATTCTCCTGAAGGTCATAAAGCTAAGAAGGATCAGAGCTGAGATTAAAACACAAGACTTCTGAGAGCTCTTTTCACTGTAGGATGTTGTCCCTCATTGTAGAATGCTCTTATTATCATATTATATCATTACATGTGGATACTGTGCAAAGAGCATTATTCGGTGGGCATATTATCTTCAATTATCTGATTGGTAATAGAAATTATGTTCTTAAGCCAGAAGGCCTCCAATTATACATAAAGTTAGAAGATAATGAAGTAACTCTATCCTAAGGGAGCCCAGGAAACACTCTGATAATTGAAAAGGAGAAAAGTCTTCATCAAAGGAGTTAGACTGCCTCCAAAACAATTGCCTAATCAGACAGCATTCAACTGGTGTCCCATAGGGTAACTTACATTTCTGGGAAAAGGAAAAAGAGGCAGGAACAAACGGTAACTTCTCACTCCTGGAAACTCTGCATGGTGTTCTGACTTTGGAGTTATGTTCCTGATCTCTTTTGGGTAGATCATATTCTCCCTCATGTTTACCAGATGCATAATAAGGCAATTTCCAAATAGTAAATTACCAAATGGTTCATCAATAGGAGAGCCTCACAAAAATCTTGAAAACGAAGTGAACCAGAAAGTTACATCTCCTCTATTTAACAAACAGAAAATAATCATTGAATGTGACACAAAAAACTACATAGAAGTCAATGGGAGAACTAGTACGAGTCTTCCTGAAATTAGGACATCCAAGTTTTTGGGTGTATGTACCCACTGTTGGGTACCAAGTACTACAGTTTCTGAACAAAGTTTGGCTACAGGAACAAATCAGATCTTCTGGCAGCACTTACAAGGCAGGTGCAGTCATAAAGAACTTGACTTTTGATTCCATTGTCTCTGCGAGGACAGGTGTTTTGGTAGAAGTATGGAATCCTGCCAGACAGGCTCCAATTCAAACTTCCCTTTAGAAAACAAAACAATAAAAATGGAAACAAAATGCCAAATCCTGTTCCATACCTTGAAGATTGATATTGCTTGGAAAACTAGAGCATTTTATACAATAACAACAATTTGGTTTAAGCATACATCAACCTGGGAGAAATAAAATTCTGAAAATGAAAGGCCAGTTGTAGGTTGGGCTCTTCCCTTACATATAGTTCAATTCCCTATTCCCCTATATAAACTAAAGGGACACTTGTACATTTTAGTGAATTCCAACAGTATATTCTTAGCGTCAAAAAAACCCCCAAAACTGTAATCTAATACCTGCATAGGAGTAACACAAGCAAGTTAACACTGCTGAGTGAAATGAAAAACTTTTGGGGGACCAGCCCAATGGCACAGTGGTTAAGTTTGTACATTCTGCTTCAGTGGCCCAGGGTTTGTCAGTTCAGATCCCAGGTGTGGACCAAAGCATTGCTTATTAAACCATGCTGTGGCAGGCATCCCACATATAAAGCAGAGGAAGACGGGCCCGGATGTTAGCTCAGGGCCAATCTTCCTCAGGAAAAAAAGAGGAGGATTGGTGGCAAATGTTAGCTCACGGCTAATCTTCCTAAAAAAAAAAAAACTTTTGGCAAGGGGCCAGCCCCATGGCCCGGTGGTTGACTTCAGTGTGCTCCCCTTCAGCAGCCCAGGTTCACAGGTTTACATCCTGGGCAAGGACCTATACCTATACCTCAGCCACACTGTGGCAGTGACCTTCATATAAAATAGAGGAAGACAGGCACAGATGTTAGATCAGGGCAAATCTTCCTCAAGCAAAAGAAAGAGGAAGATTGGTACAGATGTTAGCACAGGGTGAGTCTTCCTCAGGAAAAAAAAAAAAACCAACCTTTGGCAAATACTGCCTACTCCTCACATCCTAACTTATCTTCCTAGTACAAACTAGTGCCTTTTTAACTTTTATGAGAATGGTCAGTTGATGATTCCATCAAAGAGACTGTCTTTCTCTAAAAAAAAAAAAACTATAGCATGTGAGTACAGAACACAGTAAAAATACAAAGGATTGTTTCTGGTGGCAAATATTGACAATTGACATTTTTACCAGGTTTGTCTTCAGGGCAAGCCTTTGTGATTGATGGTGTGGGCTCCTAACCACAAGAAGGTTCCAAGCAAGAGTGCTCAAAGCATCCTTGTGGGGGCAGTGTAGCTGCCGCTCTTGGAAATTGTGAGCATTTTTGGTGTTCCTGGAATTCTCTTTCCAACCACTACTTTGTGGTTGCCATGAAGGAATAGGAAGAGATTGGAAGTCTTCTACAGCAAACACTCTCTTCTGTTCATAACCACAGAGCCAAGATTAAAATAACAAGGATGTACTTTGCCCAGGGCGTAATTCTGCCTCAATCTGTCCTATCCATCACTTTATTTTTCCTAATTCTTGTTTTTGTTGTTGTTAATCTGCTCTAGGAAGGAAAAACTAGATAATCTATAAATGGGTTCCAGGAAAGTTTAGAAAAATTCATAGATTCAGAGGATATTTAAGAAGGAGCCATAATCTCTGGGAACAATGCCCTATAAATGGCCCAAAGTGCAAGAACCAAAATATTAAATGAATCATTGTTCTTACCCAGAAAATAACTTCTTAAAGTTACAGTCTTAATTCTCTGTAAATGATAAACGGTCTATTCAGGCCCCAGAGATGAGACTATGAAGCTTAGTACTTAACATGGTTGTGCCTCTTTATGCCTGACTCAATCAATTTAAATCCAAAAGTAAGTTCCTCCTTCATTTACCTGCCAAGACCTGAGTACAGGCCCTCAGGGTGCTGAGGTTTTCCTCTGTGGGAGAAAATGACATCATCAACACCTCCAAGACAGTAGAGAATGCAGGGAATGTGGCTCTCAACATTGGTGATATCATCAACTGCCCTGGGAGAAACCCCTAATCCCCCAGAGTTGAAGTATTGAAGGTTAAAAAAGGGTTTTTGTTGTTTCAAGTTTATCGATAGATTTTGATGTTTCCCAATATCAGATTTTAAAAGGGCAAGTAGAGTAAGGGAGCCTCTTCCATTAAGAACCTCAAGAATCAAACATAAGAGTTAAGTCCAGATAGCTACTCAGTTCATTTGTATCCAACCAAGGAAGGATAGATACTTGGTTATATTAGGCTGTCTCCCAGCTCTGAGATAAGTATATTCTTTGGGGGACTTGCTAATGTTGCAAGTTTGCATTTAAAATAAATTCTAGGCGCTCACATAATCCCCCAGTCTCCTCCAAACTTTCTTTGATGTCCAACAACTAAGGACAAGGATCTTTGATTATAAAACAATTTCTTTGGTTGGAAGAAAATTCTTTGCAGGGCGTGAACAGCAGGAGAAAGAAAAGATTTTTCTGAAGTGCAAACTAGTTGGAAACCCCCTGGGGAAAGAATCTGATTCCCAGTCTTTGAGAGGAACGGGCCTGCCTGTACAAGCTGCCTCTGCTGCAGGCCTCTAAGAAGGCGCTTTTGTGTCTACTGTATGGCCCTCAGCAACAGCATGGCAGTCCTTCTCTTTTTTTTGCCAGCGGAAGTTTTCCAGCTCTGGGGATACACAATGCAGAAAGTCACGGTTTAATAACAAGGCACAGTTACTAATCAGATGGCCCCATTTCCACTCCTCCCAGATGCCTCCAAATGCTTACATACTAGAGCACTATCCCCCAGCCCCACGCATGAACACCTACCAGCTGTTCTGAAATCTTATTTCTAGTGTAATTATTCATCTTCTCTCTAATAGTTCCATTTCACCAAGTATTTTAGGATCAGATGCATCATTCTCCTTTTCCTACTATGGCCCAGACTGGCTCCAGGCTATCTCCGGCTTTTCCAAGCCTTTCGAAAGGTTCGGATTCACTTAGATGCAGGTTTGTAATTGAAGTCGGTGTGGTTGGGTCCCTAGGACAGTCTTGATGAAGGATTTAGAATAAGGGTCCTCAATCCAGTACAGATACTTAAAAACATAAAACTCCAGAGAAAAACACCTTTTTGAGTGTGTTAACTGAATCTAAAGATGGTATAGGACCAGAGGAATAGGAGTACAACTGAGTCTGATGCTTAGTTTTGCTACCAATTTGTTGTATGATTTTAAGTAATTGGGTCAGGCTTTTTGATACCACCTACCAAACAAATTTTATCTCAGCAAAAAGAAATAAATAAGCAAGTTACATGTCCCCTTATTATGATAAGTCTATTTCTAGAATAAGCATAAACTCTAACTGTTTAGAGCTGGAGAGCATCTTAAATGTAGTTACCCCATCAAACCTATCCCAACACATGCAAGTTTAAGTGACTTGCTTTCACACGTTAAATGGTCATAAGGCACCTATGGACTTTTTGTTCACCCAAAGGGAGCCAACTAAATTCCAAATAATCTCTAATGATGATAAAAATACATGATGTGTACCATACAGTTTACTAACTTTAGAGCAGGTAACAGCCTAATGTTGTCATCGTGAATACATACGTTCTTGAGTTGGTCTCTATATTCCTCGTAAATCAATACATTTTAGAGAACAGAAATAACAGATACTAATGACTCAAGTAAATAATAAGAAAAAAAAACCTTGGTATTAGAAACATATTTTGCTGAATAGAGATAATATTCAAATACTCTTTACCTTCTGCATAGCCTTAGTATTTATCTATTCCTTTATGTAGTTTGTGAAGAATTAAAACTGAGCCAGTGAGATTATCAGTTCATACAGAACTCCCAATATGTTGAATGCTGTTTAAAGCTAAATTTTCTGTTTTAATTTTACTACAATTTAACAGGAACTTCTGGCAATTTGAAAAGAAAGCCATGGTGTTTAGTGATTTGGACTTCTAAAGAAAATGCCACAGATGAGTATTATTCCTACAGGAATATTTATACAGGCAATATTATAACCTATATTTAACCGATTACAGTGAAAATTAGAAGGTACGACTGTTTGGGTTGTAGTTTCCTCTAGCTTTAAGCTACTTGAAGTTGCCTAGGTTAAAATTTTATTTTGGGGTTTGTTTTTTCTTCAGTCATAGGGGACCTTGAGCCAGAATTTCACAGTCATCTGCGTGAAAACCTCCAGTGCACTCATGCCCCTTCCTCTTGTTTGGCACTCATCACATACTTACTGCCTTCTGCGGTTTAAGTTGATCTCCTCAGTTGGACTAGGCTAGGGTGTTATTCTTCATATTTCTACAGGACTTGTCACAGCATTTGGTATACAGTAGGAGACCCATGTTATAAGACATCGAGAGAATCCACTGCAGCCCCCAGTCTGTGAAAGGTTCTTGGCATAGACTTACTTCATAAAGAGCCTCCATTGCTTTGAGGAGACGACCCAGGACAACAGGTCCCCTGGTGTGCAGTGATTCTATGGCAGAATAAATGACATATGCACCACATAAAGTATTGCTAAGTTGTGGCAAGGTATTTTTTGTTTGTTTACTTATTTTAAGTATGCCTTCTGCTTGACTAGGGATCAAAGAGGAAAGAGGCACTGCAGCAGTCTACAATATCTTCCAAATGGAATGTTCAGGAAAAAATTTCTGCCAACATCTGCCTTTTAAGCTCCCTGCAATGACCCTCCAAAATTTAAAATAGATAAATAAGGTCTGCTAAAAATGTTGGCCAGAAAGTACGGCAGCTCTTTGACTGGCAAACCACTAAACTCTCTGGGTCTATTTCTTCATGTGTAAAATGAAGTCACTGGACTAGGTGTTTTTTTCTAGCTTGAAATTTGATGATTACATTTTACAAATGGAATAACCTGCTCCTCTGCCCTCCCTCACAAAACTGTATATTACCCTAGGTATGAAAAACTGAATAGGATTTAATTCCAGTATAATGCCAATAAAGTGCTTCACAAAGTTAAAAAAAAAACTTGGCCATAAAATTTTAAAGTCAGATAACCAATATGATCCTAAGTAGAAGATGTAAAAATGAAAGAACATGAAACCTGAATCACGTAAAAGAATTTTTTTTTTAGACTGGATAATTCACAAGACTGTAGAAAATAGGGAAAAACGAATGTGAAAAGGAAATATCAAGATTAGTGGGCATAAAACATAAGGCCTTCAGTCTCATCCAAATTACTCTACAGAAGTAACAATAGCAACAGTATTTCTCAATTATCATATATTTATATACAGACAATAGTACCCTCCTGATATAGTAGCATGCACAAAATTGATAGGTACATGATTGCTGAATATGCTATTTAAAATTGTGGATGTATTATGGTCGATTTCCATCATAATGGAAGTATTCTAGATATTTTTTAAAGAACAAGCAAACAGTGGCCTTGATAGTTATGTTGCCATCTTGAACAGCTACCACTGCTTTAGATTCAGGGATGAGAAGTTCTAAATAATCTAATTTCCTATCTCCAGGAAAAATGTGAGCCTTTGTGTTTATAATTTTAAAAAACCCTAACTTAAATCATTTTGATTATTCTAGTGTTTCTGAATTTGCAAGTTAAACATAAACTCTATCATATTAAAAAGTATCAAACAAAACCCCCACAAAGTTTATCCATAAAGTGTAATGTTTAGAACCCAGATAAAGAATAAGAGTATGTAAAGTAACCTATCTGTTATTTTAAAACAAACAAACAAGCAAGAAACAATAAACCTTAAAAAAAAAAAGATACAAAGTTTTCTCTTACAGCGAACAGAAATTTAAGGGCTCAAGGAATCTTATCTTAGGGAAAGCAATGGAGCTTAAAGGATAGAAACCAAAGAGATAGAGAGTAACCAGTTAGTTTGTTTTACAGCCTCTGTTCTCTGAATTTAGTAACCAAATACACATGAAGAGCCACAATTGTTCTGCTCATATCAAAACAAATCAGTAAAATATCCTTTATTCTTATGGGCCTTTCAGTGAAACCACCATGAGGAAGGGGTGTAAGCATTTCTTGAATCAATGCACAATTTCACTTGATATTGGGAGAGCACAATTCCTGTACTACACATAAGCAGATCTATGTCAGATCCCAATTTTTACATCTAAGGTGATCTTAGGTCAGGCCAAACTTCTTACAATTGCATCATAATGCTGTTGTCTTTTTTACTTCAAGTAATGTATACAAATACTTTTTAAATATAGTAAATTGAGGATAAATTAGTTCTGAGAATTTCATTTCATTTCTTGAAATAACTGAGATTATTCAAGGAAAGCAGCTCTTAATCTGGAGTCCTTGGATCCCTACACGCGTCTCAGACTCTCTGAAATCCCTGAGATTTTATGCAAAGATGTATTTTAAGTACATATGGTCAATAACTTTCATCACATTCTCAAAGGGGCCTGTGACACCAAAAAAAGATAAAAAAAAAAAAAACCCACTGTGTTCAGGGTATCTCAAAACCAGAATGAGCAGTCACAAACTTAAGGACCAAGAAGGTGAGGTCCTTTGGATAATGCTAATTTATTATAATCACAGACTTAAAGTTAGTATCCCAATCTTTCTTAGAACATCAGAATTTCCTAAAAAGCAGAGATCGAGCTACTAAACTAAATAAACGCTGTGTAAAAATGCTGTGTGAAGGAGCACCTCACACATATTGAATATAGCCATGTTTGAGGGGAAATAATCAAGGAGACACTCCGCTGTAAGTCAGAGTAGTAAAGGAATACAGCGTGCTCTATCAAACCCAAAGCCCTCAAAATAACTGACCTCATAGGGTACTTAAAAATGTGATGAGAGAGAAAAGTCTGCTTCATCCGAGTTCCCTCCCAGCTATCAGAGTTACTCAGCACCACTACAATGTTCCCTACCATCAGTCAATAAATATTTATGGAGAATCTATTATGTCTAAGGCATTATCTAATATGCTAAGGCACCATTCCCAAGAATACAGCTCTGAACTAAAGGGACAAACATCCCTGCTTTCACAGAGGAAGGGAGACAGACACCTACAAAAGTCAAGCATTACAGCATGTCGCATGGTGATAAGTTTATAAAGAAAAACACAGTAGGGCAGGAGAATAGGAGCCCGAGGGGAAGAGGAAGAGTCCTTCAGAACAGGATGGTTTAGGAAGGCCTATTGAGGAGGTACGTTTGACACTAGGGTGATATTTGAGAGACTAAGAGAAGAAAATACCTGGGGTATACGTGGGACTAAGAAGTGGAAAGGCCCTGAGGTGGGAGTCTGCCTGATCTAATTGAAAGACAACACTAAGGTCAGAGTGGCTCGAGCAGAGTGAGGGGGAGAGGACATACAAGGTGGGAGTGCCAGGCCAGATCCTGAAGGGCCTTGCAGGTCACTGTAAAGACTTTGACTTTTACCCTAATAACAACTCTCAAAAGAACAATGAATGCAGGTCAGAGCATTAGCTCATAGGGCTTTTTGAGACATAAAGTTGGCAAACTGCTTTACCAATAGTTTTTTGACTGAATTATCACATTGAGCAACATAGGTCCAAACAGAGGATATCTCAGCCATTACCAGTACTTTAGCTTTTTAGGATTCCTACTCAATAAAATTGATCCCTGAGAAATCCACATTCTCAGATACCTCAAAAATGTGACTACTCGTCTATCTCCTGCAAACCAGGTTGGGTCCATCTCTGTGCAACTTTGTTCCTGGATAATTTACTTGCTTTCTCTCCCAAATTATGTTTCCTTTTCTGTAAAATGGAGTAAATATGACCTGTTCTTATCTGGCTTACATGTATTTGTCAATCATTTTAAGCTTCCATATAGAAAGTTACTATACAATTCAGTGGAACAGCATTATCACATACTTCTTTAACAATACTTTGCTACTGACTCTGGTTCCTGACAGGACATTTATATAATACATTGCTCATTTATAACATCTTTTTCCTTTACTGTACTTAGCAATTTGAAGGGAATAAGAGGAGGGGAAAGGCACAAAAAAGTTCCAATAAACATTTTCCAGTGAATAAAATGTAAGGGCTTTTTATTTAAAAAAAAAAAACAAAAACCATGAGCCCCAGGAGTATCTTTAATACTGTATAAAAAGTAAACTATGGCTAATTTTTAGATAAAGAAAATTACAACACGCACATATACACAATTTACTATAAAAAACAAGGAAATGCCTATCCCCAGAATCAGCTAAATGAACACTAAATAGCCTGATACGGGCGTAAGTCAGGGACACAGCTCATTCATTACCTCTTATTAACCACAGAGACTTATGCATCTGAACTTACAAAATTTTTGCTAGATTTCCACATGAAGTATAGAACCAATATATACACAAATCTGTTTGATGGGTGCTTAGAGATATCTTCTTAACTTGAAAAAATATCATTAAAAATATCCTGCAGCTGCCTTTTCTCCTCTGGGTGCCAGGCTTCTAAGAACAAAGCCCAGTCAAGAAGGCTCTGAGCCGGGACTGGAGGAGGCCAGCATTCAAGACTGTTTGGGCACACAGAGGAGTCACATCTGCTGGTGTACTTAGGACTATGTTCCAAAGTCAATTATAAATTAATTGGATTTTTTTTTGCTCCTCTATTAACATAAATAACTGAGAGTTGATTGTGCCTTGAATATTTATACTTCTTTTAAAGTCTGGCCTCAAAGTAAAATCACAAAATCTTCGAAATCTCTGCTTCCAAGGGACTCTAATTTGAACAATGGCAATTAAATGCATGCTATATCAAAGTTTATGATGTCAGGTTCCTGTACTAGACAATTTACCATAGACTGTTAGAAAATGAAGAGAAAGGTAAAGTTGTTACATTAAAAGGGAGATACTGACTGAATAAACATTGTGATTTACAAATATCTTTGCAAATGAAACACAAATGAGAGAAATAGAAAACACACAGAGATTATTATAAGTCAGCAGGATATTGTGTATTCTGGATCAGCCTCAAAGAACGGTATTCAGCATTTTCATTCCTTTCCATTCTAGAAGTAAGTTAATCACACAAAGCCTACACTGCAGTGCTGTTCATCTGCAGCCTTCTAGATATACAGAATTTTAGAGCTGGAAAAGCATGGGCTCTAGTGTTCAATTTACAGCTATGCCACCTACTAGCTACACGACCTTGGCAGATACTAACACTCTGAGCTCGTTTCCTCATCCATAAAATGTGAAAAATAAAGTACTGTATTTCTCTCGTGAAGTTCTCATGATTCAATGAGCTAATACATGTAGGGAGCATAGCATGAGTTTGTGATGCACTATTATATCTCAGTCCCTCAGTCTCACAGACAACCAATCTAAAGCCTAGAAATGTAAAAACTATTTTGTCCCAAATCACCCAACTAGTTAGTGGCAGAGTCAGAGCTGAAAGTCAAGTCCTTTGGTTCACAGTTTAGTCACTTTGTCAACTCTTGTTTGCTATATTTCATTCTCTCTGGCTTTGGCCAAAACTTTAATTATAGTCTTCACTCCCTTCCCAAATAATTCATTTCAGGCCCTGACTACAAATAAAGGAAAAATACAAAGATGGGATAACTACGTGTTGACTAATAGGTAAATTAAGGGGCAAGCAGAGACATCCTTCCCGGGGGAATTCCTCCAGGAGGCGTTCACTGCTATTGGCCAAATGCTAAACCACCATGGCTCCCATTGTAGGTCTGAAGCCTCAGGGCAGTACATTCTAATCTCGATCATAACTTTATCCTGGAGTCCAAGAAAATCCAGGACAACCAGCTGAGCAGGAAGAATGTGATAGTTAAAGAATTGGCGACCTCTCTTGTACTACACTAAGATCCTCTTGCTCTTTTGCTTTGAGAACAAAGAAGATGAATTTTGAGTTGTCCCTGTAAGTAACATCTATATGTAAGGAACAAGAATTGAGAAAGAAAATAGGTCTGTAATCATTTTTAGAAGTGGTAGCAACAACAGTACTAGAAATGATAGAAACAAACACTGATAAGAGGTAAACAAACCAGAAAACTGGACAATTAGACAATGCATAAGCTCCAGCACATTTTCCATCTGCAATGTTATAAACCAGGAGACAAAGAAAACATCCCAATGAAAAATCAAAATATTAAGAAGTTAAAATCACTATCATTTAGTCCTCTTTATCAGTCACCACCAAGTAATTAGAAGATCTGGAAAGTTCCCTTGACATGCTTTTTTTTTTTTTTTTTGGTCTCCCACTCTTTTTTTTTTTTAATTCAGATATAATTGACAGGTAAAATTGTATTAGTTTTAGGTGTATAAAATGATTTGATATATGCATATATTGTGAAAAGGCTACCTCAATATATTTAGCTAACATCCATCACTACACATAGTTAAAAATTTTCTTTTTTTGACATGGAGTTTTGATGGCTAGTTAGGGAAATACTGAACAGAACAGTAATAGAGGGTTATACTAAATATAAAAATTAAGTAGAAAACAAAGATAAAAAAAGTAGAGGAAATCAGAGAGGAAGAGACAAAGATTTTAGTAAATGTAAAGGAAACCTAAGAGTAGACACTTTGAAGATAAAGGCAAACCCGCCCAGGGATTTGAAATGATATGGTAACGCAAAGCAGCAGCTCTTGGGCAAAATAGAAAGGAAAGCAACATAATTTGGTCAGAGCTGAGATGGGGAGTTTTGAAATGAAAAAAAGAGGATGTGAGAAATGAAAGGAATATAGTAAAGGCAATATTTCCTCTTCTATTTTGACCTTCCAGTATTTTAAAAAGAATATTACAATTTAAAACTGAACATATCTTGTAAAATGGATATTATTGTTTGTAAAGAGAAACCTAAGCACAAAAAGTGAGGAATAAGAATCAGGACAAAAATTCACCAAGGCCTGCCTCAATGCCCTTGTATATACAGCCGTCAGATGAAGTTGCGACAAGCAAAATTATTTTAGGGACAAGTCTATGCTCTATTTTGTTATTAAGCAAATTGGGGGCACACTGACAAAGGATGTCTCTCTTTGTCTACGGAATATTAAAATTGTAATACAAATGAAAATCCAACTAATTTGGTCCTTATGAAATTGCACGTACCCTAAATTAATTAAGCAAAATGTAAAGAAATGTCAGATTTTCTGAGACTCTCTGGGAATTCCAGAAACCACAACAAGGTTATTATTATTTTTTTAAATTGCTGTTCTCATACCTTTACATTCTCCAGTGCACAGCATCCCCAGTTTTACAAAGACCTGACTGCATCTTTGGAGACAATAAAACTTGACAGGTAGCTAGGTTAATTCATAGGTAGAAGGATAGACAAGAATTAGCCAAAATTCCTCAAAGCCAGCAGAGAAGACTGCCTTTAAATTTGTGACACCAGCGTCCAGCTACCCCAAGCAAGCTAAAGAGCAGCAAAGCACAACTAACTCTAGGAGAGATAAACAGCACTGCAGTTAAATGGAAGGCTTGGTTAACCACAGTTGAGTAAACCTGAGTTGCAGGGTAACCTGATAAGGAACAAGCAGCATGGATTCTAGAAGTGTAAACCATGTGCCCCAACACAGTAGAGCTCTTTGAAAGAGTTAACCAAGTAGTGGATAAGGAGGAACTGATGCGTATCATTCAAAAGGTTATTTTTTTTTAAATGAAGTCTCTCATAAGAGGTAATTAAGAAAATTTAGTAACTATTGTGCATTAGAAATTGATTAATAGACAAAAAACCAGGACCAACACTGATGGTCTCCAAAGATTAATACTAGGCTCATGTACAAATTTATTAATGACCTAGAAGAAGCTTCTGTGGACAGAAAAGGTAAAGACAGACTGAAAATTGCCAACGACTCAAACCATCCACTGAGAAGCCTGAAAAGCCTTGCTAAATAATAGATATAATGAAATTCCCTCTTCAAAAGTAAAGAAATTATTCTTAAAGCATACGGATAGGCTCAAAGTTAATAGTTAAAAAAAAGAGAGAGAGATTAGCAAGATTTACCAGAGTGAGAAAAAGGGGAGAATAAGAGAAGATATGATAAAGATTGACAAAATAACAAATGGCGACGAGAATGCCAGTTAATGTCTCCTATACACATTTTCCTTGATGAAGATACAGAAACTTTATGTAGTTTAAATAAATTCAAATTTAAAATAAAAGAGGACACTATTTTATCCAGCATATAATTAACCCATTGAACAAGTTGTCACAGGACATTAATAAGGCTTAAAGCTTAGCATGGCTCCCGAAGATACCAAAGTTCCTCAGAGATATCAAAATATGGTTCTATAGTAAAGTTACTGAGGGTAAAAAATTAAAATGGAGCACATACCTCATGCTTCAGAGTATTAATTACACAAGGTCAGAAAGGAAGTTTCCCTTCCAATTGTTATATTCAAAGCGATTTATGATTTCAACTTTTAAATATTCCTAATTCCATCCTAGAGTTCAAATTAGATGAATAGACTCTTATTCAGAAACTCTTATTGCATTTTTTCCAGATACATTTTTTGCCTGCTTATTTTTCTAAATAGCAAAGCCTTCTATTTCACCCAATTCCTCTTCTACGTCACTTATCTCAGCTTCAAAATATTGCCTAAGAAGTGATCGTGAAGAACCACTAAATCAAATATGTAAAAACCCATATTTGGAAAAGAGAGTTCTATAATTTATTAAATTTCCTTACCTTCTTTCTCTAAGTAGAGAAAAATTTAAGTTCATGTAATACTTCAGTTCCATTCATATCACAAAATTAAAATCTGAGCTTGCATGCTGAGATAAATCATATTTAACATTTTAAGTTGCATCCAAGAGCTACAGCAACAAGTATCCCTTTATAAAATGAATTTTAATCAATAAACCACATAATTTTATGAAGTAAGACACCAGAATGCCACATTAAAAAGGTATAGCCCTCTAGGCTCTGTCCTCACCATGGGGAATGAGCAGTTCATCTATAAAATGCTATGGCCCCAGTCAGTTCATAAATTCAACACATAAAGAGCAGGATCTGAATGAGTTACAGGCAAAACACACACTGAAAGCCTAAGAAACTGTGTCTGAAAAACTGTGTGGGTCGATAAAAAACAGATGTTAAATTTAAAAACTTTGAAAATAATATAATTATGTGTAGACAACACCAAAGTGATGAGGAGGCAAGTTTACACCTTGTGTCCATTTTGTAATCCAGTCCTCTCCATTTTGGGCTTAGCAATAGGGTGCCACACGTGGTATAAAGCCAGCCGTAGCATTCAAGCTTGACTGAATTTTAAAAGTGACACAGTGATCAAATATGCTCCAAGGGCATTCTAGATTTCAGGGTGCTGTTGACCATTAAAATCAACCTCCTTCATGATCACTTCAAATTTAAACAGTACATAAAGTACAGTCCTCAGGTCAATTTAATACAAGCCCATATATTTCATCTATAAAAAAACAGTGTCCAGAATACATCGCTTGCAAAGAAAATTCTTATTATGCATATCTAAAAAGACAATGTAATTCCAGAATTAAAAATAAGCAGATGATATTCTAAAACACAGGATTTATATGTTTCTTCTCAAGCATAAATTAATAATTTGCTTTAGAATGCCAATAAAGCAATATCCTTAAAAGATGGAACAAATAGAAAACTAAGCAGCAGAAGCCCTTATATGGTATTTGGTTTGGGAGACAAAAGAAGAAAGGCATATTTTAAACAGATGGAAAGTGAAATCATTAAAGTTATCCTTACCTGCATTAATTTTCCTTCTGCTGGAGTTATTTCAGCAACACCAGCAAACACACCTTCCAAAGTGAGATTCAGTTTTCCTGTGGGGTCCATTTTCAAGGGGATCACTCTGATAATAGCTTTCTGCTCTGCTGATCTTTCAGACTCCACCGCTGCTGCCAGTACCAGTCCTGTGTGTCCAAAGCCTGCCTGCAGGGTAGCCATCAGCAGCCAGGGCCAGAGGGCAGCCAGCTGCAGCTGGTGGCCAACACTCATGCTACCAGCTGCAGCAATGCACTTCGGCCATACATACTGCTTCCACTAGCTAATACCAAACGCAGGTTCTCAGATCCAGACAAATGGAGGAAAAGAGAATTTATGCTTCAGTTTCAGAAAGCCAAGTCGTAGTTTTGGCCCTTCCTTTCTCTAAAGTATATTCCCAAGAACAGGTGGCATTCCTGATCTGGCAGGGAAGAGAGGGTTTTCAGCCCACTTCTGCTGCAGGTATGTCATTTTCTCCCATCTTCACTATGATTAGTAAAGATACCACCACTTCACCATGGAATTTCCAACTTTGCTTGAGGTTGAATGTCACAACGTGAATTTTTATTATGTCAGATCACTTGGCGCTGGTCTTCCATATGCATCAAGTTGCCCAGCCACTAAACCCAATGTTAATGAGCAAAACAAGGCAAAGTAGACGACTAAGGCCGTGCATCGAAGGTGCGAGTGGAAAACTCCAGCTCAGAAAATGAAGAGATAGTCCTTTTTAAGTCACAAAATTTGTCAGATCACAGGAGAATTTTTTTTTAATGGGGAAGGAGAGAGAACAATATTTCAGGCTACCTCTGAGAGATATCCAAAGATGCTACAACATGTATTCATAAAAGTGTCCACATTAAACTGTATTTCGGTGGAGTCAAAGTTCTAGGCCCACTGAATTTATAATACTTTTCATGAACTTAAATATACTATAATTTTTTAAATGTTCTACCTAAATTTGCTTATAAATTAAGCGCTAATTTATATACCTTCACATATTACAGGATAATCCTGAGCATCACAACCTTTTCTAACTTTCATAATTAGAAGAATATTTGAAAAGGTCAGTTTTCCAATTATTTTTCCCAGTTAAAATGCATATTTCTATCTTTATTTTCCTTTCACTCTTAGAGATTCCAGCTTTTATTCTCCTTTTTGAGAATGCCAAGCACTTTGATTTCCCATGAGATGCTTTTGGAAACTACTTTATTATCCAGCTCTTATAATCTGTAATTTTCTAGGTCCATAAGTAAAACAAAGGACTATTCCTAACACGTTTTCAAATTCCTTGAGGGGGTGGGGAATTAAAGCTAGGGGAGTAGGGAGGTGATTAGTCTACAGGCTCTAAGTAGAACACCCTGAAAAAGTAAAAATAAGCCTGAGGAGAGTAGATCTGTGCTATTTCTAGGCACACTTGAGAATTTGAGTTTTTGTACAAACGAAATCTTATTTGAAGATTTTAAAATGTGCACCCTTAAGTAAATATAAACGCACTTCAACCACAAAGCCCGCTGTGTTCAGAGGTCAAGTTAAAAAATCGTATAAAGTCTTCAGAATAAGCGCTGAAAAGCCAAGCAATTGAACATGAACCTGTTATATAGATTCTTTTCTTTTGCTGAGGCAGAGGGAGGGGGGAAAAAAAAACAATTTCAAAAGAAATCTGCAAACCTGTTGCGCTGCCGGGCCCACTGGAATCCACGGGGGTGAAACAAATTCAATTATGCTTTTATAGATCCTGCTCAAAAAAGGTTTCAACTGCTTAACCAAGTACAGCTCATTCTTCCACCTTCTTACTCTGCAACCAAACCAAGAACCCCACACTGCAGGTAGGTGCCGAGAAATTCCGCAGCCTGAAAAAATAATCCATGCAGGTCAAAGGCAGAAACTTACTCCAAGGTTAGAGCTACTGTCCCCAAGAACTCTAAACACACTTATAGAGGATCCAAACTCATTTCTGAAATTTCCTTTCTAACAAAAGTTCTTTTTCTCCCCGAACAGCATATAAAATGATCAAATCTTGAAAGAGAAAAGAAGCAAAGTAGCAAATACATCAGCAACACTTCACTACCAGGAACACAGAAAATCCCAAGGGGAGAAGGCAATATCTCTGAATCATGGATGGACTTGGAAAGTTCGGAAGGATTCGAGTGCTTCCCTTCCAGAAAGACAATTCTGGATCAGCTCCCAAGAGGAGGAAGCCTGTGGTTTGTAATTGGTGTTCTAGCTCTGACTCCCTCCCCTGGGACTGCAATCACGCTCTCTACCTGCTGACACAAAGTGAGGGTGGAGCAGCCAGAGGCAACCACCACCCCCTCTGGCCCCTCCTCCTCCTGGCAGGCTAGGGCACGGGCTTGGGTGCGCGCACACTTACTTAACCAGACACGTTCTTTTGCTCTTGCTTCCCTCTCAGCTCCTCTACTCCCTCTATTGAGCTACAGCCAAACTGCATCCAATTCAATCCTCCATACCTTTCTCTGGGTAAGCAAGCTACCACATGTAAATCAGGGCCACTCAAACAGATACCTGAGCCGATTCTGTACCCAAGAGAGGATAGATGGTGGCATGAGGAAATAAAGAGAAATAAAGGAAACTCAGAAGATAAAAGAATGGACACAAAGTTTTGCAAATATAAGTTCAAAGGGATTTCTGCTCTTTCCGGGTTTTAGTGTCTATAAATGGCACAAAGCCAGAATAAAGTGATCCTGTGCTGTAAACACTTACTGATTTATTGCTGTCCTATGTCTGCTACTCTGGCAAGAACTCTTGTCCATTTTATGCATAGTTTTTCTTCAACTTTTACTAACTTAAATTCAGTAGCTCTTTCTAAACTATGCCTGTATGGAGCTTTTAGATCAGGTTGACGTCAGAGGTCTAGAATCTGTTATTTTCTTCTTAGATCTTTGTGAGATGAAATAATCCTATGGATCAGACCTATGCCCTCAAAGTAAGATTGCAGGTAAGTCTATGTCATAAATACAAGCAAAGGGGCAAAATACATATGCTTAATGAGAAGAGTATAGGCAAAAAGAAAACTAAGTTTTGGTTTATTACCACATTCATGAACTATAACCCTTCTAGTAACCTTGTCATTAGAAATAATGAAAAGTTTCCAACATACGTTTCTAAAATTTGAATTTTCAAATTACCAGATTGTATTTGACCGTGGCCATTTTATTTTTGACCTGCTGCCAATAATCTTTCCAAATTGCACAAATGTGCAACAACGTGAATGTGGTTAACACTACTGAATTGTATACTTAAAAATGGTTAAGATTTATGTTATGTGCTTAAATTTAAATTGTGGTAAGAAGCACATAAAATTTAAAAATTTTTTAAATTGTACAAATGAATTGTACAAATTGATCATCTGTAAAATGTGGATAATTACATTGTAGATTTGTTGTAAATATTAAATGATATGCCTCTGAAAGCAAAAAGCATGAGTAGTCTATTCACCTTGAGCATTTTTTCCATAAAGAAGGTTTATGTGGATAGTTTTGGTATTTTAGGCCTAATAACTAACCTGGAGCACAGAGATAAATTCTGATGTAAATTCTTTTTTTTTTTTAAGATTGGGACCTGAGCTAACATCTGTTGCCAATCTTCTTTTTTCTTCTCCTTCTTCTCCTCAAAGCTCCCCAGTACATAGTTGTATATTCTAGTCGTGGGTCCTTCTGGTTGTGGCATGTGGGACGCCGTCTCAGCGTGGCCTGATGAGAGGCGCCATGTCCGTGCCTGGCATCCGAACCGGCGAAACTCTGGGCCGCCAAAGTGGAGGTGTGAACTTAACCAGTCAGCCACGGGGCCAGCCCCTAAAGTAAATTCTTACTTAGCACTTTTTCTTTATTGGTTGGACTTTAAGAACATAATGCAAGTATAGATCTTTTATAGCTCCTTTTTGAAGAACAGGAATAGATCTAATTCTTCTGGAGAGAATTTTACTAAATCTGCCATGGTTTTATATTTTTATTTATGTATGTCATGTACCAGTACAGCATAAATAATGCAAAATATACATTATTATATATCTGATATATGCAAAAACATCTTTAAAATTAAACCAAACAAAAAGTAACCTACTAATGGACTTTGCCTCACCTGTTCCTGCTTGAAACCTGCAAAGGGATGGAGAGATCTAAACATAAGAGTTAATAGACACACTTAGTTGAAAAAAGGAAGAAAATATAGATGTGGATGCCCTCTTTTGAGGAAACTCTGAGATCTGGGAATGATAATAATATGTATCATGAACCTGGGTTCCTTGAGATACTCAGGATCAAACCAAACAGCTCTAGGTAGTTTAGTTCACTGATACACCATGTTTATTTAAGCCACTAGAATTGACAAGCAAGAGAAATTATTCTCCAGCTTCAGAGTTTTGGAGTTACTCCTCACCACAACTTCCACAGAGATGTCATAAAGATGCCATCACTATGGTAATGAAATGCCCATCTCACTGACATCTACTATGCAATCTTACACGTGAGACAGATCATCCTTCAGGATCTACTTTCACATCTGGATTGACTAAAGTTACTGAAGACCATTCATCTTTTTCCAAAACACTAGGTTTCTATAAACATGTCCAAAAATTGTCCTTATCCTTAATGTCATTTCAAAGATTCAATCTCTATTCACATGCAAATGTAAAAAAAAAGCCAGGACACGTTTTTTTTAAAGTCAGATTCTTTGAAAAACAGAGTACATTCTCTTTTGAACTTTACCATTATGACTAATAGTCATAATAACTGAGATTTCTATGGATCACCAGTCAAACAGTAAACATAAAAACAAGCAAGACAACAAATCTAGTTGAAACACTCACTTTATTGTTGACTGATTGAAATTTATTGTGCTTAAGGTGCTAAAATACTGAGGTGCTAGTCAGGAACCTTGTTAGTATATGTCAGACCCTACTGGTTATTTCACATTAAGACTTTATTTTATCTTCTGCCATTTTGCCCAAGTCAGTGATGACAGTTTTAGCTGATAGGTAGCAGGCATGTGAGTAAAGCAGGAGATCCAGCTCCTTGGTCTCTTGTATTCCTATATTTAAAAAGTCTGGAAAGCTGATAAAGGCATTTCATTATGACTGAAAACCACTGAAATCAAATCCATGCCAAGATTCCTGCTTGATACATGTTCCTCAGAAGATATCTTTTTCAACATATACAAGGCTGAGAAAGGCATATTTAAGGGAAGGAATATCACCTACGCAGTATATCAGTTTTTCAACATGACTTAGAAAAGGCAAAGTTCCTTCATTCGGAAATTAGGTCTTCTCTTCACATACTCTGCCAAAATACATAGTCTGGCCAAAAGATGTAGGAGTCTTGATGATCTGCTCATCTTTTAAACCTTGCAAATAAAGATGAATAAATGCCCATCACGTGGACATCAACTAATCTAATCAGATGGACCAAAGAGGTCACTTTTCAGAACCTACTTTCATATCTAAACTGAGTCACTGCAGACCAATATAAAGCTCATTCTTTTCCAAAAAACTACTATTGCTGTAACACTTCTAGGGTTTGACATCATTGGGAAGGCACAATGCAATTTAAGAAATGAATTGTTACACCCACAATGGCTAGCATAGTACTTATGTCATATCACTAAGTGCCTTTTCTTTTTAATAAGTTTCATATTCCTAGGCTTTTCTTTTGTTTCTGCAGTGCTTACTAGGAAAAATGAAACAGAATCCAGTAAGAAAGTTCTAGTCTATTTAAAAGGCTTTAAATCAGAAAGTTTCTTGCTATCATTGGATGAGCATATGAGGGATCAACCATTGGAAACTAGACATCCAAGATACCTCTCCTAAAAACCAGTCCCACAATTCTACTACTCGAATTTAGAATCCTACAGAGGAGATAAGATAAAAATGCCACACTCTATCCCACTATCCAAAATTCTCTCAGAAGCTTAAACCAGACATAAACTATTAAAAATATCAGAGGTATAGCTTCTGTTAAATGACTACTAATCGGTTTCTCCCAAAATTTGCACACAATATCTAATACAGATGAGAATTTATACTTACTGAATGTAAAAATCTAAAATAAGAAAACACTGTGTTAAATCTCTTAATGTTTTTGTTCACACATTGTACATTTCCCCCTCAAAATAAAAATATTACACATGTATCCTTTATCCTTCTATCCTGCAATATTAATAAAAATATAAAGCTTTAAAACTTTTAAATCTACCAGCATTTATAAATACAATTATATTAAACAAGTTAAATACTTTTCTTTAGAAGACACTTAAATAAGTGATAGATTAACAAAACTTTCTTACCATTTATGATAATGTGTCATTAAAATTAAAGAAAGATATGAAAATAGAAGAATGTTCCCATTAATATAAAAGAATCGGGGGCTGTTAAGTGTGATGGATGATCCAAGTCCGGATGCCTTGCTCTTGAAACAGAATGCTGGGTTAGGAAGTAAGAGTATTTCCTGGTTAATCACTCAGAAAATTAGGTCTTTCACAGAGTTTCTTCCCTGGAATTCCTGACCCATTTAGACCTGTGATCTTGGTGACCTCAAATGCCTTTGTTTCTCACACAATCTTCTCTAAAAGGATCACACCGTGATGTGACACAGATAGACTGAACTCCTTACTGGAGTTGTGTTGAGTACAGTCTGAGAGCAGCAAGAAGACAAAGCAGCACACACACACAGATTATTCTCCAGTACCATAGATGCAGCAGTTTTCAGATGCTTCTTGACTGTACGGAAGGCCAGACTTTTCATTTGAAAGGGATCTGGGCAGCAAAAAGAATGACTGCTGCATGTTTAGTAGTTTTCAGGGTAAATAATTTGAAAAGAACAGCTGTAGGAAATACCAAATTCCCAATTCTCAATTAACAAAATTCTCAATTAACAAAACAAAAATATTTTTTTTCCTTAACAGAACTGAAAAAATCCCAACAGTGTGTCATGTGCAAGGCTAGTTTGCCTCCAGCTACAGCTAGTGCACAATGTCACATTTACCATCCATTCCTCACTCTTTCAATTCTTCCTCCTTTGGAAAGTGCTCCTGCTTGCAAGCCACGTCCACCAGCAGATGAAGATCTAGAAAGAAAGAAGGTTTGTTTACTCACTCTTTGCCTCTCAGACTGTAGAGTTCCATAGACAAGTCTTCAGACAAGAAGAATAAGTCACTCATGTTCCACCTGTAGAACTGTTCTAAAATTGTATCATTTCATCAGATTCTCAACTTTATGGCATTTCTGCACCTCTACAGGACACAGATGCAGCCCAGTTGTTAACCCAAAGAGACCAACAAAGTTTTAAGTTTCTATCCTTTCAGTGATGTGGCCAAGTCTCTTTTCAATTGCCTTTATTTTTTTTTTTAAAGATTGGCACCTGAGCTAACATCTGTTGCCAATCTTTTTGTTTTTTCTTCTCCTCCTCAAATCCCCCCAGTACATAGTTGTATATTTTACTTGTGGGTCCTTCTAGTTATGGCATGTGGGATACCACCTCAGCGTGGCCTGACGAGTGGTGCCACATCCATGCCCAGGATCCAAAATGGTGAAACCCTGGGCCACCGAAGTGGAGGGTGCGAACTTAACCACTCGGCCACGGGGGCCGGCCCCTCAATTGCCTTTTATTATAAATGAAAAATTAAGAAAAAGTATCAAACTGAAATATACACACACAAATTAAAATTCATTTCTTCAATGCTATAAGGTTAGGTGGGTGGGTTGTGGAAAAATGAAAAAGCAATGCCTTCAGAAATACAACATTAAAATAAGTAATCACTACTTTTCCAAAGTTGATTGCCTCCATAAAACTTATACTTATTGACTAACACAGCTGATCTCTTCTAAAAACACCTAGCTGAACTGTTTGTAAAAAAAAAAAAAAGCATACCCTTCCCTGAGGTCAAGCAACAAAGACTGGCTCATTAAGAATGGAGAGTAGGGGCTGGCCGCATGGCCGAGTGGTTAAGTTTGCGCGCTCCGCTTCAGTGGCCCAGGATTCAGGTCCTGGGTGTGGACATGGCACCGCTCATCAAGCCATGTTGAGGCGGCGTCCCATGTGCCACAACTAGAAGGACCCACAACTAAAAATATACAACTATGTACTGGGGGGCTTTGGGGAGAAAAAGGAAAAATAAAATCTTTAAAAAAAAAAATAATGGAAAGTAAAAACAGTGAGCTCTCAGCTCAGGTACTAGGTTCTAGTAATAGAAAAAGCTAAGACCAGGTATAGTAGTAGAGTTAAATGGCCTACCTGAGTAACACAGGCAGAAATAAAAGGATCCTAATGTGGCTTCTAGACTCAATCTAATTATTTTACCATTTCCAGAGCAACGTGACCAAGGAGTCTTAGGTTGGTTTTTAAGCTTACAATTTTGCCCTAGTAGCATTTACACTTACACTAAACTAGACAGCATGAGTCTTTTATTTCATTCTAGACATAGACAGACTTTTGTCACTCTATTTGTAGTGATTGATCCACAGCCTGGGCAAGAGAGCTGAGTCAATGAAATAATTCTACTACCACCTTTGAGAAAATCTAGAAAGTATCTGGAACAGTACGTAATTGTTGCCATATCTTGTAAAAGGTAGACCAGTTACACTAGGGGCAGGTATTTGCCCATCTGGTGAACTACACTACAACCCATTAACAAAGAACAAGCAATTTATCCAGATAAGCATCCTGTACAGGGAGAACAGACCATCAGTTTATCACTTAAAATTGGCTCCTTGAACATCCATGATCATAGCACCATTATTCACAATAGCCAAAAGGTGGAAGCAATCCAAGTGTCCATCGATGGATGAATGGATAAACAAAATGTGGTATATACATGCAATGGAATATTATTTAGCCTTAAAAAAGGAAGAAAATTCTGACACGTGCTACAACATGGATGAACTTTGAAGACATTATGCTAACTGAAAAAAGTCAGTCACAAAAAGGACAAATACTGTATGATTCCACTTATACAAGGTACCTAGAGTACTCAAATTTATAGCAACAGGAAGTAGAATAGTGCCAGGGGCTGCAAGGAAGGGAGTTATTGTGTAATGGATATGCAGCTTCAGTTAGGGAAGATGGAAAAACTTCTGGAGATGGATGGTGGTGATGGTAGTACAACAATGCGAATGTACTTAATGCCACTGAACAGTACACTTAAAAATGGTTTAAAACGGTAAATTTTGTTATGTATATTTTACCACAAAAATGGCTTCTTTACAATCTAAATAATAAGTGATAATAACAGTAGTAGCTTATGTTTATATAACATTCTTTTTCCAGGTAACTAAAATGCATTATTACAAGGTCATCTAGTTAATCCTGAGGAGTAAATAGACACTATACAGCTAATAGGTAAAGCCAGTGGTTTCTAACCCTTGCTGCACATTGCAATCACCTGGGGGGTCTTTAAAAAAACACTGATCTCTAGAGCTCCTGCCCTCCTACATTTTGATTTAATTGGTATCGAGTGCAACCCTAGGCATTAGGATTTTTAAAAGCTGACCAAAAGACATGGAAGGAGTAACACCTAATTATGATCACTCTCTAAACACCTCAGCCATCTATTAGAACAGGAGGGACAGGCCATACGGTAACAGAAAATACTAAAATAAGCTTTTGGAATATGAATAGACACAGTTGTGACCCAACTTTGAAAGCAGAGCAAGAATTCTTGACAATGACAAAGGTAAAGACTATTGAATCAACTACAGATTTCATATGGGGAGGTAGACTGAAGAACAAAAGACACAAACCCTTTTTTTTTCAATGAACAAATGCTATTTATTTAATTGCTTATTAAGACTTTATCATATTGATAGGTTCAAATCATAGACAAGAACACATCAAAGATAGGCATGTTTAAAATAACAATAGCCTATATGGCTCTGTAATAGCCTCGTAATGAGTTGTGTATAGTAAGTAGCGTGAGCAACAAACCCTCTTAACCTTAATGATTGGGCTTTAAAGCAGCATTTGGCACACAGCTTCTAATAACAAGCATCTAAATATAATAATTTTATTAAAGTGAGCTTCCTTCATTAACAAAGAAGTCAATCAAAATGTTAGCATATAGAGACCAATAAAAATACAAAAAAACATAGACTAGCCTGCTGCTACTAGACATTTACATGACTCCGTTCAGAAGAGCATCTTGCACACTCATCAGAGAAGATAAGTATTTGGAAATGACAAGAGCCAAACTGGTTTGAGAACTGAAAGAGCTCAGGGGACAAGAGCATTGTTCAGGAATCTTAATTCCTCCCGAGAGCACCTTCTAGGGTTTTGGGGCTATCACCTTCATGAAATCTCATCCATAATCCAATAGCTACAAAATGGGAAGCCCTTTCTTTAGGAACGAATTGAACTTTGCTCTTAAACATTCAGCTTCCCTTAGCTATAAAGTAAATATTCGATGAGAACATAAGAAAGCGTAGCTTCCACAATAAGATTAATATTTGGGTATATTTAATTTAGGGTAATATCAGTATAGAAATTGGAGGAACAAGATTGAGTCTAATTTTCTTTACCTCTTTGTATTTTTGATCCAAAAGGTATTTCCTTAAGTCAACCCGTGCTCAAAAGGCCTACACGCAGCTTGGCAATGACGGTGATTAACAGCCTCCTTCTAACAAAATTCCCATCTATTGAAATCAATGCAATCTAGATACCTAATCAACTTAAGTCTCTTATTCGAAAAGAAATTCAAAGAAAGCTACAAGTGTGAGAAGACGCCCCTTCTTAAAAAGGGCAGACAAATTTTCAAAATAATTCCGTTACAGAAGGGCACTGATAAGTTCTGGAATACAGGATGCCCCTGTTCAATGGGCTACTCAGCAACATAACGACATTCCAACAGTTAATGTGAGAATTATAGTGTTTCAGAATTTGGGGCCAAAGGAGTCTTTAGAGGTGATTTCATGAAATTCTCTTATTTTTACCATAAATAATGTATTGTGGGAATTGGAACCTCATTGAAGGGAAACACTTTTAATGATAGTGACAGTTGAAATTTCAGTGATACTTCAGGAATTTTACATTTGGTTCCTATTATTAATACTTTAACCTTGAAGTTTAGTATCTATCAAAATAAACAACATTTGGTTATCTACAAGAACTAAAGTGAACACTAGTCTATTTTGAGTCTTCCCCAAAAGTACCTCCTCTTTGTTTTTTTTTTAAAGATTGGCACCTGAGCTAACAACTGTTGCCAATCTTTGGGTTTTTTTCTGCTTTTTCTCTCCAAATTCCCCCAATACATAGATGTATATTTTAGTTGTGGGTCCTTCTAGTTGTGGCATGTGGGATGCCGCCTCAACATGGCCTAATGAGTGGCGCCATGTCTGTGCCCAGGATCCGAACCGGCGAAACCCTGGGCCACCAAAGCCAAGCACATGAACTCAACCACTCAGCCACAGGCCCAGCCCTTCCTTACTCTCTTAAAGCTTCTCTGGTCATCAGTGATCAGCCCTGTGAAAAGATCAGAAGCTAACAAGAAGGACTTTCTTTTTATTTTTTTTAAAATTTTTGTTTGTTTTTTGGGTTTTTTTCTGCCTTTTCTCCTCAAATCCCTCCAGTACATAGTCGTGTATTTTAGTTGTAGGTCCTTCTGGTTGTGGCATGTGGGACGCTGCCTCAGTGTGGCCTGATGAGTGGTGCCATGCCTGCGCCTAGGATCCAAACCGGTGAAACCCTGGGCCACCGAAGTGCAGTGCGCAAACTTAACCACCCGGCCACGGGGCCAGCCCCAAGGACTTTCTAATACAGGGTGCAACAGACTGAATGTTTGTGTCCTCCAAAAATTCGTATGTTGAAACCTAACCCCCAATGTGACGATGTTAGAAGGTGCGACCTTTGGGAGCTGATTAGGTCATGAGAGTGGAGCCTTTATGAATGAGATTAGTGCATTATAAAAGAGATCCCAGAGAGCTCCTTCATCCTCATCCCTTCTGCCATGTGAGGACACAGCAAGATGTCTGTCTGTGAACCAGGAGGCAAGCTCTCACCAGACACTGAATCTGCTGGCGCCTTTAACTTGGACTTCCCAGCCTTCAAAACTGTGAGACGTAACTTCCTGTTGTTTATAAGCCACCTATTGTAAGGTATTTTTGTCATAGCAGCCCGAACAGAGTAAGACACAGAGTACGCAAACTTTTTCTGTAAAGAGCTAGATAGCAAATATTTTTTGATTTACTTATTATTATTTATTTATGGGCGATATGGCCTCTATTGCAACTGTTCAACTCTGCTGTGGTAGTGTGAGAGCAGCCATGGATAAAATATAAATGAATGGGTGTGGCAGTGTGTTCCAATTAAACTTTATTTATGGAGACTGAAATTTGGATTTCATATTATTTTCATGTGTCATGAAATATTCTTCCTTTAATTTTCCCTCCAACCATTTAAAATGTAAAAACCATGCTTAGCTTGCAGGCCATATAGAAATAGGCAGAGAGCTAAATTTAGTCCACAAGCCATAACTTATCAGCTTCTGTTCTAATAGCACACACTAGGGCTATAATCAAGATAAATTTAACCAAAATAGAAGATTCTATTAAATAGAATATCGTTATAATAATTGTCTAAAAAATTGTCTTTTCTCCAAAGAAGATATACAAATGGCCAACAAGCACATGAAAAGATGCTCAACATCATTAGTCATTAAGGAGATGCAATCAAAATCACAATGAGATACCACTTCTTATCTACTAGGATGGCTATAATAATAATACTAAAAGTGGAAAATAACAAGTGTTAGCAGAGATGCGGAAAAATGGGAACCCTTGTACATTACTGGTGGGAATGTAAAATGGTCCAGCTATTATGGAAAATAGTTTGGCAGTTCCTCAATAGTTAAACACAGAATTACCATACAACCGAGCAATTCCACTCCTAGGTATACTAGTAAGATAAGAGTATATCTGATGGAGGAGAAAGCAATTCATTCATTGATTCAACAAACACTGAGTGCCACAGGTAATAATCTAGGTGCTGGAGAAACAGCAATGAACAAAACAAAGTCCTTGCTTTGTTCCTCATGGAACTAATCTTCTAGAAGGGGAGAAAAATAAATTAGAAAATGTCAAGTAGTGATAAGCACTATAGAAGAAAAGCAAATGAGGATAAAGAATAGAGACTGAGGGAAGGCAGGACATGGGGAATAGGGTGCTATTTCAGAAAGCGTGGTCAGAAGGATTTCTATGATGAGCTGGCATTTGAGTAGAGAACTGAATGAAATGAAGGAGCAAGCCGTGTAAATATCTGGGTGGGGAACATTTCAGACAAAGAGAACAGCAAGTGTGAAGGCAGGATTATGCTTCAGGTGTTCAGAGTAGTGAAGAGGCTGCTGTGGCTACAATAGACGAGGGAGACAGAAGGTGATAGGAGATGAAGTCAGAGCAGTTGCCAGGAGCCAAATCATTCAGCATCTTGTAGACATTAGTAAGGATTTTTTAATTTTATTCTAAATGTGATAGAAAATCTTTGGAAAAATTTAAACACAGAAGTAATTAATGTTTTAGAAGCATCTCTCTGATTGCTGCGTAGAGAAAAGACTGCAGGGGCTTCCAGTGGAAGCAGGAAGACCAGTTAAGAAGTTATTGTAGTCACCTAGGCAAGAGATGGTAGTGGCTTGGACCATGGTGACAGCATGTAAAGGTGATGAGAAATGGTCAGTTTCTGGATCTACACTGTGACAGAGCTGATACGATTTGCTTATGGGTTGGATGTGGGATGTGAGAGAAGAGAGTCAAGGAAGATTCTAAGATTTTTGATTGACTAGAGGTGACCAGAAGTACTATTTCCCAAAATAAGTAAAAGCATGGAAACATTTGGGGGAAGCATGGAATATATTAAGTTTGGGACACCTATTGGACAGTCAAACAAAGACGTGGTGTAAGCAATAAGGTATGTAAGTCTGGAGTTCAGAAAAGATTGAGATAAGATATAAATTTAGGAGTCATCACTATAAAGACGATAATAAAAGCAATGAGAGACTGGTTGAGATTATCTAGGAATTGAATAGAGAGAGAAGAAAAGAGGTCTAAGAAGTGACCTCTGAGACTCATCGATAATTAAAAGTCAGGGAAGATAAAGAGGAATCAGTAAAAGAAACTCCAAAGTGGCCAGTGAGGTTGAAGGAAAACCAGGAAAGAGTGATGTTCCAGAAACCAAGTGAAGAAAGTACTTCAGGAAGCTTGAAGTAGTCTGTTCAAATGCTGCTGAGGTACAGTAAAATAGGGACTGAGAACTGACTGCTGGATTTGGCAACGTGGCAGTCATTGGAAATCTGGACAAAAGCAGTTTCAGTTGAGTAGCAGAAATGAAAACTTGATTGGAAAACCTGGTTGAGATAAGGATATGCTTTGAAGGAGCTTGTCTCTAAAGGGATCGGAAAAATGGACTAGTAGCTGGATGGAAATATGAATGAAGGAAAGGGGAAAGGAATTTCTTTTAACATAGAACCTACGATGGCATGTTTGTATGCTGATGGAAATTATCTAACATAAAAGGTAAAATGTGATGATTGAAGAGTAAGGGGGATAACGGTAAGTGCTAAATCTATAAGTACACAAAAGGGGATGGGATTCTGTACACAAATGGAAGTCTTGGCCTTTTTCCATTGTAACAGGAGGAAAAGCAGAGTCTAGGGTTACAAATGGAGACTGACAGATTTGTTGGTGGGAAGATATGAAAGTTCTCTTCTAGGGGCAGGCCCCGTGGCCCAGTGGTTAAGTTTACGAGCTCCGCTTTGGCAGACCAGGGTTTCGCTGGTTCAGATCCTGAGCGCAGACATGGCACCCCTCATCAGGCCATGCTGAGGCGGCGTCCCACATGCCACAACTAGAAGGACCCACAACTAAAATATACAGCTATGTACTGGGGGGATTTGGGGAGAAAAAGCAGAAAAAAAATAAAAGAAGACTGACAACAGTTGTTAGCTCAGGTACCAATCTTAAAAAAAAAAAAAAAGGAAAGTTAGTTCTTGTCTAGCTGCTTCTATTTTCTCAGAAAAATAAGAAACAAGGTCATAGCTGAGAATGAAAAGAGGAAGGGTGTTGGAAGTTGGAGCAGAGAGAAGATATGATAGAGTGGCTTTGGAAAATGGGGAGAGTACTGACTAGGAAAGTATTACAGGGTTGATGGCAACACTGGGAGCCCATGTGAATTTAAAGTGAGACCAGTCATTTGAAAAGTACTTAACAGTAATAAGCATAGGAGTAATAAGTATTATGAAAAGAATAACTATTGCTAAAATTCTATTGCTACCATGTACTCACTACTTACTATGTACCGGGCATACTAAGCCAGTTATATGTTTTATATCATTATTATTTTCACTTTACAAATGAAGAAACTCAGGCTCAGTAAATACGTTAAAGGTTACCACAGTAAATGGCAGAATCCAGATTCTAATTTAGGTTTTTCTAATACCAAAAGCTTTCTTTCTATCTACTAGGCCATACTGCCTCTAAAAGATAGTATAAATCTTATATTGACTTTGGTTAAAGTCTTTTAATGCCACAGGACTGTATATACAGCCACATTTTCATAGACCAACTGTTAGGCTAAGTTCTATCAAGGAAGAATAATTTGCAACTTCATGAATTGTATTTCTGCTTACACTTTGATTACAAAAGTTAACTTTTTAGCAAAGAGGTTCTAGCTTAAGCATAAGTCATTTGCTCCCTGCCCTATTAAAATGAAAATGTAATTAGATGTCATAATAATGCCAGTATTTCACAACTCTGCTGTTTCACAGCAGGAAGTCAAGGTCAATTAACACTCATCTATCAATACTACTGACCGAAGGATAAGGCTTTTCTTAGGGAAAAAAACAATTAAAAAAAGAGGAAGAGTTAATAAAGATAATTAATGTGCTAATTATTTTATCAGTTACACTTACAAGCATAATATGTAGTAAAAGAGAGGAAATTATTATTTTAACAGCAGGCACCAGAGTTCCTCTTGGAGAGGCGACCGTCTTTGTTGGGGGAATATATCTTGACAGGTTGTTTTGGCTGGGGAAGATGAAGCCTCAAGGACATTAGGAAATAGAAGAGATACCTAACCTTCCCTGCCTAAGCAAGACACAGAATTCAGGGCCTGGGATAAGAAGAGAAAGAAAAGTGACCAGAAAAAAGAAGGGACGGTGCTAGTACATGGGAAGTGGGCAACAAGGCAGGAGGCTATATTGACTAACGACAAGGCAAGGGGACAAAGTGGTAAAGTGACTAAAGGCCTTTTAAAAAGAAGGATGGCTAATATTCTATTTTAAATTATTTGCAATATCTTAAATACAAACCCCTTCTACCTCTCCAAACCTTCAGAAAAGTGTGCTATACACACACACGCCTACTGTAAAAGCTTGGGGGAAGGGAGAAATCAAAGGAAGCAGCCTAAGTTCTGCATCGGATCTGGCATGGAGCAGACCAGAGAGGACAGCTTTAGGAAGTGAGAAATGGATGAATATGGAATTAAACAGAAGCAGAAACTCAAAAACAAAAGCCAGTGTAAGCCCTAGAAATTCTCAGAAATCTTGGAAAAGCATTTTTGGCATAGAATAAAGTTAGCTTGAGTCAATCATATCTAAACCTCAAAAGCCAGGTTAATATCTCAGATGCAAATATTTTTTTTAAAACATTCTTTAAATTGCTCATTCCTATTATCTTGAGGCCTTTATATTCACACTATAGAACACATTAAAATATTTAAACTATTTTTCGTATTTTTGGATTTTTTTCAATTTGAAAAATCTAGAAAAATACAAAAAGGGAGTGAAAATCTCCCATAATTCCACCATTATGTACATTCATACACAAATTGAGAAGTAAAAAAATACCTCACTACATCTCCAATCTACTTTCCCACTGCAATAACATGTATCAGTTTTATCACATAAGTCCAGATTTGTTTCTATAATTATACGTTATATACTTTTCCTTTTTTCTTTCTAGAGAGGGAGTTGTCCTTGACTATTGTGCTGCATACTTGCTTCATTCACTTAACACATTATGAACACTTACTATCTTTCCAGGTAACATATCAAGTTACTTTACTTTCTTAAATGTTGCATAGTATTTCATTACATGAATTTATCATAATTTACCTAGTTCCCTATTGTCAGGCATTTATGCCTTTTCCAAATTTTTGCTATCATAAATAACATTATAGTGAACTCTGTAGGAGAGATTCCTAGGAGTGCAATTCCTGAGTCAAAGCACATGAGCATTTTAGTTATTTACAAATAATGCCAAATTGCCCTCCAAAATGCTATAAAAATTTACTAGTCAATTACAGAGTATAGGAGATTCCTTTTTCCCTACACCTTTATCAAATCTGGATTTATCAAATAGTTTTAAGTTGTGCTAATCAAATTGGCAAAAAAATTTTTCTTGGTTGATTTAATTTGCATTTCTCTGATTACTGATTTCTCTGAGGGGTTCAACATCTTTCTACATGCTTACTGGTCGTTTGTATTTCTTCTTCTGAACTGCATATTAATATCATTTTATTTTTAGTGGGTTGCCTTTTTCTTATTGATTTGTACGAGCTTTTATGTGTTATGAATACAATGCTTTATATTTTGTTTTGTAAATATTTTCTCTGAGTCCATGTAACAGGGACTTCTAGTTGTCTCCTAATATTTATTCTTCCTTTAAATCATCGTATAATTTAAATAAGCAAATGGCATGTGGGACACTGTCTCAGCATGGCCTGATGAGTGGTGCCACATCCACACCCAGGATCCGAACCGGGAAAACCCTGGGCCACTGAAGCGCAGCACACAAACTTAACCACTCGGCCACAGGGCCGGCCCCCATTTGATTTTTGTATATTAATCTTATGTCTTGCAACCTTGCTAAATTCATTTGTTCTAGTAGTTATTTTGTAGATTCCCTACATATTTTTACATAAATAATCATACCATCTGTAAATACAGTTTTACTTCTTCCTTCCCAATCTTTATGCCTTTTCTTTCTTTTTCTTGCCTGTTGTAATAGCTAGGTCTGCCAGGACAATATTGATATAAGTGGTGAAAGTGGGCATTCTTACCTTGTTCCCAGTCTCTGGGGTAAACAGTTTAGTCTTTCACCATTGATTATGATCTTCACTACACATATTTTATAGATGCTCTTTTCAGTTTGAGGAATTTTCTACTATTCCTACTTTGTTGAGAGTTTTTATTATGAATGAGTGCTGAATTTTGTCAAGTGCTTTCCCTGCATCTGCTGAAATCATTGTAGAGTTTTTTTCCTTTATTCTGTTAATATGGTGAATAACATTGTTTAACATTTGAAAATCAATCAAGCCTTGCATCCCTGAGACAAACTCTACTTGGTTGTGGTGTATTACCTTTTTCACATATTGCTGGATTCAATTTACTACTATTTAGTCAATGATTTTTGCATCTATATTCATGAGGATTACTGGTCTGTAATCTTCTTTTCTTCTTTTGAGGACAGTTTTTGATAACCAATTCAACTTTTTGTGTGTGTGTGTAAGGAAGATGGGCCCTGAGCTAACATCTGTGCCAATCTTCCTCTATTTTATGTGGGATGCTGCCACAGTGTGGCTTGAGGAGCAGTGTTAGGTCCACGCCCAGGATCCAAACCAGCGAACCCCAGGCCACCGAAGTGGAGTGCGTGAACTTAACCCACTACACCACCGGGCTGGCCCCTTAACTTCTTTAATAGACGTAGGGCTATTCATTTGGTTCTTATTTTGTGAATTTTGGCAAGTTGTGTTTTTCAAGAAATGAGTCTATTCCATTTATTTAATATTTGTTGTGTTCATTGACATAAGATCGTCCATAGTATTCTCTTGTTATCCTTTTAATATCCATAGACATTGAGATAATAGATATAATAGATAATATCTATAGATTCTGAGGTGACAATCTCTTTTTCATTGTTGATAGTTATGACTTGTGTTCTCTCTTTTCTTGATCAGTTTAGCTAGAGGTTTGTCAACTTTGCTCATCTTTTCAAAGAGCCAGTTTTATATGTGTTAATTTTCTCAATTGTCTATTTTCTATTTCATTGATTTCTACTCTTATTTTTATTATTTCTTTCCTTATCTTTTACTTTGAGTTTCCTTTCCTCTTCTTCTTCTATTTCTTATGGTGAAACCTCAGGTCATTGATTTTAGACCTTATGTCTTTTCTAATATTAGCATTTAAAGCTATACATTTCATTCTAATTCTGCTTTAGCTTCAGCCCATAAACTTTGATGTTGTATTTTCATTGTCACTCAGTTTAAAACATTTTCTAATTTTCCCTGTGATTTTTGTCTTTGATTCATGAATTATTTAGAAGTATGTCACTTTATTTTCAGCTATTTGAGGTTGTCCTAGTTAATCTATTGTTACTGATTTCTAACTTAATTCTGTTGTATTCAGAGAACATACTTTGGATGATTTCAATTCTTTTAAATTTATTGAGACTTGTTTTATGGCCCAGGATATCACCTATCTCAGCAAATGTACTACGTGCACTTGAAAATAATGTATATGCTGCAGTTGTTGGATGCCAGTTAGTTCAGGGTGGTTGATTATGTTGTTCAGATCATCTAAGTCTTTACTGATATTTGGTCTAGTTATTCTATCAATTTCTAAGATAGAGGTGTTAAAAATCCTACTATATTGCAGAATTGTCTGTTTCTCCCTTTAATTTCTGTCAATTTTTGCTTCATGTATTTTGAGGGTCTATCTTTACATAAAAACACATTTATATTTGATCTGTCTCCCTGATGAATTGTTCATCATTATGAAGCGGTCCTCTTTTTTTTTTTTTTTTGGGTGAGGAAAATTGGCCCCGAGCTAACATCTGTTGCCAATCTTCCTCTTTTTGCTTGAAGAAGATAGTCACTGAGCTAACATCTGTGCCAATCTTCCTCTATTTTATGTGGGGTGCCACCACAGTGTGGCTTGATGAGCAGTGCTAGGTCTGCACCTGGGATCCAAAACTGTGAACCCCAGGCCACTGAAGCAGAACATGCAAACTTAACCACTATGCCACCAGGCTAGTCACAGGTGAAGTGGCCCTCTTTATAATACTCTTTGTCTGAAAGTCTATTTTATCTGATATTAATAAAAAAACCATACCAGCCTTCTCATCCTTCATTTTTGCATGTTATATCTTTTTCCATCCGCTTAAGTGTCAACCTACACGTTCCCTATAGCCAGCCTAATAGGAGGAGTTTTATCTACTCTAGCAATCTCTGCCTTTGAACTGGAATTTTTAAGACCTTTTACAGGCATACCTTGGAGATATTGTGGATTTGGTTCCAGACCACTGCAATAAAGCAAGTTACACAAATTTTTTGGTTTCCCAGTGCATATAAAAGTTATGTCTACACTACACTGTAGTCTAGTAAGTGTGAAATAGTATTATGTTTAAAAAAAGTATTATATATCCCTTAGTTAAAAAATACTTTATTGTGGGGCTGGCCTGGTGGTGCAGTGGTTAAGTTCGCACGTTCCGCTTTGGTGGCCCAGGGTTTGCCAGTTTGGACCCCGGGTGCGGACCCACACACCACCCATTGAGCCATGCTGTGGCAGGCGTCCTACATATAAAGTAGAGGAAGATGGGCACGGATATTAGCTCAGGGCCAGCCTTCCTCAGCAAAAAGAAGAGGACTGGCAGAAGATGTTAGCTCAGGGCCAATCTTCCTCAAAAAAAACAAAAAACTTTATTGCTAAAAAATGCTAAACATCAACTGAGCCTTCAGTGATTTATAATCTTTTTGCTGGTGGAGGGTCTTGTAAAAAATGCAATATCTGCAAAGTACAATAAAACAATGTGCAATTAAACAAGGCATACCTGTATATATCATAATTGTATTGGTTGAATTTGGGTCAACCATTTTATTATTTGTTTTTTCTTTGTTTTATTTTTCATTCATTTCTTCTCCCTTTCCAGCATTCTTTTGATTATTTCTATCGTGTTGGTGATTACCCTAGAAACTACATGTATCCTTGATCCCTCAAAAATCGTATTAATCAATACCTTTACTGTAGTTTCCTTCTGCCTAAAGAACACTCTGCAGAGTTTCCTTTAGTGCTGATCTGCTGTGGCACATGCTCTCAATTTTGTGTTTACCTGAAATTGTCTTCATTTTGCCTTCATTCTTAATGGATCTTTTTGCCGGGCAGAGATTTCTAGGATTGCAGTTTTCTTTCACAGTATATTGAAAATGTGATTCCACTCTTTTCTCACTTCCATAGTTGCTCAGAAGTAAGCTATTAGTCTAACTCAGCAGTCAGCAAATTGTGACCTCTGGATCAAATTGGGCCCAGCATGTGTTTTTGTAAAGTTTTAATGGAACATAGCCACAACCATTCATTTATATATTTATGTATTCTCTATGGTTGCTTTTGTGCTACAATGGCAGAATTGAGTGGTTAAACAGAGATCATATGGTATTGGCATAAAGACAAATAGACCAATGGACTAGAATAGAGAGACCCAGAAATAAACCCTCACATATATGATCAGATGGACGATTTTTGGCAAGGATGCCAAGACCATTCAATGGGGAAAGGATAGACTTTTCAACAAATGCCGCTGGTAAACTGGATATCCACATGCAAAAGAATGAAGTTGGACCCTTATCGTATGCCATATCCAAAAATTAACTCAAAATGGATTAAAGACCTCAATGTAAGACAGTTGTAAAACTATAAAATACCTGGAGGAAAACACAGTGGGAAAATTTCATGGCATTGGACTTGGCAATGATTTCTTGGATATGACACTAACAGCAGAGGGAACAAAAGCAAAAATAGACAAATGGCACCCTGTCAAACTTAAAAATTTCTGTGCATCAAAAGACACAATCAACAAAGTGATTTTGAGTAAAATATTAGCTCCATTAATTACTGTGTGACCTTGAACAAGTTACTTATCCTCTCCAAGCCTAAGTTTCCTGATCTTTAAAATGATGACAATAGCACTTTCATCAAGATTGTTGTATGGCATAAAAATAAGTATGCAGTAAATATTAGTTCCTGTCCTTTTCTAAATTGCCTTCAAAGTCTATGCCATTGTTTTAAACATCTTCAGTGGTGAGAAGTCTTAATCTTTGATCATGATTGAATCACATACTCAACTAAAAGTTTTAGACTGTTAAAACTAAATTTAATGAATAAGATGAGTGATCAAGATAGTTTTTACTCTGAAAGGTGTTTTGCAGAAAGAACCCTATGAGTCTGAGCAACATCTTGATCACATCACTACTAGTTTACTTTTTGGAGAAATTCTCACAAAAGTTCTCAACATTTTTCAAATTTTATAAGTTACAATGATTGTTTGACCCGACTGATTATTTCTACCTGAACTGCATGCCACTGACATGCACATAATTTGAGAATATTAAAGTTGTCCACTGGACACTTTGATGACTTGCTTTTGGATCATATAAGAAACATGTTTTATTAGATATCACTATTGTCTTTAAAAAATGATTTTGTCCAATTTCCCTAGAAAGAGTAGAACCAACTATATGTGCCAAAACAATCACTAATTCTGGGCTCCTACAAACCACAAGAAAAACAATCCCATTGATACAGAGTCATACTTTACAGCATCTTTATAACGAGCTCAGGATAATGTCTTTAATGTCCATCTAATTTTTTCCTGCCACAATGTAAGTACATTCCCTCTTGTCCCATAGTCTGTTAATAAGAGAACAAGCACATCTATATTTACAAAGTCTTTGGCATCTGAAGCAGTTATTAAGTGACCCTTCATCTTTGCCTTCTCCAAATTAACCCAAATACTTTTGCTTTTACTTAATATGTTCTATCTTTTCCAAAACCCAAATCCTTACATGCAATATTAGGAAAATAACTTTTACATACTTTACAAGGATAATTAAGAAAAAACATAGAGTTAAAATTACAGTTATGTAAAACAGCAATATGATAAGTATAATACAAGTACGAATAATAAATGAAAACCCAGAAAAACTGTTGTTCATATATTAGTTCAACACCACGGTTCTACTTCTAGCATTCCAGAGCACAATAATCCTTACCAGGGGACTTTCCTTGCTGTGAGTTGCTTCTTCGCTCTCTGTATCTGGCTGGAGTGGATAAACCTGTGTCTTTACTAGGCTTGCTAGCAGGCCCCATTTCTGAAATTAGGAATCCCATCTGTTCTGAAGGCAAGATATTCTCAGGTGGATTGGTCTGGCATTTTATACTGGCATCCACCTAAAATATTAAACCCACTCATTATTCTGAATTTCCCCAAAATATCTACTAAAAGTTAAGATATTTTATGAGAGGAGTTCTATTATAGAAACATGATCTAACAAACATGCTTGTAAGGCTTTTCATCCTTATGAATGATACTATCTTTGATTTTGCTGAGCTAATCTCTATATTTGGTAGTAAGATGTATATATCCCCATATGCAAACCATTGAAATGTACATGGAGCTAAAACATTTACTTATGATCAGAGGAAGATTCACCATGAAGCTTGGTGATTTTTTTTTCTTTTGGTAAAATTCACACACAGAAAAATTTACAATTGGTTAGACCCCTATCTTCTTCCACTCCAACATCCCTTCCACCAGATTTCCCCTCCTGCTGGTGATATTGGAATGGCCATAGGCCATCCTGTTGGATGATGTCAGTGGGGCTGTGGACACTTTATTCTACTAATTTTGTATTCTTTGTCTTAAAAAGACCATCAAAATTGCATAAGCTACAGCCTTATAAAACCACATCTGCCCTGCTTATGAGATATGAGTTTCTTTCTTGAAGTTCCTAAGTTTCCTTTGGAATGTCAAATCCCTTCAACGAGGTGACCAACTTCTGAAATACCCTATTTCTTGATGAATTTATTTTAAAATACACTATATAATAAAATAAAGCTAGAAGTTAAAAACATAGCTTTCAAAAGTTGTGATGTTCAAATATATTTTTTAAAGACTAAGTAATCGTGTGAATGCAATTTTAAGGTATGAAATTGAATGTTTTGGATGTGACTCTGAAGGAACAAATTCAAATTCTATGTTCTTTTCAGAAGCTTATTTGACATATAACAGGCCTATCTTTGGGTCTATTGAATTTATAATATTATTTTAACATATAATATACTGGTTCTTAACAGTTGGTCTCAAAAAGAAAATGAGGTGACAGAAACCTTAAGACATTAGGATCTAAAATTAGTGCCAAAAAAGAATGCATTAAAAAGAAAACTGCCAAAAAGTTATCTTCTGGATCTCTAACAATAAAGATATTTTCAGTTCCATTAGAGAAAAAAAATCCAAAATGAAAAAATATATGTATCAGACTAAGATCAAGAAAAAAAATTAAAAGTAGACAAAAAATACTTATCAATTCACAAAAAGTGATTTTAATTTGGATGCACTTTTATTCAGAATCAAAGTTTATTCATTTTCTGGTCATAAACTATCAGCAATAAAGGAATTATTCTCTACCTTCAGAATACATCTCTCAAACTAGAGTCAGAGTTCTGCTTTAGGAATGCAGCCATTAGTAAGAAAATTCAATCACAGCATGCTCACAAGTCAAATTAGAATTCAATAATGCTCTAAGAAAGTAAGAAAAGACCTCCAACCATCTCCTTACGTCCATGCCACAAACGGCTAGAAAAGTCCTGATGTTATCTGGGAGATAAACCACCCCTCCTGAGTAGTGGAATTTAATCAGCTAGGCACACCCAGTCCATCCAAATTAAGACAGGAGGGATGCTCACGGGATGCTTTTAACATGAAAATAAGTCTTACACCACAATGCTCAGACTGCCTCTCTAGAGGTTGACTTCAGACAGTAACATAATGAAAGGATGCCTGGGAGTTAACGTTACCTCTTTCTGAATCTTTTGTGCAGAACCACTGGAGCATGAACCTTCTGGAAAGCATAATGAACTGGTATTAAACCCAAATAAAATCTGGACAAACTCGCCACTAGAACAGTCTTTAGCAAGAAGCACTATGTACTTTGAGCTTTATTAGGATTTTTTTCTTTGCCCCTTACCTGGTGTGTGCTGAACGGTAGCCCTTCCTGCACAAATACTACTGAAGTTGGAGATGGATTATGACTTAGCTGCTCCTTCAATTTGACACGAGCTTGTTGGATACCTGCAGATTCCTGCATTGTAGTATTTTCAACAGGCTGAGCTGTGTGGATGGTATAGATGTACTCAGGTGACTGTGGTAGAGAGCAGGTAATTGCTTGTTCTGTTCCGACCACAAAAGACGTAATATCTGAGCCTACAGGAGTAAGTGGCTCCAGCTGGCTAGCCTGACTTGTGGAAGATGGATTGCTGTTGTTTGAATTAGTTAGAATATGTTGGCCTCTGTTAGACTGAGATGTTGGGCACTGATTCTCAACAGGCTCCACCTTTACCATCTCCAATTTAGGGGAGGAATGCAATTCATCTACTATCTGAAAAACAGCCTCTAGGTTTACTTCTGTCTTTTTATTTTCATCAGTAGCACTGCAAGGCCAATTAGAAGGCAGAAATTCAACTGGATAGGAGGATTGCATTGGAGGATTCTGGGAAAAGAGAAAATAGGACTGTTTGGATAGAAAACCAAATATGAGATTAAGGAGGAAAGCAACAACATTTAGGCTGATGAACACTAAACATAAATAGATTAAACTTAAAGTTCACTAAAAAAACTTGAAAGCCAATCAACTTTTCAGCAGTGGTAGCTTCAATTCCATCGTTAACATTTACTTAGCAACTATTACATGTCAACCTCTATGCTAAGTTTAACACTGGAATGGACCAATAATTCTCAGGGTTAAAGTATACAAAATCAAAAAGCTATAGTACCCAAATAGCTATTTGCTGAGAAAATGTCTATATACCACATTCTTCCATAAAGGTTGACAGACAAAAACATCGCTTGTATCTATCATAGACTGTTTTAGGAATGTAGTAAGGAAATTTCAAACACAGGATGCTCACAAGTCCACCAATGCTTCTATAGATTCAGGGGGAGGTACTGATATTCTGTTCCAAATGATCTGGGAAAAAATGGATGGAATATGGAATGTCCTTTGGTTCCTGAGATTGTTTCTTTTTAATAATAAAACAATAGGTTAAAAATAGCTGTCACTTTTAAATTGATACTTTAAGATGTATTTTCTTATACATAGTACTTTGCACAGAGTAGACAATTACGTGTTTTGTGATCAATGATCTCAGGCTACGAATATAAAATACTGAAAAGTAATGATTAAATAAAACATGTAATGAGTTGATGCTGCCAAATGCAGAGCTTTGCACAGAGTTGATGTTGCCAAACACACTACAAAGATTGTGTCAATATTCTGAAGGACACTAACGCCAAACAATGTAAATTCAAATGGTTTAAGCATCAAGCTACTTTACCATAGCACCATTTATTGAGTTCTTACCACGTGCCAAGCACATGTAAAGTGTTTTACACACATTATTTCATTTATTCCTCATAAGAGGTCTACAAAATGTGATAATCTCCATTTCCACATGAAGAAACTGCAGTTCAAAGAAACTTCATAATTTATGCCAAGTCGTGATGAAATAACTGACAGAGTCAGGTTTCAAACCCAGGTTTGCCCGACTCCAGAGTTCTTCTCTTCACCATCACAATACACTGACCATCCATGCACACTCTCACCAACACCTACAGCGCAACTAAACTAAACTGCATTTATTTCCAGAATGGCATCTGAAATACTTTCACTTTTTTCCCACTTTAAAATTTTATGTCTACTTATCTCTATTTTCCTATAATGAACATGTTTTGTCTTTGTAGTAAGGAAAGGTCTTTAAAGATGTTTTAAATGATTTATTTAAAACATAAACATAATCAAGATATAAATACTGTCTGAGTACCTCCAGTATGATCCAGGTGAGAGAGTGTCTGGATCCACAAACGAGAGCACCTAATCTGTGGGATAGATGTGTCCCCCTAGTGAAGATGAACAGACTGCACTATCATGCTTGATGATATCTGCCACTAAAAATCCTGGGCGCGGACATGTCCCCTTGCTCTGAATCTGTACTCTTCAAACAACCATCTGATCATCATTTGACTTTCTATATAGATTTTCTCAAAAAAAAAAAGGAACATTATTTTGAGTATTGGAATACCACTAGTAAGATATTCTTTTATGAACAGAAATCATTTACATGGTATCAGAGGCAAACCATAATTCCAATCTTTAAACAATCATAGCGTAAAAACACAAAGCATGGAATTTAATCTTATCCTAGAAATAGCAGTTTGAAACATTAAATCAAAGCAACTGTTTCCTAATAAATAATGAGAAGATAATAGAAGTACAGGGTTCACAACATGGGGGCTAAAGGGAACCACCCCTTAAATTTCTCATTTTTGATATCACTTTTCCTTTAAAAAAAATAGTAATTATCTGTCATTGGGTGACTTACATACTTTTGGAGTTCATCTGGTATTAATTTTACCATGGAAGAGCCTAGAACAGCACTGTTCAAACTAACATTCAGCAATGATGGAAATGTTCTCTATCTGTGCTGTCCAATTTGGTACCACTAGCCATATGAGCTTATAGAGCACTTGAAATGTGGCTAGTATGACTGAGAAATGAACTTTAAATTTTATTTTAATTAAATTTAAATAGCCACACATGTCTAGTGCCTATTGTATTGGACAGTGCAGGCCTAGAAGAATCCTCAGACATCATTTATATCAACTCTCTTTCTTTAGAATTGAGAAAACTGAGGGCATAATCCACAGTTCACTTCTGGCTACTCATTAAGAAAAAATTATATTTTGAAATTCTTCAAGGCCAATAATATTGCACCTGATGCACAGAGTATGTCCATTGTTCTAAGACTCTTACCTGGAAGTAGTTGCAGTGTGCATAGGAGGAGGCAGTGGGAGTGACACAACTACTGAGAGCATCCATGTGGGTAGAAGGAGAGCAGCACTGTAGCACAGCTGGAACAAATTCAAACATAGAAAAGTCATCAACCAAAATAAACCTCTACAGCATTCAAGACTCTCCCCTCTTTCAACTTAGAAAGAAAAATTCCAAGAGCTTCCCTTTGTGGGTGCAAGAAAATGACTTTAGTCCAATTAGATGCTTTAGTCCAAATAATAGATGCTATTATTTGTTGAAAACAACAGGGTAATAATTTTAAGTCATTTAAGAGGGTCAGGTCTACTTTTAGAAATGATTTCTTTAGCACCTAACCATTGTTACCTTTCCTTTTTTTAAAAAGATTTTATTTTTCCTTTTTCTCCCAAAGCCCCCAGGTACATAGTTGTGTATTTTTAGTTATGGGTCCTTCTAGTTGTGGCATGTGGGATGCCGCCTCAGTGTGGCCTGATGAGCGGTGCCATGTCCGCGCCCAGGATTTGAGCCAGCGAAACCCTGGGCCGCTGCAGTGGAGTGCACGAACTTAACCCCTCGGCCACGGGGCTGGCCCCCCATTGTTACCTTTCTAACCAAACATTTATTCTTATTGAAAGTAATTTCCTTTTGCAGAAAATATCAGAACAAATTCGGAATTCCAAAAAAATTGTTTCAATCATTTTAATAGTAACAAACATTTGGAGGAGGCTGTGTTCTGGGATAAAATAAGTATGAAATACTCTCCAAACATTCCTACCATTACACAATGCGTCCAGTGAAACCTGTGCAAAAAATGTTTTAACTAAGTGGTTAGGCGTTCAGATCCTAGAGCCAGACTACCTGGCTTTGGAGCCCAGATGCAAAATTTTAATAGCCGTGTATAAACCTAAGCAAGGTTAAGCGATTTGGGCCGCAGTTTCTGCATTGTATTAGAATGGAGATAACAGTACCTCTTTAATATGTTTGTTGTGAGGAATGAATGAGTTAATATGCATAAAAGCACTCAGAATAGTACTGGCATACAGTAAGCAATCAATACATAAATAGCTACCATGCTATTATTTTAACTAACAAAGAAATACATTTTCCAGACTTTATAGTTAGGATACCATGAAAAGATAGAACTCTTTGTACTGGGATAGTTATACTCACAATGCAGTCTTAATAATAGGTTAACTCTCCTCTTTTCCAGAGACTCTCCAGACAAATGAGAATCCGTTATAACATCACACCTTTAGATTACACAGAGGGTGGTATATATCTAGCACCTACCATGTTCCAGGCACAGTACCAGGTGCTTTGCATATATTGCCTCATTCAATCCAAACAACAATTGAATGAAGTATTAACATAAAGCTCAGAGATGTTAAGATAATTTGCCAAAAAGTCACAAAGCTATTAGCAACAGAGGCAGTAAACAAACTCCAAAGCACATGTTCTTTAATAGACCCCAATACTTCCTTAATCCTTCCTTCTTCCTAAAACATCACATTTGAATTTTACTAGAACTCTATTTTCCTGAGTATCTTTAAGGTGTCTTCATTAGGAGGTGGCAACTTTCTCTTTTTATGTCCACATTTTTCATGTTTTGAGTGTGCTAACATATTAAATAATCTCATTCTGTAATCCTTTGAAAGCAAACTAGCCTAAAGATTGTAAAAATTCACTGAAATACTTCCCTATTTCTCCATTGACTACTGATTTTTAAAATGGCAGAGGTTCATAAAGGTATACTAGAAATAAAGATTTTCTTATTATATCATGCGCAATTTAAGGCATTAAATTTTCCACATGGAAGGAAAAATGTGAAATAGTGGACAGAATTATAGTTCAGATACAAAGATAAGGCTTGGTGTTTTCTGAATTATATCATTTTAATATTCCAGTGACTAAAAAAGCCAGATATTACTAAGATGGCAACATAAAATTCAAGCTCTTGTCACTTCCAATATAGGTTAGGCAAACAAGTGCTTACACTTTATCCTTGCAGATTATTCAAATATACTATTAAAATGTCTTGGATTTGAATTTGGTTCACAAATATCCTGGGAAATAAGCTAAATCCAAAAAGCAAAACACCAAAATGGGGTCTGCAGGGTTTGCCAAAACTCTGAAAAAAAAACTAGGACTTTTTTCTAGAGTTTTAACAGCTAAGGAAAACCTAGCCCCCTAGCGGCAGGAAAAGTCTGTCAGGAGCTGCAGGTTTTCACCCATCAGGGCACTATAAAACAGTGTTTTATTACAAATAAATCACCGAAAGGTATTAGCTTTATTTTTCTGATACGGCTATGTTCTGACTTCACTGGGTATACATTTTGAATAGTTGGTAAAAACAACAGAGAATGTATTAATGTATAGTCAATAGCTGATTTGGTATCTAAGGAAATAGCAAAATAGTGAACATCCTTTAAAGAGTCCAGTAACATATGGAAAGTAGAAAGGTACCTGCATGAAGAAAGGGAGGACTTGAACAGATAATCCAAAAAGATTCCTCAATGGCTATTTCCTTACCAGTGCAGTCCTACTTTGTACAGTCAACAAAATAGAATAAAGCCAGCATTAGTGAGCTTACTGACTATGAAAACCTGGCTGGTGTGTATTATGAAAGCTTTGTGAGAGCACTAACATTTATAAAACAGTTTATCACCACATCCTAAGACACATTCATCTGCGTACAGATTTTCCAGTGTCTTCCTGAAGGCAGTGTTCACTTAAGGTATTAAATTGCATGTAGAATAAAAAACTCGAAATAATGGACAGAATTCTATTTCAGATATAAATATGAGTTGATATTTTTAAAAACAATTCTGGTAATCAAAAAATACAGGATTACTAAACATTATCTCAAGGTAAAAATTTTCATTTCCACTACAGATTAGGAAAACAAATTCACACACTTAATCCTGTGGAGGTAACATAAATATATAATTTAAATGTTTTGGACTTGAATCTACTCCAGAGTAGTACAGTGTCAACAGTGAGAAGACGCCCAATATAAATACTCAAAAGGGAAAACATCTTAATAGCAAATTTAATTTCAAGATAAGTTACTGTAGCAACTAGAACCCCAACATCTCTTCATGTATAGTGAGGTAAAGAAAAGATCTTCTGAATGTATACACCCAAAAAGCAAAAGCAGAACAGATATTTGTGCATCCACGTTCAGAGCAGTATTATTCACAATAATCTAAAGGTGGAAGCAACCCAGTGTCTATCAACAGGTGAATGGATAAACCAAATGTGGTACATACATACAGTAGAAAATTATTCAGCATTAAGAAGAAAATTTTGACACATGCTGCACTATCAATGAACCTTGAAGATATTACGCTAAGTGAAATAAGCCAATCAAAAAAGGATAAATATTGTATAATTCTTCTTATATGAGGTTCTACAGTTGTCAAATTCCTCGAGACAGAAAGTAGAATTGTGGTTGCCAGGAGCTGGGGGGAAAGGGGAATGTGAAGTTAGTGCTTAATGGGTACGGAGTTTCAGTTGGGGAAGATGAAAACGTTCTGGAGACAAATGGTGGTGATGCCAGTACAATGTGAATGTATTTAATACCACAGAACTGTACACTTAAAAATGGTTAAAATGGTAAAGTCTATGTTATACATATTTCACCTCAACAAAAAGAAAGGCAAATATAATTTTGCTTTTGCGGAGTTTCTTCTGGTAGCTAAAGAAAATTCCTGGTGTATCTATGCCAAACCCCTCTTTCCATAAGAACAAAATCAAGCCTTTTCAGAGAAACTGACAAAACAGGCTACTTGAGCACAAGAGTAACAGCATTTGAAAGCTCTTATAAATCCAGATCCTATATTTGTTTATGTACATTATGTAGGATTAGAAGCCTAAAGATCAAACCTTTAGAATTTAAATGTACCTTAAAACAATAATAAGCAATCCTTTTGGCCTGAGTCAATTCAGAAAAATTGTTAAATGATACTATATTTTTCAGTAAAAAATAAAAATACCATATGTTACCTTGGGGGGAAGTGTATATTCTTACAAATTATTTAGCCTTTCAAGTGTTATATCTAGGCTCATTTGTAAGACAGCTTTTAAAATATTTTATCTTTTATATGTAAATAGTTTTAAATTTTATAAAGTCCATTGACATACATTAATTCATTTAATCCTTTACCCAAACTATTATCATCACTTTATAGAAAGAGAAATTGAGGCTGAGTAACATGAAATAATCCACCGAAGGTCACGTCAGATGATTAACTGCAAAGCTGAGACTAAAATTATTTCATTCTATTCAATAAATTGTTTCCTAAGGGCCCATCAGAGCCAAGAAGTATGCTAGGTGTAGGGGGATGCAGAAATGAATGAGAGGCAGCCCCACTCCTCGGAGGCCCCAGCTGAACCTCCCCCTCCAGCAGCTGGAGCATGTTGAGTCAATAACCCAGGGCAGTCCCACTCCCTCCAGCAACACAGAATGGTAGGCCCCTCCACCAATCTCTGTTGTCTGCTCTATCTGGGAATAACTAACTCTGGGGAAGAGATATACCAGGAAAGAGTCTCTCAAAAGAAAAACAAAACAAAACAAAAAGTCCCTCTTTGTACGAGAGGCAGGCAGGCAGCAGAGCACAGTGGCCAAAATAAACGACGCGCATCAGTTTGTCTGGGTCTGTTCCCTAGGCCTGCCTTGGTTGCCTAATCTATAAAATAAGAAAAATTACATCCTCTATCTTATAATGTGAGGATTAAATGAATTAATATTTGAAAAGTACTCAGGACAGATCACAGTGATTGCTATATAAATATTTGTTAAATAAAATATGAGATGAAGGACAGCTACAAATTGCTAATCATTGCTTTGAGCTTAAAATGTAACTAAAAAAAGGCAAAGTAGATTTTGAGTCAATTCAGCATTATAACATTAGTCAAAAGAAAACAATTCCTCAATACAGTACTCTTTATATACATGAATATGAATATATGAATATTCTTATGTATGTTCAGACATAGAGAATGAATACAACAAAAAAGTCTAAAATGAATTTTTTCATAAAAAAGGGAAATTACTTATAGGAGCATACTGCAAAAATAATATCAAAGGAAAACAACTGAATTCAAGATAAGGCAAGACTAAAGAGTCAACTAATACTGGATCTATAACATTTGTCCTTGAAGGAACGATAAGAATGGAAAAAATGTAAATGAGCTAGGCAGTGAAAGGAAAGAAATGATTCAGATGAGTCATTTTATGAGTCATTCTGATAACAATTTTTTAGTCTCAATGTTTGGCTCTACTAGAGAATTAGTAATTTATGAAATACTACAAAATTCAAAATTTACTGGGTTTATTATTTGAAGGCCAGAACCAAGTTTATTTTCAATATAACTAATTTTTAAATAAAGCCGGGTGTTGTTTTTTACTAAAATTTGATCCACACCTCAACTCACAGAGTTCACTTTGAAAGGATTCCAGTATGACCATTATTCTAAAATTAGGTACTTTCTTAAGACTTAGAGAACCTGATTTGGGAACGATTATCACCCTGCCTCTGAGAATGGTATTTTATTTAACTTTGGGAAAGTCATTTGCAATGCTCTTCATAAACAGGTACCCACTTAATATTGGTTAAATTGCTCACTACATTTTGCTTTCTTCACCTAAAATTTGGAGAAATCAAGTACTTGTACAGTATTTTTATGGCACTTTCTTTCCATATCAGGTCTTTTGTATTTAACAATATAACTTTTTGTTTATATAGTACTTCAGAATGTTCAAAGCAGAAACACTCTATGTTTCAAAAGTCATCACGAGATTTCTTATTCTCATAACCTCAGAAACTATAGTCATTTCAATTATCCCTATTAAAGAAAACAAAAATTCAGGTAACACAAGACTCTATTTCACATGCACTGTACATTATCAAAACATCAGCAGCACTTACTTGTTCTTTTAATGTCTCTTTCCTAGTCCTTACCTTGAACTCTTGGAGACAGCTTCCAATTTATAAATTCACATCCAAGCTAAGATAAAATATTTTTAAAACAACATATCCTAAATCACAATAACTTAACAAACTATTTCTATAACGAATGAATAATATTAACTATTTGTAGTGTTTCCTGGTACACAATACAGAAATGGTTCTCATGAAACTTAGAACTAGAAGTTTCCAAGAGGATTGTTTTGACCGTGGAATACGTTTTCCCATAGAAACAATATTCTACAGGCTAGTTTGGCTCCTAAACTAGACTGTAACCATCTGTACCTTAAGTGTAAGACAAACAGTAATACAGAACCTAACCAACAGATTTAATACGTCCATAGGAAAATGCCTCCAAAATTCCAAAATGGAAGGCCAAGCACATTTCTACATCTCTCTGCTGCAGTCCTTCCAAATTTCAACTAAAGCTTTTGAGTCTTTAGTAGTTTGAGGAGGGGGGTTAGGAAAGGAAAGAGAAAGGTTTATTGGTAAGAGGAGGCAAGGTAGGGGTTTTGTCCAGTTGATAGGCTACAGAATGTAAAGCAAGTATAAGGAAGACACAGACTGTCTCTCCCTATATATGTATATTCTATATACATGAAATGCAGCCAGAATTACAATATAGATAGCAATGCCTAATTTGTTTATTAAAATATTGGACTAAACTCCTCATTCATAAAAATCTGACCCTATTTGTTGCTATACATAAGACATATAACATGAAATTAGTCATCTTCTATTTTTAAAGATCACACAGATATTTTTGTTCTTCAAAGTAGGTGAAAATCTGGAAAAATACTAGGCCTCTCAAAAGCTGGAAAAATCCAGCTTTTTCTTTTTCTCAACCTTTTTTTTACCTTATTAGAAGATAGAAAAATTTTTTTACATTCTAATAGGCAAAATGATTAAAAATGCTAAACCATCCTTACTCCATATAATTCCTTCCTCTTTTCCAACTCCATCCACCAAAACAGTAGCAGTTCTAAAATCTAAAAGATCCAATCTAATTTGAACTCTGGTTTTATTATTTTAATATTATTAAACTTAAATGCTTTGGGAAAATAAGGCAATCCCTTTTACTGCTATATTTAGGTAGAATGCAATGAGTCAATAGTAAAAGAATACATTTGGATGTTACAAGCAGAAAATAGTGAATACTGTTACAAATAGAACAGTTACCAGATTTACAACTTTTACAACAAATTCTTTAATTCCTTTATCAAATTTACATTCCTTCTACTTATTTTAGCTTTTGATTCCATCCCGCCTGGGAGAAATGGTCTAACAAAACACCTCTAGAGATTTGCTTCCGTATCGACATAGCTGAGAAAATTAATATTCCAAGAGTCTTAATTCGTAGGGCAAAGGAATGCCCCTTTCTTCTCTCTCTGGTTTTTCCTGAAAGCCTTGACCCTTGCCTTATTTCTCCTGCCCCATTTCATCACTCTGTGTAAAGCACAGTACGTGATGAAACACACACCACCGCTATGGTGCTTCTGCAAAGTAGAAAATACATTTGAACGAAATGGTGAGGCTATTATCTTGCAAAAAATGTATTCCTCTGCAAAAAAAAGACACACACACACCCCCACCTGAGAAGCTAAACAGATGGTCACTATCATAAGGATGCCCAATTAATGGCTTGAGATCTACCAATACGTCTTCTAATGCCCTAGGCTGAGCTCTAGGTCAGCTGTCATTGCCAGGTTCTCCTTCTCTCTGCTACTACTCAGGGACTGCACTGTCAAACCACACCATCACATTTTCACTAAAAGAATATAATTTAGCTTTAAATGATGAGAGTATGCTCTTTTATTAAACTTCATTACTGACATACTAAAATGATTTCATTATAAGGTAATCTCACTCATAAAGGTAAAAAATATATATATATATGTATATAAACATTTAAAAAAAAAAAAAAAACTACTGCACCAGAGCAGAGTTATGGCAGGGTTCTGGTGTACTAAGTCTTAATTTTATTACTAGGACATGCTTTGAAGATACAAAAGTTTCACTAAAAATATACATCTTTATGCACCAACAGAATTTTCACAATCCTTAAGAACACAATGAAATTTTATATATTGCTTACAAATAGGTCCTGATGAGAAAGCTTTGACATTTCTTAGGTGCATATTGCTATTTTTATTTAAGCATGGAGAAATGCATTAAAAATATAGAAATGCTCATTATAAAGTACCTTAAGAGAAGTCACTGAACTTGAATTTCTCATACCTGTTGGATAGTAGGCTTGGGAGTACTGCGCTGAGGGTGTGTAGTTACTATATTTTTGGGAGGAGCTGACCATTGTTTGAGGACTTTGCTGAACGTGTACGGATGTGGCGCTGGGCTGCAGGGTATAGGTAACCTCAGTTGGAAACCTCTGCAGTACAGGAAATGGAACCCCTTTATCTGAAAAAGTTGGAGGTGTTTCCACTTGTCCTGGGTGCATTCCAAGGGAGTTCTGCCATGTTCTAGGAGGAATCGAGGTCCGATCTAAACCTTTCAGAGGGAAAGTACTGTGGTTGTGGGATGAAGTTGATACGTAGGAGTAAGGAGACAAACCATCTCGCCGGAATGACCGGTGGAATTGTCCTACAGCCACTGGTCCTGCATAAAAGAGGAAGAACACATTTACTAATTTTACATTACACCGCTGGACGCAGCAAACCAAAAGTCGTAAAGTAAACTCTACTCTTCACCTATGAAGATGTTAGGTTCTCAGCCATTTTTAACACAACATAAAGGTAGTTTTGATAAAAACAAGTTAGGATACCAGAATATGAGATTACACATATAATGCTGAAAAAATAATTAAATAAACTTGTGTTTGGTTCTCAATATGACTGTCTTGAGAGACAAAGTGGCCAAACTCTAATGTTAAATCAAATATTCAATGTTAAAAGTCTTTTATAGATGATTCAGTCATCTTACCTTTTACCTCAATTGATTTACCCAGATTTTTCCAATCTGTAAGCTACTTCCTAGAAGTTTTAGAAATTCCATTCAGTTTTTCAAATCATTTAAGAATCTTAATAAGAGGCATGAAAATAAGCACTCAACCATACATAAAAGAAATGTGTGGAACAAATAAGAATTATGACACAAACCAAAAACAGATTCTTTGCTCTCTTTCTATTTTTTTCTTAATGACAATCTTTGTAGAAAAGTCAGGCTTGAAAACTCTGACTTAGTTCTCTTCTTCATTACTCAAATCAATCAATAATTCTCTGTGGTCGTCTTTTCTTCAGTGTATCTCTAGCAGTGTCCCTTTCTAGATATCAGTGGCTCTCAAACATTGATTTACATCTCAATTACCTGGAGAGTTTGTTAAAAATTCACATACTTGGTCCCAGAGATTCTGATATTTGCTTTCTCTTATCTAGCAAGGCAGAAAGAAATTAAAAAGTGGAGATGAGGAAGAGAGAGAAAAGGGCAATACTATGTAATGAGGAAAAGGAAACTACAAATGTTGCAAGCTGGACTTATTTTACAGACTGTGGCTCTTGAATATAAAGAAAGCTAACCTAATTTATTCCTAGGGAGAACTTTATGTATTAAATTATGTGGTTCACAAATTCCTTTCAATTTGTTTTATTAAACTAATCCAGAGGAGAAAGTCTAATTTATGTGCTACTAATCTGTTAAACTACAAAATGAAAGACGGCACTCAAACACCTACTTTCCCAAATATTTAAACTGTAAATCGATTCAACATGTTACACATCTTTCATTCTATTTCTATGGTGTTTAATTTCCTCTAAAGCATTAGGGAGTGCTCCTAACCACTTCCGGTTTGGCACTGCCTGATTCAAATCAATTTTTGCTCAAGCAAACTCTTAAAAATAAAAATTTTAAAAAAAGAATAAAGCACTAACATCACAAATAAACAAATCATACAAACATACATACACACATTCTGGAACCCTGGAAATCAAGAGCTTTAAATCTAATGGGAAAAAAATCTTAGTTCAGAAGATCGAATGTATTCAAATGATATATCTGTTAAAAACTACTCTTCCTTTTTTCCTTTAAAGTACAAAAAATCATTTTTATGCTACTTGACTAGCAATTCATACGTATCCACACTTTGAACTCACCACTGACAATCCTTTGTTTTAAGATCTAAAGAAACATTTTTTGGTTTTCACAACAGGTGTCTCTGAGGTCCCAAACTACCCACCACTTCATTTTTCCCTGGATGCTTTACATGCTAAAACTACATATTGCTATGGCGTGCAAGAGCTCACTCACTAATCCTTCTTCTTCCCTCTACTGGGTTAAGCTGTGGATGAATTTTCAGATTGTTAATAACTTAAGCATCTAATTAAAGAATTCTCTACCTTGGTTTCTCAAATCTGGTTTATATCTGAGTTAAAATATAAATTCTACTTCTATCATGATAACCTCTGACTGATGGCCAAACATTTACACACTTTATGCTAACATAAGAACACTGTTAGGACTCGAAGGGCATTCCTTTAAATTTGTATTTTAAAATAAAAAACTAAAACATGTTCAACTCTTATTTATTCTTCTGATTAAGAGTTACCTCATAAGGTTCTATTCTGACCAATTTTACAGAACATCACCTGTATGTCTTCAGAACATCTTTAAGATGTATTTGGCAAAGTTTAAACCCAGAACTCTGGAAATGTAAGGCAGGATGGCTTCCTGTTTTTAAAGATTCTACTCCTTTTACATAAGCGAATCGGAGCTGATCAATCCCCAGGAAAGAACTTGCCTCTTGCCCAAAACTTGCCACTTGAGAACTTGGTATCCCCAGGCAAAGAGAGATTATCTACTGCTCAGACTTGTTACTTAGTTTAGAAAGTTTTAACAAATGTCGTAAAATAAATTGCTACTAAAAACAAAATAACAAAAGTGGACAAACAAAAAAAGGGAAAACATGTGATCCTTACATTTCTTACCAAGTACATTCTCGAAAGGTGAACAAGACAGCTGGCTCAATGGATCTAGATAAGAGAACTACGTCCTAAAACAGAAGATTCTACTGTAAAAGAGACAGAAGTATTCAAACCTTAAGCTGAAGTAGAACACAGAAAACAAAATGGAAACTAAGAAGCAGCAGCGTAGTCTGGCCTATCACCAAGGCAAGATGCAAGCAGAATAAAAATTGAGGAAAAACAGGAGATCCCAGGATTTAGAACACGGAATTAAAGCAAACAAAATTGGGCCAGTATTCTTGAACTTAAAATTGCACTCCACCCAAACCAGTAACACAATTCCCTAGTGAACCAAGCCTACGGTGTAGACAATCCACACCTGACACACCTCCTACATATACCAATAGGTAGAATGGCAAAAAACAGGACATGCATGAAAACTACAATAATCTAGGTATCTATAGATTAATGTATTATCTATACTGAAAAAGTATGAATTAGATTTACAATATTTTAATAAATAATCTTTAAAATGCTGACCAACTGAACTATCAATGAAGAAAATCAGAACCTAGATAACCCCTGTATTTCCTTTATTAAAATGGACTGTGTCCTTAGAACACAACTGGGTTTAAGATAGGTGAAGGAAAAAGAAAATCAGAGAAGAGAAAAAAGCGAGCAAGAGTTGATTTTTATGTATGCATATACGCATGTTTCTTTGTTTGAGGTGGTTATTCTATTTCCCCCAAGAACATATTTTCCAGTCTTTTCTCCTTATGCCCACCAGATACACAACGTGAAAAACAAATATCCATGTCAGAGATTCTGCCAAATATACGCCATGGTATTGTCTCCATTGCCTTTCCCCATTTGATTCCCCAGCAAAATCAATGGTCATCCATCACACGGAAGTGGCTTAATATTCCTTTAGAATTCCTTTAGAACATTCCTATGCCACTGCTATTTTTCCAACTTGTTACTAGAACTCCAACCTAATCCCTTATCTTCTAAACTCCACAGAAACACAACCTAATCCCTTATCTTCTAAATTCCAAATGAACAAAGTGTTACTTCATTCCTAACCCTGGGCCTCGGTTAAAGTGAACAGAGTGTTACTTTTATTTGTATATTTAAAAGGTTTCCCATAAAACTGAAAAAAAACCCAGACATTTTTCTGTTAAATCCATGTTAACATACTGAAAATGTTTCTATTACTCTCCTAGTTGAAGGCAAAGAACGAATTCTCATTATTATATCCTGTTGCTTTCTTCGTATATTGCTTCATATCATGGACTCTTTAAACAGAGAAAGGGAGTATTGCCGCCCTCACCTTCCTGGGAGGAGGGGAAGAACATCAGAAAGCAAGTTAATAAAATAATTTTCTATGACAGAGAGTTTTTCCACTTTTAGTAAATACAGGTTTATACATACAAAGTTTTTTCAAAACTGAAATATTGTAGCCAATAGTGAAAAATTCAAAGGCTGTAAATGTGAACTAAAATTCTTAACTAAAACTTGACAGCTGTAAAGAAAATCATCTTTGCCTTATGTTTGTCTAACCATAACACCTTAAGAAGGCATCAGCTGTAATTAGCTACAGTGAAAGAAATGTTTAGCCAATTCATTCTATATAGGAACAATATCTGGTAAAAATAAAGAATATGATTATATTTTTGATCTTAAGATATATAAATAATGTCTGTCATTCTATACATTACTTGGAACCTAAAACATGATTATTGTCGGGACACTTCTTCCGAGATTTCTTAGATGTGTCAATGGGTGGAAGGTGGCATGTCTCAAGGACAAACTTCCACTTCAGGTACCTTGTTCACTTTCCTTTGGTTGGTAGACACTTCCTAAGTTTTCTTCGCTGTGACTGTGTTCCTTCCTACCTTGACCTTCACCACGTTCTCACTCCCTATGGTAACTCTGTTCTGCTGTCCATTAGGGCAAAGGAGACTCTTCTGTGTTTCCTCCAGACCCAGCGCTTCGACAGAGAGCTACTTACTCTAGATGTTCCAAGCGGAGACACTGGGTCTCAAGGAGGCAATGGCTATGGAGGCTTGGAGCTCAGGAAGGGCCCGGGAAGAACAGAAAGGAAGCTGATGAAGGTCCCTTTGGCTGCTCGTGCACATGGAAGGAACTAAGTGCTTATGGACTCTTTCCAGAGGAGGTACTGGCGGAAAGGGGGTGCCGGTGCCAGTGAGAACCATGGGGGTGACGTGAGCTATTTCCCGGGCAGCACGTGGGGCCCGGGCGTACTCCGGATGCCTCAAAGGTGAGGAGGTGCGACAATGCCCTGTGAATGGCGTTTGCTCCCTGACGCCCGTGTGCCCTGCGATGGCGGGGGCCGTGGAGGCCCAGTGGGACTCACCGTGCGGCTCGGGCCGGGGCCCCGCGGGCGGCGGCGCCGGCTCCTGGTGCTGCAGCGGGGAGGTGGAGGCCGAGGCGGAGGCGGAGGCCGACGTGATGAGCAGCCTCTGGAAGCGGTTGGGCGGGCGGCAGGGCACCTCCAGGCCGGCCGCCAGCTTGGCCTTGTTGGCGCTGGTGAGCCTCTTGAGGTGCACGAGCAGTTGCGGCTGGTCGCGGCGGAAGTGCGGGCTGTGGAAGTGGTGGAGCGGCCCGTCGCCCGCCGGCCCGCCGCCCCCCGGCCCCGGCCCGGGCCCCGCCGCGCCCGGCCCGCCCAGCACCACCTTGCGGAAGCCGTAGAGGTTGAGCTGGCGGATGAAGCTGGTGAAGTTGGTGGTTTTGAAGAGCTCGGGCTCAGCCCCGGAGCCCCCGACGCCGCCGCCGCCGCCGCCGGCCCCCGCCCCGGGCGGGCTGAGCAGCTCGGCCTCGAAGAGAGGCTGATCGATGAGCAGCCCCTCGCCGCGGCCGTCCCAGCGGATGGAGCGGTACCGGGGGCTGTTCACCAACCGCCACAGCTTGGCGGGGAAGTTGTTGGGGTTGATAGGGGTGGAGAGCAGCGCCTCCTCCATCGCCCCCGCCCGGGCCCTGGGCCTCGCCCCGCCGAGCCTGGCTCTCCCACCCCGTTCTCGATCCCCCCAGCCTTCGCTCGGCCCTGCCCCCTCCTGCCAGCGCCCGGCCGCCGCGGACCCGGGGACGGTTGGCGCACGAGCCCCCGCCTTGCCTTCCGGCGCGGCCAATGGGGCCTCGAGTTCCCGCCGCGCGGCCGGACGCAGCGCCAGCCGACCCGCCCCCTCGGCGCCGCGCGCCCGGCCCGCCCGACGCCGCGTCGCCCGGGCGTGTGCAGCGGCGCGGGACGCGGCGGGAGCCGGCCCGCTCCCCGGGCGCCTGCAACCGCCGGGCGAGGGCTGCGAGTGCTGTCCCCCGCGGGGAGAGAAGTCCTGCAAAGAGAGAAGGCCGATTATCCACCGCGGAACACTAAGATCCCGGTAGCTCACCGCACCCAGCGTGTGGGACGTGGAATTCAGACAGGGAGTGATACGAAGCCAGTCGTTCCTGAGAACAAAGGGCCTAACTCCCGCAGTACTGACAGTTGACTTGCTCGCCTCTCCAAATAAAAATGGTGTTTACTCAAAAAATAAACATGTTTGAGTAAACAAATTCACCTTTTAGATGGTAGCATTTTATATATTTTTAAATATACCCTTTAAGCCAGTATTTTGCTCAGGACCGTTTACTCAAGGGATGAGAACTGAGGTGCCTATGAGGAGGGAATCAGGAGGATACAGGGACAAGCTGGGGAAACTTTAGACATAAAGAGAAATAAACCTCACACGAAAGGGGACAGAATTCTATAGTATCCATAAGGATAAGTCCCTATCTAATCAATAAAGAAGAATATGACAGGAGCTGTGCTGATAAAAACAGAGGGCTATTAAAAAAATGGAAACGGTTGGAAGGGGTGTAACGTTTTGGTTCTTGTTTATGGTAAAATGAGCATTGTTTTCTTAGAAATTAAAATCAATAAAAAGACCCAACAAAGCAGCACTAATATAGAGATTTTATTTAAACTGTATTGAGTTTTTACAGCACATTGCATGTTTGTCACAACGCAGCTGCACAGTTTGGATTTTTGGCCACATCATGTCACTTACACCCACAAGAGCTCTGAAAGGAGTATTTGATGAATGCATCTGAGCCTAGAGCCCAGAGACTCTCTCCAAGGCCATGCAGTATGTTCACTGATGGGACAGTCCCTCAAAACAGCCACACAAAGTAGACAGATACAGTCTCCTCAAATGTTACTAATCTTGCTCCCCCTGAAAATGGGCGGAGTGAAGTGCAGTGAAAGTCAAATTAATTAAAAAGCCACTCACAACTGGCAGTAAATTTTAATGATTGAGAAAATGCCTAGAAGAATTTTACATATCAGACAAGGAATAGTTTGTTACTTTTTCAATGATCTTAGGAATTTCCCAGACACAAAATCTTCATTATTCAACTCCATTTAAACGAAAAAAAGTTCTGCTAGGCTGACCTAAATATGCCAAAACTTTTTAGGTTACATCCATGGCAAGTATAAAAGCACAGATGATTCTCTGTAGGACTGAAGAAAAAGTCAGGACAAATAACAATTCTTGTTCTAAATGCAGATCCTAGTTATTTTCAAACGAAAAAATTTTTTTCTAGGAAGTAACATGAAAGTAGCAGTTAGACAGACAGCTACCATAGTTTTAAAACAGGATAAGCCTAAGTGTAATTTACGTTTTATACACCAACGAATTAAGGAAAATGTATAAAGGAAATCCTAGTGGTTTCATCATAGGTCAAGGAGACTGTATCTGTTCCAACCATGACACACGGCTATATCGCTGTATCTTTTGGTTAAGTGCCACTGGTACATATTAAGATGAAAAAGAACAAAACAAAAAAAACAATGTTTGGTCCAAATGGACACATTTTCTCTCCCAATTTTGGTATCAAGGCTTTATTCTCTTCTGTTTGGGTTCCATTGTTAAGTGCACAGAAGTAGACAGCAGCATTTGTACTGAAACCCTCACATACCAAACAGCATATTCTAGGAGGTAAAAACCAAACACTAAATTCTACCCTCAGGGTGTCAAGTGTTCAGGATAAGAAGCAGTGTGACCCAGAGGAGGCAGCAGCCAGGGGAAAGACAACATGAGGGAAGTGGGCAATGGAACATATCAAAAAAAAAACCCATTGTTTTATTTTCATGCCAGGAGAGGATCAAGGTATAGCTCCTGTGTTAGCACCAGGACAACTAGGAAAAGTCAGGCGCAAAGGGTAGGGCACAATCTGCAAAGATTTCACAAGGATCATTTCTGTTTTTCCCTTCTCATTCTTCACAGTGCATACCTCAAGAGCTGCCACTGAGTAACAGAGACTACTGCCTTCACACCTCAAAATAACTGACTTTTGCCAGGACTGAACATCAGCAGAGTTCTCCTCTGCTCCCAAAAATGTCTCACTCCCTAGAACTGTCCCCCTAAACTGAATATTCACTGATGCTGGCCGATGAGCCAAGTGAAAAATACAGCAAAAGCTCCACTTGCTGAACCAGTCTTTAAACCAAACTCCACAGAAAGACAGAACTAATGCAACTAGAGGGAGTGCCTCTAAAGACTGAGCCTTCATGCACAGACACAGAGCACAGAGGTACAGGGTAGAGTTCATTTCAGTAGGATAGGAATTCCTATCTTATATACTATAATCTGCTTTTTTCAAAGTGGAGGAGAGATGGATCTGGTTTTCACTTGGAGTTTGGTTATACATATGCCTTTCTATTGCTGTTTGGGGCACGCATCACCAGGCAGTATCTATGAAATCATCATCTTGTGACCCCCCAGGAGAAAGAAGCTGGAGTCACCAACTCAACATTAAGCTTCTCGACTCCAGGTCTGGACCAGGACCATTACCCCAAGGTGAGGGTCTCACCAGTAGAGGACCTCTTGCCAAATTGGAATTCCTCTGCTCCAGTCTCATGGTACCAAGGAGGATTTCTCAAGACGGTATCTTTGAGCTCTGTGATTTCATGAGCCACACCAAGGAACCTTCAAAACTACACCTGAAGCATATCCTCCCTTCAAACCTGCTAAAATTGAACAAGTCGTCTCCTCTGGCATTCAACTGGAAGCTGTAGCAATGGGTTTCTTCAGATGTTGGCTCATGAGTTCCCTGGCACGAGACACTTGGATGTGTTCGTAACATGAGTTACAGACGAGAACTGGGTCATAGAGTTGTTGATCAGGAATGGGCAACTTCAGGTGGCAGCAGGTAGCACAAAATACATTCCCACAATTTCTGCCAAAACACAAAGAGGGAAGAGTTCATCAGAAATGCCAAAATACTGAGAATGAATGACACTCCAAAAGGCCTTACATGAATGAGTAAATAAAAAAGTTGAGAGAAAACAAAAATAGTTCCTATAAATATGTCTCCATTTTCAGATTAATTCAATTTAGTTCATATATATGTACCTCATTGCTTTACAAGCCGTACCAAATCATATAAAACATCTTACCTGCAATGGTGTCTTCGTTTGGCCAACCAGAATTCACAGTCACAGTTATAGCAATGTGATGCCATATGGTCTGGAACCCAGCGAGTCACCTAACAGAAATCACAAGGGAAAATTCCAGGTCCTTGCCAATGAAGTGAAGAGCAACATTGCAAGAAGGAAAGCATCCCAGGAGAAAACAACAAGGCTTGTCTTTAGAGTTGGCGACTACTTGCCTACGAAGAAAACACTTATCTAGGGGGAGAGCTCAGTCTATAGCATGTCACCCATCTCTGAGAAATAGGAGAACTCACTGGCTCACAGAAGTTCCCACCACATATTTGCCTGGACATACCTCAGTCTCTTTCTTATCAACAGGTTCCCAGCTTGCTTCTGAAAGGCAGTCTTCACTGTGATCAGAACCAAAATCTTCTGTATCACTGCCATCTGACTCCTTCAAACATGTCTGAAGAAAAGGCAAAAATGTCAACATCATCTTCATCATCACTAACATTTGTTTCCTATGTGTCAGGCATTGTTCTAAGTGCATTACATGCGTGAACTTCTTTAATTCCTCATGACAATCTTATGATGTGTGCCGTTATCATCCCCATTTTACAAATAAGGAAACTAAGCCGCAGAGAAAGTTAAGAGCTGATAAGTAGTAAACCTGGGATTTGAACCTAGTGTTCTGGCTTCAGATCCATGCTCTTAACCAATATGCTATATCACAGCATGGAAAGAGTATTTCTCCTGTTACAATCTAAACCAGGGGTTCGCAAACTACAGCCCACACGCCAAATCTAGCCCACTACCTGTTGTTGTAAATCAAATTTTAGTGGAAGACAGCCAGACTCCTTTATTCGCATATTGTCTATGGCTGGTTTTGTGCTACAACAGCAAAGCCGAGTGGCTGTGACAGAGACTATACGTCTCACAAAGCCTAAAGTATTTACTATCCGGCCCTTTACCAAAAAAGTTTGCTGACTCCTGTTCTAAATCATCACCCCGAATAGTAAAAAGTTGTTAGCCCTGGCCATCCCATCCCAGCAAGTGGGCAGCAGGCAAGTGGGAATGTCTTAATAGGAGGACAGGAAGTGCTTATGTGGATGAAAGGATATTACTGTCAAGAAGCTGACTCCTAGAAGCTCCCCAGGGACTGCTGTGCCAGACCTGGGGCCTCCAACCACAGCGAAGCCTGGATGGTCCTCATCATCTCTCATCTAGGTTATTCCGAAACATCCTAACCAGCCTCCCAACCCGGGTTTCAACGGCCTCATCCTCTTGACACACTATCGCCAGAGTAATATTCTTAAAATACAAACCTGATCGTGTTACTCACTGGCCAAAAATTTTATTGCCTTGAGTGTAGAATCCAAACAAGAAGGGCACTCAAGCTGACCCTTACCTCCCACTGCAATACCCAACTCCCTCCCTCACGGTCCCAGCATGAGAGTATATGCACATGCACACACCCTACCTGCTTTGTGCAAGCCATTATGTTAGAGTACCTACTGCTTCCATGCTTCTGCAAATGACATTTCCTTTTCACTGTCTACCTAACTAAACATGACACATTCCTCAGCACTCAGCTCAAGCATTATCTTCTCAGGAAAACCTTCCCTGACCTTTCACTCCACCCTGGCCCCCAACACCTCATGCTTCCCTCAATCACAACACTTAAGAACATCATTCTAATTGTTTGCTTGTCTCTCCCAGTAGACTGTGAGCTCCTTGAGAGCAGAGACTATGTCTTTCATCCTACAGCCCAACCACCTAACTCAGTGTCATACAGCAAGGACCCAATGAATGAATGTTGAATGGATGGAAGGTTGGACAGACAGAATAAATGAATGGATGAATGGCAGTGGGTGAATACTTACAAAATCATCCTCATAGTCCATGGGGGGCTCTGCTGGAGGGGCGCAGCAGTGACGGATATCCAGCCTCATCTGAAGCTCACGCACCTGTCGACGTAGCTGCTCCACCTCTTGCTTGTACCCTGCTTCAATCTGCCGTAATCGATGCTGGATCACATCCGTGGGAAAGGGGAGTCCATCATCATCCAGGTAGAGAGGAGGCACTGGAGAAGGGCAGCTCAGTGGAACAGGCTTTGTGTTGGAGACCTGCTTTGGGTGACCAGACAACCACATCCGGTTGTTTTTCCCTCCTGGACCAGTACAGTGTCCATTGGAATGACTAGAACAGACTGGTGACTTCACCCCTTCTCTCTGAGCCCACTGGCCCCCAAAGCAGGGCCCCACTGCACGCATCTGCTTACTGCTTGACCTTTTGCTACAACAGCCATAGGAAAGCAGCCGCCGAGGGGTGGTCTCCCCACTCGGGAATGAAGTCACCATCCCTTGGAAGCTGTCCCAGTTGGACCCTAAAAAAGAGTACTCACTTATCTGGCTCTGAGAAATTGGCTTTCGGGCCAATTCCAATGGCACTTTCCCAAAGTGAGGATTTTCCAATAACTGCCCATTTCTATTATTCCCTCTTTTGCCAGTGTCTTCCTCCCCATGAATCAGATCTGGCACAGAACTGGGTTTTTCCTGGTGGGAGATACTTGCTACAGACCCTGGGGAATCTTGGCTGAGGAAGTCAGTGCTTGGGTCCAGAGGAGTTTGGCAGGTAGTGCTCGGTGGGTCACAAAGGGTGCCCAAACTGTGATTTGGAGCACATCTGGAAGGCACACCTAGCACAGAGTCTAGGTGGGCCTGTTGTGGGGTGCCTGCAAGGGAGTCCCGGAAAGACTCAGGGAAATCACAAATTCCATCACACTTGCTGGAAATGACTTTAGAGAGTGTGCCGACAGCTTCTTTTTCAGGACAATGTTCAGGTGGCTCCTCTGTGCCATCTAAAGTCCTACCCAGCTCATTCTGGGCACAAAGGTCTGGAGCTGGTGCCTTAGTCTCTTCCAGGACTTTAATCCCAGGATCAGAGGTGTTGCTCTTCATTTTCTGGGGCACTGCAGTATTAAGCAGTTTGTAACTTGGAGAACAGCTTTTGTGACTCTTGAAAGGTTTACTGTTCAAGTAGTCTTTCTGGCTGCTGGGCAGAGGGGGAAGAAGACTCATTTCTGCTACAGGCTGCTGAGGACCTCCTACCCCAGATTCCACAAAGGTTGCCTCTGATCCCTCGGGATTGCTGTGCCAGGGCTCCAGGCCTACTCTGGCCTCCTGACAGTGGTTATTCAGATTAGGGTCACTGGATGTGCGAGTCAGGGGGCTGCTTGTGTCACAGGCAGAAAGAAGATCATCCATAGATCTGGTTTTAGGTAACCTGGAATGACAAACACAATACCTCCAGGTCAGAAAATGGGAGCCACCTCCAATACATAGACTCAGGTCATCAAAGCAATTATCAAAACCAGAGTTCACAAGCCCTAACAACAATTAAGATTACAAAATACCAAGGTTCACTGCAACAAGGCTACTCTGCAAAAAGTGTGGGACATGAACCCTGGCCTCAAAACCCAGGATCTGCCCTCAGCTTTTATCAGTCCTCACCCTCCACAATCTCACTGGGCAATCTCAACCCTGGTTTCAACTACCTTCTATGCTGATGCCTTCTAAATGTACTGTTGCAGCTAGGAACACACCTAAGCCTCAAGCCTAATGTCCCTCTGCCTCTATCACACATGGCAGGACAGAAAGAAGATGGGTTTTGGAGCTGGACGATATTAGCTCTCTCTGACACTGATTAGCTATGTGACTACAAGTCAGTTACCTAACCCCTCAGACACTTGATTTCCTCCCCTGTAAAATAATAATAAATTATACCTTGTAGAGATGCTATGAGGATCCAACAAAACATAGGCAACCAACCACAAACTTATTAGGACTACACTCAAAACTCCTCATTTTTACAACTTTCCCTATTATAAATTATTCCTAAACACAGCTTTTTACAACCACTTAACAGCAGCATGCTCCTCAGACTCCCATGTCACCATGGAAACTTCCCTAGTATACAGCACTCAAAGAGTTCTAGCGGCATTCCAGCACACCAAATGGGTAACAAACATCTTCAAGAATGACCGCCCTGATTTTTAATACAATTCGAAGACCTTAGAGCAACGAAAACTTCAGGGAAATTCCCCAGGAAACAGTGGAGACTTCACAGGACTCCTATTTTCAGATGCCTCAGTCCAATCCATACAGAAAAACCCCTAAAGGTAGAACAATACAGCTGATTCTTTTTCAAGGGTTTGGTTTTTGAAACTTGTAATGTTTTAAAAGTATTTTTGTGATTGATTTTACTTTCCGATCAATTTTGTGTGTGTGTGTGCGTGTGTGTGTGTGTGTGTGATATGAAATTCCAGGAAGGCAAGAGCAAGAGTCATGATTACAGTCTCTAGAGCCCCAAGGTCAAATCCCAGCTTGGCAAAGCTTTTAACTTTGTGACCTTAGCTTCTCTAAGCCTGAGTTCCCTCATCTATGGGAGAAAGGTAAGGAACCAACCCCTTAAAGCCATCAGGAGAATTAAAGGAAATAATCCATGTCAAAACACGTGGCTCAGTGCATCCCATATTATTGCACTTACTGCTTACTAGTTTATCTCCCTCTACGAAAGTGCCTTGAGGGCAGAACTGTGTCTTATTTGAATGCCCAGCACCTAGTGCAGGGCTACTCAAACAATTTGAGAAGTGAAAGAATGAGCTTAACCACATCAAGTTTCCACTGCTAGGTACCAATTGAATGAAATAGACCAGTGGAGTTCAATATTTGGTGTATATCAGGAACTCCTGTGGATCTTCTAGATACACAGACAACTAAGGCCCATTCAAGACCAGCTGAATGAGAATGGCCAAAAGTGAGACGTAGGTATCTGTATTTTTAAAAAGTACCACAGCTAACTTTGTTTTTTTTCCTTTTTTTGTTTTACTTATTACAGAAACTTCCAAACATGCTTAAGAAGTAGAGAGAAGAGTATGAAGAACTCCTGTGTAGTCTTCACCCGGATTCAAGGATATCGACAGTCTGCCATCCTCCACAGCTGACTTCTATGTGCATCAAAGGTTTAATTGACAACGCTAGGAGAGACAACAATGCTTGAGGAGTTTAGGACAAAGAGAGAACTCATCCAGCTAGGGTGTCAGGGAAGGCTACACACAGAGGGTAGGATTTGAGCTGGGTATAGAAGAATGTGTTGGACTTTAATGGAAGAAAAGAAAAGAGGGCAGGACATTTTTGATCTAGGGAAAGGTAGGACCAAAGGTAAGTCAGGTCAGCTGTTAAAGAAACTATTTCCTTTAAAACTTTTATACTACTTATTCCTCCAAATCCAGCGCTCCATCTTGAACTGCCTACAGCACACCTCCTCTTTGCTGTCAATATTTCAATCCCAACCTGCCTGAATCTCCTGTTTCTCCCCGAACTGAATTCTCAACTTTTCAGTGTCTATAGATGATACTAGCATTCTTTTGGTTTCTAAGCTCAGAGACTTGGGACGTGTCTTTGACTGGTCCTCTTTACTCTTTTCTTCCACCCTCCAACGTTCAATCAACTCTATAGCCTGATAATGACTTTTCTATAACATCTCTGAATTTAATCCCTTCTCTTTTCCAAGGACTCATCCCCTCATATCTGAATTACAACAGTGCTGGCTGGTCTCTGTGCCTCCAACTACCCTGCTCATTGATTAGTTCTCCAAAAATCCCATCATCACCAGTTCACAGTGACTTCCTACAATGACTTACTATTGACAACGGAACCAAAATAAATTCTTCAGTGTAATGCTTAAAGCCCTCAATGAACTAGCTGATATATTTTGTTTCTATTCCTCAAAATAGCCCCTTCCCAACCCCGGCCAGCTCCTGGTGTTTTTTTTTTTTTTTTTTCAAACTCTCGCTCATGTATCTAATTCCTTTGGACCTCTCTCCACTAACCTTGTTACGAAGCTCACAGCTCCCTTTATTTCATTTGTCTGTTCATTTAGGCATTTACTAAAGCACCTGTTATGTGTCAGGCCTTGAGCCAGACACTAAGGATACAAAAAGCCACGGTTCCTGCCTGGTATTCCATGAAAACTTCTCTGGGTAAACAGTCACCAAATGACCCCTTCTCACTTCTCATTTCTCCAACAGCTCTGAATCACATACATTCTTGTTTGCCTAGATGCTGACTTAGAATTGTTTTCTAGTTGTCATACATCTTCTCTTACAGCTTTTTACAAGTATCTTAAATAAGATCAATATCTTCTATTTCTTTGGTACAGCCCTTAAATCCTAGTATAGTACTAGGCAACCTGTAGGCATTAAAGAAACATTTATTGAATTGAAAAATTAGATATTGATTTAAGGCAACGATTATTAAATGGGTCACTGAACTTACTGAGAATCTGATAAAGTTATGGCCCCTCTCCCTGGAAAAGTCAACTTATGAATCTATACCCAAATTCTGCATAGTATAGAGAAGGAGAAAATCACAGAATTCCTGAAGCCTCTCCTTGGGCCCCTGAAAATGGACTCAGCTCCCAAGACTCTAAAACCAGTAATTTAGGGGGGTGGGTTTTTGTTTTCCTTTATAATATTCAACTAATAATATGTTATATTTTAACTTTAAAAAATCTTACACTAATAAACAAAGATCAAAATTTGAAATGTACATATCCTTTGAACCCAGTATTTGCATTTCTAGGAATTTATCTGGCAGAAATGCAAAGATCGATTGATTGATCTATCTCAAATGCAAAGATACACATAAAAGATAACTCTACTGAACTGTACACTTAAAAATGATTCAGATGATAAATATTATGTTACGTGTATTTTACAATTTTTTAAAAAGCATGCACACATAAGGATGTTAACCAAAGCACTCTCTGTAACGATTAAAAAAAAAGGAAATCACCTAACTGACCAATAGGAAACTGGTTATATAAATCATGATAACTTATCTTAAGAGAGGACCTTGAAAACACACAGAGTGCACTAGAGGCTAGCTACAAGTCCTGGGCCAAGTTTCTCCTTCAACTGACTAAAGAAGGTGCTTTTAAATAGCTCATAAAAGAAAGAGAACAGCATTTAGGCAAGACACAAAGCAGTTACTGGCTTCCTAGTGGAGAGAGGGAGAGCAAGATGGGCTCTTCTTACCTTTCCAGAGAGCGGCCGGAGAACTCCTGGCTCTGAGCCACTGGGGAAAGGTAAAGATCCATGTTCTCCTCCCCAAGTGTGCATGGAGACGATGCTGGCAAATAAACAGCTGTCCAGAGGTGCAGGGCCCGGACATGACACACAGGATGCAGGACCTAGGGAAGCAGCCCCATACTAGTGTTTTGTGAGATGTTCCAGGTCCCTCTTCCTTCCCTAAGCCTTTGGCCCTACATTCTCCCAACTGACTTCGCCTGTTCTCCCTACAGGTCTCCAAGCAGCACCTACAGGATAAGGGTTCGGACATACCATGTCTGAGCCAGGTGTGTAGAGGAAGTTATGAAAGTTCTTATTGCCAGCTCGCAGGAGAGCCCACACAGAGCAGGTCCGCTTGTAGATGTTGCGCTTCTCTCGCTCACAGGGGTTGTTGGCCAGGAACGTGCCATAGAGGCAAGAGTACGTGTGCTGCACCAGTTTTACCTAGAGGCCAAGATAGCTTGTAGCTGGGGCCTTGGCCAGCATCCCCCAACCCTGGTTACAGGCTTTGGGACTTACCAGGAATGCTTCATTAAACTCAAACAGGCAGGGGAACTGCTTGAGCAACTGATGAACAGAATCAAGCCACTGGAGGAACACAGGGCATTGCTCATTTTGGTCCTCTGCATTCTCCTGGTGGCCACAGCGATCTCCAAACTTGTGTCCAAAATCCAGCCAGTCAGACTCTACTAATACTTGGAAGCCCTACAAAGAAGACAGAGTTCAAGCACAGGGCCTCTCTGGAAAGGCTAGTGTCCACTCCCCAGGGGATGCCCAAAGCAGGAGCTGGCAGCTTCAGAGAACAGAATTGATCCTAGAAGAGGACTGAAAGCCACCAATGTCCTCTACTGAAAGATCCCCAAGACAGATCCAGAGGGCACGACACCTTCCCCACCCCATTTTCCCTCCATTCTTTCCCACCCAACCCTTCTCAATACCTCCAGTGTCCTGTAATACGGGTCCAGTAGTATTTTGGCCAGGGCTACAATCTGTGGCGTGCGGTCCCAGCCGTCTGAGCAGTGGACCAGCACAGGCCGGCCTTCCCGGTCTACTGTGTTAGCCACGAGCACAGCTGCCTTTAGCATCACCGACAAGTGCTGCAGCCATTTGGTGCTCTCCAGTGCTGACAACCAGCTACACAAGAGCAGAAATCAAGTCTGTCACCAAGGGCACTGAGGCTACAATAGGCTCTCCACCACCCACGGCCAGCTACACCTAATAAAGTCCCTAGTGAGGGCTGAAGCCAAGAGGTCCAGCCCATGGCCTTTCTGCCAAGAAATATCTAGCAGGAAGGTAGGGAAGACAGGACCTGAAGCAAATGAGAGACTCTTAGGACAGAGAGAGAAACTGGGAAGCATCACATACACACTTAGCCAATTTCTTTCCCCAGTTCTCTGTGTTGTTTGAGCAGGACAAGTGATCCAAACAAAAGGAACCCAATGTCCTGTGGCCATGCCAAAGTGTTGGCTGAGAAGTGCAAGAAGTGTTCTTGGAACTGGCCCACTGTGCTGAGGCCCTCAGGTCTCCCGTACCTCCACACTTGCCATTTCCCCAGGAACAAGAAGTACCAGGGAAGGGATGAGACAAGGGAGGATGGAATCAGAGTAGGGAACACTTACTTGCTGGGATCAGGCATCTGGCTGCACACTGCCCGGAGGTACTGGAAGCTGTTCCGGATGGCATGGATGTTGGCCATTCCCATGAACACCACCTCACAGTTGGGGTAGTACTCTGTAAATTTAAAAGAGGGGAGTGGAGCTTAAGAGCACGTCCTGGAAACAGGCATCCACGACAAGAGCAGCCCCAGTGGGCAAAGCTTCCCTGGTAGGGCAGAACACTCCAGGATGGGAACTAAATATACCCTGGAAATCTAAATCACCCTTTTATCTCTGGATGCTCAGGTGCCATATACTAATGGAAGTAGTAATAATATTAATGACAAATGATAGTCGTGGTACTATTAGTAATAACCATATATGGTAAATTCTCTATGCTAATAATTTTATATGTGTAACCTCTAATCATCCCAACAAATTGGCAAGGCATGTATCATCCTCATTTTATAGATAAGAAAGTGAAATGTAGACAGATTAAGCAACTTAATCATAGTCATAGCTAGTAAGGGACAGAGTCCTGATTCCAAGCCAGGTTTGTTTGGCTCTTTCTACTACACAAGCTGCCCCCAGCCCCCTCCTCACCAAAACACCCCAGAGCACAGACAGGTTGCAGACACTGGGATAACAACAATACCTTCGCATTCACAGCCTCCACCCTTGGCCCTGTTAGCCACTGCTGCCGTGTAGGATCGAGCATCCAGGATCAGCAGCTTCTGGGGGGCTGCTGTGCTCTCCACTCCAGAGCATGCAGTCAGGGAGGAATCTAAATACACAGCAGGGAGAAGACCCTGGGTCAGCCAGCCGCCCAGCCTCACCCTACCTTGGGGCACTCCCTTTCAGAAGAGAAGAACATACAACTACAGACCCTTCACCCCCCACAGCCTCCCAAAAGGCAGGGACCCAGGCACTCTATGTATTGTTGTTATCTTCCCATCCTCTCACTGGGGGCTCCCTGGAAGCCAATGAGGCCAAAGTGGAGGCTTGCTCCCCAGGGGGCCAGCACCATCCACACCTTACCGAAGTCAGTGTCACATGCCTCACTGGCATCACTATTCCCAGTGCTGAGGGAGCCTCCAGTAGCCCTTGTCCCCGGGTCCAGGGCACAGGCTTTAGCGATGGACGTGACCAGGTACTCATCATCAGCATTGCGCCAGCCCCACCAGCTGATCTCAGGCTGGCTGCAGCGGGCGATGGCTGCCCCATTGCGCAGGTGTCTGAAAAAACAGAAGAAACCATCATGCCCTTGGCATTCGCATCCCCAAGAGACCTACCACCAAGACCCCAGGGGGCCAGACCAAGATCTCCAGCAAACAGCAAACAGCAGCTACCAGTGCATCCAGGCCTTGACAATGGCAACCAAAGCCCTTAACACATCTGGAGGGCTTCAGAGCTTACCAAGCGCTGCCACACACATTTCTCAAAAGGGCTCTGTGTTCCCAAGGTGACCTTGAGTCATCAAATCTGCACGGCACCTGCTCCCAGTACAGATACCAAACAGACGAACAAGCCTGAGCCCAGAGCACAAATACCTCCAAACGTCATGGCTACTACCTGTCTCACTGTGTTTTAGCTACAATGTCCTGGTGCAGGGGTCAGCAAGCTTTTTCAGTAAAGAACCAGACAATAAATCTTTGGCTTTGTGTATCACAGCCAGTCTCCTTCACACATTCTTCTTTCTGTTTTTTTGTTTTTTTTTTTAAATAACCCTTTAAAAATGTAAAAACCATTTGTAGCTCACAGGTTGTACATAAAACAGGCTGCAGGCTGGATTAAGTTCCCAGGCCACAATTTGCCAACCCCTGTTCTAATGCAGTATTTCACAAACACATGTCCTTAAAAACAAGTAAAATGAATATACTCTCCAAAGCCTCATCTTTAGGAGAAAAAAACTGAGGCAGGTTTTGTTTAAAAATTATTTCATCCCCTGCAGGGTGTCAATTCTCAGTCAACCAGGCTGCCATAAACCTCCTCATTTGACTCTTATTGCATAAAAAGCGTCCTCCCTACTTCGCATCCCCCACTTCCTCACCTATACACAACCACAGGGATCCGCTTCCAGGAGCGGAAGGAAGCCACGTTCTCCAGCTCTTTATCTGTGATCCACACAGGAACCAGTAGCTTCTGGGGGTAACTGGGGCATAATCTGAGAAGAGACCAGATGGGGTCACCGAGCTTGATCTAAGACATGTGATGATAAGATCCACAGGGACGGCTTTGTGGGAAGAGGGATGGGAGCCCTCCTCCCTCCCAGAGCCAGGAACTGTGCCCATGGAGCTTTCCACACGTGAACAAGGTCTGAGTCTGGATGGGTATTCTGGTTCCCCACCCGCTGCCCTCTCACTTGTAATTGCTGTTGATATGCGAGACTCTCCACACATTCTGCAGGTCAAAGCCCATCCTCACAAGCTCAGCCTCCTGCCGACATCGTATGTGCTCTCCTGCAACACAGTTCCCACACCTGTCAGCATCCAAGAGCGCCATCTCCGGGGTGGAGGACGGATGAGAACCAAGAGATGAGAAGTCTCCCAAAGAAAACAGCCTGGCCTCACCTGGCTGACACAGGTGGGTATGCTGGTCCTCTTCGGTCAGCCCCAGGCACCAGGCATGGTAGGCAAAAGCAAAGAGATCCTCAGGCTTGGCAGGCCTCGCTGTGGCCCGGCTTAGCCGCGAGAGCCACTCTTGGCACTGCTTAAAAGTGGAGAAGTGGCACCTGCCAGGCAAGAAGCCACAGAGTGAGGCAGGAGGGAGGTGTGCATTTGGGTCATGTGGGTCAAAAACACGGCCACAGAAAGGCTGTGGGGAGAGGAGGCTGCAAAGCAGGAGGTAAGGCATGGGGACTCTGGGGAGGACCAGGGACCCTGGCCAACACTCAAGAGAAACTGTCTTTGGGACAATTTTCTTCCCAAGAACTCTTGTCCTTGAGACATACTTATCCCCTCTAATGGGGCCCTACCATTTCTCCCATCAAATCCAAATGCTACCCCAACGCCCTGACTGTCTGCTGCTCCTTGTGTTACCTCCCGTGACTCCTAACACAAACCTTCTGCTTCAGGCAGGAAGTCCTGCTCACGCTATTCCTGTCTCCTTGTTTCTTCGCTTCTGCTTAATAATGTCTCCTCTTGGCCTAGCCACATCATACTGATACTCTGAAGACAGTTCCAGTCCCACATCTCTCCTTGAGGCCTTCCCAGGCTACTCCATTCCCCAGACCCCTTCCTCTCTCATTCTTAACGTGCTTAGAGTATTAAACGGTACGTTTTTTCACAGCCTATCGCTAGATGTTATGCCTTCCTTCAGCAACTAGACTTTAACCTCCTTGAAGGGAAGAGCAATGTGGATTCTCCTTCTGAATCCTTACAGACCTAAGCACACGGCAAGCTCTGAACTGGGCATCTTTTAATAATCCTTGGAGTCATCCCAGACCCCTCTTTCTCTCATATCCAATCTGTCAGCAAATCCTGTCATCTCTCCCTTCAAAAATCTGACACTTCCCACCATTTTGACTGCTACCACCCTGGCCAGGCCATGATCTCTCACCTGGGTAACTGCAATAGCTTCTCAACTAGTCTCCCAGCTTCTACCCCCATCCTCCTTCCATCTAGTCTCATTATAGTAGCCAGAGTGATTCTATAAAACATTAATCAGATCACGTCATTCTTTTGTTCAAAACCCTCCAGTGGTTTCTCATTTCCCTCAAAGTAAAAGCAAGTCAGTACATCAGCCTGACACCTCCTTACCTCTCAGTTCTTATATCCCACTATCCTCGCCCATGTGCATTCCACTCCAGCCGTACTAGCTTCCTTGCCATTCTTCCAACATGCCAGGTATGTATCCACCTCAGGGCCTTTGCACTCACTGTTCCCTCTGTCTGGCACACTCTTCCCCCAAATACCCGCATGGTCACTCTCTTCAGGTCTTGACTCAAATGGAAAGGTGCAGCCTTTTCAGTGCGGCCCTCTCTGATCACTTTGTTGAGAGCCATAGCCTTCACCCACAGCACTGCATATCCCCTGTCCCTGCTCTATCCTTTACCTTTACACTCACAGCATTTAACTTCCGTTACCCACTTATTATTTACTGCTGGTATCGCCCCATTGGACTATAAGCTCCACGAGGGCAGAAAATTTTGTCTATTTGTTCCCTGTTGTATCCCCAATGCTTAGAACAGTCTGGCACAAAGTAGGGTGCTCCATAAGTGTATGTTAAATGAATAAATAAATGAACCAACAATGTGAGTGCTGTATGCCAGAAATCATCCCAGGTCCTTTCATACACATTATCTCATTTAGTCCTTATGACAACCCCACAAGCTGAGCATTATCCCTGCTTCTTTGGTCAAGATACTGTGGGTCAGTAAACCGACCTTCCAACCCAGAAAGGATTTTCACCTTTTCTTCTAAACAGGGAAAGTGAGGCAATATTTTCATTTCTTGCTTCATAGAAACCCTACAGCAGAGAGGTGTGGGCAGGACTCGGGCCAGAGGACCTGAGTGAGGCCCCATTGTCCTCACCTCACCACTTTGGAGTCCTTGCAGGCAATGTGCAACTGGAACATATCACGGCTCTCCACACTGTCAATCATCCGGAGGGGGACCTTTAGAGGAAGGGCAAACTGGAGTTCAGAGCCCCACTCCACACCACTCCCCATCCCCACCCTCACCCAGATGCTGATGTGCCAACAGAAGGAAGGAAGCTGACATTTACTGAGGGCCTGTTAAGTGCCTGTGACTGTGCTGGGTCCACTACATCTGTGACCCCAATTAATAATCACAAGAACCCTGCAAGGCAGGTGTTTTCACACCTGATTAGTAAGGAGAAAATTGAGCCTCACTTGGGTGACTTGACCAAGGTCACACAGTTGGTAAGTGGCACTCTTCCAACAATGCCTCTGTGCCCCTTAGAAGGGCCAGCAACAGGGTAGGGGAAAGTGAGAAGAGGGGAAGGGGGAATAAGTGAGAGAGACAGAAAGACAGACTCATAGCTAGGAGAGCGAGGCAGGAAAAGAAAGGCTAGTGAGAAAAAGAAGGGAACCCCAACTTTCTGGAGACATGATTAAGTAGAGCATTGCAGCAATCTCATCTTGAACCTCACAGGGATTCTGGTCTGAGTGTGGGAGAACAAGACAGGAACTCACGTTGATGACAGAGTCCTTGAACTTGATATGCAGCCGGTAGTTGGAGATGGCAATGAGGGCATCAGTTGCCCGGCCCAGGAACTCCACTCCCTCACCCTGCAGCACTGTGAAGGGCACCTGCCGGGGGGCAGAGGAACCCTCAGTCCAGAAATGAGTCACCCCTTCATTCCCCTCCCCAACCCCTGATCTGTGGGATCCCTCTGGAAAAGCTAGGCCAAGGCAGGACAGAAGAGTCCTCTCCACGGTAACAGCACCAGGCAATGGCTATATAGGAAAGCTGCCTCTCCTTTCTGGGCCTAAGCCTCCACAATGCACACACAGGCAGACTCCCCTCCCTCCAGAGACTGCGGAGCAAGAAGCCAGAACTCCAGTACTAGATCTTCTTAGAGATATTTTTGGGGGGAGAGGAAAAGGAGGGTGTTTTTCAACCGGGCAGGGAGCTCCACCCACCCCGGGTCCCCAACTCCTCCTTACCTGCAGATTCTCCTCCTCTTTCACTAGTTCCTTGGGGGGGAACAGATCCTTGGCTTGGATGTACTCCAGGCTGGGGGGGCCCTCCTCACCCTGTGGGGAAGGCCTCAGCCCTAAGTCACCAGGCTCCACTTGGCCCATTAGGCCTCATTCTGCTCCCCTCCCCTCAATAAACCCACATACACCCTTATAAAGGTTCTGGTCACCAGAGGAGGGAAAAGAGACCTGGCCTGGTGGGAGGGGTGAAGTGGACAGAGTACTCAAACCTATTAAGCCTAAGGGAAGAGTAAGGTTCAAAGAGGAACTGGAATCTGCGCTCCACAAAGAGGGACTCTCCTATAGAACCACCAAAATTTTCCAAATGGAGGAGGAGAGAAAACTAAGGAAGAGAAAGACTACTGTAAGGGTAAGACAGAAGTGGGAATAGGAAGTGCTACCCTGAGGAAAAGGAACCAGTGTGGCAGCTGGTTATAGAGACAGGAGGAAAGCAGGCACCTAAGGCCACTGAGGCTTCATTCCAGTGGGTGAAGGAGACAAAGAGGAGTGGGTTGGAGGATTCAGTCCCATGCCTCTAGAGGGCCTTCATGGATGCTTTCAAAAGGAGGATGTGTTCTGGAGCTGAGCTGATTTTCCAGTTAGGCCCACGCTGCTAACAAGCACCCCCCCCACCCCCACCCCTGCTCCAAGCAACCTGCCCTGCCTGCTGATCTGAGGGGATTTCCTGAGGAATACCCATAGCAAGCAGAAGTAACTCCCCTCCCAACCACCAGGGAGGGGAGAAGAGGGGATCCAGACACCTGGGAGGAACCAGGAGACCCAAGGACAGCCAGGGGAGAGAGAGAGGAGGCCTGACAGACACCCACGGGGGGTGAGGAAGGGAGGGGTGGGAACATCTGAGAGGACAGATGGGGAAAGCTGGGAAGGAGCATTAAGCCAGAAGGGGAGGAGGGGAGGACTGAGAATGATGCAGAGGTACGGAGGCCTGCAGAGGCAGGGAAGATGGAGAAGAGAGGCTGTCTGGGGGACAGTCAAGGAGAAAAGACTGGCGTGTCAGGTGAGGGATGGAATAGTGGAAGGGGGAGGGGACTGGAGCCAGGGAGACAGCGCAAACATCCTGTGCTCCCCGACCAGCCCCCTAACATCCCAGAGGGCCTACTAGCCACATCCCACATCCCCAAGCACGGATGCAGCGGGTGGGACCAAGATGGAGAGGCGGAGGTAAAAGGATGTACCCCTGCAGGGCGGGGCCTGGAGATCTGCAGTCAAGGGCAGTGGCTGCGGGGCCAAGATGGGGCACAGAATTTCCATCCCTGGCCTGCGACAATCCCTGGCATCCGAAGATTAAAGCAAGTTCAAGAAAGAAAAGGGAGAACCCGCCTCCCCTGCCAGGGGCCTTGGGAAGGGGGATGGGCTGAAATTCGGAATCTCAAGGGCTGGCCCTGGGCGGGGCTGAGGGTGCAGAAAGCCTTGGGGGCCCCGGGGCCTCCGCAGGCGGGGCTGGCACTTACGAAGCAGCTGAGCATGGAGCAGGAAACGCGGGCGGTCAGGCTCATGATCGCGGGCGGTCTGAGCCAGCGCACATGTCCACGGAGCCGCTGCGCTGCCCGCCAGTCCCGGGCGCCCGCCGCATCCCGGCTGCGGAGTCCGCCAGGTGCAGCCGCGGCGGCCTGGAGGCGAGCGCGCTGGCGACGGGGCCTCGGTGCGGCTCCCGCGCGCTTCTCCCCTCCTCTCCACAATGGAGCGAGCCCAGCTCCGCCCTCCGGCACGAGCGTGGAAAGGGGGGAGCGAGGCGAGGGGGGCGCCCCTAATCGCGCGGAGAAGGCGGGGGCGGGGCGGACCCTCCGGGCCCCGCCCATAGCCCCAGGATCCTCCCTCCCTGCAGCCCCTCGGCTGCGTGGGAGGGCGTCCTCAGGGGACGTCCAGGGGCTTCCAGGAGTCTGGGCTGTGGGACTGCCCCCAGACGGCGTGAGAGGGGAAGGCGGGATCGTCTAAATCTTTTCACTTCCCATCTTCCCAGGTGAGCCACCTCACACCACTCTGTTCACATGTCCGTCCCGACGCCCTCTCCTCTCTGAGTTTCCCCCCTGCTCTGAATTCCCAAGATGGAGCCCACGTACCTCCACCTCATGCCCTTTCCATTTTCAAGGCTTCCTCCTTTCCCTCCAAAACCACCACCCACCATACCCCTGCCATACCCCACCACTGTAGTGTCCTCCAATCCCCTGACCTCACTAAATCCCGCGCCCTTTTTGCCCCTGGTCTAGTGCCAGCTCGGCCATTCCACACTCCTGAAAGGGAAATTCTCTGAGATTTTTATACCACGGCCCCTGCCCAGCCCTACTCCTTCAGCCGCATCTCTCCCTTGTTTCACATCCTCTGACTTCTGGGTAAGAAAGTCCTTCTTGGAGGAGAAAGAATTTCTTAAGCTGGGAAAGAGAAAAGCTGGAACTATGGACCACAGAAGCAATGAAAAACAAAACTTGAAACCCAAGGGTAGGGGGATGGAGGGAGTTGGGTAGAGGGCCAAGAAATAAGAAGTGATAAAAGCTCAAAATGTCACTAAGAGTCACAGAAGGAGCTGACTGGAACCCCACACTTCCTGTGCCTGGTAACTTTCAGAAACCAGGGCTTTAGTTTTGGTTTTGGGAGAAAGGAGAAGGGAGGAATGGAAGGAAACCTGACATTTCCTTAAGTGCCTACTATGAGCCAGATATGTTTTAAACATTATCTCACTAAAATCTTTTAACTCCTCATGAAGTAAGCTTTATCCTGTTTTACGGTGAGACGTCAGGCTTAGAGAGAATATGTGCAATCTGCCTAAGGTATTGAAGTAGTGGTGCTAGGGTTCACGATTAGACCAGGCTGACTCTGAAGCCCACGGTCTTTTCAGGGTATCACAGAAGAGAAAAAGGAGAAGGGCTATCAGTTGGTGGGGGCCAAGACCAGCAGGCTCTCTGAGAAGAACCCAAAACAATACTGCACACACCACATACCCACATGTCTGTGGAGGGAAGGGGGGAGTCCTCTCACTAACTGAATTCCTTAAGCTGTCCCTAAGCACAGGGGACACCTGAAAGAACTGAAGAGACATGGCCAGAGCGAGGGCCTGGTCTGGGCCAGGGCCCGCAGCTCTCCACTCCCTTCACATCTCACTGCTTCCTGCTCCTAGCTCTCAGGGCTGAAAGAGTTCCCTGAACTTGGGGTGAGAGAAGGGCAGTTCTCAGAATATGAAAAGTATTTGGGAGCACTATAAACACACACACACACACACACACACACACACACACACACACAGAATGATATCCTGGGCACCTTGAGGGTGCTATCCTGGTGGTATCCTGTATATCCAGTCAGCTGTTGCCTGCAGTAGCTTAATGGACAGCAGCACTTTGGAGCTGGAGAAGCCCCACAATTTTAGTGGAGTCACTCCTAATACAGTACCCACAATATTCAAGGGGCCCACTAGGAAGTACAAGGATCTTGAGATAAAAGAGGCCTCGCTTTTCAGACCAGAACAGAGAGTTTCTACCAGGGACCCAGGAAAAGCAAGAGAAGAGCCATTATGAAGAGCTGAGAGAGCCAGTGGTAGTGTGGAGAAAGCATGCCATAACACATGCAGAAAAAGACTTCTGAGGCTTCCTGTCCCAGTGCCAGTATATTGCATGGTGTTTTGCAATCTAAAGAAACCCTAATTTATCTCCAGGGCAGATGAACCTGTTTAGGAGCTGAACAGAGTAACCCGGAGCTCAAGGTCCAGGAGGGGCGGGGCAGCTTCATGGAGAAAGACACAAGGATTATAGAAACACAATGGTCTGAGTTAAGAGAGAGTACTCACCATTCTACCTTGGTGAGGGTCTTGGCTGCCTGCTTCTCACTGTAAGGAGACAGAAACATAAGAGTAAAGAACACGTTACATCACCATAGAATCAACAAATGCCACACATTTACTCCTGAACTTCTCTACAGTTCTTATTCTCTTCCTTCCCAGAGAATCCAGCCTCTGTACATGCCAGACAGAGGCAATGGGAGCTACATGGGGAGAAAGCAACAAGTGATTCTGCAGGGCATGAAGTCAGCCACAAAGTTCTGGAGCAGGAATGAGTGTCATCCAAGATTCTTCAGCAGAACTCAAGAGTCCTGATTCCCAGATCTAGAAGGAGAAGTAGAACACTCCAAACCCTTTTCTTTGTGGGAGAGCAAAAGAACTGCCAACTCTGAAGAGACAGAGGCTGCCTACCAGGACTCACTGCTGGCCCTGATGGGCACACAAATCCACCGGAATGCTCTACCAGCCTCTGAGTCTGGGAGTAGCACCCACCTGACCTGTTTACTGGGAGCAGAGTCCAAAGCAGAGTACAAGAGGGAGGGGACCACAACCTGTGATCAAAGGCAGCAGGGCTGGACAGAGCCTACTGAATGTACTTGACACCAAGTGGGGTGCAGGTTAGTGGGAGGAGGCCACACAACAGGGACAGAATCAGGCCAGCCCAGGCCTCGGAGTCAGTACCTGTCAAATGGGCCCAAGCAACAGAAAATTCAGGATGGGCCTCCTTGGCCCTCTTAGGGAGCCAGGCCCAGGTTTCATTGACATTTTCCTTCACGCCTCCTCTCTGAGCTCAAGAGCAGTCGAGCAGTGTCCGTAGGAAGGCTGCGGGGATAAACGCCTCCATCCGTGGTCCTGCCCTCCCCCCTGATCACAGCCTACCCTTCCTCATGGGGGAGCCAGCAAGCGACAAGCCAGAGGTGCTGCCTCACCGCCCACTGGCACGCAGCCTCAGGGAAACGAAGAGAGAGACAAGGACAAGACCTGGGAGTCCCAGGGTTCCCAGACCTAGGGGATGTGGCCCCGGGGGGCGGGCCAGGCTGGCAGGGGAGCCCAGGTGCCCAGGTTCTAGGGGCGGAGCCTAAAGACTCGGAGGCGGAGTCCCGAATGACAGAGGGCGGGGCTCACGAAAACCGGTGGGGTCGGGGCGGGGCCGGGCAAGACACGGTCTTTGCGGTTCCCGGACTGGCAGTGCACGGGGCACGGTGACTCACCCAGGCGGCGTCCGCCCGACCCTCCGAGGCCGCGCTCTCACCACTTCCGTCTCCCGCAGCTGCTGAGGCCGCGCAGCTACGACCCCACCACGGTGCCTCTCTCCCCAGCCAATCGTATCTCTGGCCTGTGCCCGCCCTGGCCAATAGCCACAGCAAGTCCCGCCCTGCCCCCACCACGCAGCCGCCGCCCTCACTCTTCACGCCGCTCATTGGTCAAGTAGGGCAGACGCCCTCCCAGCCTTTAGCCTATCGGGTGCCGGGAGGCGAGACTGTACCTTGAGGGAGGAGGAGCGGCGCCGGAGAGGAGACGCAACCAATGGGAAATCACAGCGCGTCCCTGCGGCAACCAATCAGGGAGCAGTAAAAGGGGGGCTGCTAGCTATGGCTCCAGGGGCCGGAAGTGGGGGCGGCCTGTCGCCTACTGGTAGCGCAATTGGAGGCGGGGCCTTGTAGGGGCACAGGCTTTACAGCCACTTCCGGTGACGACTCCTCCTGGGGGTTACTTCTCAAATAATTCCCTGGTGGCCCTTCGGTTTATCTGCTTCCCGTTTTGGTTTCGCTGCGGCCATCCGGTCCGAAAGCCAGAAAAGGAGAGAAGACCCCCCCCCCCCCCCCCCCGGCTGAGAGGAGGGAGGGCTGGGCCTGAGGTTCCGTCTCAGTCTTGTCCGACTAGCGGCGGGAGGGTTTCCCCTCTTTCGCGCTTTGACGGGTTCCTCCAACTCTCACTTTTCATCATCATCGACCTTGCCGTTCTTCACGACCTGCATGGTGCGGTCAGTCCTGAGTAAAGATCTCTCACCTGAGAGATAGGAAACCTGTCACTAGCTAGCTGCGACCTCCTGCTCTATAAAGGGGGTGGGGAACAGGACTCTCCCGAGGACCCAGCTCTTCGCTCCTCCCCTCCTATCGTCTGGAGAGCCAGAGCAGACAGCAGGGCGGAGGGTGGCCGCTGGAGGTCGCCTTGGCCCGGGGATACCACCAGCCCGACAGAAATGGAGAACAGTTGAGATTCTCAGCAGATAGCTTCTGTGTGGGAGTGGGCCTGAATGCGTTAATACCAGGCCATGGGGCCAAAATGTCTTCACGTGCCTCTTTGTTTATAGAACATTGGAACTTTTACTACAGTTAGTAAATTCCAGGAAAACGGGAACTTTGCCTCTGTTCACTGCTTTAACTCCAGGATCTAGAACAGTGTCTGCAACCTAGCAGATGCTTAATAAATATTTGTTAAATGAATACTGGACTCCCTCAAGGCAATGATTGTACTTTATCCATTCTCAGCACTTACTACAGTGATGGTGCTTAAAGGGATTTCAACATTTTTCAATGCTCCATCACCTGCTGCCTAGAGTAGTGAGCTTAATTCTGCATATCTCTTTCCCCAAATCAGGGGAAATAGAAGTCAGGAGGCTGCGTGCAGTTAACACCATGTTTTCCCAAGGGCCGATATCAGACAAAAATTTCTATAAATTGAAAGTACTGTATATGGGAAAGATGGAGAGAGGCTCAGGCCCCAGGTAATAGAGACAGGATAGATACGGTTAGTAAGATGGAGAGGCCAGGCTGGATTCTAGGCAGAGACTGAAGCCTGTCAGAGGAGGGGAAAGTTTTCCCCACTCTCCCTTCCCTACTGAAAGCCAGAACCCAGCACCCTCCTCCAGCCACCTTTCCAAACTGGGTCCTAGGATCTTGGTCTCTGGGAGGTGATAAAGATACAGACAGTGACACCAGAAGCCACCTATAGATTTGTTAAACTTTATTTCCTCTGAGTCTCTGGGGAGGCAGCAGGGATGTAAGGCGAAGTGGCAGTAGCTGCAGGGGCCTGAGCAGAGCTGGTGCTGGGAGGGGCCGGTATGGGCAGGACGAAGAGGAGGAGATTTAAATATCCAGGGCTGAAAGCCAGCTAATGGGTCTCCTTCATCTGTCTTTGGATTTTGTGCAGCATCTCCTGCATCCGCCGCAGCTGGAACAGGCACATGCATCAAAATAGGGCCTTTCAGAGAGTCCTCTAGTTTTGGGGAAGTACCCCCAAGCTCTAATCCCTCAAGCCAGGGCTTTGGTAGCCCTGAAGTGTCATGGAGACCCTGGGTAGAACCATTAATCCACCAATCCAGGACCCAGATATGCACCAGAGCCAGGGATCTTCCTATTCTCAAACCAAGAGATACTGAGGTTTATGATCAAGCAGGGGACCTCCCAGGCTATCAAACCTTACCACCTCGTACTGCTCTCACCTCCTCATCTTTCTCTCGGATCAGCCTCTCTGTTTCTGGATCTGTCCCTGGTGGGACAGCAGGGATGGGGAAGTCGGTACCACTCTCTCGAGTCAGTTTGCTGAGGGGAAGGGGAAAGGGGGGTTGGTAAGGCTAGGGGGACCCCAGCACCTGCTTGGATTGAGCCCAGGGCCTGTAGAAGAACAAAGGAAGGGCTTGGTCTCACCCAGGGCTGCGCTTGGGATCCCCCCCACTGCCTGCTCTGTCCTGGCTTCTGGCCATACTTGCGATTCCGTTCTTTCACCACCAGGCGGGTCATGCTCTGGATGCACTGTGCCCGGTAGTTCTCATAATGTGTCTCCCGTGTCACATCCTTCAGGTCTTGCATGTGAGTACGCACCAGCATTGTCCTCAGCTTCACAAAGTCGCAGTGCCCTGGGTTTTCCACTGCATAGCAAGGCTAGGAGTCAGCCAGGGGCATGGGTAGGGGAGAGCCGCTGAGGGCAAGGAGATCCCCCAGTCACAAGCTCGGGGCTTTACCTTCAACAATGCCCCAGGGGTAGAGCCGGCCCCGAACTCGCCGCCCTCTGGCCTCTACCACAGTGTTGCTGCCAATTACAGCAAATGGGATGCTTTCCTGGAAGAAGTAAGGGCGCCTGTCAACACCCTCCTTCTCACCTGTTCCTTTCACCTATATTTTCATCTTCTCTGCCTCATTTTAGGAAAGAAGGTCCTAGCCCACCCTTATATAGAATTCTACTTCCCTCTTCTGCCCAGAAAAGACAACATGGGAAAGGGAAGCCCTGGGGTGGCCCCACCTTTAGGGCTTGGTCCTGTAATTTGAAGTCCTCATCCTCATCAGAGTCACAGTCTGGAAACTGGTAGACCTTGATTCCAAAGCGCTCAATCTCCTCCCGGATCTGGCAAACACATGAGGGGCCCACAGTTCTGGGGACCCCATCCTTTCCAGAAGCCCACCTGCTCCCCTCCCCCCACCAGCTTCCCTCACTTTGCGTTTCTTGCGCTCCACTTCAGGAGGTGTCAGTGTGTCCGCCTTAGCCAAGATAGGCACAATGTTGACCCGCTGATGCAGGGCCTTCATGAATTCAACATCCAGTGGCCGGAGCCTGGGGAACAGGAATCTGTGACCACCGGCTAGTGGCAGCCCTGCCCCTGGTGCTCTCGGCCTGTTCCCTTGGCAGCACCCGGTGGTGTCAGGAGCCTCAGGCTCGGACCATACCCGTGGCCGAAGGGCGAGATGAAGTAGAGGCAGCAGTGCACCCTGTTGTCTTGGATGTTCTTGCGGTTTAGGCCACTCTCGTCTCGGAAATACTGCTCAAACTGCTGGTCGATGTATTCTGCCACAGGCTTCCAGCTAGGGCAGGGACAAACAAGCAGAGAAACTGTGGGAGGCGGGACTGCCTAGTGAGCTCTGTGACGGCAGAGTAGCTCTCGCCCTAAGCAGTGTTCTCAAGACTTATTCCCTTGGCTTGCTTTACTCCATCTTCAGGAAGGTATCAGGGGTGCATCTCACACATCCTGATAGAAAATCACACTAAATACGCAGGCAGAGTTCAATAAATACTAGTTTTCTGAGAGGAAAAGAGCCCAGATGACCAAACAAAGCAAAAAGAATAGCAAGTTGCCTGCAGGTGAACCAACTGGAAGCCAGGGCAGCCCTAAGTCAGGTTCACAGTCCAGCCTCGGAGTCTTTGTTGGTGTGGTTCTACTTCTCCAAACCCACCCCATCCTTCAGGGCCATATCCAAGAACCATCTCTTCCATGAAGTCTCCTTTGACTATACCAATGCACACTGTTCTCCTCTTCTCTTCGCCACATAGATAGATAGATAGATAGATAGATGTTGATAGATAGATAGATATGAAAATTGAGGTTCATGCTTTCCCCTTCTCTTTACCACAGTCAGATTATATACATATAATATATATATATTCAAGAACTTCAATTTTAAAGTCCTTTGCTCTTCTGTTATCTAGTTCAATCCTCACTGATAGGTGGACATTAGGAGCACCATCACTCTCATTTTAGAAATGAAGAAACTAAATTCAGAGCAGCTAAGAAACTCAATCTGGATCACTTTGGCTAGCAAATTCTCTACCAACCCAAGTCCCCGCCTTCTGACTCCTGGCTTAGTGTGTTTCCCTCTACACTGCCCGACCCATTTACTGACTTGTTACCTGACTGACACACAAGTTAGAGAACTACTGCACCCCACTCCCTCACCCCTGCTGCCACTAGACTGTAAGCCTCTCAGTGACAGGGATCATTCCTACTTGTTCTGTATCCTTTGAAATGTCCAGCACAGGCTGGACACCCAGCATGTGTTCAATAAATTCCTGCTGGCTGACTAAATGAGTATATGTGGAGGTGTGCTGTAAACTGTGAGGTGCCAGGCAAATGAAATTATTATTATTATGGAAGTGAAGAGGAGGTAAGTAGCTTGATTGAAGGAGGGGGTCACGCTTCCAACAGTAGGAACCAGGTGCTGGTTGGGGCTAGAGTGTCCAGGCACGTCCAGTTTGCTGAGATGTATTCCTACAGCAGGAAGGATGATGATGACATGGAGCCACTTCAATCCGTCACGAATATTTATGGAGACCATGTACCATGTACTAGCACAGCGCTGTGGCAAGAATATAAGAAACAGCCCTCCCCTCAAGGCTTAGACTATGAAGTTGAAGATGAACCAGTGTGCTGAGCTGAAAGTCACATGTTGTAATAAAGTGTGTGATGGGATTCTGAGCATAGAAAGGTCTATGAAGGTCTGATTAGTCTGTGAAGCAATTATCCAGGGTCAGCTTCAAGGTCATGAGACCTGTCCAGTCACACGGGGCCCCACATTCAGAAGGGCTCATGCTTGGTTTGATTCTCTGCTATGGCTGTCTTGAAATTCTTAATAATTTTGAACGAGGAGCCCTAGATTTCTATTTTGCACTGGCCTTGCAATTATCATCTTAAAAGTAATGAGTGTCATGTAAACAGCCCTTTACAGTTTTCAATGCATATTCACATGGCTCATTCTTGGTGATTTCCAGATCTACTGGGTGAGGTGGCAAGGGCTGGTTTTTTTCAATGGAAGAAATAGGAATGTAGTCATTTGCTCCAGATCACACAGTTATTAAACGCTGAATCAAGATTTGAGCTCTCAGGCTCGGGGTCCTAGCACCAACCTGGCTAACTTCTTTGTCAAAGGCACCACCTTTTCTCCTGTCTCTATCATCCATTCTCCTCTCATTACTCACTTAGGTCTGACCATTATCAAAGCATCCCTCCAGTTCCTAAAAAACAAGAAGCCAGGGATGATGGGGGGTGTGACAAAGCCACCTTTTTCTCTTTTGGCAGGTAGCCTAGAGGGTGCCTGGAGTTTAAACAAAGTCCCACCCATTTTTTCCTTTTGCCTCTTCTTTCCCCCCTTCACCTCTCCCTCTATGCCCTCTTACCTTTTTAATAAAACTTGTTGTAGCACCTAAAGTGTTGCTGGTGAGAGGAAAGGAAGGAGGGAGGGTGATATTTACTGAGCACCTACTGCATGTCAGGCCCTGTGCTCCATGTTTTTACATGTGTTTGCCCTTTTTTTTTTTTTTTTTGAGGAAGATTAGCCCTGAGTTAACATCTGCCACCAATCCTCCTCTTTTTGCTGAGGAAGACTGGCCCTGAGCTAACATCCATGTCCATGTTCCTCTACTTTATATGTGGGACGCCTACCACAGCATGGCTTGCCAAGCAGTGCCATGTCCACACCTGGGATCCGAACCGGCGAACCCCAGGCTGCCGAAGTGGAACGTGTACACTTCACCGCTGTGGCACCAGGCTGGCTCCTTATGTTTGCTCTTTTGAGGCTCTTCTTTCTTACCTTGTGTCCTCACCCCCGTTATAGAATTACAGGTCTGAGTTAAAAGGAACATTAGAGGTCATCTAGTCCAATCCGTCCCTCCACTCTAGAGGAAATGGCTATCCAGTAAAGGGCATGGCATGCTCAAGATCACAAACCTCTTCCTCCTGACAATTTTGGATATGTCTCTGCCTACATGCGCCCCTGTATGTGTCTACGGAATGGGTAGGGGTGTCACCGACTAATTGCCCAGAGGAACTCAAGGGTGGGTTTGGAAGCATTTAATTGTTTAAGAGATGCAATCACCAACTACCCTGAACCAGACCAAGCTCCACAAGAGCAACGCCTAGGACCTTTGCCTCATTTTTAATGCTAAGATCTCCTCTCTGGAAGGAGGTCAGGCCTTATGACCATAACCTGCAGTGTATTTGGAAGCCTGTTTTCCAAGTGAGGCTGCACAGGTAAATACCCACCTCTCCCTTTTGAATATTCATTCCCATCTGAAATACAATGCCCCTGCTTCGCTTTGTTCCGGGACACTAGGACTTTGGAAGTGATTCCCCATGGCTTCCTATTTGCTGCAAATAAGTTCTACTTTGTGTGGCAACTACTTCTGGTCAAGAGTCTGATTTTAACTCTGCCAGGAGGCAAACCCACTTATGGTTCAGTAACAGGGGTTTTGCTTGGTCAGACATACCATTCTGTGTTGTTGACTGCATCCCCAAAACCTGGCGTGTCCACGATGGTGAGCCGCAGTCTCACGCCCTTCTCTTCGATGTCCACTGCATGTTTAGTAATCTCCACAGTTTGCATGATCCGTTCTGGAGAAGGGGGAAACTGAGGCCAGGGCAAGGGCAAGGGCAAGGACCTGCCTAGTCAGGACAAACCACCCACCCCCTGTCAGCTTTGCTGCCCAGACTGCCTCATCACACTGCCCCCCTCCCCACCCCCAGGCTGCCGGGGGGGCCTGTTCTCTGGGAACCAGCAAGGAGCACATTTCCCAACACAGGAAATGCCGGTGGCTGTTGGCTCTGGCCCCAGCCTCTTCTCTGCTCCCAGCTCTTTTCTTAGATTCCTGGAATCCTTTGGGGGTCAGAGACTCACTCAGAGAGCAGGATTCTGGTCCCTGCCCTGCTTCGGCACCCAAATCTTTAGGGAGATGGCTGGTGGGCTGCCAGGCCAGAGGCCTATGGAGAGATGCCGTCAGTCTCTCTAGGAAGTCATGTTCTCCTGCATGCTGGGGAAGGCCCCATCCCCCAGACTCTGGAGTGAGTTTGATTTCCCAAGTCAGGTCTGCCTGCCTGTCTGCATGCTCCTCTCCTTTCCCTACCTTCAGCACTGAGGAGCTTCCGGTCCCGGTACAGATCAGTGAGGAAGAGGCTATTGACAAGAGTGGATTTCCCCAGGCCAGACTCTCCTGATGGGGGAGAGAGGATAGAAGCACCAAATCAGAAGATAAGATCTATAGCCAAGAGGTAACCCCACTAAACCAAGGTGTGGGGGGAGCTGCTTTCTTATCTAATTAGGAAGAGACTAACCAAACCATAGCATTTTAAAGCTAGAAGGAGGAAGCAGAGAGAACAGCTTGTCCAGCCTTCTCATTTGAATGAGGCCCAGAGAGAGTAGGAGATTACCCAAGGGCACACAGAAAAGGGCAAATACTAGAAAACGGTTGATCAAGTGTTCTTTGCACACTTGACCCCCCACATATACATACATACATTTGGCCACCCACGGCTCCTGGCTATTTTGCAAAAAGGCACAGCCACTTGCTGCTTTCTCCTTCCCTATCCCTCCCCCAACGCCCTACACATACCATCCCCACCTGAAACGCCCCCTGCCCAGCCCAGCCCAGCCCCTGCTCTACCTGCCACCATGAGGGTAAAGTCAAAGCCTTTCTTCACGGACTTTCGGTGGACTTGATTGGGGAGGGTCGCAAAGCCCACATACTCCTTGTCATCCTAGTGGACAGGAAGGCAGAGTACATCAGGGCGGGAGGAGGGGCCCCGGGACCCAACACCAGCCTTCTCCTTCCCTCCTAGGTCTTTGTCCCAGCCTTAGAGAAGGAGTGCCAGACTCCTCTGAGGCCCCATCTGGGGCCACCAGCTGGGCTTCTGCCCCTGCTGATGCTGTCAGTTTCCAGTGCGCCTGGGGGCCAACACCACAGAGCTGGGGCCAACACAGGACAGAGAGAGGCCCCAGCTCAACACGCACACGCATGTCTGCCACACATACACACATGTGCACATACACGCACACACACTCGGGCTCTCTCTGCTCCTTCCCTGGGTCTTCCTGCACAAGCCCACTGAAAGACAAAGGCGGGGCTGGAGGCTCTACCTCAGAGGAGTCATAGGGATCAAGCTTGCCCCATGGGCTGCGGGGCCGGGCTGAGGGGCTGAGAGGGGCTGAGGCAGAGAAGTACTGCTGGCTGTCAGAGGGCTGGGGCCACGAGGGGGTTCTGAACTCCAGGTCATCCTGGCAGAGGTCTGGGGCCTGGGGCCTTGGCTCCAGAATCTGAGGCCTGGATGCCCAGGTCTTGGCCTCTGGTTGGTGGCAGCTCTCGCTTCCTGGGAAATCCTTCACGAACTTGTTCAGTTCTGCATCATCCTTGTCCTCCAGGAAGCGCTTGATCTGGGGGTTGGGGTGGTAGGTGGATAGGTGGCAGGAAGGGAAAAATGAAGGAGGAAGACAGGAGAAGGCGAGAGGGAGAGAGAGGAAAGCACTTGTGGTTAGAAGGGAAAGAAACTGGACTAGCAGTAAGCTAGAGGATGTGCTCACTATCCCTCCTTCACCTGCTCACACACTTCCCCAGTCCAAGATGCCAGGAAAGGCCCCAGGGTCCGGGAGTAGCCCTGGGCAGACCCCAAAGCCCTAGTAACTGCTCTTGGGAGCTGAGTAGCTCCAGTCCTGATGTTCCCTCTCAACAGGGTGCTTGTTGAGGCTGCTCTTCCTGGGGGTCTGGCCAAGCCAGGGGCCAGGGACTGCCCCAAAGGCCAGGAAGTCAGACTGAATGAGGAGGAGCAGACAGAGGCATTCCAGCTGACAGGAGAATGTGGCTCAGGATTTAAGGAGAATGCAGAGTCAGAATGAGGCAGGGGCAGGAGGGATAGGGAGGGGAGAAGGGAGCTGCCAGCCCCAGGTAAATCAAGAGCCATGAGGGGGCTCCGTGCCTCCTGTCACTGCAGGTCAGCGAGATCTGCAACTGAGGTGTAGACTCTACTGGAGGTGCTCACTCACCAGGGCTCACTGCTCACAGCTCAGTACAGCTGACCTGACCGCCACCCCCCCCCCCCCCCCCACCTTACTCCAGACACTGAGCCACACTGGAGCCTGAGCCTGGGCCCCAGGAGAGAAGGGTAAACCTGCCAGTGGATGCTGAGTATGGGTGGAGGGGAGCTGGGAAGGACCAGGTGAGGGAGGATAGGACGACACTGGGCCTCCAGAGCTGCTGACAACCCCCAACTGTGAGGGACATATAGGGAGAAGCACCCCTCAGTTGCCCCTTGCCCCCTCTGCCTGGAGCTAGGCTTTAGCTAGCAGTGCAGGAGGGGGTCTGGCCTGAACTGTGAACCACAGGGGTGGTAGGCAGAGAATGGCTGGCTCCTCCGTAGAGACATGTTCCATCCCATCTCCAGCTTGGAAGAGAGGCCACTTCCCCCAACTCTCGCCCTCAGCTCTAGACCCTAAAGCTTCCTCTCTCCTTTGGGGACCAGCCCCCTTTGTGGAGTGCCTGGCGGTGCTGGGCTCAGCTCTGCCTCACAATACCCACGTGCCACCCCCAGACAATGGACAAGGGCCGGCTTCAGAGGCTGACTCACCCTCTGGGGATTGGCCAAGCCAATGGGGGCTACCCCAGACCATTGTGGAGTCCCAACCAGGGTTGGGGGAGATAGGATAGTTATAGTTTTCCTGCAGGCCCCCATTTTACAAAGGGAAGAATTGAGAGAGGTGGACATGCACGTTGTCAGTTCATGCCAGAAGGAAGTGATTGAGACAGGGAGGCTAGAGGGAAAAGTCCCCTAAGAGCTACTTCCAGGCTGTCGCCTTTCAAGTCCCCACACCTGCTTATAGTCATAGTCTCCAGGACTCACCTGGACAGAGGAGAGGAAAAGAGGACCTTTAGCCTGGAACTGGAACTAGCATTTGGGGGCTTAGTGGCCAGAAGAGGCCGTCCTGAGGCAAGTCTGACCTAATAGGCTTTTCTCATCCATAATATCTGTGGGGTCCAGTGTGGTTACCATACATCCTAGTTTATGTTTGTTGTCCTAGCATAATGATTAATTGTGGCCCTATTCACTTGGAAAAGTGTCCCAGCTTGGATGGTTCATTATATGGCAAGAGAGAAGGGATGGGGCTCGGGGGCAGTAGGTCTTGTTTTCTGGCAGCTAAAGAGTCTGGGGAATTCCAGGAAATCCTGCCCCTCTGCACAACCCTGCAGTGACCCAGCAGTCGGTCTGGGGGTCAGGCTAAGGGTGGGAGACAGAGGGCTGTGTTCCACCTGGTTTCCCCAGGGGCATTGATCAGAGAGGCAGCAGGGAAGGCAGTGATGGAGACCCCTAGCCCCCACAACCTTCCAGCAGAGCCACCAGGAACGTAGCACCATTCTCCCTGCTAGCCCTGGCTGCTTATCAGCACAGAGTGGCCCACAGGGGCTTTAGACAAGGAGTCAGGACACCAGGGTCCTCACCTCCTGTCTGTTCTTCCCTGCTCCCAGCTCTGCCAGAGACCAAATCATTTTCTGGCTTTGAGCCCCAATTCTAGCCAAGGCAGGGGAAGACAGGTCAGGTCCACCCATCTCCCAGAGCAGCACCTTACCCCAGCTTCAGTCCTGTCCTCAGGGACAGCACTGCCTTGCCATCCCAGTGAATGGTCCATGTCCCACACTTCAGAATCCCTGTCGGCAAGCTCTAGGTCTAATTTTATCTCCCAGGCAAAGTTCCTCACACACAGAAACAGCCTGGTCTTGATGTTCTTGTTGTAATCTGGCTTCCTGGCTTGCTCCTTTCCCTTTCTCTCTGACCTCCTTGTCTCTGTCAGGGGCCAAAAAAGCCTGTGGAATGTCCTTCCCCACCCCCTCCTCCTCCCCTTCCCTTGGCTCCCACTCTCCAAGGACAGCTCAGCTGCAGCGGGATCACTGGGTTCCTCCGCAGTCCCCTCCTCCTCTGATTGGCTGCCCCATGACGCCTGCCCGCTGCCTACCCTGGTGGGCACAGCCTCCCAAGTCTGTCTGCAGCACAGGCTCTTGATCTACTTGGCCTCCCCTGGTAACCCCCAAGGACACGGAGGCCTGTCAGAGAGTTGTGAGCTGTCCCCAAGGTGACCTGGCCCATCAGTACATGGGCACAGCCACTCAGGAGACTCCATCCCCAAAGGATTCCTCTCTCTCTCTCTAACCTTAACTTTAAGCAGTGATGAAGTAGGGTGCGATGTCCCATAATCCCCTGGGTATAGGTTATCATGGGAACAGCCCCACTTCTCTTCCCAAGTGTCCCTTTGTGTTCTCCCAGCAGAGAACCCCACTGTCTTCAGAAATCTGCCCCTAGATTCCCCTGCAGAGAGCCCCAGCCACAGAGGGACTCCTCCCACCCTAGAATACCTGACCTGACTCATGGGGACCCATATCACTTCATCACCCCATCGCTTCAACAGAGTCCATGGAGGAGCTGCTAGCCCTTGTTCTCTGAGGGGCTTGAGTTCAGGCCAACAGGAGGCCAGAATCTCTGAGGCTTCAGAGTTGCTGCTTAGGTGGGAACAAATTGAGGGGCCTGGCTGGGAGTGTGCAGATGGAGCACTTGACTAGGAGTCAGGAGTCCAGTGTTTCTGGTTTGACCAGAAACACCCTTTGTGATTTGGAATAGTGTCTTAATTTCAGGGTCTTAATGTACAATTGTGGATGGCCCTTCCTTGCCTCCCAGGATGGTTGGGGAGAGACAGCACTCCCAGATGAGAGACACCTCAAGCTGCTTTGAACCTGAGGAGAAAAGGTGCATCTCAAGTCAGAGGATGGTTATTAATGTTGGCCTGTTATTCTTGTCACATGCAAACTAAAAGCCCCTGGAGCTCCGGGGGTGGGGAGCGCTCCCTACGGACCTCCAAAGCAGCTGGGACACTGGTCTCCTCTCACAAAGAGACCCTCACAGGGGAGTCTGACTCGACACGAACCAGTCAGCCTAAGGACTGGGAGGCTGGAGGGCAGAGGCTTGAGGCTGAGGACTCTGGTGGTGGTGGGGTGTCTTTAATTAGAGAGGAACAGAGTGGCCTCGGCCAAGCTGAAAGTACCGAGAACTTAGCTGACCTGAACTTAGTGTGTGGCAGAAAAAGCCCCTCTTGGCCCCTGCTGGGCTTGGCACTGGGGACAGTCAGTGCTCCCCCAGGCTTCCATCCCTGGAACAATCAATCTGTCCATCCTCCTGTAGAAAAAAGGAGGGTGCCAGGGACAACGAAAGGCAACATTTGGCCTCTCCCAGGAACCCCCCTTTGGGGAAGGTCACAGGGGTCACCAAAACTTCCTGGCCAAGACTTGGGCCTCAGCCTAGACACAGCTTGAGAGACATGAGCCCAAAAGGTTGGCCTTTCCAGACCTAGAAGCTTCCGATTCCATGGGGCCCAGGGAGTTCCCTTCTGGAGGCTGCCCACAGCCAACATCCTGCCCCCACAGGCTGGTCATGGATCTCCTCCTGCTGTAAACAGACTGTGCCTCCCAATGCAGAGTGCAAAGGCTGGGGGGCTTCCAGACTGAGAGGAGAGGCCGGCATGGGGCCTGGTGGCCCTGACCCCCAGCACAATGTGTTTGTGGCAGGCTCTGGCAAAGACAGCAGGAGACAAGCTGGCACCCTCACAGCCAAACATCAAAACTTCCTACCTGGGGGTCTCCAGGGAGGCTGGCTGGGGTTACTGCTTCTCTTCCCTACAGGCAGGTGGCAGGAATGAGTTCCCCCACCCCCACCACTGCAGAGGGACCTGGTTTGGGGAGGACGGTAGTGTAGGATGCTGCAGGAGGAAGCTTCCCCATGGTTCCTGTCTCAGAGGCAGAGGGATGGAGCTGACCCACCGGGTAGGATGGTGGTCTTCCCTCTCTCAGGGGTCCCTGGGCAGAGGGCGCTGTGGGAAGGGCCTAGGAGCTGCCCCTGGCTAGGCTGTGGGAAGGAGGGCCCAAGCGTCTCACCATCCCTCTTGGGGAGGCAGGCAGTGTTTGTGGGCCTTCTCTGTGTGTTTTCTAAAGGAAGTTGGTGCTAACCCCTGAACCCAGGGTAGGTGGGTGAGGAGGGATCACCCAGGTAACAGCTGACCCAGGCAAGGCCGGGGACCCTCACCTCCGCTCTTCGCTGACGCGCCCACCCCAGCCCAACATGAGCGTCTCGGCCGGAGGCCCCCAGCCTCCAGAACGAACCCACCCCTCTGTCCAAAAACGCGGGCAGCACCCGGGGGGTCGGGGCACGCTTGGTCGCTGCTTGGATCAGAGGGAGAAACTTGGGAGCGGCGACGCAGCGCTGCCTGCCAGCAGTGCCCGCCTGTGCCCGCGGCCGGCGACAGCGCCTCCCGCCCCGCACAGCCGGAGCTGCGGCACCGCGCGGGTCCCTGCGGAGCCGCCCGAGAGCGGCGGGCCTTGCTCGCCCAGCCGTGCCCCGCGCCCGCCCTCCTTACCATGGCTGCAGCCCGGGCCGGGCCGGCTCCGCCTGGACAGCGCCCGAGCGACCTGCGGCCAGAGCTCTGCGCCGACCTCGCCGCACCACCAGCCTCCGCCCGCCGCCCTGAGCGCAAACCGGCCGGGGGCGGGGCCAGGGGCGGGGCAGGGGCGGGGCGAATCGGCCCGGGGGCGGGGCCTGCACCTTGGCGGCGAGAGGTGAGTGCGCTTGTTGGGCCCGGGGCGGCCGACCTAGGCGCCTGCCTTGCAGCCCGCGACCCTAGAGGCGCAGAGCGCAGAGAGGCGCTCAGGACAGGCTGCACTGATCACCTGGCTCTTCCTTACTCAGCCGCTAAAGAGTGGCCTCGCCAGGCAGCGCATCACCGTGGGGGCTTGAGCTAGTCCACAAAGAAAAAGGAAGGGCCCACCTGGCATCCCCAGGAGGAGATGCCTTTGGAAGGAGAGGCAGGGTTTGTCCCAGGAGTTGGAGAGAAACCATTAGTTACCCCCCAAGATTCTGCAAGGCTTGTGAGAAGTGAAGCTGTCTTAAGTCCACGTTACTGATTGTCCATACCCCCTCCACACCTCGCAAGGTGGAACGTCAGACGTTCTCCACCTCCACCCAAGCTGTGAAGAAGAGACAGGACGTTCCCTTCGTGCAGGACCCTAGATTAAGGATTAGAGAGGATTTGCTGCATACATTATCCAGGGTTCATGTGCTGGAATGGTGGAAGGGAGAGGCTGAGTCGCCTTTCCCACCCCCCACCCCCACCCCAGTGGAGCCTTGCCTGGGACTGAGGAAAGTGGGGATGCCTCAGGAGAGGCCAGCACAGGCGTGCCCCAGGACATGCTGGGCAAGCGGGTGAGATGCTGTGGGGACAAATGCCCCAGGAGCTTTACAAGCATTAGAGGCTCAGAAGGGTCAGCAGTGGCCGGGGCGGGGGGCGGGGGGAGATGCTTAGGTGGCAGGGAGTTGGTGGGGATTTCCTGAGCTAACACTCAGGTCTGAGCTGGTCAGGCTTCTGTGGAAGTGTCCAGAAGCATGCCTCTCCCTGACTTCCAAGATCCCTCCCCTAAAGGCAGGCTGATTGGCCTGAACACACTTCAGACAAAACTGAGGCCCACAGGCATGGTCCTCTCTATTTATAGAAGCACCAGAGGCCTGCCTACCTATTTTGGGCTGATCTGTGACCCAGGTGGTCATAGTTGGGATCAGTTAGAACTCAGCAGAGGGAGGGAGAGGGCCCTGGGTAGGGCAGGTGAGAACAGACTCCAAAAACATGAGGCTGCTATTGGAGATGTTATTGGATATTTGGCTCTGGTGACCTGGAAGATGAAAGCGGTGTGTGTCATTGTTTAAAGAAATGAGGGGGGCCGACCAGGTGGCATAAGTTTGCACACTCCACTTTGGTGGCCCGGGGTTGGTCAGTTGGGTCCCGGGTGCAGACCTACACACTACTCATCAAGCCATGCTGTGGTGTCATCCCATATGTAAAACAGAGGAAGATTGGCACAGATGTTAGCTCAAGGCCAATCTTCCTTACCTAAAAAAAAAAAAGAAAAGAAAAGAAAAAAGAAATAAAGAAATGAGGGGCATTCATGATCCAGTAAGTTGAGGAGAAACCTTTCTAGCTGGATTAGCTTGGACAACTCATGTCACTTCTCTGGGCCTCCACTTCCACGCCTAAAAATGAGGAGATTAAACTAGGATAAGGGCCAGCAGCTTGGCTCCAATGAGAGGGAAACTCTGAATGTATAGAGAGGTTCCTGGGATAGATAGGAGATCTGAAGCTGTACTCAGGAAAACAAAGACATAAAGAGTTTCTTTAGAGAGAAAGCAGTGGCTGTTGGAAGTCTGCAGAAGCAGCAGCAACTGCTGCCATTAGACCCAGACCCAAATGTCAAACGCAGGCTCCACAAAGCCCCACTGTTGGGAACTTGCTGCAGGTCACTGGCACTCATGAGCACACTCATAATACCTCTTGGTGCTTCCATAGGCAGTCTGTGTGTGGGCTGGGGGCACTGGGCCCAGGGAGGAAGCCTACATCAAGGAAGACAGACCCCATCCCAAAGCCTTGTATTCCCCAATTGTAATGGCCCTCCTCCCCTTAGTCCCGGCTGTAGTCCAAGTGTGGACACCGACACATCTCAGAAGGCAGCTCAGCTAGCTCAACCTCAGCTGTGGGTGGAATCCAAGCTCTGCCCTGGCACCTGCTGCCCAGGCCCCAGAGGGTCCTGTGTGTCCTGAGGCACGTTGGTGACAGCTTGCTTTGAGGGAAGTGAGGCCCCAAGAGAGGCCTGGGACCATGGAACTCATCTCTAAGCCAAAAATCTTGGGGCTTTGATGGTCACAGTCCCCTTGTAATCACTGCACCACAAGGCCAACATGAGGCATGCTGGGTGAAAGCTGGAGACAGACTTTGAGCTCGTCCGCCTGCACAAACCCCGTGTGCTAAGCCTGCAGGGTTCAGGTGTTTCTGAGAGAACTTGGCCTGGGCACAAGTGCCCAGTCCAACTTTGGTGATTATCTCATTGCCTCAAAGTCCCTTGCCCTTCCTGGGCCTTGGTTTCCCCCCCGAAAGAGAAAACTGAACTCCGCCCAACTCCAGCTCTCACGTTCTGTGTTGGCACAGGTCAAGTCTGACACCTGGTGAGAAGCAGGGCCAAGATACAGCAGCCCTTGTGTGAGTCACTGACCACGGAGCGCTCTTCCCCATCTCCAGCCAGCAGGTGGCCTGGCCAACCTTGCCTCAATCCCCCTCGGCTCTTGGAACTCTGGCTCTCCCTTGAAATTCAACATTCCACCAGGCGTTGATATCCTTGACTAGAGAACAATTTCCCAGGGACTGCTGGAGTGGGTATTTGAGCCAAGTGTCTGGGGAGTGGACGTTTAATTTGGCACAAAGGGTGACTCTCTGGGAAACTCAGATCAGCAACCACAGCTCCACCCTGCTGTCCTGGGCACCCTCTGCTTGGGTCAGGCCAACATGTGTGTGTGGAAAAACTCCTGGCCCCCTCCACTGAATCTTTCCTGCCCACCCATGGGTGAAGGATGTATGGCACAGAGATAAACAAGGATGCTGCACTTGGGCCAAGCCAGGGCCCAGGTTAAAAGCCAAGAATAAAGAGTGATTACCATAGGAAATCAGGACTTCAGGTCTGCCTGACTAGCAAAGGCCACTTTTACCTCTCAGTAGCAGAGTTTCCCTTAAGTGATGCAAGAACTAATTGCTCCTCCCTTCCCACCCCCCACCCCCAGGTGATGAGTCACTGATGATATAGTCAGAGAGCCTTGCTGGGGCCAAAGGGCTATCATTGGGTTGTGTCTTTCAAGGAAACCTTAGCCAGTCCATTCAGCAAGATCTGTGCAGAGAGAAGAAACCAAAATACCCTAAGCCTTACTCCTCCCTGTATTGTTCCCCTGAGTACCGTGATCCTGGGGCAGGCATGAGACGTGGGTGAAGGCCAGGGAGCATTGTGTTTCCTGGCACCTGCTGAACGGCTGCAGTGAGGGGCAGTTCCGGAGCCAATAGGGTGCTAGAAGCCAGCCAGAGCATCCCTCCAACAACCTCTCTGCAGCAGGACAGGGCACAGGAGTTCAGGGATGGAAGGGACTTACGTACCTCCAGGTGCTACTACCCACTAGAGTCTAATGCCCTTCTAGAGCCACCCCCGACCTCCTAGACACTGCTTGAATACCTCCTGTGGCCAAAAACTCACTAATTCTAACAAGTGCCCTTCAATCTTTGGGCAGTAAGTTACCAAGGTCTTCAATATACCAAGCCAACATTTGTCTCCCCCGACCCTCCAGTGCTAGAAGCTTTGCTGATTCATTTCCCTGGACTTTGTTTTGTCCTTTGATATCCACATCCTTTCAAGTGACCCATCTGTATATGTTTCTCTCCCAAATTAACCACAAGCCCCTCAAGGACAGGGAGTATGTCTTCTATTTTAACCTCTACTCACTTCAATTCATTGAACATGTGATGTGATGTCTGCCTGGGTGACCAGGCCTCTGCCCCCAGGAGGTATCTGATCAATATGGATTGACTGAAAGGATTCATTGATTAGTTTTCCACTCTGATTTTGGAGCACAGACAAGCCTTGAGGCTCTGGGCTTCGTTGACCCATAACTTGCCCTTCATTCTGGTTGTTCACCAGCTCATACCCACCTCCCAGCTTCACAGTTCATATGCAAAGACACAAATGTTATCCCCTCTAAAACCCTTCCATTTGCAATTCTTGCTATCTAAAGGTTCTATTGAGGGGCTGGCCCCATGGCCAAGTGGTTAAGTTCGCATGCTCTGCTTCATCAGCCCAGGGTTTCGCTGGTTCAGATCCTGGGAGCAGACCTAGCACCACTCATCAGGCCATGCTGAGGCGGCATCCCACATAGCACCACCAGAAGGACTAGAATATACAACTATGTTCTCGGGGGCTTTGGGGAGAAGAAGGAGGAGGAGGAGGAAAAGAAAAAAGAAGATTGGCAACAGATGTTAGTTCAGGTGCCGATCTTTAAAATAAATAAATACAGGTGCTGTTGAAATAGAAGTTTTTTTCCAGGAAGATGTGGCTACAGGAGAAGGGTTTATACACCACATATGAATCCCTGGGGCAGGATGCCCCCTAAAGTGCTCCCAGCTTTGAGGAGCCAGCTCTGAGCCTCAGTTGCTTCATCTGTGAAATAGGGGGAAAAGTCTACCTCATAGGCTTGTGGTGAAGATTCATTAAGGTAACACACACAGCATGGTATAATCACTCAAATGAGTGGTAGCTATTATTTCAGCCAATGAGTAAATGATCAACACCAAATCAGCAGCTCTCAACTGTGAGTACTTCAAATGCCCTCCCGCCAAAGGATTAGGCCTGTGCGTGTGTATGGGATGTGGAGGGAAAGGAGAAGAACCTTAGCCTAAAGTGACATTGGCATGACCATGCTGCCACCAACCGTGGAGTCAGCTTCTCCAGCTAGATACCACTCCATCTCTAGAAAACAGGTTTTGGTTTCAGACTTCCTCTGTGAATTCCCAGAAACAGCCACTGTGGAGATTCCTGGAGCTCAACGACTTTACTTGTGGTGGGACTTGGCTGGCCCAGTCCTCCCACCTACAGTGTCAGAGCCTGAGCTTCTCTCAGGAACTGCCTCACATTCTGTGCCCCTCCTCCAGGCCTTCATTCAGCCCCCAAGGTGCAGCTGTCTCTTGCTTCTCCCCTCTTGGCAGCTGGGCCAAGGGCAGCTGAGCAAAAGAGGGTGAGGGGGCATGGTCATTTCTGTCACTCAGGACAGCTTTCCTCTGGCTGAGCAGCTGTTAGGGTAGCTTCTGTGTTAGATTTGCTTCCTCATCGAAGTATGCACCCTGCCCTCTGAAGCCAAACTCCCTACCACCCAGGCCCGCTGTTTCTCCTTTTACTTGAACAACTCGCCATTTCAAACACCACCGAACTACTCTGACAGAAAGATGTAATGTGAGAGATGGTTTCTAGGCGGGGAATCAAGTGGCTCCTGGAAATACACAAGAAAGTCCAAAATGGATGTGGCAGATTCTTCCCCATGTGGGATCATTCTGGGCAGAACAAAAAACTAAGGAATTCTGGCCTCAGTTCTGCCATCAAGCCCAAGAGGAAGGCATAGCACTTTCCTGCCCCTATTTTATAGGCAGAGGGAGTAATCTGCCCAGGTCTCACAGTGAAGGCAGCAGATCACCCCCCTGCCCTGCGCTTCCAGTAGCTCTTGCTGAGGCATACCACACCACAGCCCGTCCTAGGATGACCAATTGTCCCAATTTGCCCAGGACTGAGGGGTTCCCAGGACATAGGACTTTTAATGCTAGAACCAGGAAAGTTCTTGGCAAACTCTGATGAGTTGGTCAATCTAGCCTGTCCCCACAATAGCAAGTCTGGGCCAGGGGTCACCAGCCTTCCATCCTGCTCTGGACTTGGCTGCCCATTGCAGCTGGAAATGAACAAGGTACCATCTGACAGCAAAGAAACTGAGTAGTGAGGGTGAAGCTACTATGAAGAGCCTCCCGAGGTCCCCTGCCCCATTTTCAGCAGCTCTGCTCCATTCTTCAACAATTCCCTTTCCTCTCAACTATGAGCCTCTGTACAAAGCAGGAGAGAATGAGGGGAGTGGGAAAGACGGCTCTAGGGTTCTTTCAGAAAGCCCATATCCTGGGATTCTGTTAGCCTCTCCGTGAAGGCAGAGCCTCCCTGTGTTTCTCCTAGGCTCTGGATTTTTCTTTGTCAAGGAAGTCTACCTGAGCCAAACTTCCCTGTAGCTCAGGAGCCAAAAGGAGGCTGGTCATACCCTCCACCAGGGGCCAAATGACACGTTACCCTAAAGACACTGAAGTCTGCCTTAGGTATCATTGAGACGGCCTCCTCTGGTTCCTGGCCTGTTTTCCAGAGTTGGTTTTTTGCATAATTGATAGATATAGCAGGGAGTAAACCATCTTGTCCCCTGATGGCCTGAGAAGTCACATCCAAGGACAAGTAGGTTAGGTCCCTTGAGGACACAGGATCTTGGGGCCAGGGCAGCCCTGTCCATCAAGAGCTGCTTTATTCCAGGGAATTCCCTAGGGTTGTGTGAGAAGACAACCCCCAGTGACCCCATCGGGCACCCTTAGGACCTTCCCGTTGCACTTCTGCTAGTTCTAATACCCAAAAAACCCACCAGGAATGCTTCTCTCAGTCCAGCGTAATCTCCTCTGGGGAGACTCCAGCCCCTAAAGTACCAATCCAAGGACGAGAAGCATCTGTCCACGCTGCTCCTTAGACAAAAGGGCCTTGACGAGCCACTTGGGAGGAGGCTGACACTTGAGAGAGAGAGAGGGGCTGAATCAGGCTCTGTCCCCAGCTGTGGACCCAGAAGGGCTTGTGAAGCTCAACAACAAACATGATGCCGTCCACGAGCCAGGCGCTGTGGCTGGGCCACCAGAGAGTTCCTGCTGGGAATGGAATCTGGGACAGACTCTATAGTAACCACTCCCAGATCAAAGGAACCAGAAGCCTTGGACACCAGCACCACAGAGTCTCCATCCCGGGACTGCCTGTGAGCAGTGCAGTCTGGGGGACAGGCTGGGGAAGGCCTAGTGCTCTCACGCTTTGCGAGGAGAATACTTGGCCCGCCTGCATGCCACCACACTTCCAGAGAGTCAGAGAAGACCAGCAGGCCCAGCTGCCTGGGAGTCTTTTCTTCCCAGCTTCTGGGGAGCAGCTCTACTGCTGAACAGCCCTGGAGAGCTGCAATTATTGAGACAGGATAAGAGCTATTTTGGGAAGGAGCCATCCTACTGCCAAGGGTTTTGACTTCCTAAACTAAAACAAGATGCACAAAGAAAGGGAGTGAGGGTGGGGGCAAACAGGGAGGAACTTGCCCAGTCAAAAACATCACATACTGGGGCCGGCCCTGTGGCCGAGTTGTTGGGTTCGTGCGCTCTGCTTTGTTGGCCCAGGGTTTCACCAGTTGGAATCCTGGGCGTGGACATGGCACCACTCATCGGGCCATGCTGAGGCGGCGTCCCACTTGCCACAACTAGAAGGACCCACAACTAAAAATACACAACTATGTACTAGGGAACTTTGGGGGAGAAAAAGGAAAAAGAATAAAATCTTCAAAAAAAAAATCACATCCTGAACAAGAGAAAATACTGACCCCCTCCCAAGGGTATAGATTTGCATCAAGGGGTGAGCAAAAGGCTAGCTGGTGAGATACCCCCTGACTTTGGGAAGGAAGGGGTAACCTGACCATCCCCCCACTCCGTGTTAACTCCTTCTCTCCTCAGACCCTCCAAGAGCACTTCTGCAGTTTGGTGCATTTATTTGGACATTTGAGCACAGGCTATTTGACATTGTTGCATAAATGTTTCCTGTCCATGTCTTATCTCCCTTCCCAGATGGTAAGTTTGTGAGGCCAAAGAATGCATGCACTGTGAGGCTTCAGTGCTTTCCCCAAAAGTGCCTAGCAGAGTGCTAGGCATCTGAATAAAGATTGTTTATGGAAGGAAGGGAGAGAGGGAGGAAGGAAGGAAGAAAGAAAAGAATAGGGAGAGAAGGATTTACTGTCTTGCATGGGGATAATCTCTAAAAGTAGCTTCTCCCACCCACAGCTGAGCTGGGGGAACAGGGCTGGATAAGAAGCCATGGCAGAGGGATGGCAGCTACATTTCTGGCACCTCCCCTTCAGCTGTTCCATTATCTGAGCTCAGTCTGTCGTGCCACCTCCCATTTGTTTCCATTTGTAGTCAACTGTCCATCCTGGGGTAGCCCATGGAGGGCACCTATTAGAGGCCATGCTAGGCTTTGGGTAAGGGAGAGATACGGCAAGAGAAAAAATGCAGGCAGGAATTTCTCAGACTATCTTATCAAACATGGGCCAAGAAGAACTAAAGTACTTATGGGAACAATGCACTGTGAAATCAGGACACTCTTTGCCAAATTCAGGACACAGGGCTGCCAAGAGCAGAGTTCACCTTGTGCCTTTCCAAGTTGAGGACTCAAATAGTGTGTAACCCAGAAAAAACGTCCCCTTTCTGGAGTGCCCTAGGCTGGAGAGGGGAGAGCCAAGTGTGGACTGATCGGATCTATGGCTTCCCAAACGGCCCTCTCATAGAGCACTCGGCAGGATTCTTTGTCTGCCAAAAGGTCTCTACTCTTTTTCTCCAGGGCTGCAACTAGCTGATATATCACCTTTGTGTAAATGCCCCTCTGGGGAGATGCAGCCCTACAGGTGCATGGCTTGGCAAACAGAACACAGGCTAGATTTCGGGTCCCCCTTAACCTCTCTGCCAGGTGCCTTTGTTCAGTGAACCACCTGCCCAACCATAGGGAGCAGCTCTGTCTGTCTCCCTCCATAGGTGCTTCCACCAGAGGGTAAGAGAGGGACTTGGATAAGAGGGAGCACAGGAAAATTGAAAGTAACTTCCCAGGGGTGTTCTTACCTCCTCATCTGTCATAACGGAGAAGCAGAAGCCATGCATTCCCAGGGGGCAGCAAATGGATTCAGAGAGTGCCAACGGGAGGGGAAAAAGAGAATTTTACTAAAGATGTCCAGTGGACTTGGGCATAACCTGGCCCAAATTCCTTCCAAGTACAAGTGGCCCAAAGAACAACAGCTAGCATTTACTGGGTGCTCACTGTTCCAGGCACCATGCTAAGTGCTTTACATGTAATAGCTTGGTCAGTCCTCACAAGAACCCTGAGAGGAAGCTGTTTCTCCCATTAACAGATGGGGAAACTAGTGATTGGAGAGGTAAAATAACCTCCCCAAGATCACAGTCAGAAAATAGTGGACACAGGGCTCAAACCCGATAATCAAAGTCCAGAGTCCGTACTCTACTGAACTTCTACTTTATAGAGCTTTGCTCCCACTGAGGGGCAAGACTGCCCTTCTCTGCTCTTTGCTGTCCGTCACTCGGAGGGCTCATACTGGTTGGGACTGGATTGCATTCCCAGGGCTCTCCTCCCTAGGAACTTCTTCATCCAGAGCCCTGGCCTCCCTCATGTTCAAAGGGCTGGAGCATATTTTGGGCTACAATGTTCAAAGCAGGAACTCCTTGCCACTAAGATTCACTGTATGAGGGCTGGTACCCACCTTCCCTCCCACCAGAGAGGTCAAGAATACAAAGGGAGTGTTGGGGAGGGTGTCAAGCAATCACCAGGCCCTGGGGACACTTCTCTTAAGGATTCTAGCGTTGGCTGCAGGACCCACTGGTGGCCTCAAGGTGGAGACCCAGACATCCCTGGAGATCCTGCCTGGGCAGCAGCCAACAAGTACCTCGTAGGTCCTGGGATGGGAGGCTTGAGGAGGGTTCTGAGGAACCAGAGAGACACATGAGGAGACCCCTCAACCCAAATTAGTTTGGGGTCAGCCCTGAAGTAAGACTGTGAAGCAGATAGTGTGTATTGGTGGATTTTTTAAAATCTTTTTATCTTTTATCTTACGCGATAGGTGAGAGCAGCTAAGCTGAAAAGCCATGGTCTTAAATTGTTCTCCATTCCAGAAGTGGCTACTTCCCATTAAAAGGAGACTCTTGAAAATGAAAAAGGTTTCAAGTCCCAGAGGAATGACTCTAATGGTGGACTTATAGGCAAGATGAGAAGTTCCGCTGCTCCTTCAAGTCAAAGCCTCAGTGTGTACCATCCTAACAGACCTCGCTCTGTAGATACACAGAGGCCACCCTCCCCCCGTCCCCTGCCTCCCAAAGCCCACACTGGACCCACAGGAGGGAAAAGCACCGACCTTTGAGCCACCAGATGACACGATTGTACATTTCCTCAGAGACATCTGAAAGTAACAGAGATTGTTGCTTTTTTTCTCTCTGTGGGATGTACACCCCATCCCCCCACTACTTAATATCTCCCTTTCTAGCTCCATATGTCTCCACCCAAAGCTGCCCTCAGCCCTTGATCCTCTCCAAAAAGCTCCTCCAGCCTAGGACTAAATGTCACCTTCCCACTCTCCCTCTCCTTTTTTCCCCACCCTCTTTGTGTCACTGTTAATGCCTTTCCCCTCTTGAAAGTCTAAGTCCCAGCTCTATGCCCCACCTTCTCCACTTTGTTGCCAGAATATTTACTTGAGGATCTTATTCTCTTTACCAGCCCTTACCAGCCCTCACGCCAGCTCAGTTCTCCATCTCCACTATCTGGAAGCAGCTTCTGACCCTGCAAACCGCTCTCTACTACCCTCCATTGAGAGGTTAAGCAGTGTTGCCTGGAAGAGTCAATACCTGACACTGGGCCCAAGCATCATCATCAATGTCATTAGCTTGCAGCTCAGAGAAGCTGGCAGGGAAGGAATGGAGCAATGGGCTCAAGAATGAGACTAGCTTTGGCACTGGCAGGGGGCAGCTCTGAAGCCCAGAATGAAGAGGAGTCTTTCCTGCCCACCCCAACGTCCTACCTCACTAAACGGGGCTGCACCTGGGCAGTCTGCTCCTTCACATACCCAAGAAGAAAGCACTAAACCTTTGATTGGGTTGTTTGGTGGTGTACTTGGGGGCCTGTGGCACTTCCCTCAATGGTGCCCGGCTTGGAGACTCCTTTGGTGATGGTAGTGATGGTTGTGTTGCTGGTGCTGGTGGTGGTGATGGACTTGCTTTCTCTCCCTGGAACGTCGGATCCTCACAGAAAGGGCTTGAGTCCATTTCAAAAAAGGACAATAAAGGGTCTAGGGGAGGAGGGAACTTAGGCTCAAAATCAGGTGTTGTTGGCCGGCTTTGGGGTATTTCACCTTCAGGATTGAGTAAGGCCCACCATGAGGAGTCAGGCCCGTACCTAGGTAAGGACCGAGGGGGTAAGGGCCGAGGGATCAGTTCCAGTTCTGCATGGACAGAGGGCTTTCGGGAGGGTTCTGGATACCTGAGTGCAGGTCCTGGGGACATGGAGACACTTTCTGAAGGTCTTTGGGTGTGCTGCTTATAGATGGGTTCCGGAGGGACAAACGTGGCAGCTTTGTGGGGGCTCTCAGACACTGATTGAGATGTCAGACGGTGAGCTGACTGTGCTGACTGTACCCCTGGGGAGATGGTGACCCTGCGGCCGACCTCGCCATCTGCTCGGATTGAGGACCTCACATTGGACTCCACTTCTGATGCGATTAAGACCTTTGAGGAGGGCTTGGTTTCAGTGTAGACAGAAGACTTGCGGATAGACTCAGGTTCTGGATGCAAAGAAACTCGTTGCCCACCTTCCAAATCTTTAAGGATGGAGAGTCTGAGGGATGAGTCCAAGTTCACACTCCTACGCAAGGCCTTGGGTTCTGTATAAATTGAGCTGTGACGACCCACCTCAGGCTCTTGGCCAGTGATCCTTCTCTGGGCTGTTCGAGAATCTGCATAGGCGCGGCTGCCGCTGCGTTCTGGGCTAGAGAGTCTCGTTGGAGATCTGATCTCAGCAGCAGTCAAACTCTTTCTGCTGGGCTCAGTTTGGACTGCTTCATCCTTTGGGTTAACCAAAGTCCTACGGGGAACTCTGACCCCTTGTGGGTACTGCACCTTGGAGGGTGGGTCTTCTTCTTGTATGTTTTGTAAGTTATCTTTCTGGTCTACAAAACTCAACCGGCGAGAAGATTTGGCATCTGGGATTAATGAGTACCGATTACTGATGTCACGCCCTGACTTACTCTCACCCCCTCTTCGTGTTGATTCTTCCCGGGATGGACTACCATTCCACTGCATTTGGACGGCATGGGAAGCTGATGTCTGAGTTTGCTGGATCTTTCGCTGAAGAGAGGCATGGCGGTATGCTTCTGATTTTGATCGAGTCTCGGCTCCTCGAGGGATAGGTGCTCCAGAGAGGCGGTGCCCTGATTGGAGGGAGGTAGATCGAGGATAGTCTGATGCTGAATGGGGAGTGGTAGAATGCCCAGCTTCTGATTTTCGATGGGGCGAAGGGCTGAGGGAGACTGCAGCACTTCGCTGGCTCGTGGCAAGAATGTACCCATGTCCCCGTTGAGGGGCTGTGTTAGTAACCTCAGCCCCTTTCGGTGACGAAACTGCTACCTTGGACCCAGTTTTATTCGTCTTGATCATCTGAAAGATTGTGCCTCTTTGGGAAGATCCCATATTTTACCGGCTGGCTTGCGTTCAGGGTCCTAATGAAGCCTGAATATCTACCCTCAGTTTTAAAAGCTGCTGTTCTTGCACTCCCACAAAAGTGGCTGCTGTTCTAAGAGTGCCTCAAACAGTCCCCTTAGCTACCTGGCTGGTGATGTCATAAAGGAAGGAGCTTCCTATTAAACATCCAGGCATATAGCCACAATTCTTCAGAGAATCTCAAGCAGTAATTGCAAGGAAACTGTGGATTTGGAGTTGATATCACTAGGGCTTTGGCCAAGTTCTTAGCAAAACCGGGACTTCCTGGTGTATAGGGAAGGCTCCAGACTCTCCCATACTCATCCCAGATTCTAGGAATTCTCAGAGACCATTCAGAGAAGGAATCAGCCTGAAGATCCTACTAAGGCAAGGCTACTCAAATCAATCATGCTGTGTTAGCCCCAGTTTTAATAAGGTGCAAGATACAAAGTTGTCCAAATTTGCTTTGGAACTGCGCTGGATAAAAGTCAAAAAAATAGAGCTACAGTCTCTTCCAGGTTTCAGGGGTGGCTTGTTTGACCCTGGGGTAAAAATCCAAGTTGCTTAAATCATAAATTCTCACATTCTTGGCCCAGGAGTGAGTGTAGGATTGTAGAAGAGATTTGGAGTTAGTCATTGGTTTCAATAATAAATGACTAGCTGTGCACCTTGGACAAGTTACTTGATTTGCCTGAGCCTTGATTTCTTCATCTGGAAACCACTGCCTGGTAGGTGAGTGTCATACAATAAATATTAGAGTCCTTTCTCATGATCCTCTCCTCTCAGCTACCCTAATCAGCTAGACTCTGGTTCTTTCTTGATTTGAAAAGAATGCCTTTCCAACTTGGATGACCAATTTGGATAAGAAAGACACTGTCATCTTTCTCTTCCTTTCACATGCATCCCTCTCTCTCTCTTTCAGATATAGACCCTGTCATATCCAAAATTCACTATTGACCTGAAGGGTCATGATGTTATAGGATGGTCAGATTCATTGTTTCTGGATCTTTAAATTTAGACTTGATAAAAGACATAAAGTTGAAACCAAAACCACACGTTTTCAGGTAACAGGAATCTCAATAGATTGAGAAAGTTTGAGCTACTGACACAGTCTTTAGAATATAAGACACTCGGTTAGCCATTATGTCTTGTTATATACAAATGGGTATAAGTAGGAGAATATTTACAAGTTTGCTGTCTTGAAGCACTAAGCATAAGCCAGGTTGAAGTGAAGATAGTTCTTATTGATTTATACTTATTTGCTATCCTGTCATCATAAAATTGAGACTGGCTGACGTGAACAAAGCTTTCCAATGAGATTCTACTTTCAGTATGATGGTTTATTGATATACAACCTTTAACATGAGACTATAATGCTTATTTGTTTGTCTGGGAAGATTATATATCTCTTTGTAAGTTTATTAAGAGAGAGTGAGTTTGAATTTCCCCATTAACATGTAACATTAAGTCTGCTATCACTTTCTGATCTTACTAAAATCAGCTCAGTTGTTTAAATAATTGTTTATAGTCTCTTAATGTTGGGAGAAATATGTATTTTCCTTTCAGTGTTCAATTTCAGTACAAGTAAACATAAAGGGTGACTTTAGCAGAAATGTTGCAAAACACAGCACAGAATCTTGACATTTTCCTCATCATGAACAGTCTAACTCAAATCAATCTGTACCTGAGATACAGATGGGTTCTTTGAAGGTGACCCCCACTTCTCTTGCTCTCCCTACTGGTGGGGTTGTGATGAAGATAAAATGGGATGACAGATGTAAAAGCCACAGTATACTGTTTTATTTTGAATGAAAGGCATGTAGTGAGGAGCAGGTGTGCCAAGGATAGATATCTAGTTGATGGGCTCTGTGGTAGCCAGTCTCCAAGATGGCTCCCTATGATCCTCACCTTCTAGTATTCATACCTTTCTATAGTCCCCTCTCATTCCAAATCAGGGCTTGCCCTGTGTGACCAATGGAATATAGCAGAAATGATGGTATGTGACTTCTAAGACTAGATCCTAATAGCATTGCCACTTTTGCCTTGGTCTCTTGGATTGCTCACTCTGGGGGAAACCAGCTGCCATGTGGTGAGGATACTCAATGGGAGACCCATGTGGAAAGGAACTGAGGCCCCAGTCAACAGCCAAGACCAATTTGCCAGTCATGTGAGTTAGCCAACTTGAAAATGCATCAAACTGCAACCTGAAGAGAGACTCTGAGCCACAACTGCCCAGCTGAGCCACTTCCAAATTCCTGACACACAGACACTGTTAGAGATAATAAATTGTTATCGTTGTTTCAAGTCACTAAGTTTTAGAGGGGATTTCTTATGCAGCAATAGATTATGTAAGATCCATTTCTCTAGCGTCAACTCTCATTAACCAAGCACAGAGCCCAATATATAAACCAGAATAGCAACTTACTAATATGCTTTGACATACACAACTCTTGAGCTGATTGGAAAGCCAGGTCATTCTCTCCCTATAGACCAACTTCAATAGGAACAGAAGTTGCTTGGTGAACATGGAATTGGATCAAGAAGTTAGTATGATGACCCATAAAAGGGCAACACCCACCACAGAGCACTAGGCATACCTACTGTACCGCCCATGCACCTACCCACAATGCTTTAGTTGGGCATTCCCAGTGTCCAGCTCTTAAAGCTTCATTTTCCTATGCCTTACATTGACCATTCCTTTCTGTTAATTTTTCTTCAAATGAGTTATAATAAAAGTGATCGTTTATTTAACTATAATGACATTCTAGTTCTGCCTCCCATTGTTTTGACTTTTAAGTATTCCCAAACCCTTTCTATTCTTCAAAATGAACACAGCTTCACAGAGAATCATAAAAAGCTGAAATCACCTGAAAGGACTTTACTTTTTTTTGTGTGTGAGGAAGTTTGTCCCTGAGCTAACATCTATGCCAGTCTTCCTCTACTTTGTATGGGTGATGCCACCACAGCACAGCTTGACAAGCTGTGTGTAGGTCTGCACCAGGGATCTGAACCCATGAACCCAGGGCCGCTGAAGTGGAGCACACAAACTCAACCACTATGCCACCGGGCCGGCCCACGACTTTACTATTTCAATAAGCATCTTTCCAGACGTCTCCCTCATGCATTTACCACATGAAGACGTTTATTCATAAATTTACATAAGTCGAGTGCTGTTATACCTACTAGCACACTACTACTAGTATTATTCCATAATATGTTACGGGCATCTTTTTGCACCAATAAATCTCTATGACATAATTCCTAATTAGTCTACTTACGGTTGTGACATAATTAAAATTTTTTTTATTGTGGTAAAATATACATAGTATAACATTTACCATCTTAACCATTTTTTTTTAGATTGGCACCTGAACTAACATCTTTTGCCAATCTTCTTTTTTTTTTTCTTCTTCTTCTCCCCAAAGCACCCCCGTACATATTTGTATATTTTAGTTGTGAGTGCTTCTGGTTGTGCTCTGTGGGATGCCGCCTCAGCGTGGCCTGATGAGTGGTGCCACGTCCATGCCCAGGATCTGGACTGGTGAAGCCTCGGGCTGCCGAAGCAGGGCACGGGAACTTAGCCACTCAGCCACAGGCTGGCCTCCTGTCTTAATCATTTCAAGTGTACTGTTCACTTGTATTAAATACATTCACTTTGTTGTGCAACCATCACCACCATCCATCCATAACTCTCTTCATCTTGTAAATGTACTATTTTAACCATTTTTAAATAGACTGTGCATTGGCATTAAGTACATTAACAATATTGTGTAACCATCACTACTATTCATTTCCAGAACTTTTTCATCATCCCAAATGAAAACTCTGTACACTTTAAATAATAACTCCCCATTCTCTCCCTCCCCCCAGCCCCTGACAATCACCATTATATTTTCTGTCTTTATGATTTTGACTACCCTAAGTACCTCATATAAGTGGACCATACAGTATTTTCTTTTAATGATGGGCTTATTTTACTCAGCACACTGTCCTTAAGGTTCATCCATTTGTAGCATGTTGCAGAATTTCTTTCTTTTTTAAGGCTGAATAAAATTCAGTTATATGTACTTAGCACATTTTGCTTACCCATTCATCCACTGATGGACACTTGGGTTGCTTCCACGTTTTAGCTATAATGCTGCTATTAACATGGGTGTACAAATGTTTCTTGGAGACTCTACTTTCAGTTCTTTGGGATATATATTCAAAAGTGGAATTGCTGGATCATATGGTAATTCTATTTTTAATTTTTGGAGGAACTGCCATACTGCTTTCCACAATGACTCTACCATTTTACGTTCCCACCAACAGTGCACAGGGTTCCAATTTCTCCGCATCCTTGCCAACAATTTTCTGTTTTTTGATAGTAGCCATCCTAATGAGGTGGTAACTCATTATAGTTTTCATTTGCATTTCCCTAATGATTAGTGACGTTGAGTATCTTTTCATGTGCTTGTTGACCATTTGTATATCTTCTTTGGAGAAATGTCTATTCAAGTCCTTTGCCCAATTTTGAATTGCATTGTTTTTCGTTGTTGAATTTTAGTTATTCTCTATACACTCTGAATATTAATCCCTTATCAGACATGATTTGAAAATTATTTCTACCATTCTATGGGTTGACTTTGTACTCTGTGGATAGTGAAATTTTAAATTTCATGAAGTCCAATATGTCTATTTTTTATTTTGTTGCCTGTGCCTTTGGTGTCATATCCAAGAAATTATTGCTAAATCCAATGCCGTAAAGCTTTTGTCCTATGTTTTCTTCTAAGAGTTTTATTGTTTTTAGTCTTACATTTAGGTCCTTAATCCGTTTTGAGTTAATTTTTGTATATGGTGTTGGATAACAGTCCAGTTTCATTCTTTTGCAAGTAGATATCCAATTATCCCAACACCATTTGTTGCAAAGACTGTCCTTTCTGCATGGTCTTGGCATCCTCGTCAAAAAATCTTTTGACTATATATGCAAGGTTTATTTCTGGGCTCTCTATTTTATTCCATTGATCTATATTCCTGTCTTTATGCCAATACCACACTGTTTTGGTTACTGTAGTTTTGTAAGTTTTGAAATCAAGAAGTGAGTCCTCCAGTTTTGTTCTTCTTTTGCAAGATTGTTTTGGCTATTCAGGGTCCATTGAGATTTCATATGACTTTTAGAGTAGGTTTTTCTATTTCTGCAAAAAAAAAAAGTCATTGGGGTTTTGATAGAGATTGTATTGAACCTATATCTCTTTGGGTAGTATTGCCATTTTAACAATATTGAGTCTTCGATTACATGAACATGGGATGTCTTTCCATTTATTTATGTCTTCTTTAATTTCTTTCAGCAACGTTTTATCGTTTTCATAGTATAAGTGTTTCACTTCCTTGGTTAATTACTAAATATTTTATTCTTTTGGATGCTATTGTAAACAGAATTGTTTTTGCAATTTTCCTTTTAGATTGTTCATTGTTCACGTATGGAAATGCAACTGATTTTTGTGTGTTGCCTTTGTATACTGCTACTTTGCTGAATTCATTTATTAGTTCTAACAGTTTTTTAGTGTGTGAAATCTTTGGGGTTTTCTACGTATAAGTTCACTTCATCTACAAACAGAGATAATTTTACTTCTTCCTTTCCAATTTGGATGCCTTTTATTTCTTTTTCTTGCCTAACTTCTCTGGCTAGAACTTCCAGTACTATGTTGAATAGAAGTAGTGAAAACAGGCATCTTTCTCTTGTTCCTGATCTTAGAGGAAAGAAAAGTTTTCACTCTTTCCATACCATTGAGCATAATGTTCATCATGGGTTTTTCATATATGGTTTTTATTATATTGAGGTAATTTCCTTCTATTCCTAGTTTATTGAGTGTTTTTGTCATGAAAGGGTATTGAATTTTGTTGAATGCTTTTTCTGCATCAATTGAAATAATCCTGCTTTTTTCCCCTTCATTCTGTTACTGTGGTGTATTACATTGCTAGATTTTCATATGTTGAAACATCCTTGCATTTCATGAATAAATCCCACTTGGTCATGGGGTATAAACTTTTCAATATGCTGCGGAATACTGTTTTTTGTTGAGGATTTTTGCATTAATGTTCATAAGGGATATTGGTCTGTAGATAGCTTGTAGTGTCTTTGTCTGGCTTTGGCATCAGGGTAGTGCTGGCCTCAGAATGAATTAAGGAGTGGTTTCTCCTCTTCAATTTTTTTGACTACTTTGAGAAGGACTGGTATTAGTTCTTCTTTAAATGTTTGGCAGAATTCACCAGTGAAGCCATCAGGTCCAGAGCCTTTCTTTGTTGGGAGATTTTTTATTACTAATTCAATCTCCTTACTAGTTATAAAGCTATTCAGATTCTTGAATTAGTCTTGAAAGGTCTTGTGTTTCTGGGATTTCATCCATATCACCTAGGTTATTCAATTTGTTGGTGTACAATTGTTCATAGTACTCTCTTATAATCCTTTTTACTTCTGTAGAGTCAGTAGTAATGTACCCACTTTAATTTCTGATTTGAGTAATTTGAGACTTCTTTTTTTTCTTAGTCCATCTAGCTAAACATCTGTCAATATTGTTCATCTTTTTGAAGAACCAACTTTTGGTTTCATTGATTTTCTTTACAGTTTTTCTATTCTCTATTTATTTCTGCTCTAATCTTAATTATTTCCTTCCTTCTTCTAGCCCTGGGTTTAGTTTTTTCTTCTTTTTCTAGTTTCCTAAGCTGTAAAGTTAGGTTGCTGATTTAAGATATTTCTTGTTTTTTGATATGTTTATGACTATAAATTTCCCCCTTAGCACAGTTTTTGCTGTGTTCCCTAAGTTTTGATATGTTGTGTTTTCATTTTCATTCATCTCTAAGTATTTTCTAATCTCCCTTGTGGTTTCTTCTTTGATCCATTGGTTCTTTAAAAACGTGTTGTTTAATTTTCACAAGTTTGTGAATTTTCCAGTTTTTGTTTTGTTATTGATTTCTAACTTCATCCTGTTGTGGTCAGAGAAGATACTTTGTATGATATCTATCTTTTAAAATCTGTTGAGACTTACTTTGTGTCCTAAAATATGGTCTATTCTGGAAAATGTCCCATGTGCACTTGAGAAGAACGTGTATGTACTCTGCTGTTGTTGGGTAGAGTGTTGTGTGTCTGTTATGTCTAGTCGGTGTATTGGGTTAAGTCCTCTATTTCCTTAGTTATCTTCTGTCTGGTTGTTCTATATTATTGTGAGTAGGTTTCTGAAGACTCTAATTATTATAGAATTGTCTATTTCCCCCTTCAATTCTGTCAGTTTTGGCTTCAGATATTTTGATGGTCTGTCATTAGGTGCATAAATATAAATTGTTGTATCTTTTTCCTGTATTGAACCTTTAATTAATATACAATGTCCTTCTTTGTCTCTTGTAACCTCTTTTGATTTAAAGTCATCTTTGTCTGATATTAGTATAGTCACCCCTGCTCTCTTTTGGTTACTGTTTGCAAGGAATATCTTTTTCCATCCTTTCACTTTCAGCTTCTTTGTGTTTTTGGATCTCAGCTGAGTCTCTTGGAGACAGCATATAGTTGGATCATGTGCTTTAAATCCATTCTGCCAATCTCTGTCATTTGATTCATTTACATTTAAACTAATTATTAATAAGGAGGGTCCATTTTTTTTTGGTCTTTTTGGTAAGGAAGATTGGCCCTAAGCTAACATCTGTTGCCAATCTTCCTCTTTTTTTTTTTTCTCCCCAAAGCCCCAGCACATAGTTGTATATTCTAGTTGTAAGTCATTCTAGCTCTTCCATGTGGGATGCTGCCACAGCATGGCCTGATGAGTGGTGTGGAGGTCCATGACCAGGATCTGAACTGATGAACGCTGGGCCACAGAGCATACAAACTTAATCACTTGATCAAGGGGCCAGCCCTGATAAGGAGGGTCTTACATTCTGTCATTACACTATTTGCCAGCTACATGCCTTATACCTTTTTGTCCAACATTTCCTGCGTTACTGTTTTCTTTTGTGTTTAGTTGATTTTCTGCAGTGAAATGTTTAAATTCCTTTCTCATTTCCTTTTGTGTATATTCTATAGCTATTTTCTTTGTGATAACCATGGGGATTACATTTAGCATCCTGAAGTTTTAACACTGTAATTTGAATTTATACCAGTTTATCTTTGATAACATACAAAAACTCTGTTCCTTTACAGCTCCATCCCCACCCCTTTAGGTTGGTGATGTCACAAAATTATATCTTTATATATTGTGTGCCCAAAAGCATAAACTAATAATTCTTTTAAATGAATTAATTTCTTAAATTATGTAAAAAGACAAGATTGGGAGTTACAAAGCTAAGTTACGGTAATACTAGCTTTTTCCTAATAACTGATGTTTTCTCTCTTTAACGTATTCATGTCTCAAATCATGTAGAAAACAAAACGCGCAGATCTAGACCATTGTTACAATAATACTAATTTTTATCATCGTCCATGTAAGATCTTTATTTCTCCATATGACTTTGAGTTACTGTCTAGTGTCCTTTCATTTCACTTTGCAGGACTATCTTGAGCATTTCTTGCAGGGCAGGTCTAGTGGTTAAAAACTCCCTCAGCATTTTTTTATCTGGGATGTCTTAATTTCTCCCTCACTTTTGAAGGACAATTTTTCCAGATATAGGATTCTCGGTTGACAGCTTTCTTTGCTTTCAGCACTTTGAATATATTGGCCCACTGTCTTCTGGCCTTCAAAGTTTCTGATGAGAAATCTGCTCAATATCTTATTGAGGATCCTTTGTATGTGAAAATTCACTTTTCTCTTTCAAGATCCTCTCTTTGTCTTTTGGAAGTTTGCTTATAATGTGCCTGGGTGTGGGTCTTTTTGAGCTCATTTTACTTGGAGTTCATTGAGCTTCTTGGCTGTTTATATTCATGTCTTTCATCAAATTTGGGGTTTTCAGCCATTATTTCTTCAAATATTCTCTCCTCCCTTTTCTGTCTCTCTTCTCCTTCTAGGACTCCCATGATGTGTGTGTTGGCCCACTTCATGGTGTCCCATAGGTCCCATAGGCTCTGTTGACTTTTTTTTTTTGAGGAAGATTAGCCCTGAGCTAACATCTGCTGCCAATCCTCCTCTTTTTGCTCAGGAAGACTGACCCTGAGCTAACATCCGTGCCCATCTTCCTCTACTTTATACGTGGGATGCCTACCACAGCATGGTGTGCCAAATGGTGCCATGTCCACACCCAGGATCCGAACCGGCGAACCCCAGACCACTGCAAAGTGGAATGTGCAAACTTAACCACTGCGCCACCAGGCTGGCCCCTCTGTTGACTTTTATTTAATCTTTTTTCTTTCTGTTTCTCAGACTTGATAATTTCCATTGTCCTATCTTAAAAGTTTGCTGATTCTTTCTTCTGCCTGCTCTCAAATATGCCTTTGTATCCCTCTATTGAATTTTTCATTTCAGTTATTGTACTTTTCAGCTCCAGAATTTCTTTTTGGTTCCTTTTTAGGTTTTCTATCTCTTTACTAATGTTTCAGTTATGTTCATACATCATTTTCTTGACCTTCTCCCCGTCTTTAGTTTTTTGAGCACCTTCAAAAGTTGGTTTTAAAATCTTTAGTATATCTGCCATCATGGGTTTTTCAGGGGCAGTTTCTGTTTTGTTTTTTCCTTTGAATGAGGCATACTTCTTTTTTGTAATGCTTTGTGATTTTTCATTGAACTGGACATTTGCATCTAATAATGTTACAACTCTGACTTCAGATTCTTCTCTTTCCCAGGGTTTGCTGTTGTTTTTTTCTTTTAAGATTGACACCTGAGCTAACAACTGTTGCCAATCTTCTTTTTTTTTTCTTTTCTTCTTCTTCTCCCCAAAGTCCCCCAGTACATGGTTGTATATTCTAGTTGTGAGTGCCTCTGGTTGTGCTATGTGGGATGCTGCCTCAGCATGGCCTGATGAGTGCTGCCATGTCTGTGCCCAGGATCCGAACTGGCCAAACCTTGAGCCGCCAAAGTGGAGTGCAGGAACTTAACCACTTGGCCACAGGGCTGTCCCGTTTTTGTTTTTTGTTTTAAATTGTTGTAGACTGTCTCTGTGCAGAGGATCAGCCTGAGGTGCAAACTTAAAGTCTTGTCAGGTCTTTTTTGAGCCTTTCCGTGGCCATGCACAGTCATTTTCTAATTTTCCCCATATATGTAATTGTTTTTGAATGTCCTAGTCTTTAATGTCTGGTTCCCAAAGGGGAAAAAACAAAAAATAAAGGGGGCATTGGCCTTTTAAATCTCCTGGAAGTAACTTCAGCTGGAAGGGGAGGTGCTTTCAATAATTGGGGGATGTGCAGCAACAATGGCTGCCCACCACTTCATCGGTAGCTCTGTGATCAGCCCAGCAATCAGGGATCAGAGTGCAGATCCCAGCATTTGGAGGACAGGGTCCTTTTTGCCCACCCTGGCTCCCACAAGCTTTGTGCAAGCTGCTCCAGGAACATGTGCACAGCTGCCTCCCAAATGGCTGAGGGTGGGAAATGGGTAGCTGCTACTGTGCTAAGAGCTGAAATTGACCAAAATTAACCATGCAAGCTTTCCCCTGGAAGTTGCAAGCCTTCAACAGACCCCAGAGTTCCAAAATAATTACATCAGACTGATTCTGCCAGTGCATTTGCTTTCTCGGTGGATAGACAGATTCCTGGTGCTTCCTACTCCACCATCTTCCAAGAATCCTCTCTGTTCCATAATTTTTTTAAACCAGTCCTTTATTGCTGGACATTTAGGGTGTTTCCAATTTTTCAATATTATAAACTATGCTGCAATAAGTATTCTTTATATAAATATATCTTTGTGTACAATCCAATTTTATCCTTATGACAGCAGTCCTCAATCCTGGCTGCACATTAGAGTCACCTGGACAGATTTTAAAAGCCCATGCTCCACCCTAGACCAAATAAATCGGACATTTGGGGTAAGGCCTGAACATCAATTTTTTGGGGGGGGGTTGCTGAGGAAGGTTCACCCTGAGCTAACAACATCCATTGCCAATCTTCCTCTTTTTGCTTGAGGAAGATTCCCCCTAGCTAACTGTGCCAATCTTCCTCTTTTGTATGTGGGTTGCCACCACAGCATGGCCACCAACAAGTGGTGTAGGTCCATGCCTAAGAACCAGACCCGAGCTGCCAATGCAAAGAGCACCAAACTTAACCACTAGGCCCCTGAACATCAGTATTTTTAAAAAACTCCCCAGCTGGTTCTAATGTGCAGACAGGGTTGAAAACCACAGCTTTAGGATTAAGTCCTCTAAATCCTCTCTACTCAGAGTGTGGTACCCGGACCAGCAGCACTACTGGCACCTGGGAGTTTGTTAGAAATGTGGCAACTTGGGCCCCACCCCAGACCTACTCAGTCAGAATCTCTTTTTTAACAAGATCTCCAGGTGATTCACATGCACAATATAATTTGTGAGAACTGGCCTAAAATGGAATTTCTGGGTCAGAAAATATTAACATTTAAAATACATAATGACAAGTCTCCCTCCAGAAAAGTGGTACCAGTTTCTACCCCTAACACAGTGAATGAAGATGTCTGTTTCCTAACACTCCTACTACCCGTGGGTATTATCAGTGTTTTTCTTCTTTGCAGTCAGTTGTGTGAAAAACAATATACTATTTTAGTTTGCATTTCTTTGATTACCAGCGAAATGGAACATCTTTTAATATACTAATTGGCCGTCTGTATTGCTTCTTTTGTGAATTGTTCTTTGACCCTATTTCTATTAAGACATATGTCTTTTTCTTAGTGGTTATTAGAATTCTGTGTATATTAAAGCTATAAACCTTGTGTTTATCCAATATATTGCAATTATTTCCACTCAGTTGGTTGACTTGTTCAGGCATTTGTTGTAAAGAAGTTTTTCATTTTTATGTACTAAAATCCATCAATCTCACTTTGAGGTCATGGCTTAGAAAAGCTTTCCAAGATTGTAAAATAGTCACCCATATTTTCTTTACTCTTCCATATTTATTTTAAAATCTTGTTTACATCTTTGATTCATCAGACATTTATTTTTTGGTGTAAGGATTCAGCTTTTATATTTTTCCAAATGGCTGGTCAGTTATCCCAACATCATTTGTTAAACAATCTATCTAATTTGACATATATTATCTCATATTCCAAATTCCCCAACTTTATACTTTGGTATATTTTTAGATTCTTTATTATGTTCTAAAAATCCTTCTATTTCTATGCCAATATTATACTCTGCTAATTACTGCAGGTTTATACTATGCCTTCACATCTGGTACGACAAATTCCTCCTTTTTCAGTATTGTTTCCAAATGTCTGTTAAGTTGAACATTTATAGAAAGTCTTTTAATTTTACTCCACTATACAGCTAATCATATTTAGTGGGAGAGTGGATTTTAGTTACCTAACTCCCAGAGGACCAACTTATTTCTGAGCTCTTGAGACGCACCTCGCTATAACCCACTTCTAACAGCAATGCATATAACATTACTATTAGCATTCGGAAAAGGGTCAAAAGTCATGTTTTTGGAAAAAAGCAACTGAAATCAAATCTGGAAATTTCAAGGAGGCCCCAGTAATTTCATTCAATAGTGAGCCATGTTTATTAACCATCTACTATGAATCTGGAACTCTTTACATAGTCTTTGCTTTCCCACATTGAGGAAAAGTGAAGGACTGAGTATACTCCAAAACCTTGGCACCAAACCCACAGAACCGATGTGAGGATGGGGACAAGGTTCATAAAGGACACACCACCATCAGTTTTAACCTAAAGTTGGCTCTTGGTTCACTTCCATAATCCTTAAACTTTGCTCAGGGCACTCTTGAACTACAATCTCAGGGAAAACTACTCTAAGTATACAAATACATATATTTTTTTGCCCCAGTATGATCTTGGACAAGTCATGGAACCCTTGGGGCCAGTTTCCTCTTTTGTAAGTAGGGATAATAATCCAATTTTAGTTTTGTTAGTGTATAGAGGATTAAAAATAATTACTCACTTAAATACTTGCTGAGCACCTGATATGTGCATGTTCTGTGCCAGGAGCTACAGATACCTCAGTAAAGAATCCAGACAAGATCCCTGGCCTTGTGGAGCTTATAGTTATATGAGGATGCATGGAGGCGGAACATTCTACTGGTTTATAAGTGTGCTACATATGTGATATGAAATAAAAATATGGTCTATGTGTGGTGCAGGGGGAGAGCGGGCAGGTACTCTGAGAGAATCTTACAGAAGGCCCTAACCTCGTCTGAGGTTCAGGGATCTCAGGAAGATTCACTGAAGAAATGAAGTGTAAGCTGAAAACAAGGATGAGGCAGCTAGGTGAAGAGAAGCAGCTTTCTGGGCAGGAAGAACAGCATGTGCCATGCTGTATGTGGAGAACTGAGAGAAGTTCAGTATTTCTAAGAGCAACGAGCAAGACACCTGAGCAAGAAATGGAATGATGATTTTTGCATGTTAAAAAGATCACTGGGGAGAAAAAATTAGAGAGGAGCAAGAATACCAAAAGAAATCTTTAAAAATCTTAAAATCTTTAAAAAAGGTAAATCAGTTTTACCCTACTCTCTGCCTTCTTGCTTAGCACTCTCCGTTGGATTTCCACTTTTTATCATGGCCTCTAATGCCCCAGCCTCACTTCACCTCTCATCAGCCTCCCCACAACTTACTTTGTTCAACTACTCTGGCCTTTGGCTGCTCTAGTGTGATGTGGTCTTTGCACTTGCCATTCTTGCTGGGATGCTCATCCCTCAGAGTCACAAAGACTGTCTCTTTCTCTTTATTCCAACTGAAGCTCAAAGGTGACTTCTTCAGAGCACCTTTCCCTTGAATACCCTTTCTAATGTTAACTGCTCCCCCCCCATCACTTTAATCTACTTATTTTCTTCATAGCACTCACCACTACTAACATTATTTATTCATTCAATGACTATAGACTTAAGGAGAGCAGAAATTCTGGTTTGTTTGCTATTTCTCCAGCACCTAGAGTAGTGCCTAGCACATAGACGTCATTCAAAAAAGATGTGTTGAATGTGGGACTGGATGCAGGAGGCCATTTGAGGAGGCTGCTGCAATGGCCCAAGTGAGAATTCCTAATGGCTCAGACGAGGGTAGTGGCAGTAGAGATAAAGAGAAGTGAGTATAAGGAACATATACTTTAGAGGTTAAAACGAATAAATCTTAATGATTGATATTTTGATATGTAAGGAGTAAAGGAATGGGAGGAGTCAAAAATGGCTCCTGGGTTTCTGGTTTGAGTAGCTGAGTAGACAGTAATATCATTAACTGGAAGGAGCATTCTGGAGATGGAGGAGGTTTGTGGTTAAGACCATGAGTTCAGGGGCCAGTCCTGCAGCCAAGCGGTTAAGTTTGCGCACTCCACTTCGGTGGCCCGAGGTTCACTGGTTCAGATCCTGGGCATGGACCTATGCACAGCTCATCAAGCCATGCTGTGGCGGAATCCTACATAGAGGAACCAGAACAGCTTACAACTAGGATACACAACTATGTACTGGGGCTTTGGGGAGAAAAATAAAGAGGAAGATTGGCAACAGATGTTAGCTCAGGGCCCATCTAAAAAAAAAAAAAAAAAAAAAAGGCCATGAGTTCAGTTTTGGGTATATCAGTAAGACATCTGAAAGAAATCCAAATGGAGACATCAATATATGGGTAGATATATGAGCTCATAGGAGAGATCCATTCCTAGACTCGCAATACAAATCTGGAAGTTGTCAGCACATAGAAGCTAACTGAAGCAAAGTGTGGGAACAAAGTCTCTTAGGAGGAAAGCTAGGAGTGGGAAAAGATAGAGGTGGAATCTCAAAGGAGGCTGAGGTGGAACAGCCAGAGAGGTATAAGGAAATCCAGATTGTAACATGAGAGACCCAAGGGAACAGGGTGAGAAAGCAAATAGACAATGAAGACAGAAGAGTGTCCCTGGCACTTATTAATACGTAAGTCACTGGTGACCTTAGGACTGCTAGAGAATGGAAGGAGAATTCAGATTATAGTGGGTTAAGGAGTGAGTGGGAGGTGAGACACTAAAGATAGCAGGTGTAGACAACTCTTTTAAGAACTCTAACTGCACTGGGAGGAAGGAGATGGGGTGGTGGCTAGAAAGGGAGGTTGGATCTAAGGAATATTTTTTTAAGATGGGAAAAATCCAAGAGTCTTAAGTGATGAAGAGAAACTAAGAAAGAAGGGGTTGAAGCTACTGAAAAAAGAGATGATAACTTGAAAAGGATAACTCTGAGCAGACAGAAGATGAGATTGGCCTTGGACAGGAAGAGAGATTTCCCCTTCAGTGTAACAGGAACAAAAGTAGAAAGAACAGATGTATAACAGGTCCATCTCTAGTTTAGAGTAGACGGCTTTACCTACAACTGTTTTAGTCTACAAAGATAGATGCAGTCATGTTAGTAGTTTTGGTGGTGGGAAACTGACTTAGTTCCTGCCTGATGGCTTCTACTTTCTCTGTAAAGTAGGAGGGGAAGTGATCTGTTGAATGATTGGGAAGTCAAGGATGGAAATTTGAAATAACAGCTGCTCAGAATGTGAGAATAAATATACTAAACAAACACAAGGGGACTGCCATGAACAGGGAAGTATTCATGTATGTAAAGTACCTGACACATAATAGGTGCTCCATAACCAATATATAATATCTACCAAAATAACTATTGTTAACACTGGCCAATATTACATAGTCACTGGCCAGCTAGACAAGTCTACTCCGCTGGCCTTATAGACAAAAGATTACAAACTACATCAGTGGGAGTTTGTGTAGGACTTGTAGCCTTTATGAATACTAATAGATAATGCTGTAATATCCTAACTCACCATTTAACATGATATGCCTGCTATTAGTCTTTATATTTTTATGTATGTTGATTTTGTCTCACCAAATAAAGTTTTCTGAGAGGAAGGACTGTGTATTATAAGTCTCTGCATTCTTCAAAGTTTTTTACACGGGGTATTATTTGTAAAGTAATTTGCTTTGGTTTTCCTCTGGTTAGGTCAAGCGACTGTTTCTTTGCTTTAAAATGGTCAAATAGATTTGTACCTTCCTATTTTATTTGTCCAGGGTGAAATGTGAGGGAGCTAAGAACAGTATGAATGTGACCATCCACAACAGGAACTACTCAGTTTTCACAAACAAAAGACCCACCTCTTACTTACCAAGACAGAATAAAATGTTAGCTGGCTAGTACTGTACAACAGCACACAACTTCCAAGAAAAGGCTTTTATTCATATGTGAAGGCTCCAAACTGGAGGTAGATGAAGGTATATCGATCCTCTAAAAACCAGGCTAGACGTGTGCATCTGGACAGCAGTCACGAGAGGCTAAATTAGAGGAAATGGTGCGATCTTAGTCTTAACCACAATTTCATTCCTCTAACACGCTAATGATGTGAGGTGTATAATCCGAAATACACAGAGATGATGTTTGTTCACTTTAATAAGTTCAAACTATCTCGGGCTTTTATTCCTACCTGTATTTTTCCTGTGTAAGTCAATTCTAGCTGGAATGGGAATACGGCAATCCCGGCCAAGAGGAGGGAAATATTCTATTATAAAACACAGACAACTGGTGCAAGTTTGCATGATGGGCGGTAGCAGCAGCTGCTTATTCGTCAAACTTTATAAGAGAAATTGAAGACTTTTTGGGTGGCAGTTCCTCTCCCAATAACTAAAACACAGAAATAGATCTTACACAGCTGAAATCTAACTGGTATTAAAAGTAAACATTTTATTATATAACAGGAATTAAAGTTTTCAAAAATTTTCACCAACGAAACCAAAAGCCATTCTCAGCACAATGAGAAATTTTACAATCAAAATGACCTTTCATTTTCAGAAATCTGACTGAAAACAAATGGTTAAATATGCTGCAAACAGACAGGGCCAAGTTGTTCTGTCTATTGTGGCAGATGAACAAAGTGTGGGCTACGGAACCACTGGCACGATGGTGACTGAAGCAGGTGAGGCAGGAAGGCAGCTAAGCAGGATGCTCGGACTCAGCCCAGGGGTCCGTCTATGATCCAATTCTGGTCAGTCTGATGAGTCACTCTGATCCAGCACAATTATCCTATGTGCGTGTTTTTTAAAGAACAAAAAAGGTACTTTTGAGTTGGTGTGTATGTTTTTTAAAGACACAAACAACAGCCTCTTTCTATTCAGTTACATTTGAGGAAAATGGATTTTGATCTTTATAATCAAGGGAGATTATGATCAACTAGTGTATCGTGGAAATGCAAAATGACTGCAAAGCAACTTACAGTAGCATCTTCTGTACTCCCACCAGCCAAAACTCTTCTTGTGCTGACTCTACCAATTACTTAACCAAAGTTGGCATTAATTTCACCTTATATTTTAATTAATTATAAACATTAACACAAAAAACTGAGCAACTTTGAATTCAAGTCTTTGTCATTAATGTTAATTTGGATGCTGGTAAATGTTTAAAGTCTGCTCGTGTGAACTTTGACCTACAGACATCTGATATATCATTACCTGGATGGTTCAGACCAACCCAGTCGCTTCCAAATACAGGGTTTAAGTTCCTCTTGATGAAATATAGAAGGAAGAAAAAACAACCTGATTACTTTCTAGGTCAAAGGGTACCAGTATTCAGAAGTCACATTAGTGCTATCTCTCTAGTATAGGGTGAACTGTTTTATCTACAAGAGTTGCTTCCTTCTACAAAAATAGAATCGTTCTAAAAACACAGTTAATGGGCTTCCCCTCCCAACATTCTGCAGCTCCCTGTCATAGCAATGGACCCTTAGGAAGCTAATTCACAAAGTCCCTCCATTATGTTCTCACTGAATTCAATACTAGCTAGATGCTCACACACTCTGGGCCCTGTGCCAGTCAGGGTCCTGGAGAAAACAGAATGCACCCCAGGCTCTTTAATGAAGTGACCGTTTACAGAGGTGTAGTTGGAATTAAGGGAGCAAAAAAGGGATGACAAGGCATCCAGGGACTAGCAGCAGTGGGAAGTCATTATCATTTGCAAGTCTGAAGGGACTGGCGGGGTGCAGAAGTGGGGCAGGATGGTTACTGGAACCCAGTGAGAGCTGGCACTGCGAAGGATGGGCAGCCTAATAGAAGCTGTGCTTGTGGAGGGACACCACTTCTATGCAGAGACGAGGGGCTGAAGTGAGCAGGTAGGGGAAGTCATAACCCAACTGCTCTCCTGCCCTCTGATCTTCTGCTCGGGCTTCCCCCCGGCTAGCAGGAAGCCAGTTGGCCAGGAAGCCCATGAGATACTGACCCTTGTGGACTGGGGCACAAAGCAGGGCAAAAGAAAGGACAAGAATGAGAATGGACTGGGAAAGGCATGAAAGGGATACCAGATGATCTGAAAGAGCTAATGTCTCTAACTTCCTGAGTAGGAGGAATCCAAATATAGGAGGGAGTCATTTGTGAATGGTGCCTTAAAACTCTATCAAAATGGTTTTGAAATTAAGGTTCATTTATATCTTTCACATTGCTTGTAGACTCCATTTAAATTCCACAATTTATGATTTCTTACTGGATTCTGTAGCCTCTGTGTGAGTTAAATTTAGAACTCTTTCGACGACACTAGACAATTAGAAGCAAAACATCTTTCCAGACAATGTGCAAGATAAGGATGATGAGACTGACAAAAGGCTTGCTTTAGAAATAGAACTGGATATTGTTACTGTTTTCTGATGAAGATATGATTGGCAATTAACAGAAAACCTGGGCTGAACTACAAGGAAAAAGTGTAGGAGGATGATGTATAGCAACTGGGAAACATTTCTAAATAACTTTGATGCTCATCAAAGTCCAAGGACTCCAGACTACATTCTAAAGAATCATTCCTTCATACCTTCTTCAGAAGTCCCTAAAAAGCTCTCTGACTTCCTTCTCTCTGGCTTGGTGCTTTCTTCCCCTTTTCTCTTCTTTTTACCAACTTCTTGATCCTTGGTATTCACCTCCCTTCAATGACAATGATTTTGGGTATCAAACCATATGCACAAGGGCCAGGGGAACAGGACTGTGCTCCAAAAGAAATATAATAATAGCCAGTACTAATGGAGTGTTCCCTATTGGCCAGGCATCAGTTCAAATGCTATAATGTGTATTAAGTCATTTAATTCTCATCACAACTACATAAAGCAGTTACCATTACCATCCCCATTAAGTGATAAGGAAGCTGAGGCACAGCTTACATGCCTGGTAAGTCCTAGAGCCAGGATCCGACCCAGGCAGTCTGTCTCAGACTCTGCTCTCAACCACTAGGCTGTATCGTCCCAAAGAAAAAGAGCGTTTCACTTACGTTATAATTGGTGTCCTTTTTACAACCGCCATTTATTTTCTACCTTATCTTCACTTTCTGAAACCCTCTGAAGTGAAATATCTACTTGAAGTATCTAATGATTTAAGACCACATCCGTCAAACCAGTAAGCAGAAACCATCTCCCCCACTCAACTATAAGCTCAAGGGCAGAGATGTCCTACCTCTCTGCCCCTCCAGCCCCCAGCACAGCACTCAGCTCATTGTCTGTGCCCAACAGATGCTGGCTGAACTAAACTGACAGTGCTTAGGGATTTTCCTTCTGTCTTCATTCACCGGATATTCAACACAAAATATGTAAAATGAGAGAGAAAGTAAAGCCAGCTAGGTTGAAAAGGATTTTTTTCCTCCTAACCTCTCATCACAGAATCCTAGGCTCTAGAGTTGGAGGAAGCCTTTGGGTTAGCATTTACCTCAGTCCAAATGTCCTGGACCAGAGTCATCCAGCCTGTGCTGGAGTGGGGGAGCAGTTGTTAGAGTAACTGTAAAGGCAGCTGTTTCCTCGGTCAGATAGCTATGGTTATTAGAAAGTTTGTGCTTTACTGAATAAAAGTCTCTTACTCTGCAGTTTCTAGTCACTAGCTCTGTCCTTCGGGGCAGAAAAGAGTAAGCTGACTCTCTCCACTTTATAATATTTCAGGTATCTGAGGGCAGCTATCAAATTCTCTACTCCATCTGCTTGTCTCAGGCTGAGCTTCCCCTGCTCCTTCAGCTGTTCTCATATGACATGGTTTCCAGACCTCTGAAGCCACCCTTTTCTGCCTGTGAATGTTCTTTTTAAAATATGACGCCCAGAAAGAAGCCATACACTGTCTCCTAGGAGTCCTCTAGCCAGCATGAGATATCACCTTGATCTGGATAGTACATTTCTGTCTGCTCAGCGTTAATGCTGCATTGATCTTTTCAGCACCTGTAGAAAACTGAGGCCTCCTAGAGTCACTGTCCATGCGTTCTTTAAGAGGAATTTCTTGAATTCTTACTATGTCTCAAAATGCATGCTAAATGCTGAGCATATAAAAATAAGACATACTTCCTGCCTTCAATGAAATTACAGTGAGTAGGAGCTTCTGATAAAAAATTCCCCATTAGGTCAAATCTCTCACATTCTATACTTTTGGATCTAAACGTTTACTTTCATCTTTTAGAGAAATCTAACATTTCTACCTGTCAAGAGCATTTTGAATCCACAATCTATCACCCATCACATTAGCATTCATTCTTAGATTTGTGTTATCTAAAAATGTGATAAGCATGCCTTTTCTGATTTAATTCAAATGACTGATGAAAATGTTGAAGGTGACAGGGCCAAGATACAGCAATCTTACAGGCCTCTCTCCATACTGATATCAATCTGCTAATTAATGCCTTGAGCACTGTGGGTGGAGGAAGAGGGGCAGACAAGAGTCAGGGCTGGTTCATCTACAGCAATGTAATGCCATCACCAGACATTCATTCTCCAAGGAGCTGAGGTATTTTTTAAAAAACTAAAATCTAGCCCCCTTTCCTGAAAAAGAAAATGATCCCCTGAAGGAGAGCGATAACCTTGCAGAGCCCTTGGGGAGATCCTGTAGCTCCATGCTGTCCTCAGGTTGCTGCAGCCATCTTTCCAGGTCCTCATCCAGAGTAGAGTGAGCTCTGTCCAAGGGCAAGTGAAGCAACTGAGACAACAGTCATTTTCTCTCTCCCTTGACAAGGAAGCATAGCACTTTACAGTGGGAAAGGACTTTCAAACTTGTACTTTCACTTGTTTCTCATGAGAAAACGAGAGATTGGTGAGATTCTATCTGGAATTGTAGAGGTCACTTAGATCTGATTTAAATGTGGACCCGAAGCCTCTGTTAGCCCCTGACAAAAGCCCAGCACCCATGAGATAGATCACTATCTCCCAAAGTCCAATACTAGACTCTGTCTCAGTTCTAGGTCATTAAGTCAATTTCCACCTGAGGCTAGAACTGTACACTCATTCCTACAAGTGTTTTGGATTAAGAAGAACCTCTGAGGGCCAGCCTGGTGGTGCAGCGGTTAAGTTCGCAAGTTCTGCTTTGGCAGCCTGGGGTTCGCCGGTTCAGATCCCGGGTGTGGACATGGCACTGCTTGGCAAGCCATGCTGTGGTAGGCGTCCCACATATAAAGCAGAGGAAGATGGGTACAGATGTTAGCTCAGGGCCAGTCTTCCTCAGCAAACAGAGGAGGATTGGCAGCAGATGTTAGCTCAGGGCTAATCTTCCTCAAAAAAAAAGAACAGAAAAGAACAGCCTCTGGGGCTAAAAGATGCAGAATATGTTTTCAGAAGGCCTGAAAAGTCCTACCCATCTGAAAAAATATCTTCCACTCTGGCCTGGTGCCGAGAACTGAGATGACTGAACATCTGTGGGCATCTATCTGTGTCCAGCACAGCCAGCCCTTTTGGAAAAGGAAGAGACAACAACAAGAGTAGCTAACTTTTGATCATGTACAAAGCATTTTATATTTATATAACCAAATGTAACTCGGCCTTTTTGAGCTTATCTTCATTTGCCTTAAATAATGGCAGAGATTTTTACTGAAGGTGTTTTTGGGAGATGGGAGGACTGGATTTACAACATACACTATAGACAAAGATTTCTAAAACTTAAAAAAAATTCTTACCTTCCTCCCCCTTTGCCTCTTTGTCTTCTCAGTCTCCCCAAAATCCCTCTCCACACTTCCTCACAGATCCCAGGGATCTAGTTTCCTCCTTCACCTCCCAGACCTTCCCTTCCAGGTCTCTCTTTTCCTTCCTCATAGAAAATCATTTAGCTTTTGAAAAGTGTGACACAAACTGGATTTACTACCCAAAAGTTATTCATAAAACACCTCTCTCATACCTTCTTCTTTTATAGCAGCTGAAAAGCTAAAAACTCAATTTCCAGTCTGCCTTACAACTGAGGGGGGTCATGTATCACATTTGGCCAATGAGCTCTAAGTGGGCATCTGCTGGGAAGGGTTTCTGAGAGTTTTTGCTTTCCAGATAAAAAGGGGCACAGCCAGCTAGAACATTCATTTGGCCCACCCTCTTATCTCTGGTTGGTGTGTGGGACAGCAGCCATCTTGCAACCAGGAGGTGACAAGCCTGACAATAAAGGCCAACATGCTACAAGTGGCAGAGCAGGAAGATCAAAAGAGCCTAAGTCCATGGTGGCTTTGTGGAGCGGTCACACCAGCCATGCTCTGCCAACCTGTGGGCCTCTTGTTATGAGACAAACTTATTTAAGCACAATGGTACAGTTTTCTATCATTTGCAGCTGAAAGAATTCTGCAGGGCTACCCCAAGGATCCACAGGACCAGAATCAGGATGAGGCAAGGTGCAAGGGCAGATTCAGATCCTGTCTTTCTTTAAAATTTAGACATTTTGTTCATCATGGATTTTTTGCATTAATTTTTATTTTTTAAGATATGGCATTAAAATAGCACTTATCTTGACTCCTGAGTTTTTTGGTGCCTCATTCAATTTTGTGACCAGGGAGTGTGTTTCACTTATCTCACCCCAGTGCTGGCCCTGAATGACAGGACCAGGCAAGAGAAGTCAGGAGCACAGGAGGTGAGCTGAAATGGTTTGCCTTACAACACAGGGCAAAGGAGAGCTCCCACTTAGGAATGGAACTGGGTTTCTTGAGGCAACCTTGTGTTTTTAGACTGAACTGTCTGGATGAATGCCCCATTTTCTCTTATTTGACTAGAAAGATCTAAAAATTCTCTTTAAGGCCTTTAACTAAAATGTTTTGAAAGATGTTGAAACCTGTGTTTACTTCACAAAATGAAGTAAAAACAAACAAAAACAAAAAACTTGACAAGAAAAAAACAAATAATCCTATTAAAAAATAGGCAAAGGACTTGAACAAATATTCCTCCAAAGCAGATATACAAATGGCCATCAAGCATATGAGAAGATGCTCAATATCACTAATCATTAAAAAATTTCAAATCAAAACCACAATGAAGTATTACCTCATACCCATCAGAATGGCTACTATCAAAAAAAACCCACAGAAAATTGCAAGTATTGGCAACGATGTAGAGAAATTGGAACCCTGCCAATGTGCACTGTTGGCAGGAATGTAAAATGGTGCAGCTGCTGTGGGAAGCAGTATGGTATTTCCTCAAAAAATTAAAAATAGATTTACCATACGATCCAGCAATACCACTCCAGAGTATATATCCAAAAGAACTGAAATCAGGGTGTCTTGAAGAGACATTTGTACACCTATCTTCAGAGCACCATTATTCACAATAGCCAAAAGGTGGAAACAACCCAGTGTCCACCAACAGATGAACAGATAAACAAAATGTGATATACACACATATGTATACATACAATGGAATTTAGCCTTAAAAAGGAGGGAAATTCTGACACATGCTACAAGAACGAACCTTGAGGACATCACGCTAAGTGAAATAAGTGAGTTACAAAAGACAAATACATATGATCTCACTCTCATGAGGTATCAACAGAAAGTACGATGGTGGCTGCTAGGGACTGAGGGGAGGGGGAAAGGGGGGCTGTGGTATAATGGACATAGAGTTTTAATTCTGCAAGCTGAAAAAGTTCTGGAGATTGGTTGCACAACAATGTGAATATACTTAACACTACTGAACTGTATACTTAAAAGTTTTATGCTACGTGTCTTTTATCACAATTAAAAATTTAAACGAAACAAAAAGCCTTTTAGGAACAGGGTCTATTAGGATAGTATGAAAAAAGACCATTTTTTTCCTTCTTCTTATTATTTGTCAATATCAGGAGAAAAACAGCAAAATAATACAGCAAAATCCTTTCCAAAGTCCAGCTTTTTCTGTTACCTCTCTGTGTCCTCTTCTAGATCCTGAGTTTCTTTGGTCCAAAGCATATTATCTTCTTTTTTACTGATAGTTTCTTGCTCTTCTAAGTGCCTTTGATCTAAAAACAGTTGAAAGACCTAACTTTATTAGAACAGCAACACAACAATAACAAACAATTGAGAAAGCCTGCCTTAAAATGGAGTGCAAAAAATTAAGGCTAATCAGTGGCCCCTTAAGTATGCGATGCACTAGTTCTCTTCCCAGGAGAGCAGGGGGCCAGGTGGCAGTCTGCAGGGCGCCTATTCACAGCAGCTGCTTCTGGAGTCTTGGGAGCTCTTTGGTGCCAGGTGAAGCTATAGGAAACCTTGCCCATGCCAAGGCTCAAGAGAGACAGAGGAAGCAGAGGAGAGAAAGGACACAAAAAAGAGGAGGCAAGAGACTCTGAAAACAAATTGCACAGATTTACTTTGGGGGACGACCCTGTTCTCACTAGTTAGATGTTTCTGGGTTGGAGAATCAGGGAAGAAATTTGGGTGGAGAAGGGTAGTGCCCTTTAACGTATGCCAGGCATTTTACATATGCTATCTGATTTCATCACGCAGTCCTATGAAGGGGAGGGGACTAACATTTGTTAAGTATTTCACAATGTACCAGGCACTGTGCATGGAGCTATTACATACATCATAAGGTAGGAATTATTCCTATTTTACAGATAACAACTAAGGCACAGAGACAGACATTAATCAGTTTGCCACCCAAAAGTTTTGGAGCCAGAATTGAGGTGGCTGACCTCAAGGTCCACACTCCTCCATGTACCACTGTGCTGCCAAGGACAGCATTACAGCAAGAAGCTGATGAAAAAGATCCAGGTAGCTGGCTTACCATTTGCAGTGATGCCCAGGTGACTTGCTGTGCTCTCATCCAACACTGTGGATGAGGTCTGCTGCTGCTTCAAGTGCTCTGTCCAAATATAAAAGCAGGAGGCAACACATTTCTTCCTTTACAATGTCATACTATTCTCTAGAGCAGTGGTTCTCAAAGGGTGGTCCCCAGACCAGCAGCCTCAGTATAACCTGAGAACTTGTTAGATATGCAAGTTGTCAGGCCTCATCCAAGACCCACTGAATCAGAAACTCTCAGGATGGGGTCCAGAAATCTGTGTTTTAACAAGCCCACCAGGTGATTCTGATGCCTGATAAAGTTTGAGGACCACTGCGTTTAGGGCATTCAATCTCATACAACACTAAAAATAATGATGATGACGATGATGATGATAGGTAACACTTGCAGAGCCCTATGTAGCAGGTACTGTTTCTAACTCACATACATTAAGTTAATTCAAGATTAAGGTTCACAATTAACCTTTACAACAGCCCTTGAGATTGATCACGTTATTGTTATTCCTGTTTAACAGATGAGGAAGTGCAGGTAAAAAAACGTTAAGGAACTTGCCTAGAATCACACAGATACTACGAAGAATTGTTATTAAATCCAGGCAGTCTAGCTCTAAAGTTTATGCTCTTAATCTTTACTTTATCCTCTCTCAAGAAGTTTGCAACAATTTCAGAGCAACTCAAAATTTTCCCCATCTCTATTGGCTTATATTTCATATTTTTTTACCTAGTTTATGGAAATACAGAAGGCAAAAAACATGTATAATTTCTAGTTCCTAAAGAATTGATCACTAGACTAAGACAAGCATCTGCTAAACTCAGCACACTGCTCTGCATTTGTTAGGTACTCGGTCTCCTCTAAGTGCTCTCCAGCGCAGAGCAGAGCAGAGCAGAGACAGTGAGAAGGCGGCACAGACAGTAACCCTGGGCTCGCTGCTGGCATGGCCCTGTTGTGTACAGGTGCGGGTCAGGAATCAGGTCCTACCTGGCAGCCTCTGGGTATCAAGGGGATCCATAAGATCATTTAATATAATTTGAAATTTAAAAATCCATTTTTATCCTCGATTAAAAGTAGTCCCTTATTGATCTTAAAGGATCACCTATATCCTAGGGTTCTAAAGAACCTTCCCCTTTAGGCCCTTGTCAGAAGTCTAGAGCTTTGCATGTGGGTCCTCCAAAGCACAGGTGTCAGCTCCAGGTCACTTCCCAAAGCCCTCCAGAGGGGAAACAACAACAGAGTGAAGATATACAATAACCAGGTGGGACAATAATTGTTCATCATTAGGAGAAACCACCCAAGTGCCCTCTGCCCTTTGTCTTTCTGGAAAATTACTGACCCATCTCAAACTTGGCACAGATAATTCCCACGAGCAAAATGAGGGAGGGTTTCTGCGGAGTGCACTGGGGTACAGCAGTGCCCTGAGGTTGGAATCATGGAGGAAGCCAGGTAACAGCTGCTGAATCGGGGGAGTCTACATGGTGACTGAAGACAGAAGACGCCAGGATCCAGAGGAAAAGTATCACTAAGGTCAAACTGCAAAGAAGCCCTCAAGTGCTGCCTTAAGCCATGACCAAGGAATAGACAACACTGAGAATCCACCTGAGCAGGACACGTACGGTGACGTCTACTCTCACAAGCAGCAGTTCTACTGTTGTATGAAGAAGAACAACTGGAGAGAAATTTGTGAGGACTCCCTAGGGAGTTCCAGAGAATGAAAGCCTGTATGGGGGTGGGGGCTCTAAGAGTCTGACCCAACAACCCTGTCACCTATACAACCCTGTGGCATTGGGGGAGGGGTGCGGTCAGGCAAGAAGGGCCTATGTCTACAGAAGAAGAAACTAAGGAAGGTTCTAGCAGCTCTGACCGGGTCCACCTAAGTTCCTCAGGCCAATGGTCAGGGGCTGGGAGTTCTGATAACCTAGACAGTAGCTGTCCGTTGAGTTAGACCAGGTAAGTCCTCATTTACCTCTCTCTTTCTAATAAGACACAAAACCTCAGAATCCTGAAAACCAAGTGGCGCACCTCAGGAAATTCTCTAAACGCCCCATACCCAGAATTGGACCATCAGAGGTCTGATGAGATGTGTCCTCTGAGGGCCTCTGGTCAGCCAGGCTGTCAAGAAGAGAGTAGTCAGGTCTTTCCCGGGGAAGCAAACCACCTGCCTCAAATATCTCTATAACCATGTACCATTTACTTTCAGCATCAGCTACAACTAAAATTGAGTTGGTATTGCTCAGTCTCTGAAACAGAAAATTCTGGTCTCATTAAGTCTTGTGCCACTGACTTCTCTGCCCTCAGGAAAGTGATTCATCCATGATGCCAACAGCTTTAATACCTCCTGCTAATGGCAAAACTGAAAGTACAGGGTGTCTTGGCCTTCAGAGCCAGACTTCAGGCCCCCAAGGTATGGCTGGTTTGGTTCGAAAAGGAGATAAGAATTCCTTTAAGAAAAAAAATTCATCATAATAAACCATTTGAATGTTATTTCCTCTTAGAATCATTACCACAGACACTTTAAGTAACAAAACGACAAGAGACACAGGCCAATTATCCTGGCCAGGCTTCAGTAGTCACCCATTTTATCAGGAAATTGCCCCTTGCTGAATTCTGTACATTTCCTCAGACCTTCATAGGGCCTTCTGTACTAGTGTTCACACTTGAGACAAAGAAACCACATTGTGGCCAGCGACCATAACTAACAGGGCCATGGAGTAAATTCTGTATTGAACATCCTTACCAATTTCGTCAAGTAGCTCCTGAGATGGTGGTGGTAGCTCATCAATGTTATGCTGTGAGATGGTTTCTACTAGTTCTTAAAAAAGATAAAGGGGAAAATGACTTAACACCTTCCTAGACCTGAACTGGATTTTCTAGGCTTCCACGTGGATTTGACTTAAGATTTCTCAGTAATGAAACAAACTAACGTGAGGAGAAAACCTCAAAAATTAGCAGTCCTAGTTGAGACCTGCTAACATGTGAAGGGCTTTATTCTTCCTTTTACTCAAAACCTTTCCTACATCACCCCTTACCCAAGTATTGCTTGATCAGTGTCCCTCCCTCCCCAGGGACATTTGAGGTAGGTGAGGTACAAATTCCTAAGAGGCTGGGGACCCAATCTGGACCAGAGCTGCTGAGGGATACAGAGGCTCTGGACAGTCCAAATGAACAAAACATAAAGTGGGAGCCTTTCTCTGCAGACTATCAGGCCAGGGGATATAGGAGCAACCATCCTTTGGGCCTCCCCTAAGTGCTCAATTATAACATTAACCAAAAACCCTCAGCATAATTCACAAAATCCCTATCCCCCTGAGGGAAATTCTAAGAGCTGGACCAAAGACACAGATACTAAAATTGATGTAGCAAACGCAACATGCCTCAAGAGCTGTTAACACTCTCATACCCTTTGATTTGGAAAGTGTCTTCTAGGAATCTAGCCTATGGAAAGGATCAGAGGTGCAGGTAAAGATTTTTGTACAAAGGGCAAAACTGGGAAAGCAATATAAATTTTCAACATAAGGGCATGGTTAAGCAACATATGTAGAATGGACTATTATGTAGCCATTACATATATTTACAAATCATTTTTAGTGACAAGCGGAAATCCTCAAAATATATCATCAAAGGAAAAAACCAAGCAAGAGCTGATATACAATATGATTTCAACTATGCTGAATGTGTATATATATTTGTATATTTCTAAAAATATGAAAAATATATGTACCAAAATATTACAAGAGATTAAAAAATGGTGGTAGAATTAATTGGTGGTTTTCTTTGTTAAGCTCTTCTTTATTCTCCAAGTTCTCTATAATGAATTGTTTTACTTTTATAATCAGGGGGAAAACAGCATTTTTGTTTGAATCTAATGTAAAAAAATGAGCTCCCTTAAATTAAGCTCCCTTAAATTGCTTATGTATTTCAATATTAAACACAGGGTACCTTTCGGCAGACTCCTTCTCTGCATGGCATGGGATGATGTATCCGGTGCCTTAGCAATGCTGGAGGAACCAGCCCCAGTAAATGTAGACAACTTTTTCTATAAGTAAGACATAAACGTGGTAATTGACGCATGTGTTAAGCTAAAAATGCCCATGCAGCTCAATCATTTCCAAGATTAAGCTTGTATCATCAATGGAAGAAGGCACTTGTTTTGTTGACTGAGTCAAACTCATTCGAATGTCACCTCCTCTGGGAAGCCTTCTCACTCCTCTTTGCCTCTGCGGCACTCACTACTTAGCTCTGTGTTATATCACACCAGTTTTTCTCACTAGGTGGTGAGCTCCTTTGGGACAGGGACTATACCTATCTTATTCACATTTGGGCACTTACAAGAGGGCCTGGCATGGTGCCTAGCACTTAGAACCTGCCCAATTAACAGTTTGTTGAACGAAAGCATAAAATCCTTTATTTCTCTACTTCAGAGTGAGACCTTTTGTGAGTCAAATGCCCAAAGAAGATGACAGTAAATTTTTCATTAAGGGCCAAAGCAAGTAATCAATCTGCTTATAGAATGGTCAGTCGACCATTTTAGGTTTTTAGCTTTAGGTTTTTAATGAGTGTACCAAGTGAGGAACCTGTAGTTTTCTTGAAGAGACTACACATGAAATATGAGGGAGAGAGAGAAGAAGAAAGAAGGACAGCAGGGGGAGGGGGAGGAGGCGAGAAGACAGCATACAATTAAGTGTTTTTACCGCAGACTATTAGTTCAGGAGTTCAGAGAAGGTGGAGATCAATCAAAACTCTCAGCGAACTAACCAGAGGAGGCTTCAAGGAGGAAGCAGCACTTGAGCCTCCCTAAGTAGGTAGAATATGTAAGCTATGAGAGGTTGGCTCTTCAGAGAAATCGCCAAACATTTCTCTGAGGGGAAAAAAGGCACAAAAACCCAGGATCCATCCTACAACACAGACTTGGAGAGGAGCCCCAGGGAAGCCTGGAAAGGATCCAGCTTATTTCTGGCTTTGTTCATAAAATAGATTTGGAGAAATCTTGGCACTTTGCATCACTGAAGGCTTTGGGCTGACTCCATGAGTGTGTAACACAGAGTAGGTCTACTTACGAGATCAGTCAATCTTGAACGGAGAGTTTCAGAGGAAGTAAGAAGGGAATCTAGGCTCTTTGCTCTCTCCCGGACAGTTGTAAATGTATCACACAAAGTTGGGATAGATTCTTGACTGTTCCAGCACGAGGTAGACCCTGTTTTAACTTGAAATGTGATACTTTCAAGGCAGTCTTTATACTGACTGGCAGCTGAAGAAATTGACCCTGTTGCAGAAAAGAGGGCAGTGTCCAAATCCTTTACATTATTTAAAACAAAAATTAAAACCTCCACAAAACTCTATACCACGGATTCTTTAAACTGTTAATAACCAAAAACAATCACTAATCTGAGAAACAGCTTCTCAAGGGATACAAAATGACAGTCTCTAAACTTGGCCAACAAAATAAAGGGAGATTATTTGAATCACAGATATATGGAAACAAGGACACTGGAAAGAGGATATTTGATGCTGGGTGTACGCAGTTGCAGGACTCAGAACTATGTACATTTAAGCACAAGGTACTACTTTAAGTTACAGACTCTGGAGAATCCAATGTTTTCACACTAAATTCAATAGTATTTAGAGTACAAAGCAGGTTTTGCATTTGCATGTCTCCACCAGTGAAGTCAAAAACCTTATTACTGCTTAATAAGCCCCACCCCTACCCCAACCTGGCCTCCCATGGGGGCATCCCCTTCAGCTTTTGCACTGCGAGAAAACACCCTTGGGATCTGCTCCTGCAGCCTGGCTTCCCAGAGCCAAGGGGACAGGGGCTGTTAGTTCCTCTCTCACAACACTTCTCCCCTGCAGGTGATTACCTGGGCTGAGTGGAGTGCTGACACTAGTAGGTGCATGGTTTATTCTGGGTGTTTTGCATGAGACTTCCTTAAAAGAACCGTCCTGCTCATATGAGATACTAGACAGGTCTTGAATGTCTGTCAATGATCTAAAGAATTAAAAGTACACACTAGCTGAGAGAAAAAGTTAAGAAAAATCAAACAATATACTGCTGAGAGGTACTTTTTAAGGATGCTCTTGATAAAAATATTTGGCAATAGGCCAGAATTAGAGAATATCTTAGAATGTCTTAAAAAGAATACTAGAGAATATCTTAAAAAAAGAGATACTAACTTTAAACATTTTTCAACAGCTAAAAATACACTATTTCCATAGATGAAAGTATATTTATGTAGAAAACAAATTTAATCTACTTCAAATATAAACATATTATTATTATCACTGTATTTTCTTGATTGTAAGATGCTATTAGTTTAGATCACATCATCATAACAGCTTTTTGGTGAAAGAAGAAACACACTCATTAAATGTATATGTAAAAATGGGAAGAACGTAGACTCTTACAAACAAGGAAACACTATTCTCCTAAAACCAAGACTTTACACAGCATCCTTAGGCAACACTTTGGTGGCCATACATGTCTTTCTCTTTCACTTCCACTGGTGACTCCTTTAATGTCTCCTCTTGTTCACCTGCAGTACTGTAAGAGAGAAAGTGATAAAATCATATGAATCCCATCAGCAGAGTGCACTAGGTTGGTACAAGGGACCAGTTTATCAGCCCATTGTGAGAAGCAGCAGGAAGGGCACTGAGCTCAGAAGTGGAAAGTCTGGGTTCTGGTCCTGGCTCTACTAATGACCAGCCGCATGTTCTCAGGCACCTCTGGGCCTTGCTCTGGACTGCAGTTTCCTCTCTAGAGATTCAATAAATACTCTCTAAGAGTCAGCTCATCTGAAATCAGTCAACAATGCTATATGACAGGAGCAAGTTCCTGAGGAAATCAATGGAGCACAGGAACTTTGCTGGGGATGGAGGGTGGAGCAAGGCGCACAGCCATGGGGCCTTACCAACTGTAAGACAGCTTCCTGGCATGAAGTATTAGGAGAGGCCAGAGAGGTTTGTGAAAAAAGTTGGCCAGAAAAGAATACCGAAGACAAAACTGACCCACTTCTACTTTAACCAATATTTGGGATTCAACTGCAATACTCCTTAAAGCCTGAATCTCTGATAGAAGGTAGTAATATGGCACAGAACACTCCTGACCAACCCATCATGGACACGGAGCATGAGCTAAAAATGAACTTTTGTTGTTTTAAGCCACTAAAATCTGGGAGTTGTCTGTTACATAGCATAATCTAGCTTATCCTGACTGATATAGCCTCTTACTAACTGTACAACCTTAGGGAAAATACTTACTCTGAACTTTGGTTTTCTTATTGGCAAAATGGAGGTAACAGTATGTATCTCAGAGGGTTGTTATATGAATTAAATTTGACCAAAAAAAGTACCTGGCATATGGTATCTGATTAGGAAATACTAGTTATAATTATTATAGATAAGGAAATTGAGATCCAGATGGGGGAAAGTAAATTGAATGTTATTATACCAGGCACTTTACACCTATTATTACTTTTTCAATTAAATTTTTCATTTTGAGATAACTGTACATTCACTTTAGTTTTAAGAAATACACTTTACCCAGTTTGCCTCAATGGTAACATTTTACAAATCGATGGAACAATATCACAACTAAGATATCAACACTGATGTGGTCAAGATACAGAATATTTCCACCATCACAAGGATCCCTTACGTTGCCTTTTTATAGCCACGTCTACTTCCCTCCCACTCCCCATCTCTTCTTTAACCCCTGGAAACCACTCACTTGTCCTTTTTCCTATAATTTTATCATTTCAAGAACATTACATAAGTGGAATTATGTACTAAATAACTTTTGGGGATTGTTTTTTCCACTTAACATAACTCTCTGAAGATTTACCCAGGTTGTTGCATGGTCAATAATTTATTCTTTTTTATTGTTGAGTATTCCATGGTACAGATGTACCACAGTCTACTAAATCATTCGCTTGTTAGCAACATCTGGGTTTCCAGTTTTTGGCTATTATGAACAAAGTTGTTATAAACATTTGTGTATGTGTTTTTGTGTGAACATTCATTTCTCTGGGATAAATGCCCAGGACTTATATTATTACTTTTAATCCCTATGTCAACATTCTTAGTAAGGATTCTTATCCCTGTTTTACAAATGGGGAAACAGAAGATAGGGGTTGAGAAACTTAACCAAGGTCACACGGATAGAAAGGCAGAGTCAGGATCTGAATACTGATAATGACTTCGTTTCATGACCCCTCACAATTTTGCTGAACAAGGCCTAACAAGGCTAAGTTGCCCAAAGCTAATTTTTATAACACGGTGGCTAATACGTTTGAAGATGAGCAATATATAAATACAGGGAATTATCATCATTTAACATTACTTCTATGAGTCTGAAACTGTGAATAAAATAATAGTACATACCTCCGTATAGGTTGGAATTGAGACTTAGTCAAAACCTCAGCATTCTTTCCAAGGCTTTTTCTCACCTGGAACTTTTCTTCACCTGAAAGAATAAAGTAAACGTATTTTTTTTTACTGAATTTTTTCCAACTCAGATTATTATTTTCATTGCCTAGAATCTCCCTTGGTCTGGTCCAGAATGAGAAATATCTGGATAAACAAAGTACTTCCTAATTGGGTTTGGACTGAGTGCTATAAACGAGGTTTTTGCTCTGAAAGTTTATTTTCCTTGCTCAGAGGGGAGAACTATACTCTGACACTCAGAATACAATCAAGCCATTTACTGGCCTTTCAGTTAGAACTGCACAGTTATTTCTGGAGACAAATGTTGTTTTGTCTTTTCAGGAAGGCAAACTGACCTGGTTCCTGTCAACAGACACCAGGGGGCGTTGAAACCAAGAACTGTTTGTTCACTAAAGATTCAAACAGAAAAACCATTAGCTAGGCATTTTCACAGTGGTAACTACGCCTCTTGGCCATCAAACACCACTTAAAGAGTGGGGGTGGGGTCTTGAGTACTAAAGAGCTAATTCAACTGTCTTCTGTTCTCCTTGACATCAAGTGTCTAAAGTTACTCCTCCCTAATTCTCAGTAAGATACTTTGCAGACCTCTGGGCAGACTGGGCCCGTAACCATTTTCCTTCCCACTAGTGTACTGCTCTGGTTTATAGAGAAGGGGATAGACAGAGCAGCCCGCCATGATGGCAAATGCTCACTCTCCCCTTGCCATTCCATAAGTCCAGATTGTCTGGTGGGCAGTGGGGAGGCCCAGCAGAATAGTGCCACCTTTGGCAGGTACCAAGGAGCTCTGAAACCCCATCAGTGGAGAAGCATTGGGGTTCTTCTTCTTGTGACCCTCTTTCAAATACCTAGAAAGCATAAACACCTAGAAAGCATAAACGAATTCCTAATAAGCACAATTTAGAGCTGGAGCAGAACTTAAAGAGATTTTAGAGCCTGACCCTCTCCTTTACTTTATCCAAGGGGAGAGTGGGGCCCTAGGGTGAAGTGACTTGCCCAAGGTCATGCAAAAAAAATCAGTGGCAGAATTGGGCTTGGACCCCAGCATGTGTCCAGTCATTATCTCTGTTGCATCGCCTGGTGGGGACATATATCAGACCCCTAAGGAAAAAAGGGAAAGGGAAGGGCTGAAAGAAGGAAACAGAGTAGCAATCACCTTCTTCATGTACTTCAGATGTTTGTAGTGAATTACTCCTGGTTTTCTGACCTGCCTGCCCCACAACTTCTCTACCCTACTCAACCCTCTTCCAACCGTAAGTAAAGTGGCCATGTGCAGGTCAGGCTCACACAGAAAGTGATCAGGGGCAGAGGCTCCACGGAAAGAGTGGGTGGCCCAAGACCCAGGTCTGGGGACTTTTAGTACATGTTGTCCTGAGCATAACTGTTCATCTAAAAGCTTACAGCTTCTTAAAATGCTCCCCACTGTGACAGAGGCCTGACTCAGATTAGAGATGGAAGCTGGAGCGTGCAGCAGGAGGAAGGGAGTAAGTTCAGAACCCGAGGCTGTCCTGCCTGGGTTCAGAATGTTGAGAATGGTCGTGGACAGCTACATGGCTTGGCAGGTGGATAACTCTGGTTTTATAATAGATGGCTGCATACTTTAAAAGAGCAAAAGTGAAAAAATTTTTAAATGTCTCCATCAGAACCAGTGGTTCACTTATCTTGCCTTGTGCCACATCCTGGCTGCTGATCCAAGGTTAACTTCCCATGAAACGGAAAGCAACTGCTGTTATAGAGAATCCAAGGCCTCCCAAGGGAAGGATGGTATGTTGACACTGTACCATTGGCTGTTGTTAACTCTTTGCTAAGACGCTAAGCAAGCAAAGAAAAGTGATGGTGGAACTCTGACTTTTGGGGTAGAGAAGGACATGGACACCTAGCTCTAGTCTTTGTTGTGTCAATAACTAGCTGTGTGGCCTGGGCAAATCCCTCAGGTCAGCTCAGCAAAGATAACGGAGTAGCCTGAAATCTAGTTTTCACTAGAGAAAACCAGAGGAAAAAAAGAAGCAACTACTACAACATATGCTCTAAGAACCCAAGAGGAGGTGTAAATAATGATGTGCGGGTGTCACGAGGCTGGTGAGCGGAGGGGGTTCATTCTAATGAGGGGAAATCATTGAGCCCAAGTTTTCTCATCTGTTTGTTTTCGGTTTTGGGGGGGGTTTTTTGAGGAAGATAAGCCCTGAGCTAACATCTGCTGCCAGTCCTCCTCTTTTTGCTGAGGAAGACTGGCACTGAGCTAACGTCCATGCCCATCTTCCTCTACTTTATATGTGGGATGCCTACCACAGCATGGCGTGCCAAACGGTGCCATGTCTGCATCTGGGATCCTAACCGGTGAACCCTGGGCTGCTGAGAAGCGGAGCATGCGAATGTAACCGCTGTGCCACCGGGCCGGCCCCTGTTTTTTTTTTTTTAACTTTTCTCATCTGTAAGATGACAGGCCTGGAGAAGGTATTCTCTAAGGACTGGTCCAGCTCTAAACATCTGTGATCTGACAGAAAATGAAAGCAAGTGATTCTTAAAGGAATCCGCACTAAGGGCTTATTACCAGAAGCTTGCGGTTGGGCAAACGCATCTTGTATTCCTTCAAAGCCCTCTTCTATGGGACTTGAGGTCTATAAAAGGAGGAAGGAGCAAAGAAATGAGGTTCACTGGAGGCAGACATTATCATCAAAAGGTTGAGAATTTCTTGATGTTCTTAAACCTTGAAAATCTTCACAAGGTTCCTGCATCTTTTATAGAAAAAGAACAAACCTGCTTCGCAGACTCGAAGCACTTATTCGTACCATATGTTCCTCCTCAACAAGCAGTCCTCCCCCACCTCCCATTGTGAGGAGGAATTAATTATATGCCTTTTCCCTTCTTTATGTCGTTATCCCCTCCTCACCTCAACCTTACAACAAAGATGTTTTGATTCCTGGGAGCTTTATCAGAGGAGCCCAAGAAGGCTGGAAAAATGGCCCAGACTGCAAAGCTGTTCTATGGGGTGAGGAGTCAGAACACTGATTCCTTTGAGGGGAGGCAGGGACTGAGAGGAAGCACCCGGATTTAGGGACCAGGAATGTTCTGTTTCTTGACCTGGGTGCTCGTTACACGAGTGTGTTCGGTTTGTGAAAGATCATGAGCTGTACAATTAAAATCCAGGTACTTTTCTCTATGTTCTAGTTTTTATACAAATGTACATATTATATGTATGTACATATATACTTTGTCTTTTTATTAATGATTTTCTTAACATCTCAGTCTGCTCACAGTAAAATCAAGAATGTTTAAAGGATTAATAATGGAAAACTAATCTGACTGAGTTTTCAGAAGCGCAGACAAGAGGAAATTATGCTTTTTGATGAATCACTGAATTCTTCTTGTCAGTCAAATGTTGTGATTGACATGTACATAATTCTCCTTTTCCTCTACCCTAACTTCCATATGGGTAAAAGATCCCAGAAAGGTGGCAGGTTAGGGGTGAGGTGAGGCGGAAATTATATAAGTAAATAAGAGAATCCAAGAATTTCATTTTATAAATGAGAATACTCTGTACAAACAGGTTCTTGCAAAAGCTAGGCAGATCCCAGAGAAAGCCCCAAGTACTAGACAGTCTCATATTTACTGCTGAACCCATGCCTCTATTCCTGGCTCTCCTACCACTAAAGCTTGGCAGGTAAAGGACTAAATCCTTACATCTGAGGATCGCCAGTTCTTCACACAGAGGAATAACATAGCAGCCTGCCTTCTCTTCCCCACAGGAAGGATATGTGAATCAGGAAATGTGAAGAAAAGTGTTTTTGAAAAAAAAGTACAAACTGCTGTACAAATGCAGGAATCACAATTTTGAGAGAAACTGCTTATGACTTTCCTTTCTTAAAAATCTTATTTTTCAGATGTTTTTTCAAAACATGAAAACACTGATAAGTCAAGGTTATATACTTTTAGGTATAAGCTATTTTTCTCAATTAAAACAATTTAAAACTAATAAGGTAACGGAGAAAGCTGAAAATGTACTTTACCCCAAACTGTAAATTTTTACCTCTAAAGCTAAGTTTTCTTGAGCCGCCGAGGAGTAAAAATAGTCATATTCTGGAGTTAAAAATTCATCTGTTATGTCCTCAGAAGACTCTGGTGAACAAGTTGATTGCACAGACTGATCCTATTAATAATGGAGGAAATCACTTTTAAGTTGGCATTCATTGTAAACAAATCCCTTTATAGCTGGATGCAGTGTTAATAATGGATTTATCTAAAATTAGCAGTCAAGTAAACTGGTGCAGGCATGACGGAAAACAGTCTGGAGATTTCTCAAAAAATTGCAAATAGAAATCCCACTACTGGGTTTTATCCAAAGAAGATGAAATAAAAAATACAAAGAGGTCTATGCATCCCTATGTTTACTGCAGCACTATTCACAATAACCAAGATGTGGAAGCTACACAAGTGCCCATTGACTGATGATGGGATAAAGAAGATGTGGTATATATACAATGGGATACTACTCAGCCATAAAAAAGACAAAATCGTGCCATTTGCAACAACATGGATGGACCTTGAGGGTATTAAGTTAAGTGAAAAAAGCCAGACAGAGAAAGACAAACACTATAAGATTTCACTCATATGTGAAAGATAAACAAATACATGAATAAGGAGAACAGATTAGTGGTTACCAGAGGGGAAGGTGGCAGGGGATAGGGCGAAAGGGATAATGGGGCACATATGTATAGTGACAGATAAAAACTAGACTACTGAGGGTGAGCAAGATGCAGTCTATACAGAAACTGACATATAATAATGTACACCAGAAATTACAGTTATAAGCATACGCACCTCTACCTCTGCTCTCCCTCCCCATAGGGAGCTGAGAACACCCTGAAGCAGGTGTGGTGAATGACAATCTTGAGTCTCAGGATCCTCATCTGCACAATGGAAGTTGGGGGAGGTGAGGTGACCTCTCTGCTCTAAAATTTCCAGAAAGAAGAAAGGCCCTGGACCACTAAAGCTGGGGACATAATTTAAACACCCTGATCCTCAAGGGCACAGACACAGTCCACGTGTTGGCATCATCTTCCAGATGAGGAGGCTGAGGCTGCTCAGAACTGGGACCCTCAGGTATTCCAGTTTAAAGGCAAGTGAAGGAGCATGATTTTAAAAATAGCAATGCAATCTCAATAATAAAAGTAAAATTAAAAAGTTAAAAGTAACAGTTATTTCTTCAGCATCTCCATTCTATCCCTTCCTTTTCTGCTTATGTCTACACTCAGGCCCTGATCACCACATGGCAGACAACTGGCTCCTGTCCTCACTTTCAATCATCCCTTTGCAGATGTTTGTGGTTTATTTCCTTGGACACTGCTTTTATCACACGCTTCCCCTTCTGTGCCCTTAGCACCTGCTATCCTTTACCTCTCACATCACAGTGAAATTTCCTAGACAAGCTTGGCCTTGCATACCTTCCCCACTTCCCTCACAGACCTGCTTCTCCAGTCAACCAGTCTGCTTATGTGGCAGGTCCTTCCAGCCCTCACATGAGAGAAAGAATTAATTGTCCTGTGAGTGGCTTGTGTGCTATGATTAAATACAATAGCATGTTCTCCAAAGACTTCAAACATTATCACAATTGTATTTTTACATTGTTTCATTCTCAATTACTATTTATATTCTTTAAACGATTATGGCCCCATGTCAATGATGACAAAAAAAAAAACAACTGTGGTTCCTTTAGTGTGGCTGGACTATGGCCCAACTGCATGCTTCTAGAATGTGCTAAACCCCTGAAGCAAGGTTGTAACCTCAATGCAAATGCTAGGAAATGACTGGACCCCACAGATCCTGCTGAGGGACAGTTGTCAGGCATGAACACACTCCTTCCACTGGGTTGAGAGCTGAATTTGGGTCTTCGAGAACATTCCAGGTGAAGGCACTCTCACACAACCTGTCTTTGTTTCTCCTACTCCAATCTGACCTCAGTCATGAGCTTTGGTATTTGACTTCACACTGTGCTTTAACAGTTGGTCTTGTCTACCCAGCTAGACAGAAAGCTCAGCGTCAGAGCTGAACCTGACACTTGTCTGTGTTTTCCCCAAGCTCCAGGATACATGATGCTTTGAGTTGAACTGACTCAAAAACTATTAGGCAGGGAGGAAAGACTTCTTCATTCATGTCAGAAACCTGAGGGCACATGCTCCAACAAAAAAGAACTACTACAGAAATTGTTTCAATGTCATAATCCTCAGCTCTACTTTATTAGGTCCTTGTGTCCAACTTGGCTCTCCAGGCCATCTTACTTACGCTGTAAGATTTCTCAATGACCACAGATGCATCAGAACTTGCTTGAAAGACTTCACTATGCTCTGGCTGCTCATTTTTCCTGAGGGACGGGTGCCTGATACCTAATGATTATAACACAATCAGGGCCAAAGTCATTCAGTGACACTCATGGCATGGGAGGGGCAAAGGGCAATGTGAGAGAAGAGATGGAAGCATAGTCTGCCAAGGGTGGCCATGTCTCACATGTCAGATTCAGTCTAGAAAGCAGAGACTGTTAGTTTAGCCTTGCCCCAGCACACAGCCCTGGATCATCACTCTTTTGTTTATCCATTCAACAGTGATGGGGGCCGGCCCAGTGGCGCAGTGGGTAAGTGCACACATTCTACTTCGGCAGCCCGGGGTTTGCCGGTTCAGATCCCAGGTACGGACACGGCACCGCTTGGCAAGCCATGCTGTGGTAGGCGTCCCACATATCAAGTACAGGAAGATGGGCATGGATGTTAGCTCAGGGCCAGTCTTCCTCAGCAAAAAGAGGAGGATTGGCAGCGGATGTTAGCTCAGGGCTAATCTTCCTCAAAAAAAAAAAAAAAATGATGCTTGACAAGGAACAGATTCTAAATACCAAAAACATCCAAGCCAATATGACCTCAATAAAATAATTTTTTTAAAAACCAAGCCAAGAGATTTTCTACCTAAGATAAATGATAATTTTAGATGTACTTTTCTTTAACTTGCAAACAACTGTGAAATGATATCCATGACCTGACTGCAAGCAAATACCAAGTGGAAACACATACCTTCAGTTTTAACTTGAAAATCTATAAAAGTGGTAACAGCAAATGTCATTTGTCTCTAGGTTTCTCTGGGATAGACTCTCTGGGAGCCAGCGGAATTTTTCCAGCTCAAAATGCAATGCAAATAAATGGGCGGCAGAGAGTGGGCGTCCACCACTGCCCTCAGTTAAAAGAATCCATTCCTTGCCAGGTTAAATTCAGGACCAGGGTCAGTGTACGGAGATTATGTTACTTCCTTTGGTCAAAGGGGTCTGCTCCAGTAATAAAAAAATTCATGAATCTCTGGATTTCTTTACCTGTGGGAAGGACAGCGGGATCAAAAGGGTATGCTGCTTTCCCCTGGAATTCAGGGTCCCCAGACAGACTGGAAAGGAGAGAAGACCAAGCAAAGAAAATATTCCAGGAAGTTTACTTATTTTTGAGAGCTGATAACTTGATAGAGCTCACCTATGTCAATTCTTCCAAGTGAACTTACCAGTGAAGCTTCGAGGCCCAGACTGTCTGCCATGCTGGTCACTGTCATGGTCACTGTGGTCTGTTTTGTCAAACTTGACACTTCCTCCTGGCTCATCATTTTTCCTGGGATACTCTGCAACTTGCTGCCAGTCCACATTCTCAGGTTCCATAATGCGGGGCTGCAGCAGGGGATCAGGCTCATTTCCAGCCTCATTCTCTAAAGTCAAACCACTCCGAGGATGCCAAGGAGGTACCGCCAGCTGCCCAGTAGCTGCTTTCTCTGCTATTTCTTTCACTTCCGCTGAATATAAGAGAAAGCAGCATTTAAAACAGCACTGTGAACATTGGAACCAAAAGCTTTTGATTTTTAAAGAGCTACGTAATACTTTTATAGCTCATATTGGCATAATAACTGCCTCTTTAGAATTGTATCATCCTTAGGCTTGCCCTGTTTGGCCTCAAGGGGAGCAGAGGAGAGAACTGACGAGAGTGAGGGAAGGGCACAATTTCAGTTAGTTACAGCCCTTGTGGCTGAATTCCAGAATGGAAGGCAGCAGAAAACTTGCAGACAGACCTTCTTGCTATGAAGATTTTACAAGAAAATGACATCTGAAGCCCCAGTCTGCAGAGACTAATGGAAAAGAATCTATTTGAGTTTACCTAGCCTTTCTCGACCACACTGAGCTCACGTGCTGGGAGTGTATATGTATGTGTATGTTTTCATTCCAAATGTTCTATACTTTTGCCAATGTTACTTAGCATTAGTATTAGAAAACACAGATACCGTACGTATCCTTTTGAGCTTGCAAGATAAAACTTCATACAAAAGGATAATGTCCACAAGATATGTGAAAGTGACATTGCATGCACTCTACTTTAATAATGTTATATATGAAGTATCTATATCATTTATTTTTTACTACACCTGTTATATAATATACATTAATATATATGATAGGAATATTTCCTATATAGTCTAGAAATGAAAAGAACATTTCTCTTCTGCAGTTCGTAATCAGAAAGGCCTTACTTTTAAAATGGAATGATCTAACAAAAGAAAAGAACGTGGGAGGACATTGCAATACAGGCTGTATACTTAGAAGTAACAACCAGGTTAGAAATATACTTTCAATTTCATTTTGTCCAACAGAAGCCATGATTTTATACTCACTTTTCCATTTTAAGTGTACCTCTCCACTATCTTCATTATTTCTTGACTTTGCATTACAGATTTCAGAAGACACAGATTCCATACTGATCCTAAATTGCATGGGTTTTTGGGGGTGAGTGGAGTGGGGTGAACACAAACACATCAGTTTGCTCAAGTTCTTGACACAAGCCAGAGTCCACCAGCCCACCCAGAGGACTGCCCCTGCTCTCGGAGCCTGGGGTTGCACTGACTCCTGCCCACCACCAGAGAGGGCACAGACTCGCCAAGGTTCAGCCCGCAAGACTCACGCAGAGCCCTGGCCAGGGCTGAATGACACGGGAGGTCCCTGCTGGCGGCTTGACGTGGTGAAGAGTACACTACTTAGCTGTGACACTTTGGCTTGGGCACTGGCCTCACTAGGCCTTCCCTGGCTAAGAAATGAAAGGACTGGGTTAGAAGATCTCTAAGGCTTTTTTCAGTTTCCAAGTTCAGATTTCATGATTCTAAAAGTGTTCTTGGGAAATTTTCAGAGGTAGAAGAAACCCACAATTGAAATGAAGTTTCACCAGACAGAATTCTGGTCCTTGGGCTGTTGCCAAGCACCCCCCACAATGCCACAGAATACAGGTGATGGTTCAGTAACTGTTCCTACCCTTTGATCAGAATTCTCTGGTAACAGGCCCACCTGCATACCAGTGATAGCACAACAACTAACATTTATAAAGATGGTCTTAAGGCACCACACATTCTCAAGAACATTCAGGGACCTTCAGCCTAGTTTCACTGAGTTGCAGATTCTGATCGGTCACTAGCTAGCTGTCTGACTTTGGCAAACTTCAATCTCTTTGAGTCAAGGTTTTCTCATCTGCAAAACAAGGGAGTCTCTTTTCCTCTAAATATCCCATGATTATATATATTTTATCATCTATTAAACTAACACTTTGAAAATGTGTGATCTGTAGCACATATATGAATTACCTGTTATCCAGAATGCCCTACTCTCCTGCTGGACCAGAGAGACTACTGAATCAGAAAGGTCAGATCTGATCAACTACTTTAAAGAGCAATTTGGCAACAGCTATCAAGAATCTTTAAAATGTTCGAACCCTTTGACCTAGTAACTCTGCTTCTGGGACTCTATCAAGGACATAACCCAAAACGCAGAAGAAGCTTTATTAACAAGTCACTTTGGCTCTATTCCTAACAGAACAAAGAATAAAACCTAAAATTCAACAACGGAGAGGAAATCCAACAATTTCAAAGTAAATTTACAGGGTGTTTTTTAATAACATGGAATAATGCTCATGTTCTAATGTAAAGTGAAAAAAATCAGGATACAAAATTTCCTTCACATATATAATTAAAATTTAATTTTTTTAAAGCATACAAAAAGACTAGGTATATTGGTAGCAAAATATTAAACTTTCCTTTGGTCTGTTCTTTATTTCTTTTGGGAGAAGAGGGTGGAGCCAGGCAGGGGAGCCACAACAACGGCTTCTGCTTTCTCATCCAATAGCATACCATCACCGCATCCGCTTCTATCAATGATGTGAGTGCTCAACCCTCTGATGCCAGTAAGGTGGTCCTTCAGTAAGTCCCTTCGTAAGGGCAAAATACACTAATCTAAAATGTCTGGGCATTTTCCTTGATTCTCCCTTCATGTATCTTTTTACCAACATGAAAGGAACAGCACACTCTTGTCATTAGTCTCAGTCACCACTTGGGGGAAGAGAACAAAAAACTGTTTTCCAGGAGAAGTGACTTCAGAGCTGTGGATTAACGCTGCCATTTAATCACAGAAAAGAAAAACTAAAATCACTATACTAGTCTATCTTGAAAAACATTTATCACTCCTTTAACAATTCCCCCTATGCAAAATAAAATTTGTTTTACCTAAGTTCTTAAAAACCTAGTGTACACATATACTCTCCTTCCAGCGATTTGTGCTGAAGCCAATTCATTTAGTTGATCTGGCTGGAAATCAGAGCCCCAGGACAATTGTGATATTTCTCAACCCCCTCTTTGTCCCCCAGCGTCAGTGACACTTATCTTGAACAACACTGGTTTCTGAATAGTCTGGTTTCTGGAGCACTGGCAAATGGAATACCTGGATTTTTTTTTTTTTTTAATAAGATAAACAATCTGGGCACTTTGGGAAAGGCAAGATGCTTTGTTTTTGACAACTGATGAGTTCTGTTTAACCTGCTAGCCACTGACCTTTCATGTCTCCTACAAGTATCCATTACACTGCTCTTTTTGCTCACTTAATGGAGAGAACCTGCCAAGATCTGCTTCTGTGTTACTATTCTGCATCTCTCACAATCTCTTTGTCACTGGACATATGAAGATCATTAAGTGGCCTCAGGGTCACATGGGAGTCTAAAGGCATGGTAACACAAAAAACAATAAAATGTTAACCCACCTGTTGATATTTTGGTTCCTATTTCTTTCCAAACTGTCCTTCGCTCCTTGAGGGGGCTGAACTTGTTCACTTCTGCTCTGTTTTCCAGGGCCACAAAGAGTTGGCAGCTTAGAAAGCGGTAAACAGGTTTTAGTGCTTTGAAGAAATTCCTCTTCTCTTCACTCTCACATTCCATTTTTAAAGCCATTCTTGCCAAATGTAGAAATAACTCTAACTACCAAGAAGATTCCCCTGCATGTTTCATATCTAGTAACTCATTTCTGAGCTAGAGGCCTTTACGTAGAAACGTTGGCCCCCAGGAACACAGTCCAGACAGGGAGCAAGTAAAGAACGAGCTGATAACATAGACATCAAAAATCCAAAAACTTTCCCCTATATTATTATTAAGCCCCCAGACCCTGGGTTCTAGTCTAATCCTTACTCAGACTAACCTCATAGAGTCTTGTGCTTCAGTTTCCTCATCCATACAACAGGGACAATAACATCTGCCTGAATCCACCAGGCGGATGTTATGAAAACAAAACAACAAAGGCTACAATACTTTGGAAATTATATACACAAAATAAATTAAAGCCTATGTCCTTTATCCAAAAGAGAGACTTCTAGATCTGCTTATTCCAATTTTAACAAACTTAATTATATTTCCTAACCTACAGCAAATTAAGGCAACAAATGTTGGGTTTGGGGATGGCAGCAAGATGCCTAAAAGTGAGAGAATACATAAAAACAATCATAACTTCCCCAAAGTATAAGCTCAGAGGCTGCCTGGAGGGAAAGACTCCTCAGCAGGGGCTGAAAGCGGCACTGCATCATGGAGCACCACAAGAACAGATGTTCAGAAAAACGTCACAGTCACCAAGGAAAGGTTAGAATATACTTAGAATATATTCAAAATAGGTATTTAGAATAATGGGAAGTTTGTAATGTTTTCATTATGATTAAAAATTTTAAAACTGAGGAATTAAATGAAGGAATTTCAATTGTCTGAAACATTCGCTTAGGTGAAAATGCCTTATTCCTTGATTAGGCTAGAAAACCAGGGTGGATTTTTAAAGAAAAATTAAATATGGTATAATTGTTTTATACATAGATGCACTGGTAGATGGTTTCCAACAACGGCTGCCATCAATTCCTTCCCTCTCTCTGTCCGCATGGACACTCAAGAGATAGAGTCTATTTCCTTCCCCTTGAATCTGGGCTGGCCTTGGGACTTTGACCAATGGAAAGTGGCAGAAGAGACATTATCCTAAGGCCGCATCTAGTTTTTAAGAGGCCTGGCAGCTTCAGCTTTCACTTGGGAAACTAGCTGCCATGCTGTGGAGAAGCGTGAGTGAGACTATTTAGTGAATGATATGAAGCCAATTGCAGAGACAGGCCACCTGGAGGAGCCCAAGGCAGCAGACACATAAGTGAAGCCTTCTTGGGCCTTCTTGTCCAGCCCAGTCTCCAGGTGACTGCAGTCAAAGGAGTGATCGCAGGCTGTGCCACATGGAGTGGAAGAATCATCCAGGTAAGCCCTGTCATATTCCTGACCCACAAAATTGTGAGAAATAATAAACCATTGTTATTTTAAGCCACTAAATTTGGGGGGTTTTTGGTTGTTGTTGTTATACAGCAATAGATAACCAAAACATAATATACAAGAAAAGTTATTTCTAATAGTTTTCTAGCAAACTTTAATTTTCCACAGAAACAGAAATATCAGAGTCTAAATAAATTCTTTGTGCCTTCTTTTTATACAAAAACAAATGCCAGTGCTTTTCTAAATGTTCTAAGTGAGGAGTGAAGGCTCACTGAAATTCAGTAGGGGACAGTGAAAGAACACTAGATCAGGAGTCAGGAAACCTGCCCCTAACCAGCTGTGGGCCTTGGCAAGGCGTGGGAGTAGTGGGAGCTGTCTGCCCAGTGCAGGCAATACGGGGGTACACTGTAGGTGGAAAATTTTAAAACAGTAATAAAACCCATTAAAAGTTGGCCTGCTTTTTATCACCATGAGGCAGCCATTCTAAACAATTTCAGTAATAAAATCCTCCTTCCAGTGGGGCCGACCTCTCCTACTCCACCACCATCTCGCTAACAACAATGAACCTAGGGAAGTTTAAGTCACTGAGCTTGAGGTGCACTCTGTAAAATGATAGAGTGGAGCCATCTTCAAAATTCTGTGATTCAAGAGGCAGCCAGCTCTATGTGTGTACTTGTTCAGGTTTATTTATTCACCTCCTCAATGACCATTTATCGAGCACCTTTTTTTTTTTTTAAGGAAGATTAGCCCTGAACTAACATCTGCTGCCAATCCTTCTCTTTTTGCTGAGGAAGACTGGCCCTGAGCTAACATCCGTGCCCATCTTCCTGTACTTGATATGTGGGACACCTACCACAGCATGGCTTGCCAAGGGGTGCCATGTCTGCACCCAGGATCCGAACTGGTGAACCCCAGGCCGCCAAAGCAGAACGTGCCCACTTAACTGCTGTGCCACCGGGCTGGCCCCTATCGAGTACCTTCTAATTGTTAGGAACCATGCCACAGTTTAGGACAAAGAATGTCTAAGACCTAAGCCCTGTCCTCAAGGAGCTCAGGGAGGAGCCACTCTGCAATCTCACTAAGCCTCAAACTAAACCTCCAGGGTCAGTTCCCCTGGTGTCTTCTCACCTCCTTTAAGGCATCTTCTTTGACCACCAGGTCCCTCTGTCCCCAACTAGTGTTTAAGCTACTCATAGGTAGAGCTTGTGGTTCATTCACCATCATATCCCATAGTCTAATATACTGCCTCTGGCTCTATAAGTGTTTGCTGAATGAGTGAATGAATGAATAAGCAATTTAGAATGGGGATTAATAGCTGCCCAAGATACCATATTTAGTAAGCTGATCCATGTAAAATTGTCAATTCTTGATTATTTTGACCTATAAAACAGCAATTTCATATGGTTCAACTTGATGCACAGAGTTTACAGAGAAGGACATGGGGCTGTGTGTTGGGTTTGGAACAGGAGGTGAAGAGTATCTACCTTGGAATTCCATCCTAGAGGCCTTATTTCTCAAAGCCAAGAGGACCCCACTATGAGTTGGTTATCTTTATATGTCAGTCCTTGCACACAGGTTAGGGGCAATGTTAAACCCGGCTCCAGGTCCTGTTCAGGCTTCCCTGCCTCCCACTTCTTAGCTTTACCTGATGGCTCTTCTCTGACTGATCCCCAGTGCTTTCTTCAGAGACTTGAGTGAAAGGTTTCCAGCCACAGCCACTTCTTTTCCTGGACCTTTTGCCAAAATGTCCCCCTTGAAAGTCTCTCACTGTTCTTGAAGACCTTGCTAAAGTCAAGCAATTGCCACCAGTGTCTGGCTGCTGGCCCCCTGACAGCTGCATGACAGGAGGAACATAGCTTAAAGCTGGGGGGCCCAGGGCTGAAGGCAAGTCACAGACGTTTGCAAACTCTCTTGAAGAGGCCCACAGAGACTTGCGCTCCTCCTGCTCCTTCTGTATCATCTCAAGCTTATCTATTTTCTGTTGGGTATTCCTTAGCAAATCAGCATTCTGGTGCATTAACATCTGTGAAATCTTTAGATTCAGCACACACTTACTGATGTACTCCTCAGTCATGGACCTGTTGCTCACATTGCCCTCGGCTTCTCTGGCTGGCTCAGGTAGGCTGAGGGAACTAAGAGAACCATTTTGCCAGTCTAAGTCCTCAAAGGAGAGCTCTGTGTCAGCTTCTGAAGAGCTCTCATCCTCATTGCAAAAACAGCATGCCTCTCTCTCCATCTTTTCCAACTCTTCTTCCATGGACTTCAGTTCATCTACCTGGTTTGGTCTAGCTCCCTCAAAAGATGAACCAGCTCCTGCGGACTCTTCCTCTTTCTCATCTCCCATGTCCAGGCAGCTTGAGTAGATTTCATTGATTTCGAAGCTGCAGAGGCTTGCCTGACCTGGGCTGGGGCTCCTGGCCTCTTCCACCACAGAACAAGCAGGAGAAGCAGTCTCTTGGTTCTGCGTCTCCTTGGCCATCAGACTTGAATCTGGAACCTGAGGATCTGGTGCTGCTTTCTCGGTGGGAGAAGAGCGACTCCTTGGTGAATGAAGCTGACTGCCTGTTGAAAAGAGCAGCAACATGCAGCTGATTAAAGTGATCACACGCAGCAGCTAAGCAGCCTTGGCTAGTTGCTCGAGCGGCATGAGAATGCAGAAAGAAGCTTTTTATTTTCCCACTCCCTTCCCAGGTGTGGAAGACTACCAGATACATTCACAGAGAGTGAGAGGGTATTTCTAACCTAGGTGAAAGTTCCCATTTTGATGTGGGTTGAGACAGAAAATTTGGAAGGGATCAAACCCTGGGAGAAATGTTCTACGATTAAGTTATAGTATGTTCAAAACATGCATAACTGTCAGGACATGTAAATTATAGGCCCCTGAATCTTAAGGACTAAATACATAGCTGTTGTTGTTGTTGTTGTTGAGGATGATTGGCCCTGAGCTAATATCTTTGCCAATCTCCCTCTATTTTGTATGTGGGACACTGCCACAGCATGGTTTAATGAGCAGTGTGTAGGTCTGCGGCTGGGATCTGAACCAGTGAACCCTGGGCTACTGAAACAGAGTGCGCAAAATTAACCACTAGGCCACTGGGCTGGGCTGGCCCCCAATTCATACCTTTTCATGTCAGTTAAAATTATACTCTTGGTGAGAATCTGATAGAAGCAGTGAAGACACTGCCCAAGAAACTATTGCATCATGGGAGGGATTTGTTGTTAGTGTCATCGAGTTGATTCCGAGTCCTAGAGATCCTGTGTACAGCAGAGCAGAACCCTGCCCAGTCTTTTTGTGCCATTCTCTCACCTTCTGGCACTACATGAGACAATGCTCCACTGCTATTCATAGAGTTTTCATGGCCAATTTTTTGGGAAGTAGATGGCCAGGTCCTTCTTCCTACTCTGTCTAGTCTGGAAGCTCCACTAAAACCTGTCCACCATGGGTGACCCTGCTGGTATTTGAAATACTGGTGGCATAGCTTTCACCATCACAGCAACATACAGCCTCCACAATATGACAATTGAGAAATGGTGGTGTGGTTCCCTGACTGGGAAATGAACTTGGGCTACAGTGGCAAGAGTGTTGAATCTTAACTACTAGACCACCAGGGCTGGTTCCCCATGGGAGAGATAATACCTCAAAAAATACTGCCAGGACTGAACGCTCCTGGTTGATGGTGTACAGAGAGAGAGAACGAGGAGAACAGGGATAGAGGACACAAAGTAACGAGAGCTTGGAGAATCATTCTGGAGGCCTCCAGTCCTGTCCAAAGACAATCAGAGAGAATGGTCAGTTGGCTGGAATCGGAAAGCCTGGGTTCCAGATCTGCAAGAAGCCTGGAATCCTGAGCAAGCCACCTCTCTGAACCTTAGTTTTCTCATCTGGAAGATGAGGGCATTAAGTCAGATGATTGCAAGGTTCCTTCCAGCTCTGAATTCTAAAGGCTTCCAAGTGCACTAAAAAGCAGTAAGGCTACAGGAAAAAGTTTGGGATGAAACACAGAAATGTTAACAAATTATTTCTAAGTGGCAGAATTAAAATGGTAAGTAATTTCCTTATTCGTACTCTTTCAAATTTTCTATAATGAACAGATAATAGTTTTAAATTAAAAAATCATCATTTTTATTTGTGAAGCAATTAGATAAATTCCTAAAAGTAATCATGCTAGAAATAAATCGGTTGTTACTGCTTAGTTCTGGATCCAACCAAAGTGTAAATGGAGTCCAAAAGGTTGAACTTATTTATTTAAGGATCTTGATTATTCCCTAAGTCATGCATCTTTTCCCAGTATAAGTTACAGGTACAGTTTAGAGGAGCTGCCTAGTTGCACCTGGTGATTCTCAGAACACATTTACATCAAAACCTGTGGGTTAAAGCCATACCCATTTCCTTCAGCTCTTTTATTTCCAAGTCAGAGGTCTCTTTTGGATGTTCTGAAGTCAGTCCTAGATAGACATTAACATCAGGATGGAGTTCATATCTCTGAACCCTGGGGCTCACGGTTGGCTGAGTTCTCTGGGCTCCAATAAAATCCTGAAACAAGGGAAATACTGTCAAGGACAGATCTGCAATCATCTGACTGTCACTGGCGTTTCAGAAACAGATCTAGGTATCAAATAAACTCCCTCTCATTCCTGTTGGGTAGACTAACTGTAGTCCTAATTAGTTAATTCACTGTTATCACCAATATTTAAAAAGGAATAACAGTAGCCGCCATTCACTGAATTGCACTATGTGCCTACACAACGCGCCCCCACTGTGTGTGGGCCCTCCACAACCTCCCTCCTCAGTGCCCTGCTGTCCTCACCAAGTTAAGCAGTTAGGTTTTTCTCAGGAACACAGAAAGGGCGCAATGAAATGAGGATTCCAAAACTTCTTACAACTTGGTCTCGAACTCGCTGTTCCCCTGAGATGGGTGAGCAAAACTAACAACTTCAGAGCTTACCTTTAAGTCATTCTTCAGAATATACCGGATGTCCTGAAGGTTCATAGTTCGGTCCTTCTGCTTGACCTGGATGCCTGACTTAACAATATCATAATAAGGTTTTGGAAGCCTGACATCAGCTTCTAAATACTTTCCCAAGACTATAGCATCTTTAATAACTGAGCCATCTAAGCCATTCCAAGGTATGTTATCTGTTAAGGAAAGAGTCATAGGGAAGAGTAACATTAAGAAATCAGATGAAATTGGGTAAGCTTAGTCAAGTCACTCAAACTCTTTAAACATTAATTTCTCTCTGCCGAAAAACTACCTGGAAGTCCAACAACAAACAAGAAGCCACTTTACCTATTTACCAGGGAAATCTCTGCTGCAGAGACAGAAAAAAGTTGTATCAGAATCATGTATACATGGACTCCCCACTGGCAGACCTGGGGACCATAAGGGAAAGCTGGGTTGCCAAACGCACTCATCTCATGGAAAGTGTGGTATTGCCTCTGAGACTATAAACACTGCTGAATGGAGGCTGACTCTCACCCCCTCAAGAGAAGGTGGCTTTACAGTGTGTGTATGTGCGTGCGTATGTCCCTCTCTTGAAAGATTCCTTCTGTCTTCAAATATGTGATCACTTCCTTCACATTAGAGTCCTGTATGTTTGGAAAGGTTTCTATTTCTTTCAAGTGACACTGTTATATGGACACTGGAACCTGAGCGTATTTTATTTCATGGTTTACTTTTCAGAGGCCAGTCTTTTCCCCTCATTTACGAGTTCTTAACGGGCACCTTACAGAGACCTCTAAGCACTGACAGTAATCTTCAGTTTAAAATCTTTGCTTGGGGGCCGGCCCTGTGGCCGAGTAGTTAAGTTCGCGTGCTCCGCTTTGGCAGCCCAGGGTTTCAGCAGTTCAGATCCTGGGCACGAACATGGCACCGTTTATCAGGCCATGCTGAGGCAGCGCCCCACATGCCACAACCAGAAGGACCCACAACTAAAATAAACAACTACGTACTGGGGGGGATTTGAGGAGAAAAAGCAGAAATAAATAAATAAAACCTTTGCTTGGATTAAATGCACTAGCACTGACTGACACGCCAAAAGGTGGGCTTTGCTGAGTCTTAAAGAACAGGTTAAAAGAGAAAGATTTCCAGGAGATCATCTTATATCTTCCATAAGCACAAAGAGGTTTCTTTGAAGAAATCTCTTTTTTCTACGTCCTGCATTTCCATAAAACTAAGTAACTGTTGGAGGAAAAAAAAAATCCCACCTAAGAATAGGGACTTTGGTCACCGTCAATGTGTTCTTTGATCTACCTGTTAAAATCTCCTGTATGATCATAGAAAAGCTGTAGATGTCCGACTTCACCGTGGCTGCCTTCTGTAGGATCACCTCCGGGGCCGCCCAGTTATACAGCTGGGTGGGGAGGGGCACTCGAGTCAGGTCCCTATGGACACCTCCATCCTGGCTACAGAAGGAAACACAAGGTAAGGCTCATGTCTTAAAAGATAAGTGTGATTACCCCACAGCACGTTCGTGAAACATTTGCCTCTGAAGACTGGCAACCTCCCTGAGCTTCTATAAACCCAGCTAGAACTTGAGCTAACCCACACTGCCAGCTGTTCCAACACTTGCAAATTCCTTACTGTTCCTACCTGAGCAGGCCCTGCCCACCCTTCCACCTCTTCTGGCAGCTCTCTCCTCATTCACCCCACCCAAGTCACAGGAGCCCTTCTTTCAGTTTCTCCAACATGCCAAGCACATCACCACTTCAGGTCTTTGCACTGGTGACTTCTGCGTGGCACACTCTACCCACAGATCCTAGTGCAACTGGCTGCTTCTTATAACTAAGGTATTAGCTCAAAAATCACCTCCTCAGAGAGGCCTTCCCCGACCAACTAAGGTAGTCCCATTTTATCGGCTTCAGAGCACTTATTACCTGAATTTCTTGTTCGTGTATTTATTGTTTATCTGTCTCCCCTCCAGCTCCATGTGGGTAGGCACTGTATCTGTCTTTTATATCACTCTATCTCTAAATTTACACCAGGACCTCAATGCTTACTTTTGAATAAATGAATCTAAGACTCTTTCCAGACCACTCCTCAGGCCCCATCTGCTTTATCAAAGCCTTCTGGGACTCCTCCAACTCCTCGCAATGGCTTCTTTTCTGAACTCTGCCCTCTTGGGAATGAGCTTTCAGTTTAGCACTCAAAAGTTCACTGATTTGCTTGAATAACTCAGCTTCCCAACCAGACTCCTTGAGAGTGTCCTAAATGTCTTCTGGGCTAACAAGAATCCTAGGGCAAGGTCAGCGCTAACTTCTGCCCACAGCTGTCATGAGCATCAGATGAGATCATGTGTGTGGAAACACTCTGTGAGCTATAAAGCCTCATGCAAATAAGGAATTAACACGACATTAAAAGAAGAACACACAAAGCCCCAAATCAGTAGAAGGAAGGAAATAATAAAAATCAGAGCAGAAATAAATGAAATAGAGACCAAAAAAAAAAAGAAAAAAATCAATGAAACGAAGAGCTGGTTCTTTGAAAGAACAAAACTGACAAACCTTTATCTAGACTCATCAAGAAAAAAAGAAAGAAGGGTCAAATAAATAAAATGAAGTGAAAGAGGAGAATTTACAATGGACACCTCAGAAATACAAAGGATTATAAGGGAATACTATGAAAAGCTATATGCCAAGAAATTGGATAATCTAGAAGAAATGGATAAATTCTTAGAATCATATAACCTTCTAAAACTGAAGCAAGAAGAAACAGAGAATTTCAATAGACCAATAACCAGTAAGGAGATCAAAACAGTAATCAAAAACCTCCCAAAAAATAAATGTCCAGGACCAGATGGCTTGTCTGGTGAATTCTACCAAACATTCAAAGAAGACTTAATATCTATCTTTCTCAACCTCTTCCAAAAAATTGAAGAGGTGGACAAGCTTCCTAACTCACTCTACAAAGCCAACATTACCCTGACACCAAAACCAGACAAGGACAACATAGAAAAAGAAAATTACAGGGGCAGGCCTGGTGGCATAGTGGGTTAAGTTTGTGCATTCCCCTTTGGTGGCCCAGAGTTTGCAGGTTCAGATCCTGGGTGTAGATCTACACATTGCTCATCAAACCATGCTGTGGCGGCATCCCACATACAAAACACAGAGGAAGACTGACACAGACGTTAGCTCAGGGACAATCTTCCTCAAGCAAAAAGAGTAAGATTGGCAACATATGTTAACTCAGGGCCAATCTTCCCCACACACAAAAAAATAAAAGAAAAGAAAATTACAGGCCAATATCACTGATGAACATTGATGCAAAAATTCTCAACGAGGGGCTGGCCCCGTGGCCGAGTGGTTAAGTTCGCGCGCTCCGCTGCAGGCAGCCCAGTGTTTCGTTGGTTCGAATCCTGGGCGCGGACATGGCACTGCTCATCAGACCACGCTGAGGCAGCGTCCCACATGCCACAACTAGAAGAACCCACAACGAAGAATATACAACTATGTACCGGGGGGCTTTGGGGAGAAAAAGGAAATAATAAAATCTTTAAAAAAAAAAAATTCTCAACAAAATACTAGCAAATCAAATACAACAACACATTAAAAAGATCATACACCACAATCAAGTGGGATTTATTCAGGGATGCAGGGATGGTTCAAGATCTGCAAATCAATCAACATGACACACCACATTAACAAAATGAAGAATAAAAATCACATGATCATCTCAATAGATGCAGAGAAAGCATGTGACAAGCTCCAACATCCATTTATGATAAAAACTCTGAATAAAAGGGATATAGAAGGAAAGTACTTCAACATAATAAAGGCCATATATGACAAACCCATAGCTAATATTCTCAATGGAGAAAAACTGAAAACTATCCCTCTAAGAACAGGAACTGGACAAAGATGCCCACTTTCACCATTCTTATGTAACATAGTATTAGAAGTGCTAGCAAGAGCAATCAGGCAAGAAAAAGAAATAAAATGGATCCAAATTGGAAAGGAAAAAGTAAAATTGTCACAATTTGCAAATGACATGATTTTATATATAGAAAACCCTAAAGAATCTACCAAAAAACTTTTAGAAATAATAAATGCAAGACACAAAATCAATGTACAAAAATCAGTTGCCTTTCTATACACTAACAAGGAAGTAGCAGAAAGAGAAATTAAGAATACAATCCCATTTATAATTGCAACATAAAAAATAAAATGCCTAGGAATAAATTTAACCAAAGAGGTGAAAGATCTGTACACTGAAAACTATAAAACATCATTGAAAGAAATTGAAGAAGACAAAAAGAAACAAAAAGATTTCCATGCTCTTGGATTGGAAGAACTAACATAGTTAAAATGTCCAGGGGCCGGCCCCGTGGCCAAGTGGTTAGGTTTATGCACTCCACTTCAGCGGCCCAGGGTTTCACCAGTTCGGATCCTGGGTGCGGACATGGCACCACTAATCAGCAGCATCCCATGTTCCAGAACTAGAAGGACCCACAACTGAAAATGCACAACTATGTACTGGGGGGCTTTGGGGAGAGAAAGGAAAAAATAAAAAAATCTTAAAAAAAAAATGGGGGGAGGGGGCTGGACCAGTGGCGCAGTGGTTAAGCATGCATGTTCAGCTTTGGTGGCCCGGGGTTTGCCAGTTCAGATCCCGGTGTGGACATGGCACCGCTTGGCAAGCCATCCCACATATAAAGCAGAGGAAGATGGGCACAGATGTTAGCTGAAGGCCAGTCCTCAGAAAAAAGAGGAGGATTCAGAAAATAGAGGAGGATTGGCAGCAGATGTTAGCTCAGGGCTAATCTTCCTCAAAAAAAAAAAAAAAAGTCCACACTTCCTAAAGCAATCTACAGATTCAACACAATCCCTATCAAAGTCCCAACAACATTTTTCACAGAAATAGAACAAAGGATCCTAAAATTTATATGGAACAACAAAAGACCCTGAATAGCCAAAGGCATCCTGAGAAAAAAGAACAAAGCTGGAGGCACCATAATCCCTAACTTCAAAATATACTACAAAGCTATAATAATCAAAACAGCATCGTACTGGTACAAAAACAGACACAAAGATCAATAGAACAGAATCAAGAGCCCAGAAATAAACCCAGACATCTATGGACAGCTAATTTTTGACAAGTGAGCCAAGAACATACAATGGAGAAAGGAAAGTCTCTTCAATAAATGTTGTTAGGACAACTGGACAGCCACATGCAAAAGAATGGAAGTAGACCATTATCTTACACCATACACAAAAACTAACTCAAAATGGATTAAAGACTTGAAGGTAAGACCTGAAACCATAAAACTTCTAGAAGAAAACATAGGCAATAGACTCTTTGATAGTGGTCTTGGCAGCATATTTTCAAGTACCATGTCTGACCCGGCAAGGGAAACAACAGAAAAAATAAACAAATAGGACTACATCAAACTAAAAAGCTTCTGCACAGCAAGGAAACCATCAACAAAACGCAAAGACAACCTAACAACTGGGAGAAGATATTTGCAAATCTTATTATCTGATAAGGGGCTAATATTCAAAATATATAAAGAACTCATACATCTCAAGAACAAAAAAACTAACAACCCAATTAAAAAATGCACAAAAGATCTGAACAGACATTTCTCCAAAGAAGATACACAGATGGCCAACAGGCACGTGAAAAGATGTTCAACATCACTAACTATAAGGGAAATGCAAATCAAAACTACAATGAGATATCACCTCATGCCTGTCAGAATGGCTATAATTAACAAGACAGGAAATAACAAGTGTTGGAGAGGATGTGGAGAGAAGGGAACTCTCATACACTGCTGGTAGGAATGCCAGCTGGAGCAGCCACTATGGAAAACAGTATGAAGAGTCCTCAAAAAAATCAAGAATAGAACTACCATAGGACCCAGCTATTCCACTGCTGGGTGTTTATCCAAAGAACATGAAAACATAAATGGGTAAAGATATATGCACCCCTATGGTCACTGCAGCATTACTCACAATAGCCAAGACTTGGAAGCAACCTAGGTGCCCATTAATGACGAATGGATAAAGAAGATGTGGTATATATACACAATGGAATACTACTCAGCCATAAAGAATGATGAAATCTGGCCATTTGTACAACATGGATGGACTTTGAGGGTATTATGTTAAGCGAAGTAAGTCAGAGGGAGAAAGTCAAACACCATATGATCTCACTAATAGAAGATAAAAACAACAATAAACAAACACATAGAGACAGAGACTGGATTGGTGGCTACCAGAGGGGAGGGGCGAGGGAGGAGGGTGAAAGGAGTGATTAGGATTGTAATTAGTCTTTGGGTGGTGAACATGATGTAATCTACACAGAAATCGAAACGTAATAATGTACACCCAAAATTTACATGTTATAAACCATTGTTACTGCAATATAAAAAAAAAAAGGATTAAAAATAAATAAATAAGGGGCCAGCCCGGTGGCATAGTGGTTAAATTCACATGCTCCGCCTTGGCGGCCCAGGGTTCGCAGGTTCGGATCCTGAGTGTGGACTTAGCATGGCTCATCAAGCCATGCTGTGGTGGCATCCCACATAAAACAGAGGAAGATTGGCAGAGATGTTAGCTCAGGGCCAATCTTCCTCACAAAAAATAAATAAATAAATAAATAAATAAACAAAGCTAGTTGTGTCTGGGAGGGGCAGCTTCTTTTCTGGCTGTCATTTTAGGGCAGTTATTTTTCTGGGCTTCAGTTCTGACATCTAATTTTAAAATTAGATTTGGCTATGGCTGTGTGATACTACTTGCAAGGTTAATTCCAGCTCTCAAGATTCCATTAAGAAGAAGTTGAAGAAACTCAATAAACAAAACAAAACAAATACAAAAACAAAAAAAGAAGGATTGAAGAATGGGAGAAGCTGCTGTATCATTTTTACACCAAGAGATGGAGTGCTACGCTTGACAATGACATTCAACAAACCGACTGTCCAAACACAGTGTTACCAAAAATAAACGTGGAATTGAAAGTTATTTGAGATTCTTGGGTAATCACCTCATGTTATCAGCTGTCAAAGAAAGGAATGCTGTTATGACTGGACCTAGTTGCTGATGGACATTTCTGCCTGAAGTTCCGATCTGAGGTCAACAAGCCCAAAGGAGAACTCACGCCTTCCTACTCAGTTACTGCCCAGCCCCTCCCTTGACCAGTGTGTGGACCCCAGCTCCTCAGTGCATCTCACATCTTTCCCTTCTATTTTGGTTCCTTGGTCACTACTAGGCCCTGGCCTGTCACCTCCTAGCTGGTCTTCTTCCCCTCAACTTCCCATCCATTCTGCTTCCATAGCCAGGAAACAGCCTCTATCATCCAGTTCTAGCCACAGCTGGGTAACTTCAGACCATCTCTTCACATCTCTGGGCCTCAGTTTCCTCATCTATAAAATGACGCGGTTGGACTGGGCCATCTCCAAAGCTCCATTTCACTCTAGGAGTCACATTTGTGTTGGAGAGCTCAAGCAGAAGAAACTGCTCTACCTCCTTCTCAACAACAGATGGTGCTCCATCACCAGCAAACAGCTTGGATTCTGTCACAGCCTTCCTGAAAAGCTTTCCTTGTTATCAACAGCAAAAACGTCCAAACCCCTTAGCTTCCACTGCTTCTGAACACACAGCCAAAGTGGTCAACCCTGTCATGATCCATTTCAAGTTTCCCTTAGACTGATCCATTCACTTAACAAATGTTTACTGAGCACTTACTATGTGGCAGGCCCTGGGCTGGGTGCTGAAGATGAAGAAGCCATGGTCCCTGCCCTCTCAGAGCTCACCATCTGGTGGGGCAGAAACACCTGACTGCAGAGGAGTGGAATATGCAAAGCGCTGCAGGGAAGAGGGCTTCAGTATAGGCTTCATGGAGTGTGATAGGAGATTGCACCTGAAGTGATTTTAAAAGGATAAACAGGCGAGTGGCAAGTATTCCAGATGCGGGGAATAGCACCGTGAAATAGCATGGACTGAAAGTGGCTTTGGATGGCCAGGCAGGGAATGGAAAGTGATGAAGTTGGCACTGTGGGTGGAGCCCCACCTTGGAAGGCTTCCACACTCTGCAAAGTACCTGTATTTAATCTTGCAGGCCATGGGGAGCCACTGAAAGGTTTTACCTGGGATTGAGAATGGACCAGATCTGAGGCTGAGTAGCTCACTTGCTGATAGTTGTCTGGCCTCCACAGGTTCCCACATGGAAAACTGCAACAGCTCCAACCACACCTAACTGCTCCCCTCCCTCTCTCTTGCCTCATCATAGCCTCTCCTCCACAGGCAGGAGGCAAGAGGGATCTTAACCTGTAAATCATCCATGATATCATCCTGCTCAAAAAAACCCTTCCGTTGCATCCCAGTGTTCTTAGGATAAATTTCAAACTCTCCACCAAGGCCCACGAGGCCAAGCATAATCTGGTCCCTACTCTCCTCTCCAGGCAGAGGAAAAGGTGCACAAGGGGTCAGGGAGGTGAGTCTTTCCGTTTCATTCATTCAAAAACCATATGTTGAACATCCACTGTGTGAAGGCTTGTTCTAGGCATTTGAGAAATGGCAGTGGATAAAACAGAAATCCCTACCTTCCTAAAGCTTTTCATGTAGTGAGAGAAGTAAATTACGAGCATGTGAGAAGCAAAGACCTACTGGATATGTCATTGCTTCCCACTTTGCTGTGGCCAGAGGCACCTTCTCACTGCAAGGAGGTTGGGAAATGTGCCATAGCTGTGCATCCTGGAAGGAGAGAGAAGGTGATGGGTGCTGATGAGCCTTGCAGTCATCACACCTCCTATGGCAGGGCCAGGTGCTGGACTGGGTGGATGCTAAGGGCCTTCCCTGCCCTCAAGGACCTCAGTGCAGTGAGGCAGGCAGTCACAAAAACAAAGCCCTCATTCAAGGGTTGGTGGATGGGCTTCATTTCGTTTGGCAGGGGTCAAGGTCCACATGAGAGTTGGGGGCTGACCCCCACCTCCTGCCCCTAGACTCTAGGAGGCCCCTAAACCCCACTGTGTGCCCCTCCATGCTCTCTCTTGCTCACTGGCCAGCAATGTAGAGGACATACTGAGGGACTAAGGCCTTGGGGACAGCGGAGCCACAGATAGGAGGAACTCGGAACAAAGAAAGTGTCCCCCTCCAACACACACTAGACTGCAATGTGACTGAGAAACACACCTTGGTTATGTTAAGCCACTGAACATTTTGGAGTGGATGGTTACAGCATTTACAGACATTGGCTAATCTGGGCTCTTGCTTGTTAAATGTTTATTAAAATGAGAATGTCCACAGCAGAAGAAACTTCTCCAAAGTCAGTCTAACCTTGGCAGACAGGGCAAGGGATTTAGGAAACCTCTTCCCCCATTGATGAAACAGTTCAGCCCACCAATGAGGAGGAGTTCCACCCAGATTAGATTTCCTGTCTACAGCAAAGGATCTCCAGGGAGACTGTCTATGGAAGTCATGATGGAGGTTGCACCCACCTTTCCATCATGTACTCCAGGTTGGTCAGCCTCGCTTCCCCTGTGGAGACGATGTGGACAGCGTAGGAGCTGAGGGAGCGGTGGATAAAGCCTCGGGAATGCAGGTATCTCAGAGCATCGGAAATCTGGAGCAGCAGGTGTACAATCACCTCCATGTGTAGCACCGGGAACTGAGAGCGCTGCAAGCAAGAGACACACCAGCCAGGAATGAGAGGGCCTGGGCGCCCCAGAACTGCAAAATGCTTTGTAGTTTCCAAAGACTTCTCAATTGGTCCCCACAGCTACCTACTGTCCTCATGTTATAGACAGGGAACCTAAAGCTCAGGCAGGTTAAGTGACTGGCCTAAAGTCCCACTGACCAGGACCCCAGCTCAAAATCTGGGCTCCTTTCCAAAACTTAGCTGAGCTGCTTCATACCATAAAAAATAAGAATGGGTGACATCAGCACCATAGCAGAGTGAGTTGTTCCCTTACTCTCTCCCCTTTAAGTTACAACTAAATGGACAATCATTAATCAGCAGAGGATTCCCTAAGCAGCACAACAGGACATCTGAGAAATCTACGTAGCTATACATCTGAAGGTAGGTGGACTGGATCCCTGGAAGGCAGTGAACTAGGTGAGTGCATCCCTACCCCTACCCCTCCCGGATGGCAGTGAGCCAGGTTATGGTTCCTCACAGAGCAGCTGGGAATGACTGTAAGAGGAGGCAAGGACAGCCCAGTCTACACAAATGCTTTTGGAGTTGTAGCCTGGCCCATGACAGTGCACACCATACCACAGTGGCCCCACTAGTGGAAACACTATATACCAAGTGCTGGTGGCTCAGCCCCAGCAAAGGTACCCACTCACTGAGCACAGCACAGGTCAAAAGGTGCCCTGCCTGCTCAGAAGGCACCCACACCCACGGAGCACAGCAGCCCATGGGACCCACTGAGTGGTGGCTCAGCTCTCGTGTAGGCATTCCTCTGGCTTAGTGTGCAGCAGCTTAGCCAGTCCCCTGCCAAGCACAGAAGCCTGGCCTACAACACCCAATCTGCCCACCGGGCTCAGAGGTCCTGCCCACGGAGTGCAACCTGCAGAGCAGCTGCAGCCAGCTTGGACAAATGCAGAATAGCCCTACCCACAAAACTTCCAGCAGATGGGGCGGAACCAGAAAACACAGCTCCTGCTCCCCGCAAGAGATGGCAGGTGGAATCTGTGACCTGATGCTACCACAAATGGGCCAGCAAGGGATCACTTCATCAAACACCATGAACAATTACATTAACACTTCAGAGCAAAAGGAAAATGACAAGTCTCCAGAAACCAATCCTGAACTCACAAAAATTTACAATCTAAATGACAGAGAATTCAAAATACTTATCATAAAGAAACTCAATGAGTCACAAGAAAACTTGGGAAGACAGTTCAATAAACTCAAGAATAAAACTAATGAGCAGAAGGAATAGTTCACCAAAGAGATTGAAACTCTAAAAAAAAAACCAAACGAATTCTGGAAATGAAGAACACAATTAATCAGATTAAAAATAATCCAGAATACAAAAAAATTACACCTGACGTTAAGGAGGACAAATTAGTGATTTAGAGGATAGAAATACAGAAATGCTTCAGGTGGAGGTGAGAGAACTAGATTTTTAAAAAATGAAATTCTTCAAGAAATGTCCAACTCAATTAGGAAAAGCAACATAAAGATTATAGGTAGTCCAGAGGGAGAAAGGAGCAGAGAGCTTGTTCAAAGAAACAATAGCTGAGAACTTCCCAAACCTGGGGGAGAAACTGGACATCCAAGTACATGAATCCAATAGAACTTCTATTACATCCCTGCAAGAAGACCTTCTCCAAGGCCTATACTGTTAAAACTGGCAAAAGTCAATAACAAAGAAAAAATATTAAGGGAAGCAAGGCAGAAGAAAATAACCTAGGAAGGAACTCTTATCAGGCTTTCAGCAGATTTCTCAGCAGAAACCGTACAGACTAGGAGAAAATGGAATGGTACGTTCAAAATACTGAAAGACAAAAACTTTCAGCCAAGAATACTCTATGCAGAGAAACTATCCTTCAGATATGATGGAGGAAAAAAAGCTTTCCCAGATAAACAAAAGCTGAGGGAGTTCATCGCCACTAGAACTGCCCTACGAGAAATGATGAAAGAAGCCTTCCTACCTGAAATGAAAAGGCAAATGTTTACAAAACCCTGAGCAATGGGGCCGGCCCTGTGGCTGAAAGGTTAAGTTCACGCACTCCGCTGCAGCAGCCCAGGGTTTCACCAGTTTGGATCCTGGGCGCGGACATGGCACCGCTCATCAGGCCACATTGAGGCGGTGTCCCACATGCCACAACTAGAAGGATCTGCTACTAAGATATACAACTATGTACCAGGGGGATTTGAGGAGATAAAGCAGAAAAAAAAAGAAAGAAAAAAAGCCTCCCTCAAAAAACAAAAAAAAAACAACAGCAAAAAACAAAACCCTGAGCAAGGTGATAAATAGAAAGATATAATCAGAAAATTGCAGCTTTATATCAGAATAGGTCAGTAAACAATTATAACTAAAAGACAAAGGGAAGGAAAGCATCAAAAATAACTATAAACACTTCAATTTAGTCACAAACTCTCAACACAGAAAAGAACAATCTGAGACAACAATAACTCTAAAACAGAAGAGGAAAGGGATGGAACCTGCTTAGGCTAATGGAGATAAGAGGCAATCAGAAAATGGACTGTCTCATCTAGGAGATCTTTTATACAAACCTCATGGTAATCACTAAACAAAAAATCAGAGTAAATCATAAATAAATAAAGAGGAAATGGAGAAAACTGTCACAGACAATCACCAAACTGAAATGGCAGTCAGAAATACAAGGGAAAAGAGACAATGGAAATATAGAACAACCAGAAAATAAGAGAGAAAATGGCAGTATTAGGCCCTCATATATCAATAATCACTCTAAATGTAAATGGATTGAATTAGCCAATCAAAAAACACAGAATGGGTGGGTGGATTAAAAAACAAGACCCAATAATATCCTGTCTCCAGCAAACACATCTCAGCTCTAAAGACAAACATAAGCTCAGAGTGAAGGGATGGAATATGAGACTCCAAGCAAATGGCAAGCAAAAGAAAGCAGGAGTTGCCATACTTAGATCAGACAAAGCAGACTTCAAGCTAAAACAGACAAGGAGAGACAAAGAGGGGCAGTATATAATGATAAAAGGGACATTCCACCAAAAGGACATAACACTTATAAATATATATGCATCTAACACAGGAGCACCAAAACACATAAAACAATTATTAACAGACTTAAAGGGAGAAATTGACATAATAATAGTAGGAGACCTCAATGCCCCACTTACATCAATGGACAGATCATCCAGACAGAAAATCAACAAGGAGACAGTGGCCTTAAATGAAATAATAGACCAAATGGACTTAATAGATATATAGAAAATTCCATCCCAAAACAGCAGAATACACATTCTTCTAGGGGGCCGACCTGGTGGCACAGTGGTTAAGTGCACACATTCTGCTTTGGAGGCCCGGGGTTTGCCAGTTCAGATCCTGGGTGCAGACATGGCACTGCTTGGCAAGCCATGCTGTGGCAGGCATCCCATGTATAAAGTGGAGGAAGATGGGTGCAAATGTTAGCTCAGGGCCAGCCTTCCTCAGCAAAAAAATGAGGATTGGCAACAGATGCTAGCTCAGGGCTAATCTTCCCCCCAAAAAAAACAATAACAAAAAACACATTCTTCTTAAGTGCATTTGGAACATTCTCAAAGACAGACCATATCTTGGGAAACATGGCAAGCCTCAATAAATTTAAGAAGATTGAAATCATATCAATTATCTTTTCCAACCTCAATGCTAAGAAACTAGAAATCAACTACAAGAAAAGGCTGGGGAAGTCACAAACATGCAGAGATTAAACAACATGCTACTGAAGAACCACTGTATCAATGAAGAAATCAAAGGAGAAATAAAAAAATATGTGGAGATGAAAATGAAAACACAACATACCAATTCTTATGGGATGCAGCAAAAGCAGCGCTAAAGAGGGAAATTTATAGCAATACAGGCCTACCCCAACAAAGAAGTAAAATCTCAAATAACCTTAACCTACACCTAACAAAACTAGAAAAAGAACAAACAAAGCCCAAAGTCAGCAGAAGGTGGGAAATAATAAAAATTAGAGCAGAAATAAACAAAATAGAGACTAAAAAACAATAGAAAGGATCAATGAAACTAAGAGCTACTTCTTTGAAAAGATAAAAAAAACTGACAAACCCTTAGCCAGACTAAGAAAAAAAGAGAGAAGGTTCAAATAAATAAAATTAAAAATGAAAGAGGATGGGGCCAGCCCTATGACCAAGTGGTTAAGTTTGTGTGCTCCGCTTCAGCAGCCCAGGGTTTTGCTGGTTCAGATCCTGGGTGCAGGTATGGCACCGCTCATCAGGCCATGCTGAGGCAGAATCCCACATGCCACAACTGGAAGGATCCACAACTAAAAGTACACAACTATGTACCAGGGGCTTTGGGGAGAAAAAGGAAAAATAAAATCTTAAAAAAAAAAAAAAAGACATGAAAGAGGAGAAATTACAATGGATACTACAGAAATACAAAGGATTATAAGAAAATAGTATGAAAAACTGTATGCCAACAAATTGGATAACCTAGAAGAAATGGAAAGACTCTTAGACTCACACAATCTCCCAAAACTCAATCAAGAAGAAACAGAGAATCTGAATAGACCAATCTCCAGTAAAGAGCTAGAAAAAGCAATTGAAAATCTCCTGAAAAACAAAAGTCCAGGACCAGATAGCTTCTCTGGAGAATTCTACCAAACATTCAAAGACTTAATACCTATCCTTCTCAAACTATTCCAAAAAATTGAAGAAGATGGAATGCTTCCTACCTCACTCTATGAGGCCAATATCACCCTGATCCCAAAACCAGACGAAGACAACACAAAGAAGGAAAATTACAGGCCAATACTGCTGATGAACAGAGACGCAAAAATCAACAAGAAAATATTGGTAAGCCGAATACAGCAATACATTAAAAAGATCATACACCATGATCAGGTGGGATTTATACCCAGGACACAGCGATGGTTCAACATTCATAAGTCAATTAATGTGATATACCACATTAACAAAATGAAGAATAAAAATCACATGATCATCTCAATAGATGCAGAGAAAGCATCTGACAAGCTCCAACATCCATTTATGATAAAAACTCTCAATAAAATGGGTATAGAAGGAAAGTACCTCAACATAATAAAGGTCATATATGACAAACCCACAGCCAATATCATACTCAATGGGGAAAACTAAAAGCCATCCCTCTGAGAACAGGAACAGGACAAGGGTGCCCACTCTTACCACTCTTACTCAACATAGTACTGGAGGTTTTGGCCAGAGCAATTAGGCAAGAAAAAAAAATAAAAGGTATTCAAACTGGAAAGGAAGAAGTGAAACTCTCGCTGTTTGCAGATGACATGATTCTATGTATAGAAAACCCTAAAGAATCCATCAGAAAACTATTAGAAATAATCAACAACTACAGCAAAGTTGCAGGGTACAAAATCAATTTACAAAAATCAGTTGCATTTCTATACTCTAATAAGAAACTAGCAGGGCTGCCCCAGTGGCACAGTGGTTAAGTGTGCATGTTCCGCTTTGGTGGCCCAGGGTTCGCCAATTTGGATCCCGGGTGCAGACATGGCACTGCTTGTCAAGCCATGCTGTGGTAGGCATCCCACATATAAATTAGAGGAAAATGGGCACAGATGTTAGCTCAGGGCCAGTCTTCCTCAGCAAAAAGAGGAGGATTGGCAGCAGATGTTAGCTTAGGGCTAATCTTCCTCAAAAACAAACAAACAAACAAACAGAAAAAGAAACTAGCAGAAAGAGAACTCAAGAATACAATCCCACTTACAATCGCAACAAAAAGAATAAAATACCTAGGAATAAATTCAACCAAAGAGGTGAAAGACCTTACAATGAAAACTATAAGACATTATTGAAAGAAATAGAAGATGACATAAAGAAATGGAAAGATACTCCATGCAGATGGATTGGAAGAATAAACACAGTTAAAATATCCACATTACGTAAAGCAATCTACAGATTCAATGAAATCCCAATCAGAATCCCAATGACATTCTTCACGGAAACAGATCAAAGAATCCTAAAATTTATATGGAACAACAAAAGACCCTGAATAGCCAAAGGAATCCTGAGAAAAAAGAACAAAGCTGGAGGCACCATAATCCCTAACTTCAAAATATACTACAAAGCTACAGTAATCAAAACAGCATGGTACTGGTACAAAAACAGACACAAAGATTGATGGAACACAATTGAGAGCTCAGAAATAAACCCACACATCTATGGACAGCTAAGTTTTGACAAGGGAGCCAAGAACATACAATGGAGAAAGGAAAGTCTCTTCAATAAATGGTGTTGGGAAAACGGGACAGCCACATGCAAAAGAATGGAAGTAGACCATTATCTTACACCATACACAAAAATAGACTCAAAATGGATTAAAGACTTGAAGGTAAGACCTGAAACCATAATCCTCCTAAAAGAAAATCTAGGTAGTACACTCTTTGACATTGGTCAGTCTCAGCAGCATCTTTTTGAATACCTTGTCTACTCAGGCAAGGGAAACAGAAGAAAAAATAAACAAATGGGACTACATCAGACCAAAAACCTTCTGCACAGCAAAGGAAACCATCAACAAAACGAAAAAGCAACTGACCAACTGAGAGAAAATATTTGCAAATCATAAATCCGACAAGGGGTTAATTTCCAAAATATATAAAGAACTCATACAACTCAACACGAGAAAACAAACAACTCGATCAAAAAATGGGCAGAAGACATGAACAGACATTTTCTCCAAAGAAGATACACAGATGGCCAACAGGCACATGAAAAGATGCTCAACATCACTAATTATTAAGGAAATGCAAATCAAAACTACAATCAGGTAATACCTTACACCTGTCAGAATAGCTATAACCACCAAAGCAAAAAGTAACAAATGTTGGAGAGGATGTGGAGGAAAGGGAACCCTCATACACCAGCTGGTGAGAATGCAAATTGGTGCAGCCACTATGGAAAACAGTATGGAGATTTCTCAAAAAATTAAAAATAGAAATACCATACAATCCAGCTATCCAACTACTGGGTATTTACCCAAAGAACATGAAATCAACAATACAAAGAGATTCATGCACCCCTATGTTCACTGCAGCATTACTCACAATAGCCAAGACATGGAAGCAACCTAAGTGCCCATCAACTAATGAATGGCTAAAGATGTGGCATATATCTACCACAGAATACTACTCAGCCATAAAAAAGACAAAATTGTGCCATTTGCAACATCAAGGATGGACCTTGAGGGTATTATGTTAAGCAAAATAAGACAGACAGAGAAAGACAAACATTGTATGACTTCACTTGTGTGGAAGGTAAACAAACACAAGGATAAAGAGAACAGACTGGTGGTTACCAGAGGGGAAGAGAGTGGGGAAGAGGGTGGGGAAGAGTGCAGAAGAGGTCAAGAGGCACATATGTATGGTGATGGATAAAAACTAGACTATTGGTGATCATGATGCAGTCTATATAGAAACTAATATATAATAATGTACACCTGAAATTATACAATGTTATAAACCAATATGACCTCAATAAAATAACTGAAAAAAAAAATAAGGAGCAAGTTCTCAAGGCCGGGTATGTGCATCTAGGGTGGGCCCACCACGACCACCAAGGAACCTGCTCTGCACCCGCTATCCACGCCTGTGCTGCTGGGAGAACCTACAAGCTTAAAGGACCAATCCAGTCTCTACCCCAGTCAGATGACCTAGAAAGTTCATCATAAGAGGACAGAAATTCACTCACACCAACGTACCTGGCTGATTAAAGTCATGATGGGTCTCTCCCCAGAGAAATGGCATTTTAAGGTAATGCCCTCATCAAAGGACAGAAAAGGGGAGAGCAGGGGAGGGGAGAAAAACTGAACACTAACAGGGGGTCCTCAGGCAGGAGATGACTAGCCATCTCGGGGAAGGGCCCTTCCTGGAGAGTCTCTTCTCACTCCTGCCCCAGGGTCTTTAGAACAAAGTCACAGAGAAAGAAAAACAAATGCTTCAGGACCTCTCCAAAGCCACATCTCATCCAAAAACACACTTCCCAGGGAGTCTGAGGCCAGGGAAGATGCCCCCAACAGGAAATGTGAAAAGCGAGAGGAAACTGATAACGGGTATATAAACAAACCTCTCTATACCAAAGGCCCCACATGGCACAAGTGAAAACATTGGGAAATAAGGCCGGTGCCTGTCTGATTAGTTAGCTAGAAATGCATCTGTGTGTTTTCTGGGTCTGCTGAGCTCTTAAGATGTCTATAAAAAAGCAGGACTGATAATTATAAAACCACAATAGTTCCGACCAGGTGCTTATCGGCCTTAAATGGTGCACTATATAGCCCCCATTAAGTAAAGAATTAAGAGATTTATCTTCCATGCATGCACAAATGGGAACTCTACTGCTGGGGCAGAGAGAGAAGCGGGAAGGACAGCAAGGGAAAATCCACAGAAACAGCCATTTACCCGTTCATGGAGGACACTGAACAGCGTGCCGACAGTAATGCGCTCGTACACGAGGCGGGTCTTCTCCAGGTCCTGGGACAGGCACACAGCCATCAGCTGCAGCAGGTGGGGGTGCCGCAGCTTGCTGCAAAAGAAAATCAGCTTCAGATGAGGCAGAGGTAAGGAGGACATGATGAAAAAATGGGTGCTTTCCTTTCTTCTAGGCCTCTTGAACACATTCTAAACAAGTACCATTTGCATACAATGTTTATCTAAGAAAACAGGATGGGGTGGAGTGGGGTGGGAGTAGGGGTCTCTCTTGGTGGAATCTGTGGCCTCTCACTGATCAGACCCTGAGGGCTTAGAGTCATCAATGACAATGTCACTAAAGAGCTATCTAGCAAGCACTTTATATATATCATCTCAATCCTAACAACCACCTACAAGAAATACATCATTATATTCATTTTAGACATGAAGAAACCAAGGTCAGGGAGATGTCAGGAACTTGCCCAAGGTCACACTTCACTTTCACGTAAAGTCCACACTGTGTCTATGAGTCCTTCCAGCCTCCTTGGGTCCCTTGAGGAAGGTTTGGCCAAAAGGAAGGGTTTGGCCTCTGAACACCCTACAGGAGTTGGGTACCCTCCTCAGGAACCTGGGTCCATTCTAAAGCCTTGGCAGTCCTAGTGTGAAACCATGAATCGGGCTCCTGCCCTGGCAAGAGCTGCAGGACTAACCCTGGAGCCACAGAAAACCTAAGGTACTGAGACCCGTGGGTGGAGACATGGCTCTCAGACGTGTGGATCTCATGAACAGCCATGCTCTATGAAGACGGGACAGCGCATGCCGTCCTGCACGGGCACAGGGCCAATAATGGGGCAGGCTTCGGGGGCTGTAGCAGGAGAGCCAGCAAGGTCTGGAGGCAGGACCATCAGAGACATGGGTTATGGGGAGTCAATCAGCTGACAGAATTGAGCCCCTCACCACCTCCATTCCCACCCCTCAGGCTATTTATTAATTCCCCTTTCTTTCTCTTGGCAGGCCTTGAAAGTAAACATCAACTGATTCCAACAGTCAGAAAATGTTGAGTCTGAGGGGAGGCTGGTCTCCACACCCCAGGGACAGCCCTGAACCTATGTCTGTAAAGAGAGTTGGACATGAAATGCCCTTGGGCTTCCTTCTCACCTGCTGTGCTCCTGCTCAGCAATTAACAAGTCAGCCAGCCGCAGCCTGCTGCAATGTGGGTGGGTGGGGAGATTCAGCTCCTTCACTGTGACCCTGCTCCCGTTCCACACCAGGCTACAAGGGCAGGAGAGAGTGCGAGCAGAAGACAGTAAGCAGCCACTTCTTCGGTAAGGAGTTCTCAGGCCAGAGACCAGATAAGTGGGTTTACACAGAATCTGTCAAGCCCCTGGGCACTGTTGGGTCCTCCCTGTCCCTACCCCCAGGTTCTAAAGTACCCTAGGGAACTTAGGTACAGGTGGCAGAAGTCATTGAAGGATTTAAGGGATGGAGTGACTCTATCAGGTCTGTATTTTAGAAAGACAATGGTACCAGCAGTGTGGGGAACGGTAAGGAGGGGTGGTCCCGGGAATGGGAGGCCGTCTAGGTGAGGGACGGCGATCACTTGGGCAAAGGCAACAACAGTGGACAGGAGGGGACCCAACAACAAATCTGTGGCACCGGCAGGAAAACAAGAAGTGTATTGCAGGGGACAGAAGGCCTTTTGAGTCCGGCAGAGGCCTGTGTAGAATGCTGTTTCTTCTAAGCAGGGAAGAAGCATCCGGGTTCAAGGAGGCCAAGACACCTTGGCCAGGACAAGTCCTGTGACCCTGCAAGAGGCAAGTCTCTGGGGGGTGCGAACAGCCCAGGGACTGTGGTCACAGCCAAACCCTGCTACTGCTGTCTCTGCTGCCCTTGGTTGGTGAGAGCCGCAGCTGGTGCCTGTTCTGGCTTCTACAGGGGCCTCAATATCCTTTGGCCTGTATCGGAGGCCAGACAGTCATGCTATGCTGCCTCTAACTCTCCAGAAAGCAGAGAGGTTAAAACACGTCATGAGTAAACTTTCAGAGCAGTCATTCTCAACGGGGGCCATTTGCAATGTCTGTAGACATTTTGGTTGTCACAATCATGACTGCAGGGGAGCAGGTAGCACTGGGGACTCCTACTGGCATCCAGTGAGTGGAGACCAGGGACGCTCCTAAACATCCTACAATGCACAGGACAGCAACAACAAAGTGTATCCAGCCCTGGTGTCCAGGTTGAGAAACCCTGATTTAGACATATGTTCTTCAGTGTTTCCTTGTGTTTGTGTAGCAACCCTCCACACATAAAGAAGTCACACAAAGCCCATTCTTCCCATGGGACTAAATCAGACCTCCCACTGGCCAGCTTCTGCTTACTTTTTGTTTTTGAGGAAGATTAGCCCTGAGCTAATACCTGCTGCCAATCCTCCTCTTTTTGCTGAGGAAGATGGCCCTGCGCTAACATCCGTGCCCCTCTTCCTTCACCTTATACGTGGGATGCCTGCCACAGCATGGCGTGCCAAGCTGTGTCATGTCCGCACCCGGGATCCGAACCGGTGAACCCTGGGCTGCCGAAGCAGAACATGCCAACTTAATGGCTGCGCCACCGGGTCGGCCCCAAGCTTCTGCTTACTTGATCATGACCATGTAGGGGCCACTGAAGAAAGAGAAGGTGGGCTCATCATCAGCTTGAATCACTTCCTTTTCTCCAATGACTGGAAGAGATCCTAGGTAGGCCAGCTGTGTCCCCCCTGTGATATAAAACTGAAAGCAAAACACAGCTTCAAATTGTGAGGAGAAAAGAGGAAAAGTGAAATAACTCTAAAATCTTATCAGCCAGCTAAAAATAATGATAGCTACTATTTACCAACTTGATGCATACTCCTGCACACTGGACATTATGCTTCAATTTATATTATCTTTTATCTTCCTAGAAACCCTGCAAGCTTGTAATATTCTTTCCCTTTTACTAGTGAGGAAACTGAGGCTCGTGGAAAGAGGTCAGATGCCTGCCTGAAGTGCCACCCGGGCTGGGTCTCAGGGCCCAGGCCTGTGTATAGCCAAAGCCGACATTCCTTCTAACCCTCACTCCACCCCAGGCTGCCTCAGCACAACCAAGAGACTCAGAGCCAGGGGCTGAGCTGTCGGCAAGCATCACCCAGTCACCCAGCAATGTTTCCCAACTGTCTCTTTCTTTGATGAGCAGCACGAAGGACCCAAAGAATATTATTTTCCCTCAGAACATTTCTCAGTTTAAAATCTAAATTCCTTAAAGGCATTCCAACAATGCTCATAAGCCTGTGGGAGGGCAAGGTCACTCACAAGTAAGACCCATGGGGTCAGCACAGCTCTCTGCCTCTCTTCAAGGAGAACATATCTGGGGCCTTTACTGGGAATTAAAGGATCATTTTCTAAACTCCCCAAATCTAGCCCAAGGTAATTCAAGAGACCTCTCCAGGGTTTTCACCAATTTCCAGTACGGACACGAACACTAAGAGGTACTTGTCTTGCAAAAGGGGTAAAGGAGGAGAAAAATACTTTGGAGAGGATAGGATGGAGGAGTTGGACAAAGTCATGGGAGACGAGGCCAGAGCTGGGCCAGCTCATTCTCCAGTTAGTCCTGCAAACACTGGCTGTCAGTAGCAACCTCTTACCTTCCCAAAGCCAAAGCTGTAGATATTTTGGGCAGAAACGACTCCAGCTTTAAGCAGTCGGTTAGGAGAGCCATTAGGGCTTCTAGAAATATTTAAAAGAAGGGGAAAAAGTAAGGATTAACCACGCACATCCACAGGAACAATGCTGAGCCAAGTCTTCAGAACGTGGAGTTGGTTTTGTCTTTACCACCTGACTTTTTATCACAGAATTACAGATGATGTAATAGCCAGCCTCCGAGAGGGAACCCACATCTCCCAGCTCCTGGTGTTCATGCCTGTGTAGCCCCTCACAGGTCAGACAGGGCTGACCTGTTAACCCAATAGGACATTGCAGAAATGCCCGAATGGTGTGATTTCCAAAGCTAGATCCACAGGGCTTCTGCCCTGATTCTTCTTGGATCACTTGCTCTGGGGGAGGCCAGCTGCCATGCTGTGAGGACACTCCAGGTGCCCAATGGGAAAGCCCAACACCCAGCACCAATTTGCCAGCCATGTGAGAAAGCCATCTCAGAACTGAATCCTTCAGCCCCAGTCGAGCCTTCAGATGACTGCAGCCCCAGCTGACATCTTGACTGCAACTTCTTAGGAAACCCTGAGCCACAACCACCTAGCTAACTCATTCTCTGATTCCTGACCCACAGAAATTGTGTGAGATACAAATGTTTATTCTAAGTTTGGGGGATGATTTGTTATGTAGCAATAGATAATTACAGATGGTCAAAGTTGGAAAGGATCATAAAGCATATCTTGTCCAACTTTCTCATTTTACAGATGGGAAAAATGGAGCCAGAAAGGGGAAATCTGTTGGCTTGGAGTCACAGCGCTGCAGCACAGATTAGGCTTGGCCCTATTAGTAGGAACTGGGTCTGCCAAGATCCAAATGCTGGCAGGAGAGGTGGTGGGAGAAGTTGGACCAAGCAGGGGCTCCCAGGCCGGACGAGGGATTTGGAAAATTATCCTAACAGCCACGGGGAAGGCCCTAAAGGGTTTCTAGCACAGAGTGGCACAACCCAATTTCCATTTTTAGAAAGTTGTTCTAGAAGCTGAGTAAAGAACCAAGACTAGCAAGAGCAGCAGCAGGGAGAGCAGTTAGGAGTAACTAGTCCTCAAGGGAATCACTAACTCATCTCATCTGAGAAGTCAGTGGCATCCAGGTCACCAGAGGAAAACCAGGACTCAACATGCATGGAAGGACAGGAAGGAAGAGCCTGCCAGAGTGTACTGCATCTAGCCACTCTGACTACAGAAAGAGATGCCATCAGAGAAAATCAAAATGGCAAGGATTCTCCACACACAAACCCTAAGTCAATAAGGCCTGAAGAATTTAAAATAACTCAGTTCCTGAGCATGCAGAGAAGCCTGAGGCCCACCTCCTGCAGCTGTGAGAGGGTCAGGGGAGCTGTCTACCCAGCTAGCAGCAAGTCTCTTACACCAGCGGGTCTTTGTTGTTGCTGTTGAGGAAGACTCACCCTGAGCTAACATACATAGCCGATCTTCCTCTTTTTTTTGCTTGAGGGAGACTAGCCCTGAGCTAACATCTGTGCCAACCTTACTCCACTTTGTATGTGGGATGCCTCCACAGCATGGCTGACAAGTGGAGTAGGTTCGTGCCTGGGATCCAAACCCACAAACCCAGGCTGCTGAAATGGAATGAGCAGAACTTTAACCACTCGGCCACAGGGCCAGCCACTACACCAGCTTTAAATAGCCCAATAACCATAAATTAAACATTTGTGGGCTTTTGCAACTTTAGTAATAAAGGAACAGTTTTCCCATGGTTCGGGAGATGACAAAAAAAAAGCCAGCCAATTGCCTTGCTGGGAAGGGGTTTTCTGCTGGACTCCCCAGACCTGAAAAGTTCCTTCTCAGCCAACCATAGGGTGGTTCCCACTGGAGCCCAGAATTCACCTCCCCCAGATGTTCCTGGAGTGGGGGAGACAGCCTAAGGTGCTCCTCTGGCCATCATTTTTCAGTGGCCACATCCTCTCCTTCCAAGCTCACCCTTTTGGGTGGGCCAGATGCCAGAGGGGACCAATGTGGAGGAGACCAAGGTGGCCCATGCTGCAGGGATCCCAGAAGGAAGGCTGGGGTGATGGAGAATGTCCCACTCTGCTCGGGGCAGCACTCACCCCTGCATGAGGCCCCCAAACCGGGGCAGGCCACAGATGAGGCGCTGAGGGGAGTCAATCTTCTTCAGGAGATCCTGGGAGAAGCCCTGGATGATGGCCTGCATGTGTGAGGCACAGCGCTGCATGAACTCCACCATCTGCAACACACAGTAGAGATGCTCAAAGCTGGCATGGCTACTGACCACCCTGGGCTTCAATGGAATTGGAATGGTCTGAGGTGAATGATCTGAGGAGCTGAGAGACCCTGACAGGGAAGTCTCTGGAAAGGGAAGGGCTCAAGTGGTTTTCTACAGGTATGCAATGTTTTCAGGGAGAGCATTTCCAATAATTTCCTCCAATTCCCTCCTTTGACAGATGAGGAAACTGAGGCAAGAGTGAAATTACTTCTCCAAGGCCCAACAGCTAATGAGCAGGAGGCCCAGAGGGAGGGAGGGACGGGGACTCTGCCTACTTCCCCTTCCCCCCATGTGCTCAGCACTGCACATGCCCTTTGTGCTTTACATTTGTTAGGTTATTTAGTCCTCAATGGAGCAAATCACACTTGCCCGTGTGAAGCCTCAGGCAAGTTACTTAATGCCATTGGGCCTCAGTTTCCCCATCTGTAAAATGAGGACAATAATAGCACCTACCTGAGAAGGTTGGTGTGAAGATTAAATGAGTTAATATTTAATTACAGTCATGCATCACTTAACGATGGGGATGCATTCTGAGAAATGTGTCATTAGGTGATTTTGTCGTTGTATGAACCTCATAGCGTATACTTACACAAGCCTAGATGGCACACCTAGGCTATATGGTACTAATCCTGTGGGACCACTGTTGCATATGTGTTGTCATTGACTGAAATGTTGTTATGCTACGCATGACTGTAATTTAATTCAGAACGTCTGATGCATGGTGAGTGCTAGTTAAGGATGAAATGAAATTACAATTGTTCTCCCTTCTCCACTGAATGGATGACCAGAAAGGTTCGCTAGACATGCCCAAGGTTTTACAGCTGGTTAATTTGCTTCAACCCAGGCCTGTGTGTCCAGTGCCAAGGCCACTGCAAGCCCTGTGCTGTCCCCAGGACCAGCCCCTGCCTGCTGGGCTCTTGACTCCCAGCCCAGTGCTCTGCCTTGGGTGTGGATACAGAGCAGGCCCACCTTACCACAGTGCTGCGCTCCTTCCCTGCTGTCAGGGCCCAGGTCTTCGGGTTTCTACCCTTCTCGTCATGGAGTCGAAGGTCACCCCCTGCATCTAGCAGTTTGCTGAGGATCCACTGGTTGCCGGAAAATGCTGCTGCGTGGACAGGGGTGCTCCCATCAAAGCAGCGGCTGGAGGAGGGGTGGTACAATGAGTGGCCATGGCAGCACTCCTCCCTTCCACAGAGCAGGGCAGGGGGCGCACAATGGGTAACACAGGGCTCCCTTTCTACAAAGGCGACCTTTGGTGATAAGGATTATAATACCACTGGTGAGGCCCCTGGTATGGGCCAACAGCAGATTTATGTACATCCCCTTTCTCCATCCTTAGCTCCACCTTCAAGGCAGTATCATTTCCCAATTTATAGAAGAACAAACAAAAGGGCAAAGCTGAGATTCACACCGTTATGGGTCTGGTTCCAAATCTGGTGTTCTTTCCCCTACGGCCTCCTGACGCTGGCTGCCCTGAAACAATTTCTTCACGTCTGTAGTGCCCTGGGGTTAGACTGGTGAAGCACAGCCTAACCAGAGACCGTCTCTCTCATGTGAGAATGTGTCTGTCTCCCAAATCCTACAGTAGAGGCCCACAAAACCTTGGCATCAGCAATCTGGTCAAGGATCTACAACTCAGAAAAATTTAATGAAACCCTATAAATTATCTGAGGTGTGAAGGAAGGGCTGTGTCCAGGATATAGTGATATGTAGCCATGGTTTCCTAACCTGGATGCACATCAGAATCACCTGGAAAGCCTTCTCTCTTTAATTGAAAAAGAAACACAAATGGGAGAAGGAGGAAGCGGTAAGGGAAAGAGAAAGAGAAATAAAATGAAAAAAGAGGAGGAAGAGAAGAAAAGCTTCCCAACTCCAGACCCCCAGTCCTCTTGCCTAGAGGCAACTACTCTTACAAGCTTTTACATCCTTCCAGAAATTTTCTATGCACATACAAGTAGGAATAAGAATATACTATATAAACTGTTCTGCATCTAAATTTTTTCATTTAACAATATATCTTGGAGAAATTTCCATATGAGAACATACAAGCCACCTCAATTCTTTTTAAAAGCTGCACAGTATTCCAGTGTATAGATGTACCATAATTTACTTAATGAGCCACTGGGATATTGGTCAAAAATACAGACTCTCAGTCTACACACAGACTGAAGCAGAAGCTGCAAGGCTGGGGCCCAGGAATGTGTACTTCTTCCAAGTTCACCAGGTGATGCCAACAAGGCTGGCCCGCACCTAAGCATCTGGAAACTACTGGGGTATCTCATTGTGAGCTCCTTCCTATCACTGGATCTAATGAGTAGTCCAGTACACTGCACTGTGGGAACCATAATATCCTCCCTGTGGAAAAACAAATTTATGTAATGTTTTATAATCTTCTAATTATTCTTCCCATAGACAGTAAGAAAGCTGGATGGGGAGAGAGAGGGACATTATTTTCATTTCTCATAAATCCTAAGGAAGAAAGGAATAATGTTTTTTACACCCAACCAAACTTACAAGGGAGTCCAGGTCTGAGTGGTATCAAAATGTGTCTTCTTTGATAATTTATCCTACAAGTTGAAAACTAGAGGCCTGCAGACTGATATGGCAACCCAGAGGCATGTTTTATTTGGTCCACACAGTGTTTAAAAAAAGAATTTGAAATAATGGAAAATATTTAACATTTGGGAGATTTCACTTTAAACAGTGGGATTTCCAGCCTCTTGGAAATCTGGAAGATCTGGTTCCTCTGGCTCCCTTTCCTGCCCAGTAACAGATGCCCAACCCTCCCTAGTCTGTACCCACTGACCCTACTTGGTCCCACAGGCATCTGACTGTGTGACCTCAATAAGCCCAGGCCATCACAAGATTTCCACTGAGCACTTGGGAATACAACTTCCCCCCAGAAATTTCCCTTCATTTTGATGGAAGATATTTTTAAAGTCACATGAAAATGTTCCTATCACAAAATACAAAGCCATGGGGTTTGCCTTTCTTCCCTTGACACTGTCCTTTCCTACCTCACCCTAGCATCATGGGGTCTTCTAAAAAGGGAAGTTATGAGTTCTTCAGGTGGCTGGGCTCCTGGTCTCAGCTCTGTCGTTAACACAATGCACCATTATGGGCCAGTCACTTAAACATTCTAGGCATCAATTCCCTAATCTGGAATATTAAAGGTTTGAATGATTCGATCTTTAAAAAACCCAGCTCTAAACCACCAGCAAACAGATGTAAATACAGATGTCTGGAAAATGTTGCATTTTTGCTGAGGAACTGCAGGGGTCCTAATATAGCCTCCCTACAAAGCTGGTATCTACAAACATCAATTGAGCTAGCCCTTTATTTCCAAGCTTTGAAATTAAATATTAACACAACAGACAGCAGAGGAAATGTGAGGCTAGAAAAATTCTGGGTGGAAACACAGCAAAATGTTCACTGTGTTATCTCTGAGTTACAGAATTTTCATACTGATTGGTTTTTTTCTTTTTTCTTTATACTCTTCCAAGCTACCAAGTTTTCTCCCACTAAGCAAGCAACCTAATAAGCAAAATAAATAAATAAATAAATAAAAACCCAAAAAACAAAACCTGAAGAGTTGTGTGTTTTTTGAGTACATTAAACACGGCCTCCTTATGTAAGATGGGAAAGCTATTTTATGACTTTGTTCATATTCTAGCATTCCTGTGAAAATCAGCTGGAATCATGTAAGCACTCAAAACCTATTTCTGGTTCTGTCCAACGGGAACTGTAAAAATGTCCCCTTCTCTGTTGAGAGGTGGTTGCAAAGATCTAGTGAAGGCCTTTGGGGAAAAAAGGTATTACACAAGGAGAAGAGATGTAGCTGATTCATTACCTTGTACTGCTGTTCCATATTAAAATTTGGGCCAACTATTAAGCTCAGATTCTTTTAAACCACAACTATAGGAGCAAGGCGAAAGTAATCCTAACAAAGTGATGCCAAGCATAGAGTTAATTGGTGAAAGAACTCGGTTGTGGGTACGTTAAATTGCTTAAGCAAATCACACAAATTATAGCCTGGGGTGGGAATATTCAAACTGTGCTGTTAATGATTAATTAATTAATTAATGACTAATAAATTTCACTTATCTCATTGGGCCTACTAAAATTGCTTAGAAAACTTTGTATTACCAGCTAAAATTATGTTTCAACATATGTATACAACTGTATTTCATGGATAAAAATATTAGTACAGATTCTCTTAATATCTTGTCAAATTAGTTTCCAAATGTCCCAACTCATCTTAAGAGCATACTAATTTTCTAGATAGTGATCTTATTGTACTTACTGATTTGGATCTGATCCATAATCCACCAGAACATCAACTAATTTTGTAAGGCCTAATAATGCTGCAACAAAAAGAGCTGTCTGGCCCAGGGAATTGACTGCATCAACATAAATTCCTGCAAAGCAAATACCAGAATCAATGCAAACATAAGGAAATTTTTTGAGATAGAAGTAGGAAAACTCATATCAGGAGGAAAAAATTAAAATTCCTTTATACAGTACTTTCATGTACTACTGCAAACTTTTTTTAAAAAAAGGAAAAATGAAAGCGTTCATTAGTCACACAAACACAAAAGGCCAACTAGAAAGCAACCACAGCACTTATTCATCAAAAACGTTGTTTACACAAAGTTGCAATAAAGCATTTCACCCCACTGTAGTGTGCTAAAAAATAAGCTAACACTGTTCTCATTCTTCAGAAGATAGGAGGGAAGGGCGGGGTTAATGTTACTGTGTGCGGTGGGGAAAAAGTAATAACATAAAAACACTATTAAATTGTAACAGAAGCCCGTATCTTTCAGCCTCATTAAGACACAGATTAAGTAGGGAGAAAAATTTAAAATGGACACCTCACTGCTTGAACGAAAACAATAAAGCTATCAACTGAAAAAAAAAAAAAAAAAACGAAAACCAAAGAAAAAACTGTCCAGACAACAAGCACCAAAATTAAAAGCTGTTAACACATAACCCGTTAAAAAATTTTCGACTTGCTAGGCATTATCTACTAAGGACAGATTTTGAAAACACAAAAACAAAAGGAAGGCTGGGGGGGCAGGAGCTATGCAAAACTACTCCTGAAGACCCAAAAACGCAACATCAGTGAACCAACTCTCTTAAAACGAACTGCCAGAACACAATAACCCCCAACACTAACTCGTAAAACACAGGCGCACACAACACCCCACAGCTGCTTTCCTTCAACAACTGAGAAAAACAGAAACCACTCAGACTGCGTCCTCTCCCTCTTACTCTCCTAAAAAGAAGAGAAGAACGATCATCAATGGCAAAAGGCAGTTGCGGAAGCAACACCAAGAGCCGGCTTCACGCTCAGGAGAGAACGCTGCGCCTCCTCCTCGTGGTTTCGGGTGCTCTACACGTTCAGAGAAACTTCTCTAGTAACGAACTATAGAAATGATCCCTGAAAGTATAGTCTTAACACTACTCCTCCTGCGTTTCCGAAGTGGACGAAATCTACACATATTTTACTGATGGTGAGTTTTTCTTACAGCACTATTTTTCCTAAACGTACACTGGCATGTATTTCCTAAAGAACCTTTCCATTACCAAAGCTCAGCAAAGCGTTTTGACTATTTTCCGTTTTCCGAAGACATGTCAAGCAGTCACTGTAATTAACATACGGCTGTTAAACCGCCAAACACACGCCATTTATTTCCAACCCCACCCCGTTTCCGGCGGCACTTCCGCAGCGTCAGGGTTTCGGGAACGCTGATGACTGCAAAGCGCGCCGGAGCATGAAGACATGGCTCAGTTTATACGGACGGGGACCTTTTGCAAGGAAAACGTAAAAGAAAAGGGGGATGGTGAAAGCGACGACCCAAAGCCAAAGACTGTGACATTTGCAAAGTGTGCCCTATTTTTAAACTTTATCCTGTGATCAAAATACTAGACATATAACAGTTCTTTTGGATTTTTTTCCAAATTAAGGAATTTTTATTTACATAAAAATTGTGTTTAAAGAAGGACAATACATCGTCCCCCTGCTTAAAGCTTCAGTAGCTTTCCAGCTCTTGGGCTAAAGACAAAACTTTCTCTATATAGGGCTGGCCTGGTGGCATAATGGTTAAGTTCCCACGCTCGGCTTCTACAGCCCACGTTTTGCAGGTTTGGTTCCCAGGCGTGGACAAAGCACCGCTGGTCAAGCCACGTTGTGGCAGCATCCTCCATAAAACAGAAGAAGACTGGCACAGACGTTAGCACAGTGAAAATCTTCCTCAAGCAAAAAGAGGAAGACTGGCAACAGATGTTAGCTTAGGGCCAACCTTCCTCACCGAAAACTTCTCTACATAGCTTACAAGTCCTTGCATGGTCTGGCCAACATCCACCTCTCCAGCCTTATTTTGCACCAGATTCCCCCTCACTCCAGTCATACTGAAATTCTTAACAGTTCCTCATAGTGGTCAGGTTCCCTTCTGCCCCAAGGCCTTTGCACAAGCTGTTCCCTCTGCCAGGAATTCTCCCCCTACCCTTTCCCAACTTAACTTCAATTCATCATTGAGACATCTGTTGAAGTGTCATTGTCTCAGGGAACCCTTGGCTGACCTACTTAACCAGATCAAACACCTCTTCTGTGTTTCAGAAGGACAGAGACCATGAAATGGCTTTGTGGACTGGAAATACCCTAAGCATCTAGTACTGAATGAATGAATCCAAGCAAAGGTGTCTAGCACACAGAACTGGTCAAGACAGGGATCATTAACATTATCATTGGCCATTTTAAAGGCATGGGAGGAAATGAGTCACGAAATATACAACCTTAACAGCTGAGGGTTGAAGAGGGAACCCTGAGGCCCAGTAACACCTTCAGGGGCAAGCTGAGGGGAAAAAGCCTAAAAGTATGGAGAGAAGGAAACCAAAAGGGGCAAGAGAAAAACCTGGAACAAATGAGTCACAGTGACAAAGGAGGTAAGAGTTTCAAAAAGGAGGATCACCAACAGCAGCAAAGTTGGAGAAATCTAGTAAGAAGGAACAGTGTTCTTGGTGAGAGCAGTGCAAGTAGAGTTCACGTCTTACTGCTCAGGGCTTGATGTGTTGCAAGTATTTGTGGGATCTCAGTCTGCCCTACCAGATTGTCTCCCCCAACCTGGAGGGTAGGAGGAACTGCCAAATTTACCTATCTTCAGTACTGGGTAAACTTAACTGCCCAAGACAAGCAAGCCTGAGCAGAGAAGAGGAGCAAAGAACAGTGTGGGAAGACAATTCTCCGCAGATCACTCCTGTTTCTGCATGTCATGGGAGTGAAGCACTAACCACCTTCTGTTCTAGACTATGTTTTTTGTTTGTTTTTTTACCTTTTTCTCCCCGAAGCCCCCCGGTACACAGTTGTGTATTTTAATTGTGGGTCCTTGTAGTTGTGGCATGTGGGACGCCGCCTCAGCATGGCCTGATGAGTGATGCCATGTCGGCGCCCAGGATCCGAACCAGTGAAACCCCAGCCAACGAAGTAGAATGAGTGAACTTAACTGTTCTCAGCCACGGGCTGGCCCCTAGACTATGTTTCTGAAGATGTTTATATAGCGAACTTTGGAAGATACAGTATCTCCCTTTGGAGCAAAGTCCAGGCATGCTTACTGTCCAGTATGATAAAGATAATGTCTCCCTCTGGAGCAAAGTACTGTCCATTATGAAAGATTTGGGTTCCCTAAGCTTAAGGTACTTCTACTGTAATGTGCAATATTTATAGCTTTTGCATGTCTCTGTGGGAATTGGGGCTTGAGGAACTAAAACCAAAAACACCAATATTCTAGCTACTGCTGTTGCTGTGAGTAATAAACACTACCATTCAGCTCTGACCCAGGAATCTCATGTCTTCTACTTCATTCATAAACCTGCAGCAGGCTAATTTGTAAAATCACAAACTATTCATAATTCTTAACAGGAAGGGACTACAGTCAGGGAAGTAGACTGGGCCTCATGAAGTAAAAACTTAAATCAACCAGGCTCTCCAAGGGCTTCTCTAGGGACCAGATATCACTTAGGCATTGAGCAACAATTCTTGGGAGAATACAGGTGGCTGGAGAGAAAAATAGTTCAAAAACCACTGTTCCCACAAAGCCCTCTGGTGATTTCCTAGTAGAAAATATTCGCTCATTCAATACTCATTCAACAAATATTTATTTCAGGCCAGCAGTGTACCCACACTGTGGCTGATATAAAGGTGACTAAATAAGTCCCCCAAGAAGTGACCAAAGGCAGCTTTGACATGATACAAGGACTAACCAAAAAGGTCAAAAGACCTGGGTGCAAGTGTTAAACTCCTAGTGACACCCTTTTTAGCTTGGGGCCTCCAGATGAGTCAGTCACCTAACCTCTAGGCCTCTTGGGAGGCAAGATCTGATATTCATAATGCTGTGTGCTAGTGTGCCAGGTACCGTTCTAACTCAGTCCTCACATTGGTACGAAAGGAGGAAGGCACTACTATCATCATTGTTTTATGGATGGAGAAACCGAGGTATAGAAAGGATAAGCAATTTGCCAAGGGTCACAAAGCAACCTGGCTCCAAAGTCCATGCGCTGTACCATACTATCTCCCTCGCATCCTAATTCCTCAGCCTCCCCGCTCAGAATTGCACAAGGCTTTAATTACTAAGTAACGCTGTCCACGGCACTGAACACAAAGGGGAGATAAATTATTAGTTCCTGAGAGAAGAGAACCTAGATAGCTTTGGGGCAAAGTAGGATGATGGGTGTAAAGGGGACAAGGGGATAAAACAAATAATATAGGTACAGGAAGGACAGATATTTCACTCTATCCTACAATATGCAATAAACTAACAGAGCATGGTGCCTGGGTTAAAATAGTGGAAAGAAGGATAAACTTCTCATGAAGCTTGAAAAACATTGAAAAATTAGAAAACGTTCGGTGCTGGAAAAGAGATGGGAAAATGGACACTTTCCTAAATGTAGTTGGGAGTATGAATTGTTACAATGCTTCTGGAAAGCAATATGGCAATATCTAGGGGCCGGCCCTGTGGCCGAGTGGTTAAGTTTCCGCGCTGCGCTGCGGTGGCCCAGAGTTTCGCTGTTCGGATCCTGGGCGCAGACATGGCACCACCAGTCAGGCCATGTTGAGGTGGCATCCCACATGCCACAAGTAGAAGGACCCACAACTAAAATATACAACTATGTAGTGGGGGGAATTGGGAAGAAAAAGCAGAAAGGAAAAAAACAAGATTGGCAACAGTTGTTAGCTCAGGTGCCAATCTTTAAAAGAAAAAAGCAATATGGCCATACCTATTAAAAGTTTGACCCAGAAATCTCACTTGGAATATTAAAAACCATTAAATAAAGATATATTATAAAGTATTTTATCAAAGCATTGTTTCTGGTGATACAAACTGCAAAAAAAGGAAATAAATCTTAATATCCATTAGTGGGGTATACCTGAATAAAATATGGTACATATCGATGATAAAATATTAAGCGGTTATTAAAATGAATGACTTAGATCTATATCAACGGACTAGAGACAGACAGGATGTACTACTGTTTTTTTTATTTTTGAGGAAGATTAGCCCTGAGCTAACATCTGCTGCCAATCCTCCTCTTTTTGCTGAGGAAGACCGGCCCTGAGCTAACATCCATGCCCATCTTCCTCTACTTTATATGTGGGACGCCTGTCACAGCATGGCTTGCCAAGTGGGGCCATGTCCACACCGGGATCCAAACCGGGGAACCCCGGGCCGCCCAAGCAGAATGTGCGCATTTAACTGCTGCGCCACCGGGCCAGCCCCCAGGATGTACTAGTGTTAAATGGGAAAGGCAAGTTGCAGAATGTGTGTAGTATGATACCAGTTTTCAAAAGGCAGGTTAGCAACTTTAAAAAATATCTTTGATTCCACTGGTTAAAATAACCTTATATTACTTTTGTAACAAAAACTTCTTTTTGCTGAGGAAGATTCGCCCTGAGCTAAAATTTGCTGCAAATCTTCCTCTATTTTGTATGTGGGTTGCTGCAACAGCTGGCCACCAACCAGTGGTGTAGGTCTGCACCTGGGAACTGAACCTGCAGAAGTGGAGTGCACCGAACTTGACCACTAGGCCACTGGGGCTGGCGCCCAAAACATTTTTGTGTGTGTGTGGAAGATTAGCCCTGAGCTAACAGCTGCCACCAATCCTCCACTTTATGCTGAGGAAGACTGGCCCTGAGCTAACATCTGTGCCCATCTTCCTCCATTTTACATATGGGCCTCCTGCCACAGCATGGCTTGATAAGTGGTACATAGGTCCATGCCCAGGATCTGAACTAGTGAACCCCAGGCTGCCAAAGTGGAGCATGCAAGCTTAATCACTACATCACTGGGCTGGCCCCAAAACTTTTTTTTTTTAAAGATTTTCTTTTTCTTTTTTCTCCCCAAAGAGCCCTGGTACATAGTTGTGTATTTTCAGTTGTGGGTCCTTCTAGTTGTGGCATGTGGGATGCCGCCTCAGCATGGCTTGATGAGTGGTGCCATGTCCGCGCCCAGGATTCGAACCGGCGAAACCCTGGGCCGCCAAAGCGGAGTGGCGAACTTAACCACTCGGCCACGGGGTAGCTCGTCCCAAAAGATCTTTTAATAGAAGAAAAAAAAATTTTTTTTTTAAGGACCACCCAAGAAAGTATGCTCTAGACATTTTCTGAGAAGAGTTTCCATGGTTTCTTAAAGCCATAAAACTCAGGTGGAAAACTGAGAATAGAAGAAAAGTGATAATGCAAATTTTAAGAACAAGGACTGGCCTAGTGACAGACAAGTAAAACTGCAATGAGAAAATAGTGGATGGGGCCAGCCTGGTGGCACAGCGGTCAAGTTTGCACGTTCCACTTCGGCAGCTGGGGGTTCGCCGGTTGGGATCCCAGGTGCGGACATGGCACCACTTGGCAAGCCATGCTGTGGTAGGTGTTCCACATATAAAATACAGGAAGATGGGCACGGATGTTAGCTCAGGGCCGGTCTTCCTCAGCAAAAAGAGGAGGATTGGCAGCAGATGTTAGCTCAGGGCTAATCTTCCTCAAAAAAAAAAATTTTTTAATTAAAAAACTTAAAAATAAATAAACTAAATTAAAAAAAAGAAAGAAAACAGTGGCTTTACTCACTGGCTTGAGATCTGAATTAGCTGAATATATGCTGCTTTCTCAGTTTATAAGGGCAGTTTTCAAAGTCATTGTCATCTCCAACAGGAAACAAAGCCTGTTTGTACCTAAAGTGAACTATATCACATAACAGTCAGTAGAATTATGAGACTTTGCTGATTTTTCTAGCCTGCCTGGTGTACAATGACAAGGGTGATATATTAAGAGCCCTCCTAAAGTAGATATTAGGAAAAACCTCTGATCAGCCTGGAATAATTATGATGTTCAAAAATCAAAGAAAAATATTTATTTATTTTGAGGAAGATTAGCCCTGAGCTAACTGCTGCCAATCCTCCTCTTTTTGCTGAGGAAGACTGGCCCTGAGCTAACATCCATGCCCATCTTCCTCTACTTTTCTATGTGGGACACCTATCACAGCAAGGTGAGCCAAGCGGTGCCATGTCTGCACCAGGGATCCAAACCGGCAAACCCCAGGCCACTGACGCAGAACGTGCGAACTTAACCACTGTGCCACTGGCCCGGCCCTGACAAAGAAAAATATTTAGATTAAGGGGGAAAAAAAAAAAAAAAAAGGACACCAGACTAAAAAGGCTAATTTAAAATTGCATTTAGGGATTTAGGAGCCTGCCCAGTGACGCAACAGTTAAGTTCACACATTCCACTTGAGCAGCCCAGGGTTCCCTGGTTCGGATCCCGAGTGTGGACCTAGCACCACTTATCAAGCCATGCTTGGCAGGCCTCCCAACATATAAAATCGAGGAAGATGGGCACAGACATTAGCTCAGGACCAATCTTCCTCAGCAAAAAGAAGACTGGTGGCAGAGGTTAGCTCAGGGCTAATCGTCCTCAAAAAAAAAAAATAGGGGTTGGCCGGATGGCGCAGCAGTAAGTTTGCACGTTCTGCTTCTCGGTGGCCCGGGGTTCGCTGGTTCGGATCCCAAGTGCGGACATGGCACCACTTGACAAAAGCCATGCTGGGTAGGCATCCCACGTATAAAGTAGAGGAAGATGGGCAGGGATGTTAGCTCAGGGCCAGTCTTCCTCAGCAAAAAGAGGAGGATTGGCTACGCTAGTTAGCTCAGGGCTAATCTTCCTAAAAAAAAAATTGAAAAATAAATAAAATTGCATTTAGCCAAAGAAACAAAATTAAAAGAAATAATCACAGCACTGAGGGGAGAAAAAAAGAACAAACCATCTTAAAACAAGAAAATATCAAAAGTACATTTAAAATTACTTTAAATTGCTTTTCTTTGTAACTCCTAAAAAGTAACCATTGCTCAAAATGCAGATATGTCAAACACCTGAATAGCAGGCCCAGACATGAATTTCTAGCAGCATACTCAAAGCCTAACTTGTCTAGGGAAGGTGGCAATACAACAGAAATCCTACATTCAAAACTGGAAAACCAGAGCCAGCCCGGATGGCATTGTGGTTAGTTTAGCATGCTATGCTTTGGCAGGGTTGTGTTGACAGGAAGGGAAGTGTGCACTGGAAAAACCAAATGCAGGCAACTACTTTAGAAATTCTGATTAAAAGAAAAAACGGTCACAAGACTCAAAATAGGAAAAAACATAAAGATTAACAAAAAACACCACTTTAAAGTAAGCACAAATAGAAACATAAGCAAGTGACCAAATATTTAAGAACTTTCTTCCATTTAACTAAGTAAAGACAAAAACCACTCAGATGGCATCCTCCCCCTCTCACTCTCCCAAAGGAAGAGAAGAACGATCATCAATGGCAAATAGCAGTTGCAAAAGCAACACTAAGACCCAGCTTCACGCTCAGGAGAGAACACTATGCCTCCTCCTCGTGGTTTTGGGTGCTCTACACGTTCAGAGAAACTTCTCTAGTAACGAACTATAGAAATGATCCCTGAAAGTATAGTCTTAACCTAGACCTTGCAGCCTCTGCTTGGTCTGTGACAGCTGCACACTTCTTACTGATGGTAAGATAGCTACCCCATTTCTGGTTCTACTGAAAAAAGAGAATGAGATTTTGAAACACAATCTTTCAAATGCTATCACTTAACAATGCATTTTGAGATTTTAAGTGGAAATGTATTTTTAAATTTTTTAAACAACCATGCTTAATTAACATAATACTGAATGACAGCCAATCATGACCTGCATCTTTCAAGCCGAGGAGGTATTCGTTCCACAGCATTGGTGAAGCAGCCTCGCCTCTGAAAGCTAAAGGAAATGGCGGGCCAATGAAAACCAAGCTGATTCAAGTGCTTAGCAAATCTTAGTAGTTGCACGCAAGGGTTGTCCTCCGAGTTTGACTTTCAAACTCTGGTAAGTTAGAGGCAGGTCACCATGACTGTGGCAGGAAAAACAACTGGGTGGCTGAAAACCAGTGCCAGAACACAGAACCTTTTGGTTTCTGTATCATATGTTTGCACTACCTGTTCACATTTTTTGAGTTTTTAAAATAAAGCTAGATGGTGGATCTGACATCACCTCTCTCAACAAACACATGAGTGCCAACTATAACAATGTTAGCTACTGTTACTGAGGGCTTGCCAGGCACCCGTCATCATTCTAAGTGCTTCACTTATGAAATAAATACAATTATTAATTGTTCTAGTTTTATGGCTGGAGGAACAAAGGCACAGAAAGATCAGGGAGGTCTGCTAAATAGCAGAGCTGGTAGGTGTCACCTTAACCATTATCCTGCTTTTTATGTGCTATAGCACCATTCTAGGTACTGGGCATACAAAGGTACAGAGGTGAGTAAAGTCCCTACTCTCACACACAGCTTACATTCTAGTGAGGGAGAGAGGATGCCAGATGAGGCATGCCAAGGATTTTAAGTGTTGAAACAGAGAGGGACTGGGCAGCTACTTCAGATTTGCGTGGTCAGAGAAGGCCTCTCTTTGGAGGTTATATTTAAGCACAGAAAACAACTAATGCAAAGACCCAAAGGAGGGAACAAGATGGTGTGTTCCAGCAACTTGAAGACAGCTAGAAAGCATAGGATATGAGAGAGAGGAGGTGGAGGCAGGGGCCAGATATCTGAGGGTTTTCTAAGCAAAGGCAAGGCCAGGGGAGTCTGGATTTTAAGTGTGAAGGGAAACCATTCAGAGGTTTAAAGCTGTGGAGACCAATTCTGAGGCCAGTGCAAAGTGTCGGTGGGAGAGATCACAGTGGCTTGCATTTGGGTTTAGCAAGGAGGAAGGAAAAACCTGGGCTGTTCTGGAAGCTGAGTTGATAGGACTCACTGATGGACTTGCTGGGGGGCAGGGGTGGTCAGGGAAAGAGACTTCAAAGGTGACATGTTGGTTTGTGCCTGGAACAATTAGGCGGATGGTGCTGATACAGGGAAGACTGGGGAAGAGACAAGGATTTCTAATCTAAGGGAGGGGCTTTTTCAGAACGGGGGAAGGGAACGTTCACCTACCACACTTGCTTCATTTAATTTAACCCTTACAACAACACCCTGTGTTGATGCCATTACTACTGCATCTACCTACTTTACAGAGGGACAGACTGAGGTTAAGGAACTTTCCACGAACCCACAGCTAGTAAATAATAGACCAAGGAGTCAACTCCAGAGCATACACTGCTTCTTTCAGGATCCCGAACCTTTGAAGACCAAGAACTAATTTAGGGCTCACAGTGAGCGCTTGACCACTGTAGATCCAGAAAGAGAAGATCAAGGACTAACTACATGGTACATGGCTAGAGTGGAAGAAAGAGAAAGTAATTCGGATCTGGGGGGGGGGGGGGGGGGGTGCCTCCAAGACCAGGAAGCAATCCCAAAACTTCAATAGCAGGGAAGGGGAGGGGGCACGCTCTTAGATGGTCTCTTCCTCACCTGCTCCCTGGGATGATTATTCCATTCCGACTTTATTCTCAACTTTCCTACCCCTCTCCTCACCAGCCTCCCTCAGCAATGATCTTGCCTCATACCTGGCACAGAACTAGAAGCCATCGGTTCAAAAACCCTCAATATGGGGGCCGGCCCCATGGCCGAGTGGTTAAGTTCACGTGCTCCGCTTCAGCGGCCCAGCGTTTCACCGGTTCGGATCCTGGGCGCAGACAAGGCACCACTCATCAAGCCATGCTGAGGCGGCGTCCCACATGCCACAACTAGAAGGACCCACAACTAAAAATACACAACTATGTACCAGGGGGCTTTGGGGAGAAAAAGGAAAAATAAAATCTTTTAAAAAAAAAAAACCCTCAATATGGTCTCACTAATAGACGAACCTACTGACATCAGCACTCTCCATCTTCTCTGGCCGACTCAAAGGTCTCCTGGCCTGCTGGGAGCTGCTCTCTCCCATATTTCAATTTCTCCTGCTCTACTCAGTCCTTCCATTTGCAGTCAGACTTGCTCTCCCATCTTTAATTAATCCCTGTCTGAATCCCACATCTCCTCCCCTTCCCCCAGCTTAATGCATACCCACCTCTATATTCTCTATCACAGTCTGACTTCCTCCAGGAGCTCTTTCCACCCAGTGGCAAGTCCTTACATCCCTTCACTGATCAGTCCACCCCAAACCAGTTTCTGTGCCCACACAGGACCAATATGGCCATCAATAAAAGCCAAGGTTACTTTTCTATCTCCATCTTAATCTCTCATTGACTTTCTACACACTTCACTGTCCCACTTCCATTCCTTGGCTTCCATCAAGCACACACACGTCCTACCTCTCTGGCTGCTCATTCTCAGTCTGCTTTTGAGAGTTCTATCTCCTTTCCCATTTGTCTGTTAAAGGTCAGAAACTTCTCCTAAATGTGCCTTAAAATTGAACTCTACCATCACTTGCTACCCCATTGCCCTACCTAATTCAGTTCCTCCTCCATTCTCCCTGACTTCACATATGGAACCATTGTCCACCCATTTGTTCAAACCATAAAACCTAACAATTATCCTTGACACTCTCACTCATACTTACAGTGAATCAATCCCCAAGTCCTGTCAATTTTACCACTTAAATATCTTTCAGATCTGGTCAATTTCTCTTTCTCCATCACCACAATCATCTTCTCCTACGTAGATGAATACAGTAGGTGACTAACAGGTCTTTACACTTGCCATCTCACCGTTCCCCCCAAATCTAATCACCACATAGCAGTTAGAGTGACCTTAAACTGCACAGTTGATCAAGTCACTCTCCTTCAAAAGCTGCCCACTACCCTTCAGATGGAGGGTAAAACTATCTCCACCTCTCTGTCCAGCATGCTTTGGCCAAACCCTGCCTTCTTTCATTCCTCCTCAGTGCTAAGGTCCTATGAACTGTAGGGCTACACATGTTACACCTCCTTGGCCTGGCCTGAGACAGGAAGAAATCACCACAGGGGACAGCTAGGGGATGTCTACATGGGTCAGGGGAAGGTGACTGCACAGACGGAGAGTATAAAGACAAACTTCCTGTTTCAATATTCCTGTGCTGCTCCAAGCACTCACACAGGAAAAGTTCAAATCCCATGATACAGAAATCCAATCAGAAAACCCAAACAGGGGGCCGGCCCCATGGCCGAGTGGTTGGGTTCCCGCACTCCTCTAGGGAGACTCAAGTCGGATCCTGGGTGCGGACATGGCACTGCTCATCAGGCCATGCTGAGGCGGCGTCCCACATGCCACAACTAGAAGGACCCACAATTAAAAATACACAACTATGTACCAGGGATCTTTGGGGAGTAAAAGGAAAAAATGAAATCTTAAAGAAAAAAAAGAAAACCCAAACAACAGACAAATTCAACTGTAAAGCTCACTCAGAGAGAAAATTGACAGCATGCCCAAAACTTGTCAGGATAAAGTTCACCACATCTACACCACACACATTGGTGCCTGTGCAATGCCAGCAATGGAAAAAGCAAAGTAGTTACTAAGAAAGAGAAACAGATAAAACAACACAATCCACGTATCACCAAAGAGAACAAAAGCCCCAGAAACGAAAGCCTCATTTAACAACGATGTTAAAGTATCCACCTACTTTTTGCAACAGTAATGCAAACAGAAACCACTCAGACGGCATCCTCCCCCTCTCACTCTCCCAAAGGAAGAGAGGAACGATCATCAATAGCAAAAGGCAGTTGCGGAAGCAACACCAAGAGCCGGCTTCACGCTCAGGAGAGGACACTGCGCCTCTTCCTCGTGGTTTCGGGTGCCCTACACGTTCAGAGAAACTTCTCTAGTAACGAACTATAGAAATGATCCCTGAAAGTATAGTCTTAATTTTGACTTGTAACCTCTGCTGAGTCTATGGCAGTCACGCACTTTTTGCTGATGGTGACATTTTTTCCACTTTACTCTCTTTTTGGAAATATCAGATAAATGCATTTTCAAAGTGTTGTTTTATATACAACTTTTAAAAATTCCTGAATACTCTTAAGAGTTTTTTTTAAGAAACTAAGATTTCAAGTTCTTAATTAACCTGTTACGGACTGATAGCCAATCAGAAGCTCCTGTCTGTCTGTCTGTCTCTAAAAAAACACTAACACTTCCGGGCTACTTTAGGACAAGGGTATGCTGGGATGCAGCAAATCAGTTTTCTAATCTTAAATGTTACAGGCAGCATCTGTGGGTGAGAATTTTTTTTTTTTAATTTAACCTCTAAGATCCTAAATTGCAAAAGCTAATAGGTTGGTTAATTTGACCCTTTTACTTTGAAACCGTCTGCTGGTTACTCAGGTGAGTGTGGACCTGAGCAGCACATACTGGGCTCATGTGGGTAGCTTTTCATGTACCCGGGCCAATCTCAAATGGGGAACAGAGAGGTTTATTTGAAAACAATTCTTTCCAGTTTTCTAATTAGGAAAAACATAAAAGCTGTAGTGTGGGTACTTTGGGTTTTGGGGGGAGGGTAGGTCTGTTTTATTGGTAATTTTGTACATTTTTGTACCGTTTGAATTTTTTTAAGCTCAGACTGTATCACCTTTATTTTTAAATATCAGCAGGTCCATCTAGAGAGATTACAGCTCATTTTTATTTATTTATTTTTTTTGAGGAAGATTAGCCCTGAGCTCACATCTGCTGCCAATCCTCTGCTTTTTGCTGAGGAAGACTGGCCCTGAGCTAACATCCGTGCCCATCTTCCTCTACTTTATATGTGGGATGCCTGCCATAGCATGTCTTGCCAAGCAGTGCCATGTCCGCACCCGGGATCCAAATTGGCAAACCGCGGGCTGCAAAAGCAGAACATGTGAACTTAACCGCTGTGCCTCCGGGCCGGCTCCAATTACAGCTTATTTTTACTTTTATTCTTTGTACTTGACAGTATTCAAAAAAATTCCAGGGGCCGCTCTGTGGCCAAGTGGTTAAGTTCGTGCGCTCTGCTTCGGTAGTCCAGGGTTTCGCCAATTCAGATCCTGGGCATGGACATAGCACCGCTCATCAAGCCATGCTGAGGCAGCGTCCCACATGCCACAACTGGAAGGACCCATAACTAAAAATATACAACTATGTACCGGGGGGCTTTGGGAGAAAAAGGAAAAAAATAAAATCTTTTAAAAAAATTCCACACTAAATAAGTCATATTATTTTTCAAAAAAGAAACTTGCCAGGTAAGTCTGAAAGATTACACATCCCACACCCCTCCCCTAAAAACATCCTGACTTAAATGTTATTTCTCTTGTTCATTTAAAAAAAAAAAAAGCTACCATTTCTCCAGTACTTTACTATGTTCCAGGCCTTCTACTAACCCTTTACACGGATCCCCTCATTTAATCTTGGAAATAAACCCTAAGAGCTTAAGGGAATGAACTTAGAATGTTAAGTGGCTCAGCCAGGCCACAGGCTGTCTCCTGCTGCCTTGAACACTAATTTTCTCCCCTCCTGTATCTTGTGAGTCCTCTTCTCCTTCCACGTAACCCAGAGGAAACGCTCTTTGTATTTTGCCTAGAGACTAGAGGTTGTAGGTAAAATTTAACAAACTGACCTGACTAAAATAAATGCGTAAGGAAAGAAGTAGGCAGTGGGAGAATGGGGTGGGGGGGTGGGGGCAGAGGTTGAAAAGGGAACAAAGGGGGGAATGCGGGTGCACAGTCGGAGGAGCAGTGAGACATCATCTAGGTATTTCTCACAAATGCTAAAGAAGCAAATCATAGGGCACTCATTCCTGAGGAGTAGCGGTGGATGAACCACTTATTAATGGGGGCTGCTTTACAGACCACAAGTGCTCTGAAGAGCAAAGGGCTGAGAATGTAGCCTGTGTCCTGACCTGAGGCCCTCTGGCCACTTCCTGACAGACAACAGCCATGCATTGGCCCCATGAACAGCACTTGGCAGCTCTGCGACAGATCAACAAGAAGATGAGACCCTAAATCCCTGTCCTCAAGGAGATTACTAAAGGAAGCTCCTCTTCAGTAGATCAGCAAGTCACCAACTGGGTAGTGAGTGACAAACTCGGCCTCCCTGAAGGAACCTGAGACCTCACCCTGCATAGCTCACACCCATGTGACGTACACACACACAGAAACACTCCACTTCTGAGTACCAAAGACAGAATGAGGTGAAGGTAGCAGGGAGAGAAAGGAAAGAGAGAGAGAGAAACGTGACCCCTAACTGTAAAATGTGGAAATAAGGAATTGGACTGAATGACCTATCTTGAAAGTACCTCCTAGCTCTGATATTCTCATATTACCTCACTTAATATTCACAACAACACTATGAGGAAAGTTATTATTATCAACCCAGTTTTAGACAAGGAAATGGAGGCACAGGAAACTTAAGAAACTTCTGCTTGGGGCTGGCCAGTGGCTCAGCGGTTAAGTGCACACGTTTCGCTTCGGCAGCTTGGGGTTTGCTGGTTCGGATCCCAGGTGCAGACATGGCACCCCTTGACAAGCCATGCTGTGGTAGGCGTCCCACACATAAAGTGGACGAAGATGGGCATGGATGTGAGCTCAGGGCCAGTCTCCTCAGCAAAAAGAGGAGGATTGGCAGCAGAGGTTAGCTCAGGGCTGATCTTCCTCAAAAAAAAAAAAAATAAATAAATAATAAAAGATAATTCCTGATTAGGCTTCCACTGAGGAAAAGAAAACCACACACATTTTACTTATTGGGGAGAGGGTTTCATGTGGCTACCTTCTTAGAAAAATCAGCAAACAAGCTTTGCACGCCAGCCCCTTCAAATGACGATTGACATCTGGGGAGCTACATTAGGTGTCATCTCTTTAAGAGCTCCAGATCCCAGAGAAGCAAGGAAGTTAATGTTAGGCTTGTGTTCTCTGGATCTAGACTGCCTGAATCTAGTCTAGCCCTCACTTACTGGCTGTGCCATCTTGGGCAAATCCCTTAATCTTGTCAAAGAAAAACAGGTTCAGGGGCTGGCCCCGTGGCCGAGTGGTTAAGTTCGTGCCCTCCGCTGCAGGCAGCCCAGAGTTTCGTTGGTTTGAATCCTGGGTGCGGACATGGCACTGCTCATCAGACCACGCTGAGGCAGCATCCCACATACCACAACTAGAAGGATCCACAACGAAGAATATACAACTATGTGCTGGGGGGCTTTGGGGAGAAAAAGGAAAAAAATAAAATTTAAAAAAAAAAAAAAGGAAATCCTCAGATCACACATTTAAAAAAAAAGAAAAACAGGTTCTCTCCCCAAACTAAGCACTGGGCGAACTGTGTATTTGCACCTTCGCTTGCAGCTTGAGAAAATCTCTGTTGAGAGCAGCCCAGTTAAGATCAGAATCTTTCCTTGGGGCTTTACTTTTACCACTGTTTGTTGGGTTTGTCCTTCTGTGTTACGAATGGTGAAACTACCATTGGGGAATGAAACCTTTTTATTCCAAATAACAGCCACAGATGTAGCCTCATCATTTGCTTCTTAGGTTTATTGTGTTTATGCCTCCAGCAAGAAAAGCCTTCCGACCTCTTGTTCCCCTTGCCTGAAATGCTCTCTGATTGAGAGTCAGTACACCTGGCATTTCGGCCAGCCTGGCCCACATTTCCTCTGTAATGAGACATGTACATTTAATATTTTTAGGACTATGTGAAACAAAAGTTTAGGTAATCTCTACTTAAATTAGTGCTTATTTCTTAAATAATATTTGCCTATTATATGGTTTTCCAACCATCTGCCCCGCCCCCCATGCTTACCCTTGCCACCTGCTGGTCCTTTTGGCAGCCAGTTAATAAGATTTCATATGTTCAACATGTCTAAGAAGTTTTGCTTTGAATAACCTATTATAGATGCTTCCTTCACTGACCTTTAAAATGGGCCCGAAAATAACAGAACCCACCTCATATAAGGGAGACTGCAAAGATGAGAAGAGTTAACATTTGTGAAATGCCTTAACAGAGCCTGGCATTCAGGGACGCCTGCCTGACCTCTGGATGCCTCACAATCACAAAGTGCATGCTATTGACTGATGGCAATCACAGAACTGTTTCCATTACGTTGTTGGCCCCGGTTTTTCTCCCACTGATCGGCAGTTCCAAAAACAGATACATCCATGCCTGATACCAGGAAAGGAAAGGCTGGGATTCTGTGGACATTTTTGAGTACTTTGTAATTAATAAATCACTGAAGCAACAAGGAATATATGTCATTGGTGATTTGTCCTAAACTTCACAGCCTAAGATTTGAGTCTCCAAAGCTAGCAGGTTAATATGACACTATTCCCATCACGATCCAGCGATTCTCAACGTGGAGGCCTTTTTTCCAAACCCGTGGAGAGATCTTTTGGAATACAGTACAGATACTGGCCCTAGGAGGTTATGAGAATCTAGGTGGGTCAGGAATGGGTAGGACTTGTGTGGTTTGGCTATCCCTAGTCCCTATGAAACCATTCATATAATGGTAAAAGGTTAATAATAATAGCAAAATCTGTTAAGCTCTCAATATTGTTTTAGGCTCTGTGCTAAAAGCTTTATACATATTATATCATTTAATCTTTTTTGAGGTAGGTATTATTATTATCCCCATTTTACAGCAGAGGAAACTGAGACACAGGGAGTTTGATAACTTGGCTGAGGACATGTGAATCTGGAGCTGGGCTCCTGGCCACTCTGCTGGGGCATGGGACTTACTAGTGAACCACGAAACTATTTCAAGCGCTACACTCAAATTATTATTTATTCTACTATATATTTGAAAAACATTAACAAAACAATGAGATACTACTTACACACCTATTAGAATGGCTAAAATCCACAATACCAAGTGATGACAAGGATGTGGAGCAACAGGAAGTCTCATTCATTGCTGGTGGGAATGGACAATGGTACAGCCACTTTGGGAGATAGTTTGGCAGTTTCTTACAAAGCTAAACATTCTCTTACCATACAATCCAGCAATTGCACTCCTTGGTATGTACCCAAAATGAGTTGAAAAGTTATGTCCACACAAAAACCTGCACATGAATGTTGATAGCAGATTTATTCATAATTGCCAAAACTTGGAAGCAATCAAGATGTCCTTCAATAATTGAATGGATAAACAAACTATGGTACATCTAGACAATAAAATATTATTCAGTGACAAAAAAAAAAAAAAGACTGGGGCCCGCCTGGCATAGTGGCGTAGTGGTTAAGTTCCCGACTCTGCTTCAGCAGCCCAGGGTTTGCGGGTTCAGATCCTTGGCAGAGACCTACACATCACTCATCAAGCCACACTGTGGCAGCGTTCCACATTCAAAATAGAGGAAGACTGGCACAGATGTTAGCTCAGCAACAATCTTCCTCAAGCAAAAAGAGGAAAATTGGTAACAGATGTTAACTCAGAGCCAATAGTCCTCATCAAAAAAAAAAAAAAAAAAAAGAGCTATCAAGCCACCAAACGACACCCAGGAACTTAAAATGCATATTGCTAAGTGAAAGAAGCCAATCTGAAAAGTCTACATCTTGTATGATTGCAACTATGTGACATTCTGGAAAAGGCAAAAATATGGAGACAGTAAAAAGAAAGACAAATCAGTGGTTTCCAGGGTTCACAAGGGAGGGATGATTAGGAGGAGCATAAAGGATTTTTAGGGTAGTAAAACCGTTCTATATGATACTGTAATTGTGGACACATAAAATTATACACTCATCAAAATCCACAGAACTATATAGCACAAAGAGTGAACTTTCAGGTAAGCTATGAACTTCAGTTAATAGTAATGTATCAATATTCATTTTTTTTTAAGATTTTATTTTTTTCCTTTTTCTCCCCAAAGCCCCCCAGCACATAGTTGTATATTCTTCGTTGTGGGTCCTTTCCCTGCGCAAAGGCCCCGAGTACCTAGCTGTATATTTTAGTTGTGGGTCCTTCTAGTTGTGGCATGTGGTACGTCGCCTCAGCATGGCCTGATGAGCGACGCCATGTGTGCAACTAAAACTGGAACCTGCGAAAACCTGAGCCACCGCAACCAACGCGAGAACCTAACCATTCAGGCACGGGACCCGCCGGCGCCCCTCAACTAGCCTTCAGTTGAAAAGAGAAGAGCTCACAGTTTCCTATACCAAAGCAAAAGGAAAAAAACCACTCAGACGGCGTTCTCTCCCTCTTACTTCCCGAAAAAGAGAAGTAGAACGATCATCAATGGCAAGTGGCAGTTGCTAAAAACAACACCAAGAGCCGACTTCACGCTCAGGAGAGAACGCTGCACCTCCTCCTCGTGGTTTCGGGTGCTCTACACGTTCAGAGAAACTTCTCTAGTAACGAACTATAGAAATGATCCCTGAAAGTATAGTCTTGCCGTTGAACACGCAGCCTCTGCTGGGTCTGTGGCAGATGCGCACTTGTACTCATGGCGACATGTTTTTGCCAATTCATCTGCCTTTTCAATATATTTTATTTTATATCTCGTAACAATTCGATCAAACGGCAAAGTTCCCAAACACCATCTACATTTGTAAATCTTCCAGAAACACTTCAAATCAGCAACAGGCCTTATTAACATACGACTCCCTAGCAGCCAATCACACGCTGCACGCATCTGACTCCTTGGGGAAGAGAGCGTGTTACCCCGCCCACCGCACCCGCCGCCGCCTCGGGGAGCACCGGCCCACTGTAAGCTAAGGAAACGCTGTTCCTGCCACCGGTCAGCGCCGACAGCCTCTCGCCTGCTGGAGAGGTCCGCGGACCTGAAGAGACCAGGTTTCCTTTGCCTTGAAAGAGAGAGGAGAGGAGAGGGGAGAAGGAGGGAGAGAGGCGAGACTGAAAGTGTTGTACCCTCCCACCACCACCACATCATCATCATGACCATGATGGCTTATTGAATGCCGATTCTCTGACAGGCATTTAATCCGTTGTCTCATTTCATCCTCTAAACTGAAGGAGAAGGGTGTGGTTCTTATGTCTCATTCTTACAGACGCTGGCTATAGCATCTCACACAGCTGAGGGAAGCACAGTTGGAACCTCCACCTGCCTGGCACTAAATCAAGTCCAGGTTTTTCAGATAAGCCAAAATGATCTTCCTCGAGAGGGCTAGTCTCAGTTCATTTCTTTAATAAAGGACTAAATACATCATCCCTCAACATTCAGTCTTGAATGATTCATCTTCCTGGCTTCTAAATCCCAGCAGAAGCCTACCTACCCATTTACTGGTGGTAAAAGTTAATTCCAGTTTCTTCTCCAAGAACATGCTTTATATATGATGGTGTGTAACTGTTTTAGTCATTTAACTTTCTGTTGTAAAAATGCTTCTGCCCCACATCTTCTGGCATGCCAAGAAACAGTGCCACACAGACATGCACATGGTGTTCTCAATTAACTACATTTTTATTACATCATAGTAAAATGACTAATATGACCATCAGGTTCATCTCATCCAACCACTTCTAACAGAATCTCCTTAGAGACAGCCAAATCCTCTGTACTTAAATTCCTTCAGAGAAAGGAAGTGTGTTGGGGTAATCTGACCAAATCTGGGAAGTATCTCCTGGTGTCAAAGCAGTTCCTCATATCTTGAAGTTATAAGGTGCTTTCCAGGCACTTTCACCCAAGGACCCTGTATCTAATCTAAGCCTGTCTGGGCTCTTCCACAGCCAAGACTTTTTCATTCTCCATTCTTTCAACCTTTCTGGGGACCCCTCACCATCCATGCCATCCCTTGGCCTCCTGTGAGGAGATTCTCCAAATGCATGTGGGTCTGACCATCACTCCAGCACATTCTAAGACTAAGTTCATGTCACCTCTTCTGGATGCCTTCCCTGACCTTCCCAGATAACAGTGACCACCATGTGCTTTGTGTCCCTAATTATCCTTGCATGTGCTTCTACATAGCTCACTGTGGTACAAATGCATTTACTTCCCCTTACTAAATGGTGAGCTCTTTAAAAGCAGGAACCAGGTCACATTTATCCTTGTATCTCCAACACCTTGCCTGGCACAGCAGATGCCCAGTTAAATCCTGACTAAGTGAATGCATGATGAATCAGTAAATGTATTGTTCCTTCCTTCACTCTGGTTACTGACCTAACTGTTGGACCAACCTGATTTTCCCCTCCCTCCATCTCTACTTGTCCCCCAACAAGCCCAGCCTGTTGTAAGAGAGTGAGGTCCCTATAAGCAAGGTTCTTGGCTCTGTCCTACTGATCATCCTTGGTTTCAAAACATGGATGTGCAGTGAGACCTCTTCTGAGCTGCTGGCTCATATATCCAGCTTCTATTGGACATTCCACTTAGCTGAATCACAGGTATCTCAAAGGTAGCCTACCCAAACTGAATTCTATCAGCTTCCTTCACAAACTTATTCCTTTTCCAGGCAACGACATCAAATTCAACCTAGTTGCTCCAACCAAAAACATGAGTCATCCTACTCTTTTCTCCCTCCCCTCACCTCAAAGCCACTTGCAGCCAGAGCAAGCATTTAGAAATACAAATCTGGGGCTGGCCCCGTGGCCGAGTGGTTAAGTTTGTGTGCTCGGCTGCGGCAGCCCAGGGTTTCAGCGGTTCGGATCCTGGGCGCGGACATGGCACAGCTCGTTAGGCCACGTTGAGGTGGCATCCCACATGCCACAACTAGAAGGACCTGCAACTAAGATATACAACTATGTACCAGGGGGATCTGGGGAGATAAAGCAGAAAAAGAAGAAGAAAAAAAAGCTTGGCAACAGTTGTTAGCTCAGGTGCCAATCTTTAAAAAAAAAAGAAAAGAAATACAAATCTATTCACACCTGTGACATAAGAAATATTGTCCTAGGTATCTGGCACAAGAGCTCCTAAACCTCTTGGAATTTCCTGAGTGATAGAGTGATAAAAGTGTCTTTGGTATGCTGACGAAGTGACTCCCGGTTGAGGGGATTACTAGACAGCTTCAGGATGGGGGCTGGTCACCCAAAAGAACAAGACCAAGTCATGATTAGAGGGTTGAAACCTTCAGCTCCACCACTGCCCCTCACCTCAAACCCCACCCCATCTCTGGGAAGGGCTGAATACTGAACTCAATCACAAAGGGCCAATGATTTAATCAATGCCTATGTAATGGAACCTCCACAAAAACCCCTAACCAATAAGGTTCAGAAAGCTTCCAGATTGGTGAACACACTCAAGTGCTGGGAGGGTGGTGTACCTGAAGAGGGCATGGAAATTCCTTCTGCATGCCACCACCCCCATGCCTTGCTTTATCTCTTCCATTTGGCTGTTCTTGAACTGTATCCTTTGTAATAAACCAGGAATAGTAAATAAAATGTTTTCTTGAGTTCTGTGAGTCATTCTAGTGAGTTAGTGAACCTGGATAAGGTTAAGAGCAGATTAGAGATGACAGAAAATCCATGAACTTGACAAAAGATCAAGAGAAATTATCCAATCTGAAGGATACAGAGAAAAAAGATGGAAAAAGAAAATTAACAGAGCTTTGGGGACTGTGCGACAATATCAAAAAGTCTGACATAGAGGGGCTGGTAGTTAAAAGTTCCAGGTGCTCCACTTCAGCAGTCCAGGTTCACAGGTTTGGATCCCTGGTGAGCACCTACTCCACTCATCAGCCATGCTGTGGAAGTATCTCACATACAAAGTGGAAGACTGGCACAGATGTTAGCTCAAGACTAATCTTCCTCAAGAGAAAAAAAAAAAAAAGGAGGATTGGCAACAAATGTTAGCTCAGGGTGAATCTTCCTCACCAAAAAAAAAAAAAAAAAAAGATCTGACATAAACATAAGTGAATTTCCACAAGAAGAGAATGGAACAGAAAGAACATCTGAAGAAATAATGGCAGAAAGTTTCCCAAATTTGGTAAGAGATATTAATTTTCACACTGAAGGAGGTAAGCAAACCCCAGGCAGGATAAATATAAAGCAAATCACCCCTAGGCACACCATAGTCAAACCACTAAAAAACAAAAATAGAAAAAAACTCTTGAAGGAAGCCAGAGAACAACAACCCATTACATGCAGGTAAACAGTGATTCAAATGACAGTTGATTTCTCATCAGAAACTATACAGGCCAAAAGACAGTGGCTGAAGCAAAAAACATTCAACTTAAAATTCTACATCCAGTGAATATATTCGTCAAGAATCATAGTGAAATAAAGACATTTTTAGATAAAAGAAAGCAGAGAATTTGTTACCAGAAGACTTGCAATACAAGAAACATTAAAGAAAGTTCTTCAGGCTGTAGAAGGAAACTTGTATCTTCCGGAAAGAGTGAAGAGTACTTGAACTGGTAAATATGTAGGTAAATGTAAAAGACTATTTTTTCCTCCTAATTTCTTTAAAGTATGAATGACTCTTTAATGTAAAAATTATAAAATTATATTATGGGATTCACAACTCAAACAGATATAATACTTACGGCATCTTTAATACAAAGGACAGGGGAAGGGAAGAAATGAGCCCATATGGTTGTATGTTTTATGTGAAGTGCTACAGTATTAATTCTAAATAGACTGGGAAAAATTAAAGATACATATTGTAATGACTAGAGCAACCACTAAAAAAATAATGTAGAGAAATACAGCTAAAAAGTCAAGAGCTAAATTAAAATGGAATTTTAAAAACATTTAATTAAGTCAAAAGCAGGCAGAGAAGAAGGAAGAAAGTAATAAAAAACAGAGAACAAACAGAAAACAACATAATAAAATGTTAGTCCTGGGGCCGGCCCGGTGGCGCAGCAGTTAAATTCACATGTTCTGCTTCTCGGTGGCCTGGGGGTTCGCCAGTTTGGATCCTGGGTGCAGACATGCCATGCTGTCTTGGCACTTGCTGTGGTAGGCGTCCCACATATAAAGTAGAGGAAGATGGGCATGGATGTTAGCTCAGGGCCAGGCTTCCTCAGCAAAAAAAGAGGAGGACTGGCAGTAGTTAGCTCAGGACTAAACTTCCTCAAAAAATATAAAATAAATAAAATAACATAAAATAAAATGTTAGTCCTAAATCCAACCATATCAATAATTACATTAAATGTTAATAGACTAAACACTCCAATTAAAAGGCAGAGAGTGTCAGAATGGATTTTAAAACACAAGTCTCAACTTGTCTATATGTCTCTACAGAAGACATATTTTAACTATACAGATACAAATGTTCTGTGCAATGGAAGCAGAAGGAAGCTGAAGTGGCTATATTAACATCAGATAAAGTAGATTCCAAAACAACTAGTATTACCAGAGATAAAGAGGGACATCTCATAATGATAACAGGGTCAATTCATCAGGAAGATGTAACAATTCTAAATATGTACACACCTAATACTAAAATCCTTCCAACAGCCCACGAGGCCGGGTCCAGCTGCAGCCCACCTTGCTAGCTTCACCCCATACCACTCTCTCCCGCCTCTTTGCTTTCTCCTCCACTCAAATCATCCAGACCCTTTTTTTTCTAGCACCTCCCCATACTCAGGGCCTTGGCATCCCTTTAATCCTCCCTTGCCTCCAACTTTTACCTTTTACCTCAACTCCTTTTCTTCCTTAAGGTCTCGGTCTAAATATCACTTTCTCTAAGAAGTTCCCCTTGATTACCCCCAGACAAGCAGACTGAGATATACATGGTGTGTTCCCTCCACCTCCTGCCCTTCTGACTACTTCAGTTACTAACTCATGTCTGTTTCTTCTGCTGGATGACACTCCTGCAAGGTAGGGTTATACATCTTTCCTTGGCTGCTCTAACCCCAAGGCTCAATTAGTATACATGTAATAAAGTAAAAATGAATAAAGTCTGGATTGACTGAGGTTCTGAAACTCATCATTTCGGTTTTAGAACTCACATAATCTGTAGCAACTGGCCTTTTGAATGGGCTGAACTGAGTAGGGTATACAATCAGGAAACAGTTTTTCCCCTCTACTGCCCTCACTTCCCCTACACTCTTGTCAGTTGGCTCTCCCTTCGCCTCTCCTGAGATGCATCTCAGGTAGATTCCATAGTCTTTCAGTCACTCTGAGACATTCGAGCCCAGTCTCATTTCCAGTAATAAACTGTCCAGTCCTGTTGAAATCAAAACCTCTTCCTTACTTCTTTACTTCTCCTCTGATCTCAAGGCTGCTTCTGGCAGCTCTAGAGCTGAAGCAGGGAGAGAGCCAATGAGATGACACAGGGCAAAGTACAAAGGCTTAACTGAAGTTTTGGCTCACTTTTTGGCTTTGTTCTAATGCCTGTTCTTTTGTGGGAGGGTCTTTTGTCTTAGTGGATCCTTCACAGCACCCTAATGCAGGCCAGTGTTTTCTCCTCCTGACTTCTTGCTACATCTCCAGCCTCTCTGTTGGGATTCTTCCTTCCTTCTTTCCTAAGTGAGGTCCCTTTACATGGCTCAGCTATCCTCTACTCAGTCTACTTACCCACCAACTAGTGGAAGTGTGGCAGCTGCAACTGCTGGTCTCTCATGCTCACCCAGCCATCAAGGACTGCTCCAGGTAGGAGGCCAATAGCAGTCTCCCTCACCCCTAAATTCCAGGTAACATGCCAGTTTCTCTTCATGCCACGTTGGTGGCAGTTGGGGTGGGCTGACATGTTTCTACTCTTCAGCAGGCTAGGAGACAGGCTCCCACCTCTCTTGCTAGCAAGCACAATTCTCTCCATGAGGTTCACCTGAAGGGCTTCTTACTTGGCTTGAGGCTAAGAAGGAGGGAAAAGCCACAGCATTCTATTCCTGTGAATGCCGTTTAAAGAATCTTTTCCACTGACACCCTCACCACTATCCCATTGCCTTCTCTTAGACAGGCCTGAGGTGGGTAATGGAGTTGAAGGTCCACAAACCATTTTGGCCCACGGACCATTTTGGCTATCTCCTAGGAAGCCCTGCTTTAGACTCCGGGGGAACCTATCATTCTGTTCTTTACTCTGAGGCTTTAGATGAAATTCCCAGACACAGATGAAGTCATGCTTCATATCCAGTTACGCCTCTCAACCCCATCCCCTGCTCTAGCTTAACGTCAAGAATTTGAAGATGCAGAACATTCAGGAGATGTCTAGAAGATAATAAATGTCCTAAAACTCTGCTTCTCACACTGGAGGGTTTGAATAGATAAACACTAGAAGTCACAGAATGCCTAATTTGAACACCAATTTTTATGTAAAAACACATATGGGTGTGTTATGGGGTAAAACGCAAAATTTTGAGGCGGGGGGGAGGACCTTTCAAATAAATTATTGAGCTCACTGTCAGCTACTTCATCGATAGACTCTAGGGGTGGTACATGGAAAAATTTAAGAACTTTTGAGGGAAATACTTTGTGGGATAGTTGGATCCTACAAAAACTGGGGTTACCCTTCTCGAAGTCCTCAGGAATGAGACTGAGGCAAATGGAGAAACATTGTAGAGAAATTAGTCACCCCAACTGTTCCACAAACCAGCTGAGAGAAGCTTAATAAGCTTCCCTTTCAATACTAAGAAGGGAGAGGGGGAATCTGGCAGGACTCTGGTTACTCTGAAAAAAGCAGGTGTGGATCTCAAGATCAGCAGAGGTTTCGTTTGAGAATGGTCTTTTTGTATTTGTTTGTTCTTTTGAAGATTATACTTGAGCTATGGTCGCTATTTCTGTCTGCCCTGTAGGCTGAGGTGGCTGTAGCCTCTAACAAAACAATCTTGAAAATAAAAGCACCAAGTGCCTGGAAGGAGCAAGGAAGGGGAGAGCTGTGAAAGATGGCTCCTCACTCCACCACAGGCCTCAGAAGACCCAGTGGATGGAGTAGGTTTGAAGGAGAAGAGGGAACTGGGCAGAATCAAAGGTGGATGGCTGGGGCCTGACGAGAAACCCCAGGAGCCTAATAGTTGGAAGACGTTATGGTTCCCTAACAAAAAGCAAAACAAAACAGCCTCCAATGGTGATTTAAGAACTCTTTTGAACAATATAAGTGCACTGGTAGAGAACATCTCATCTCTAGATTTAACTTCTGATTTCCACAAGAACTCATAGCTTTATGATGTATTTGGTTTCCCTTCTGATCCTATTCAGAAATGTGGACCAAGCTGCATCTGCCATTTCAACATGATACTTACCTTTCTTAAGAATCTTCTTCACTTTCACATAGTTCCCTTGTTTGACATACTCATGAAGCTGAGCTTCCAAGGAATCATTTCTTAAGGAACCAAGCTGAACTGGACAGGGGACTGGAAGAGGAACAGCACGAGACATCCTGTTTCAAAAGGAAGCAACATGCTTATTCTAACTGAATCAGAAATGCAAGGAAGCAACTTAAATTCTTTCACATTTCTTTTACTTCTTGTCTACTTTCATTTATAACAAACAGGACTAGAGAACAATTACATACTGAAATTCTACAAGATTAATGTTTATTCTCAATGTTACTGTTAAAATCAAACTGAATATATTTATCACTAATTCCCAGGACTGGAAAAGTGATGACTACTAGCAAATAAAATTAGAAATATATATGTTTGTTGTGCCATTAAGCTAATTAGGAGAGTATTAACTTTGAAAGGTTGGTACACAAATGCAGTCATTATGTAAGAATGTAGATAGTATAATGTAGTGGGTTGGGTTCACAGTTCAGGCTCTGAAGTTCTGGTCCTGGCTGTGTCACCTCCCTAACTGTGTGACCTTGGAAAAATTATTTAACCTTGACAGGCCTCAATTTCTTCCTCTGTAAATGAGAAGAATAATAACCAGAGGGTTGCTCAGAGGTTTAAACGAGCTATTATGTGTAAAGTGCTTAGAACTGTGTCTGGCACCAAAGGAGTTCTTTGTAGTTGTTAGCTGCTACTGTGCATGATAAGGACCATGCAGAGAAATTCTAACTTTCCACATGTAGCATCCACACCTGACCATCATACAATCAAGTGTTTGTGGTATATCTACCATGTGTCTCAAATGTGACAGGTGCTGTTTAAGACACCTAAAATTGCATCACTGCCATCACAATGCTCAGTCTAGGAGCGCAGACAAGTGGCACCATGTTGGTGTTCCACAGACAATGGATAAGAGAAGGAAGCCGCATCCATATGAATCAACAAGAACAGACATCAAGGGCATAACTAAGTGCTACATGGAAAGACACAGAGGGTGTAACATGAGGTAAGGTAAAAGAAAAAGCCATGATGGCTGACACATATGGTGGGTCTTCACCAGCCAGGAGGCTTTTAGGTTACCGAGAAGTAACATTTTCTTAATTTATCCACTGACAAAATGTATAAAATGCGAACTGGAGTGTTTTAAGTTTCCTTTGGTATTTGTTAATATCCACATCAGTGACTACAAACAATATCCTAGTAATCCAAAAATATCACAATGTTCTTAAGCAAACAAAAGTGACTGAGAAAATATTGTTCATTTTAAATACACACTGAAGCTTTTTTTTTTTTTTTTTTTTTAAAGATTTTATTTTTTCCTTTTTCTCCCCAAAGCCCCCCCGGTACATAGTTTTATATTCTTTGTTGTGGGTCCTTCTAGTTGTAGCATGTGGGACGCTGCCCCAGCGTGGCTTGATGAGCAGTGCCATGTCCGCGCCCAGGATTCAAACCAACGAAACACTGGGCTGCCTGCAGCGGAGCGCACAGACTTAACCACTCGGCCACGGGGCCAGCCCCCACACTGAAGCTTTTATAGGAAGCTGTCATTCCTCCCCCGCTCCCTCACTCTGCCTCTCGTCTATTTCTAGGTACAAAAAAGAGTGGCATATTTCCACTATGATTTACATGGCTGATTGGGGCTGGATTGTATTCACTCCTCCTAAATGTTGAAGCTCTAACCCCTAGTACCTCAGAATGTGACTGTATTTGGAGATAAGGCCTTTAAAGAGGTGATTCAGTTAAAATGAGGCTGATGGAATGGGGCCATAATCCAGTATGACTGGTGTCCATATAAGAAGAGGAAGAGATATCAGGGACAAGAGGGCAGCCGTCTGCAAGCCAAGGAGAAAGGCCTCAGAAGAACCTAACCCTGCTGGCACCTTGATCTTGGACTTCCAGCCTCCAGAACTCTGAGAAAATAAATTTCTGTAGTTTAAGCCACTCATTCTGGAGTATTTTGTTATGGCAGCCCTAGCAAACTAAAACACTAATAATAGCTAGTTATATCATATGAATAGGCATATGGTTTTGTTTAACTTAGTTTAATAAAGGCATGGGACAAGTTTCAATAATTACAAAAAAGAAAGTGGAAAATATTCCTCTTAAAAGGAGAGTCTATAGTTAGTCTCTCCGCTTCATTCATCCACTCGTTGGACTGTGCCTGCACTGAGGGCCTGCTAGTGTGTTATCCTTCCCCCACCTCTGACACTGGGCTGCTGGTCAAAGTCCCCAATATCTTCTTACACCTGGACAAATCCAATGTGCATTTTCAGGCTCTGTCATACTGAAATGTTCACCTGTACGTCACACTGCTGCTCTTTATATTTATGTTATTGTGGTAAAATACATATAATATGAAATTTACCATTTGTTTGTTTGTTTGTTTTTGAGGCAGATTAGCCCTGAGCTAACATCTGCTGCCAATCCTCCTCTTTTTGCTGAGGAAGACCGGTCCTGAGCTAACATCCGCGCCCATCTTCCTCTACTTTATATGAGGGACGCCTACCACAGCATGGCTGGTCAAGTGGTGCCATGCCCACACCTGGGATCCAAACCAGTGAAATCCGGGCCGCCAAAGTGGAACGTGCGCACTTAACCGCTGCGCCACCGGGCTGGTCCCAGATGTACCCTTTTAAACATTTTTAAGTGTTCAGTTCAATGACACTGGGTATATTCACATTGTGCAACCATCACTTACCATCCATTTCTAGAACTTTTTTCTCATCTTCCCAAACTGAAACTCTATACCCATTAAACACTAATTCCCCATTTTCTCCTCCTCCCAGCCCCTGGCAACCACCATTCTACTTTCTGTCTCTATGAATTAGACTACTATAAGTACCTCCTGTAAGAGGAAACATACAGTATTTGTCCTTTTGTGACTGGCTATTTCACTATGTCCTCAAGGTTCATCCATGTTGTAGCATATGTCAGAATTTCCTTCCTTTTTAAGTCTGAATAATATTCCATTGTACTGAATATATATATTCAATACACACACACACAGATTCCATTTTGTTTATCCCTTCATCCATTGTTGGACACTTGGGTTGATTCCACCTCTGGCTATAATGCTGCTATGATCAACATGGGTGTACAAATATCTCTTCAAACCTGTTTTCAATTCCCTGGGGTATATATCCAGAAGTAGGATTGCTGGATGGTACGGTAATTCTATGCCTGATTTTTTGAGGAACTGCCATACTGTTTTCTATAGTGGCTGCACCATTTTTATATTCCCATGAGCACTGCACAAGGGTTCCAAATTTTTTAGATCCTCATCAACACTTATTTCCTGTTTTTTGATAATAGCCATCTTGATGGTTTTCAATCTCTTTAAAAGTATTTTTCGGGGCCAGCCCCATGGCCGAGTGGTTAAGTTCACGTGCTCTGCTTTGGTGGCCCAGGGTTTCACCAGTTTGGATCCTGGGCGTGGACCTAGCACCACTCATCAAGCCAGGCTGAGGCAGCGTCCCACATGGCACAACCAGAAGGACCTACAACTAGAATCTACAACTATGTACTGGGGGACTTTGAGGAAGAAGATGAAAAGAAAAAAAAAGTATTTTTATTTAATTGCATTTCGTGACATAAAATGTTCAAATAATACAGATAAATAAAACCCCCCAGACCGACTTGAGTTTCATGGGACGTTTTTTTCCCTAAAGTTCCAGAGCACATGCATCCCTGAGGACTTAAGTATGAATTGTGTTCATTATTTACATCCTAATATCCAGTCCCTGAGTATTTCTAAGTCTTACTTCCTTTATTCTTTTCCAGTCACCCACAGAGCTTATTTAGACCTTATTCTGTTTTAAGAAACTAGCTTCTGGGGAGTACTGGGTCTTAAAATGTTAGCCAAGGTTCTCAACATTGGGGAAGCACTTTTCTAACAAGCTAGCTCCTGCAGCTACTTGATCCTGGTAGTGCCCCCTGGAGTTTTGACTCCAAGTACATTTCACTATTTTAAGATTCAGCAATTCTCCCTCTATATAATTTCAGCCTCCCACAGCTAGAATAAAAATTAAACCAGCAAATTCATCTGCATGGATAAAATACAGAACTCTTTGAAAAAGAAAGATAAGGAGCAGGAAGTTAAACCCCTAATCACATAATTCTCAGTATTAGAAGATTGGACATCCTCACAAACACAATAAAACAAGCCACCATGTAAAGTACCCTGCCCTCACTGCAAGAGGTCTCTGTGAACAATAGCTGAAACATTCCCGGAAAATGCAAAAGCACACACCCGGGCATCTGTTTATGAGCATATGACAGACACATCAAGAAGCCACTTTTTTTTTTTAAAGACTTTATTTTTTTCCTTTTTCTCCCAAAGACCCCCAGTACATAGTTATGTATTTTTAGTTGTGGGTCCTTCCAGTTGTGGCATGTGGGTTGTTGCGTAAGCATGGCTGGACAAGCGGTGCCATGTCCATATCCAGAATTTGAACAGGCCAAACCCGAAGCAGAGCACACGAACTTAACCACTCAGCCATACGACCGGCCGCAAGGTGTTAATTAACAGGCCGACCCCAAGGTTTTAACTAATAATGACCATGCTACAAAGCCACTAAACCCTAAATAAAAGTTGTAAAAGGAAAACATAAGCAAGTAGTCTTCTTTTAAGACCAAGTTTGTCAGGGGAAAGCGCGAACGCAGTCCCCCACTACCACAAATTATGCAGTCGAGTTTCCCACATTTGGGGAAATCGCAGGGGTCAGCACATCCGGAGTGCAATGGATGAGCCTCGCCCTGGGAAAACCACCTTCGTGATCATGGTATCTCCCCTGCCAGGTAAGTATGAGTTGCTCCCCTCGCCTGGCACCTCACCATCGTCTTCAACACACTATAAAGTCATGGTCAATTATATTCCGAGTTCTTTAGGCCTTAAGTTCGAAATTGAAGGGTTATTTATATGACAGAGATCAGGGTACATCCTTTTGGATATTCAGTGGAAAGTGTTCCCCATGAAGAACTCACTCCAACCGGCAGTCACCGTGTCTTTCATCTACATATCCCCGCCTCTTGTCATCACTGTCGTCACTCAACGTCATTCTGCTTCTCGGAGAAGCGGTAAATTCGCTCTAGCTAGCCCTCAGGACGATCTAAAAGACGATCATCCATAGGGGTATCTGGAAAGGCTTTAAACTTCCTTGCCTTTCCGGGCAGACGCAAAGGTTCTGGCGTGGACTTGTCAGGACGAGTCTGCATTCTGCGCGGCAGGGCAGGGCAATGTAGGAGGCAGTGGAGAGCGGCCCGCAGAGGGGAAGGCAACACAGTGGTTACCCAGGTCTGAATCGCTGCTCCACTCTGGGACTAGGTCACACTCTCAGTCTGTCTCCATTTCCCCAAATCGTAAGTTGGCAGTAATACTGCCTGCCTACCTACAAGGTTTCTGTGAGGGCTGAGTAAGAGAAAGGGGGCAAAATGCAGCCTTGATCCCCTCCACCCCTACCCAGCCCATTCCTCTCCTGGACAGGTGCCCCATGTAGCAGGGGACCCAAAGCCGGCTTCGCCAAGATTCAAATCTCTGCAGTTCTTCCCGCAAGGGAAGCAGCATCTGGCCTGGATTTGGTAACAAACCGAGTGCTCCTTCCTTCTTTTCAGACAACAAAAATAGATGACACCTTGTGTTTTCCTTTCTGCCCTTGATGGGGCTAGATGCTCTGGGCAAAACAATTGCCTTTGCAGCAACTGTAATATCAAAGGCTTTGGTGATGTAGAGGCAAAACTTTACCTCCACCCTGTTAGGGTCTCTGGCTGGGCCTGAGAATTACATTGGCATAGACAGTTTAACAAGATAAAGGCATACAAATTTATTTAACGTAAGTTTACCTGACACAGGAGCCCTCATAAGAAAATGAACCAAACGAGTGGCAAACCCTAAATGCTTTTATACTAAGTTGAACAAAGAGAGGCAACTGTGGAAAAGTAATATATATGAGGAGGCTAAAGGTAGGTAAGAATTATTTTAACAAGGTCTGTCTGGACAGAATTCTCTCAGCTTTGACTGCCCCTCTCTGGGAATGTTTCTCTTCCCCTGGTATAAGGAAGACACCTTTCACATGAGAATTTGATCTCCCGCTTTCAGGAGGAAAAGAGGAGGTCAGAATGCTCTTCTAATACCTGCAGTTTTTCGAGTGCTTTTACCTCAAAATAATCCTGATGCCAAAGTGGCATATTTTGGAGTGGCATATTCTGGAAACCTTCAGTGGTATTCCCCTCTTAGTTAGCTTTTATTTTTCTTTTTTTGAGGATCCAAACCAGGGAATCCCGGGCCGCTGAAGCGGAACATGCGCACTTAACCACTGCACCACTAGGCCGGCCCCATGGCATAATTTTTTAAAAAGCTTTGCTTTGTTTTATTTTTCTGGAGGATATTTTTAATTATTACCGTAGTGATAAATTTCCCTTGCAGATAATTAGGAAAAGACAGAAAAGTGTTTTTTAAAAATTAAAATAAACCATAATCCCACTACAAAATTACCAGTTAACAGTTTGCTGTTATATATAGTAAGTCCAATTCTTTGTGTATATATATTTCTAATGTATGTGTTCATATATATTTATGCTTTATAACATTTTTCATTCATTTTGCTATATACCGTCATAGATAATTTATATGATTAAAATTCTATTGCTTCCAGTTTGTTGCCACTATATATATAAATGCAATGAACAGCGTTGTAGATATATCCTTGTGAATAATGACGATTTCTTAGGGTAATTTCTAGTAGTTTTCCCTATTATTTTAATATTTTAGTCATCTTAAGAAGTGCCTTAAGTGGGGGAGGAGAGGTGATATATGACAAATATTTTTAAATTCTTTAGAAATTACTTTTCCCCCATTTCTTTCATCTTTCAAAGCCCAGATGTCTAATTTCAGAGTTCATAATTTATTATAAGAAGAACTCCAGGGGCCAGCCTTGTGGCTGAGAGATTAAGTTAGTTCGCTCTGCTTCAGCAGCCCAGGGTTTTACCAGTTTGGATCCTGGGCACAGACCTAGCACCACTCACTAAACTATGCTGAGGCAGCGTCCCATATAGCAGAGCCATAAGGACCTAGAACTGGAATATACAACTAAGGACTGCGGGGCTAGGGGGAGAAGAAGAAGAAAAAAAGATTGGCAACAGATGTTAGCTCAGGTGCCAATCTTTAAAACAAACAAACAAAAATTCAAGTTTGTTAAGTAAGAATGAGAAGGAAGCCTAAATTGCATAATGTTGCATGCAAAAGAAGCAGCATATTAAATTGAATATATAGTATGATCAAAATTATTTCCAAAAAGGCAAAGTTTAAGAGACTTAAAGGAAACATACCAAGATGCAAACGAACTTAATTCCATTAGTGTTAATAGAGAACTATGGACTAATGCATTTTCCCCTAAATATTCTACATGATTATAATATTACTTCTAAATGAAAAAAATTTAACCCTAATTATATACATCTAGTGCCAAAACATGTTCATACCTTTTGACCTAGAAATTTGTTTTAATTTACCTATAGGAAGTAATTCTAGAGAAAGACAATGCCCGATGCACAAGGGTGTTCATCATAGATTTATTTGCAATTACAAAAGACCAGAATCACCCCTAAACCCTAGATAGCAAAGGAACAGGGAAATGGAGTATTAAGCAAACAGAATAGTAACAAAATAATTAACAACATGAAAAACATTTTTACTATATAAGGTTAAGAGGAAAAAAGGATATAAAATGTTATGTATACTACGCCTGCAATTTTGTAAAAATGTGCATCCTTAAGAAAAATTCTGGAAAGAAATGAACTAAAGTGATATGTTACCTGGTGAGATACAGGTTACAGACTTTCAATAACATTCTTACACTGTTTTTTCTTCATATTAAGGAGAACAAATCCTGGTTGAACCACCACAAGAAGTATTTAGCATAGTATTTAAATAGTTTTGAACACAAGCTTTAGTATCAGATGGACTTAGGTTCAAATTGTGATTTTAACATATTTTAGCTGTCTGTGCTTGAATTTACCCTCTAGGAACAATGTTAATTAGAAATAATTACACTGGGGCCGGCCCCGTGGCCGAGTGGTTAGGTTTGCGCGTCCGCTGCCGGCGGCCCAGGGTTTCGCTGGTTCGGAACCCGGGTGCGGGCATGGCACCTCTCGTCAGGCCACGCTGAGGCGGTGTCGCACATGCCACAGCTAGAGGACCCACAACTAAAATATACAACTATGTACTGGGGGGCTTTGGGGAGAAAAAGCAGGGAAAAAAAAAGAAATAATTATAGTGAATATATATATTCATACACACACACAGAATAAAACAATCAACTACAATGAGTAAGTAACTCAAAGGCCTAAAATAAGCTGAGATGGGGTAGTACAGCCCCTCCCTCAGTACAGCAAATATTTGGCGAGTTCCCGAATACCTGAGGAAGAGTGGCACTGGCACACCTACTGATATCGACCCTGATATCAGTTTCCCCACATTAAACCCAGCATATATGGGGTTAAAACCAAAACACTCATTCCCTGCTTACTCTCTGGCTTCCTAGCTCCAGAATCCACTATCCTCCATGGAGACAAACACCGTCAAGGACAAGCACCTGGATCATCTCTTCCCCACAAAGAGATACAGGCTGGTGGGAAAGCTCCGACCAGCAAGGCCATATACTCCCCCTCCCCTACCTAAAACCCCAAATAAAAACCCTTCCTTTCAGCTTTTCGGGGAGTTTGGGATTTCAGTGTTAGCTTGCTACTTGCTCAGCGCTGTGCAAAAATAAAATTCCTACTTTCTTCCACCACACCCAGTGTCAGAGATTGGCTTGCTGCGCAACGGGTGAGCGAACTGACTTCAGGTTCGGTATCACTACCAAGCTCTCTCAGATCATGGCTGTCCCTGCCAACTCAGATGTTCTGTCTCTACAGACATGCTCCTCACTCAGTCCATAAGTCTCATCCCCACCTCTGAATTTCCACCCATTCATTGGCCTCATGGGGGTTATGTAGGGATTGACGCTCAGAAATATAATGAATGTGGCACGTATACTCAGTAATTTTTAAAAACCAACTTTTATATAAGTTCACAAAGAAGTGTGACTGTCAAGAAGTCTATGGCACCAACACAACTGAATCTAAACATCCACTACCAGGAAACTTTCTACAGACAACCTGGTTTGCAGAGAAATGAACCCATTCACTTCAGACACATTTGCCCTGGCCCTGCATTTCCCATCCACTGGGGCATATAAATTGCAATATAAACTACAGTCACTCTATTTGGACATTTGCTAAATATCCTCATCCACAAAGTGTGACCCAGCCCACCTCAATTATACAACATCATTTCATTATTGAACTACCTTCTTAATTTCATCCCAGAAGATTTGATTTCACAGGAGGAAGGTAACACTTGGCTGTTTCCGTGGTATCCATGAATGCCAGGCTGGCCACAGCTCAGAGACCTCTAGGACTATCTGCATCCCCCCGAGATTAGATTTCACAGGTACTCAAAGGCTGCTATGCTGAGGGAACTCTATTTCTGATAATCACATTGTCTACTCCAGTATTTTCAGCATTCACAAAGTATCCCTGAGTTTCTATGAGTGCTGCTAATGATAAAAAAAAAAAACCACCTGTTTGCAAGTCATAACTTATATGTATGTATACTTTTCACTTACTCACAGCGACTTAAACTCTTAAGGTGCCAGCTACTAGCCTAGGCACTGGAGATACTAAGAGTAATAACGCAGAGAGAGATTCTGCCTGCAATAAGAGCACAATCTGTAGAGAAACAGACTTGCCAGAACTACAGGAAGAGTGGTGAACGAATAAAAGGGGTAAGGACTAGGTTCAGTGAAGACCAGATTATGACTTTGAACGGTCCTACACGTTTTTGCCTTCATGGGCCCCTTCCTCCATGAAAAAATATATCAAAATTATATGACTGCACTGATAAAAAGATTACTATATTATATATGACATTTTCTTCCACCTAAAATATCACCTTTCTTCTTTCGATTTGAAAAGTGCCTTAGGCACCACGCCTACAGTTCCTACTGTTTAACTCCATCCTGGGTTCAGTGGCAGTTTGGGTGGATCTCAGGCAGTTTCAGGAGAGAAGTTGAATGTTCAAGTACGCATTTTCCAGGTTGAGGGAAGGCAGGGCATTCCAGAAAGAGCAAGCATGTGAGTTTACATAAGTAATACAGCAAGGTCTTCTGGAAACTTTTTCAAAACAAGGGAGAAGCGACGTCAACAGAAGAGAATGTGAGCAACATAACTATTTCAAAATTTTGAGTAGCCACATATAAAATGACAAAGAGTTGAAATTAACTTTAATAACATGTTTTACCGCATCCCAACATATCCAAAATGTTACCACTGCAAAATGGAGCCAGTCCAAAAAAAAAAAAAAGAGAGAGAGGTAACACTCCCTCTTTTCATACTAAACTTTCAAAATCCTTTAACAAGCCTACCCTTGCAGTAGGTTGCGTCGCAGTACTTAAAAACTTCACTTCTCCAGCCCAGTGTGATTGATATATCTCCAGTAGTCAGTAATTATCTACATACAGGCCCCACAAAGCTGGAAAAACAGTATGACATTAGTAATTATCTACAGACAGGCCCCACAAAGCTGGAAAAACAGTATGACACCAACTAGTGTTACAACACCAAAAACAAAGAAAGCCCACTAAAGTACAGACCTGCTTTTAAAACACAAGTAAGCCAGGGGAGAGCGCGAACGCAGTCCCCCACTACCACAAATTATGCAGTCGAGTTTCCCACATTTGGGGAAATCGCAGGGGTCAGCACATCCGGAGTGCAATGGATAAGCCTCGCCCTGGGAAAACCACCTTCGTGATCATGGTATCTCCCCTGCCAGGTAAGTATGAGTTGGAGTCAGACCCTGGCACTACCCGTTACTGTGCACACCACTGTAAGGTTCAGGTTACTCCGAAACGACTCCAATTGGCCTTTATCTACATATAGCACCCCAAGACACAGATTTTCATACTATATCTTAGTATCGGTAATACTAGATAATCATGCATATCCTTCCAGGGAACGCGGTTCCAAAACGCCCGGAGTCTTTCATCTACATACTCCACCTCTCGGCATTACGTCACTCGCAGCTGGTGGATCTGAGCGGGCAGCAGCGCTCCCCGAGGCCAAAGGCTGCGAAGCCTCGGGGCTGCTTTGGAAGATCGGTTCCTCCTCCCACTTGCCCCGACCTAAGTGACGCCTATCAGGCTATTTTCCTGATAAAAATCCATCCCTCTCCCAATTTTTGGCGTGGCCGAAGGTCTTCGGATCTCATTGTGTGAAGTCCTCGTGAGCAAACTGACGCGAATGAGCCTTTAGTTGACAGCCAGCCTCACGCCTTCCCTGGACACTATGCTCCACACCAGCCTGGTACCATTTCCTCCTATTCCGAAAGGGGCTGGAGCAGGGAGTCGAATTGAGAATGTCGTGGCTACCTGCTAGCGGGGTGTGTTGCAAAGAGCGAGGGTTTTCTAATCCAAGATCTGGACTGCAATTCAGTGTTCACATTGCATGACTCTGGATAAGCTTCTAAGCCTCTGCATCTGTTCCTCTGTTTGTACAGAATGGGGAGAAAGTCTCGTCAGATGTCCCACCCACCTCAGGCCCCACTCCTACCCCTGCCGGTGGTCTGTTAGCACCTAGCCCTGGACTTCTGAGGATGGACAGATGTCCTCAGGGAATTCACAGGGTCCATTCTTACCTTTCCCCTCTGGATCTTTTCTTTCTCCTTATCTCTGAGAGTTTCACTTTTTTGCTAGGTAAGTAATATATCTGAAAAGCCTGTTTTGTTGCTGTTCTATTTCCCCAACATTTTACGTGTTTTGAACCAAGATAAGCTACTCTTGGCCTCCAGTCTACCTACTGCCAAAAAGGGGAGTCTGACCTTTCCATTTACTTGATTCTTCAGACTCTAGATGCCATTTTACTCCCTAGCCCCTCAGCCACCTCATCTTGCTCCCTTTACACTGCAGCATAGCACATTTCCTCTATCTGATCCTAGATCCAACAATCATCCCCCCTACTCCCATTTTCCCCAGCACTGCTGGAGGAAGTTGTGACCCTCCTACTCCAAAGTCAAGAAAACTGTAACGACATCTTCATTGCTACTTGGCGCTCCTTTTACACATATCTTTTAAATCCCTCTACCCTGCTGTTTCAAATCTCCAGCTAAAGTAGTGGTTCTCAATGACCACGCTACCACTACCAGGGGTAGTTTTTTGTTGTTTGGTTTTTTGCTTGAGGAAGCTTCTCCTGAGCTAACATCTGTGCCAGTCTTCCTCTATGTTGTATGTGGGATGCTGCCTCAGCGTGCCTTTATGAGCGGTGCAGGTCCTCACCCGGGATCCGAACCGGCAAATCCCGGCTGCTAAAGCGGAGTGCTCGAACTTAACTACTACGCCACCGGGCCAGCCCGCCAAGGGGTAGTTTTGAACACTTGTGGGGACTTTTTCCTTGTGTAGTCATGCCAAGCACTTACATATTAAAATATTTTATTATGACATTTTATTTTTATTTCTCCCTTATATTACAGTTAGGACATTATATCATTTGTGGAAGAAGTATATGCAGCTTATATTTTCTATGAACATCTTCAGGATAGTAAAGGGAACTTCTATTTGTTATAAGACGACCTTGACAGAACTGAGAACCACAACCCTAATCCAATCACATCCATATATCCTTTTTACAGGAGTGAGAATAATTTAGCTGCTTCTTTATTTGAAAAGTACAATGAATTCCCCTTCCCATTAGCGTTTCTCAAAGTGCAAGCTATCACCAGCTGCATCAACATCATCTACTGAATCAGGATGTGTGCGGATGAGACCCGGGTGTGTGCACTTTTAAAACACACTCTCCAGGGAATTCTTACAACTCTGAAGTTTGAGAACCACTGGGCCCAGCCTCTCTGTTGTATCAAAGGAAGAGAGATTGGCTTTCTTATTAAACTTCTGATTCCAAGTAAGCTCCCAATTCCGGCCTCTCTGGCCTCAATCCCTTCCTCTGCCCTGGATTCAGCTCCTCTCCTTTCAAACATACACAGGCGCCCTTTACCCAGAAAAGAAACCTTTCTCAATTGCTTAGTACCCCTACATTATTGTTCTCTCGCTTTCCTTTCATTCACTTGGATCTTAGGGGTTAATTCCTTGGTTTAACATCACATTTGTGGAATAGCTCCTAGATGTCAAACACTGGTCTATGGCTTTACAGATTGACAAGAAGTTTTCACATATTGAGGTATATGGGGTACTTATTTGGTTTAAAGCTGATTTGGCTAGAACTAAAGAAGCCTGATTTACGGCTTATCAAACATATATGGTACATCTACTTTAACCATTAAAGTAAAGAATGTATTAAGCATTATCTTAAAGTAAAAGAATGCACTCTTTGAAGATATGGATGCATACTTCCTTTTCTAAGATGCCAGTATTGGGTAATTGGGTAATCAGTACTCCCGAAGGTAAGTTTCTTTTCCTGGACATCAGGTCATGTTGACCTGTTAATCTGCAACTGAATATCTCTTTGAAACTTTGATGAATATGTATCCTGGGCATGTCTAATGTATGTTCTTTATTCTAAAAAAGTATAAACCTGCACTGATTAACCATGCTTCTCTGGAAGGCTGTCTTTTTTTTTTTTTTTTCTGAGGAAGATTAGCCCTGAGCCAACTGCTGCCAATCCTCCTCTTTTTGCTGAGGAAGACTGGCCCTGAGCTAACATCCGTGCCCATCTTCCTCTCCTTTATATGTGGGATGCCTACCATAGCATGGGTTGTCAAGCGGTGCCATGTCTGCACCCGGGATCCGAACCGGGGAACCCCAGGCCTCCAAAGCAGAACGTGCACACTTAACCACTGGGCCCCCGGGCCGGCCCCAAGAAAGGCTGTCTTCTTTTATGGAGACTGCCTTCCTGGATTGTAGTCCTCAGCCTGGTTCAAGTAAAATTCACCTTTTCTCTCTTATCTATAAAATGGTTATTTGCATTAACAAGATATTATTTAATTTTCACCAACGCCTTTTTAGGTCGGTACTATTACTATTATTCCCCATTTTAGAGATGAAGAAAATGAGGCACAAGACAGTTACCTAATTTCCTAAAACCACCCAGTTAGACAGCAGTAGAGCTAGTGAGTCCACACTCTTAACCTCTGCACTCAATGGCTTACAGACTGATGTATAATCAAGCTGCATTACAGTCAGGGTCTATTAACCTGTGGAGAAAACACTGGGTTAGAAGAACTAAGAGAATTTTTCTGAGAGCAAAGCTGGGAAATCCTCCAGAGCATTTAAAGTCTCTCTGGCATCAGGGAACCTAAGAGAACAAAGGATTAGGACCCTCTCAATGTGATGCGGTCAATGCAACAAATGAAGGTATTCTCAATCCCAGGGACTACGGGGAGCTCCTAAAATGTACTGATTGTTTACTTTGTAAAATGGGTTATAAAAACAGTGTTGGGGCTCACAGCAGGCCGCTCCAAGATCTGCCGCAGTGGCATATTGATTACTTTGAAGTTACTTGAGAAAACAGCTGGTGCAAAAAGGGCACTCTGACCCTTCTCTCTCTGTTCCCCCTGAAAGCACAGAATAAATCTCCTGTGTGAATTGTACCCTCTCTGCACCAAGAGATAGAGAGATATCCAGAGCTAGGGACTTCAGGGCCAAGAAGCCCATATAAACAAACTGATACCGACCCTGATAGCAGTTTGCCCACATTAAACCCAGCATATATGGGGTTAAAACCAAAACACTCATCCCCTGCTTATTCCCTGGCTTCCTGGCTCGGGAATCCACTATCCTCCATGAGACAGAGACCGCCAAGGACAAGTACCTGGATTCATTATCTCCTCCCCTCAAAGAGATACAGGCTGGTGGGAAAGCTGCTGACCAGCAAGGTCACTGGCTCCCTCCTCTCATCAAGTAGTCTCAAGGCCAAAGACAGGCTGGTAGGAAAACTCCGACCAGCAAGGCCATATGCTCCCCCTCCCCTCCCTAAAACCCCAAATAAAAACCCTTCCTTTTAGCTTTTCAGGGAGTTTGGGATTTCAGCGTTAGCTGCCCTCTCTCCTTGCTCAGCACTGTGCAATAATAAAATTCCTACTTTCTTCCACCACACCCGGTGTCAGAGACTGGCTTGCTGCGCAACGGGTGAGTGAACTCACTCGAGGTTTGATATCAAAACCCTCTTACTTCTTTACTAATTTACTGCCTCAAGCCCAAATTCTGCTTAGATTCCTCACTAATTAAGCACCCACGTCTAAGTTTCTTTGTCCTGTCAATTCCTCATATATTTATTGTTTCCTTGTCTAAAACATACAAAAGCTGCTTGCTTTGGTCATTTCTTCAGGCCCCATTTCTCTGAGACCTAAGTACAAATTAAACTGTTTTTTTCCCCTCCTGTAAATCTGTCTTATGTAGGTTTTTAATTCAACCAGTCAAAAGAACCTGGGAGGCAGGGGGAATTTCCTGCAGCCTGACAATAGCAACTGGTGGTTCCTGAGTAAGTCTGTTTCATCTTCAGCCTCAAACCGATCACCTTGGTCTTCATCACCATTCATTAGAAATTACTAATGTGGGGGCCGGCCCCGTGGCCAAGCGGTAAAGTTCTCACGCTCTGTTTCGGGGCCCAGGGTTTCTCTGGTTCAGATCCTGGGCATGGACATGGCACCGCTCACCAAGCCATGCTGAGGCGGCGTCCCACATGCCACAAACTAAAAGGACCCACAACTAAAATATGCAACTATGTACTTGGGGTATTTGGGACAAAAAGGAAAAAACAAAATCTTGAAAAACAAATTAAAATGTGGCCAACATGTATTATGCTTCTTTTCTTGCCATTTTCCCCAACTCTACCAAATGCAAAAAATGACTGAATTTTTTCAAAGGTCACTAATGACTACTGATTACGAAAGGGCACATTCTCTTGGACCCCTCAGCACCATCAGCAGCGACCTCTTCTTGGAAAACTTGACTACAATGGTCACTTCTGCTCTTTCCCCAGCTTCTTTCAAAGGTGGCCGTTCTCCTCTCTTGCTCTAATTAGGGCAATTCTCCAAAGACCAGTCTTTGATTGTTGTTTTTCTCAACTTGCATGTTGTTTCCCTAAAAATTTCAGCCACCTTGCTGATGCCAACTACGGTGCAAATTCAGCTAAGCTCCTGACCCAGAAATCCGACAACAAGCATAACAGACAAAGGTCAAAAATGCCCCTCCTTACTGAACTCACCCTAATAGCGACGATAAAAAAGCAGAAAATACACAACCCGAAACACGCAAATTAACGAACTAACCTAGTTAAAGACTAGCTACCTTTATCAACACAAGTTATCAGGGGAAAGCGCGAACGCAGTCCCCCACTACCACAAATTATGCAGTCGAGTTTCCCACATTTGGGGAAATCGCAGGGGTCAGCACATCCGGAGTGCAATGGATAAGCCTCGCCCTGGGAAAACCACCTTCGTGATCATGGTATCTCCCCTGCCAGGTAAGTATGAGTTGCTCAGCTCGTCGGCATCCAGACCCTTGTACGCACAAGACTTTTTATATACGGTCACTAGAAGAGTCAGTACCCACAAGACGCACTTCAGTATCATTAGATATTCTAAGAAAAAGAAACCTCCATATCGTCTCTAATTTTTTTTCTGACATCTCCAGAATACTAGCATCTCTGAAGATCCAAGCATACATTGCGTCTGTTATTTGCATATCCACACCTCTGCCCATGTGACATCACTTCCTTTTTCCTTTTTTTTCTCCCTATGTCTAGCTTGTTAGAACACGCTTTAACCTTTGTCTGGGAAATATAGGATACAGCAGCTGTAAATAAAATGCTTTGGAGTTTTTCACACCTATTAAGGAAACTGAAGAGTCTGAGGTTCTTAAGCAACCAAAGACTCTTGCAGCTTCTCACAATGCTGTTTCAATATCCATTTTACCTGCCCAGCAACAATTCCTTAGTGCCTAGGCTACAACCCATTTTTAAAGGAAATAGCAACAAAATAGAAAACATCTGGAAAAAACACAAAGTTGGAGGACTCATGCTTCTTGATTTCAAAACTTACTACAAAGCAACGGTAATAAAGACAGTAAGGTACGGGCTTAAAGACTAACACGTAGGGACCGGTCCAGTGGCACAGGGGTTAAGTACGCACGTTCTGCTTTAGTGGCCTGGGCTTTGCTGGTTCAGATCCCGGGTGCAGAACTACACACCACTTGTCAAGCCATGCTGTGGCAGGTGTGCCACGTACAAAGTAGAGGAAGACAGGCACAGATGTTAGCTCAGCACCAGGCTTCCTCAGCAAAAAGAGGAGGACTGGCAGCAGATGTTATTAGCTCAGGGCTAATCTTCCTCAAAAAAAAAAAAAAAAAAAAAAGACAGACATGTAGATCAGTGGGACAGAATTGGAGAATCCAAATACAAACCCTCATACTGACCATCAACTGATTTTTGGCAAGGGTGCCAAAATAATTCAATGGAGGAAAGAACAGTCTTTTCAACAGTAATGCTGGGACAACCTACCTCACACTTCACACAAAAATTAACTTAAAATAGATCAAAGATCTAAACATAAGCCAACCATAAAACACTTACAAGAAAACACAGCCATAAATCTTCATGACTTTAGGTTACAGAATGGTTACATATGACATCAAAAGCACAAGTGAAAGACACCATCAAGAAAGTGAAAAGACAACACACAGAATGGGGGAAAATACTTGTAAATCATGTATCTAATAAGGAAGTTGTTTCCAGAATATATAAAGCATGATTACAACTCAATAAAAACACAAACAGCCTACTGTGATATTTAAAAATGGGCAAAGGCCAGCCCAGTGGCATAGTGGTTAAGTGTGCGTGCTCCACTTCAGCAGCCCAGGGTTTGCAGGTTCGGATCCCGGCATGGACCTGGCACCATTCATCATACCATGCTGTGGTGGCATCCCACATAAAGTAGAGGAAGATGGGCACAGATGTTAGCTCAGCAACAATCTTCCTCACAAAAAATAAAAATAAATTAAATAAAATAAAAATGGGCAAAAGATTTGAATAGATTTTTCTTCAAAGGAGGGATGCAAATAGCTAATAAGCACATGAAAAGGTGCTTAACATCATTAGTCATCAAGGAAATGCAAATCAAAAGCACCAGGAAATACTACTTCACACCCAGGAGGATGGCTAGAATTAAAATGACAGATAATAACAAGAGTTGATGAGGACGTGGAAAAACTGAAACCTTCACACACTACTGGTGGGAATGTAAAACGGTGCAACCACTTTGGAAAACAGTCTGGCAGTTTCTCAAAAACTTAAACACAGAATTAGCACATGACCCAGCAATTCCACTCGTAGGTATATACCCAAGAGCTATGAAAACATACATCCACACAAAAACTTGCACATGAATGACCATAGCAGCATTATTCATAATAGCCAAAAGGTGGAAACAACCCAAAGGTCTATCAACAGATGAATGAATAAACAAAGGGTATATCTACATAATGAAATACTATTTGGCCATAAAAGAGAATAAAGTACTGATACATGTTATCCATGTCAACATGGATGAACCTTAAAAATGTTATGCTAAATGAAAGATAGCAGTTGCAAAAGACCATGTATTATATGATTTTATTTATATGAAACAGGCAAATTCATAGAGACAAAAAGCTGATTAGTGGTTGCCGGGTTGGAGGAGATGGAGGAGCAGTTTGGGGGGGGGGACTGCTAAAGGATACGGGTTTCTTTTGGGGATGATGAAAATGTTCTAAAATTGTGGTGATGACTGCAAAACTCAGTGACTGTACTACAAACGAGTGAATTGTACCCTTTAAGTGGGTGGATTGTATGATACATGAATTATAACTCATTGAAGCTGTTACCACAAGAGAAAGAAAGAAAATAAATACAACCTTTGGGAAACCAAGTATCAGGGAAAGCATGAACACAGTTCTCTGCCACACAAATCACACTGCCCCCTGCATCTGAAGATGTCCTGGGTCACCACTAGCTCGGGATGACAACTAGTTGAGCCTCACCTTTCACCAGCTAGGGGAGGAGAGTCACTTTCCTGACCCTCGCTTTTCCTGGTCCTCATCCACCCTTCTACTCATGCTCTGGAGGTTCTCCACCCTCAAAGGGCTAACTGATTTTTCTCCACTTCAGCTAGAGGAATCTAACTCAATAAAACAGAGCACAGCGACTGCATTCCGGAAAACGACATACATGTTGAGGGATACGAGAGAGTCTTCAGGTGCTACAAAAGTAGGACGCTTTTATTTTCAAGTTTTACTACTGATGACGACACTGCCCACAGGTCTCCAAAGAGCTGGCCCAAGCAGGGAACTGACGTGGGCAGTAAGATAGAGGACTGATTACAAAGAGGAGAGGCTAGCCACAACTAGAAGGACCTGCAACTAAGATATACAACTATGTACCAGGGGGGATTTGGGGAGATAAAGCAGAAAAAAAAAAGAAAGATTGGCAACAGTTGTTAGCTCAGGTGCCAATCTTTAAAAAAAAAAAAAAGAGGAGAGGCTGGTTTTCTCTTCAAATGTACCATAAGCTATCCTTCCCAAAGACTGCTATTCTCTTCCAGCTTTTCAGGTTGTTTTTTGCTCCCAACATTTTAGAATTTCTCTACAGGAAGCACTCGGGATAGCTTTTTGCTTTTAATAGTAACACCTCAGCTTTGTAACTCATAAGATTCGGCTCCAGGCAATAAATGGGTGAATTGTATGGTATATGAATTATACCTCAATAAAGTGTTACCAAAAAATTAACATATATGTTTGTATTTACATACATATATATAAAACCACCTTCAAAGGGACACAGGAGACTACAATTGAGGATCCACATCTTTCTATTACAGTCTGTTGTGCCATATAATGTGTCCCCCACCCCCCTCCCCAAATAGACTCCTGATTGTGACAAGGACTATGTCCACTAATATCTGCATTCCCCTCATCCACCATGAAGCTTTGTACACAGTAAGTACCTCAAGCATGCTGGCTGAGGTGAATGAACTGGGTATCAAACCTAGGAGGCACTTCCAAAAAGATTTTCTTAACTTGATCTGACCAATGGCTGTAGGACTAATATTCATGCATTGCCTTCTGAAACGACATTTTGAATGGATTAGTCTTGGGTTCTGATATAGTTGTTTGAAAAAGGGGGAATAAAAAAAGCATACAGAATGAGGTTTCCATACTGTAGCAAAGTTAAACATGTATTCCCAATAACACAAGCTCATTCCACCATGACTCAGAGAAAAAGTCTCCACATACCCTAGCCTCTCTATTCTTTTTGTGAAGCTTTTTATATTAGACATGGGCCAACACCTGCCTCAATCTCTGGAGCCTGGAGTCACTTTTTTTTTTTTTCTTTTAATTTTTTAAAGTTTTTTCTCCCCAAAGCCTCCTGGTACATAGTTGTGTATTTTTAGTTGTGGGTCCTTCTAGTTGTGGCATGTGGGATGCCACCTCCACATGGCTTGATGAGGGGTGCCACGTCCATGCCCAGGATCCGAACTGACGAAACCCTGGACCCCAAAGTGGAGTGCGCGAACTTAACCACTGGGTCACCCGGTCAGCCCCCTGGAGTCATTTCTTTATCACTGCTAGTCTGTGGAGCCAAGAAGATTGACTCCAAGGTGAAAAGTAACTACCGGAACTACTAAGATAGCAGTAATACCCTGGTAAAATCACTAGGGAGTTGTATCAGAAGTTGGTCTGGTTTCTGTGAGTCAGTTTTAGGACACAGTAACACCCGTGGGTGACCTTGAGAGCAGCCCAGACAGTGCCGATATTGCTGTCTCGCCGTCTCTCTGTCTGGCATTCAGAGTTACCTCACCCACTAGACTGTGGTCCTCTAGAGTAGGGTTTTCCTTATTTCTTTTAAAATAGTTGAGATATAAGTCAGAGGGAGAAAGTCAAATACCGTATGATTTCACTCAGAAGTAGAAGATAATAACAACGACAAACAAACACATAGCAATGGAGACTGGACTGGTGGTGACCATAGCGGAAGGGGTAGGGGGAGAAGGGGTGATTAAGCTTACATGTGAGGTGACGGACTATAGTTTTCGGGTGGTGAACGTGATGTAATCAACACAGAATTCGAAATATATTACGATGTACATCTGAAGCTATATAATGTTATAATCCAATGTTACGGCAATAAAAAATAAATAATAAAATAGTTGAGATAATACAACATATACTTACTGCATATATTATTTTATCAATTAACTTTATTCTCTCTCATTAAAAACATAGGAAACATAATTTTATGTTATTTTATTTTTTTTAAGATTTTATTTTTTTCCTTTTTCTCCCCAAAGCCCCCAGGTACATAGTTGTATATTCTTAGTTGTGGGTCCTTCTAGTTGTGGCATGTGGGATGCCGCCTCAGCGTGGCTCCACGAGCGGTGCCATGTCCTCGCCCCGGATTCGAACCGATGAAACCCTGGGTCACCTGCAGCAGAGCATGCGAACTTAACCACTCAGGCACAGGGCCAGCCCCGGAAGCATAATTTTAAATTTCTGCATGATAGTCCATCTTAAGGATGGCCCATAATTCATATAATCATCCCCCTATTGCTGGACATTTAGGTTGATTCAATTTTTCACTACTGTAAATAATTCTCGGTTCTGTGTAGAGATGGTGTATTGAAAACCTATAAATTTCACTCTCTCCCAAAACCTCACAAAAACTGCAGTAAAGCAATTTCTAAAAAGGCAACAATTCCCAAGAATGGAGAGGACAGAGGGGACAGCAACAACATAATTTTGACAGTTATAAATGATAAATGACTCAACTAGACCTGGGATACTAAAATTTTAAACTAGTTCTGGGGAAAACTAAAAAGTAACCCAACAGACACTGCAAAATCCTCAAAAAACCCCAGATTTAACAGTACCAGAACCTCTAGAACCAGGTGAAATGAGGGGAATACTAAGAAACCAGGTTGATGGAAAGCTATTTCAGAAGAGATGTCCAAACCCCTGTCTCCCCGCGCTGCTGGGGAACTACTCACCCTGGCACTATCTAGAGTGGTGAGAAAGACTGGAGGAGGGTACAACTGAGACGCTCTGGAGAAGACCCTAAGTGCAGACGAAAGCATAAACATTTACGGAAAAGAGGACGTACATACGCATTCCAAAGGCTGAACTCAGCACTGAGACCTCCTCCCTCTAGCCTCCATTTGGTTTCCAGAACACTGGCAAACAAGCCCTAACCTTCCAGGATACTGGAAGTTTCCTCTGAGGAATGTGAACACCCTGAAGAAAGTCCCAAAGATGTTGACATGGGCTTCCTCTACAAAGACTGAGGCATATGAATCCGCAGGCAAGCAGAAAGGGGGTCACTTCACCTCGGCCCTCAGGGCTTCCAATCAGCTCCCTGCTTGTTAATACAAGGAAGACAATCAAGGACTACTGAACCACCAAGGATGACCAGACACCTGACAAAGCCTCTAACATGAAAGACAGTAGCTAAATGAACTAACCAAAAGACAATTTGGAGGAAAATGACTATGCGAAGGGAAGAAAACTAAAAAAAGAAAACAAAAACTATCATTAAAATCCTCAGAGAGATAAGAGAAGACCTTGCATCTGAAAAACAAGTACTACAAGAAGCTATACAAAACAGAAACCAAGAACAAAAAAAGAGGTCTTAGTGATATAATTGTAGAGAGAAAAAACTGAATACATGGGTTGAGCAAAAAAGACAGATGGAAAACAGAATTTTTTTTTTTCATTAGAGAACTATTATAAGAGTTCTAATATCCAAATATGGAGAGTTATAGAAAAACTAAAAACTAAGAAGAAGGAATCATCAATGAAATAATACAAGAGAATTTCCCACCATGGAAGGTTTTCTGGTTGAAAGGGCCCTCCCCAAGCACCCCGTACAATGAAGGGGTATAAGAAGCACTAAGGCACATCGTTAGGAAATTACAGAACAATGAAAATAAAGAGATGATTCTTCAACTTTTCTGAGAATGAAACATCTGTCACATGTCACATAAAAAGGATCAGGAATCAGAAAGACTTCTCAATAGCCTCTGGAGGCTGGAAGTCAACAAAGCAATGCCTTTGAAGTTGTGAAGGAAAACGTAACTCCAACCTTTGAATTTGATACTCATTTAAACTATTACACTTACACAGTAAGCTGAAAAAGCAATGGGTGTAGACAGAAGAAAAACAGAAGCAGATATGTCTCCAGAAAGAGTATCTTCAGGAAAACAAAAACCATTTAAACTAATAAGATCACCTGATAAGACTAACCTTGTAGAAAACAGGAGGCTACTGGAAGATGTGGGAAGAATTAGGAATGCATGAAAGAAAAGTAACCAAGTGAAAAAAGGTAAAACTAAACAGAGGGAAAATAAAACTAACCAAAGGAAAAACAAAACTAAAGGAAAGTTAATGACATTCAGTGACCATGCTCTGCTGTGAATAATGTCTGAATATAAACACTGAATGTTCAAATAAATGTTGAATTTGATTTAACCAAATGGTTTTTAAACTATATTAGAAAAAGAGAGAAGAGACGGTGGTGCAAGAGAGCTAAATCCTCATTTACCATTTATCGAAAATAGACAACGTCAAAAATGAACGAATCAAAGGATAATATAATACATATTCATTTATAAACACGGAGGTTTGTAAATGTCAGACAAATCAAATTTTCGTTGTTTTAGAGTGGAAAGTGTCTCCATCTGAAGAGAACCTGGAAATGGGAAGAGGTGGGCAAAGAACTCGGCTTGTAGCCTAAAAAAATTATGTAACTTTTTAAATGAAGTATACGTGTTACTTTGATATAAACTTAAAAAGCATGTTGCAAAATATCTGCACTTTGTCTCTCTCATCATTGAGTTTTAAACAAAGTCCCAGAAATAGTACTCAGGTGACTATTTTTTTTGAGGAAGATTAGCCCTGAGGTAACATCTGCCGCCAATCCTCCTCTTTTTCACTGAGGAAGACTGGCCCTGAGCTAACATCCATGCCCATCTTCTTCTACTTTATACGTGGGGTGCCTGCCACAGCATGGCTTGATAAGCAGTGTGTAGGTCCACACCTGGGATCCGAACTGGTGAACCCCCAGGCTGCCGAAGTGGAGTGTGCAAACTTAACTGCTGCACCACCAAGCCAGGCCCTCAGGTGACTATTTTTAATCATCAGGTGAGTATTTAAATTTATAAGCCAAGTATATGCCAGGCCCCTTGAGACACTGTAAACCTGGTCAGATTGCTGAGGGTCAGGAGAGACTGGAAGTATAGACAAAGATTATTTTTAGGAAGCAGCAGCGGGAACTGCTTCTACAAGACAGGTGAGCACGAGTGTGGAAGTCACTGAAAATCCTCAGAATAGTAGATTTGGGAATTAGGAAGGACCAGAACATACCATACCATGAAACTGAAACACAATCAGCAGCACAAAAAGGAGGAATAGTCGCCTGCAGATACAGTCCACTTGCCACCACTAAGTTCTCCAAGACACTGCTAAGAGGCCTTTAGAAATACCCTGACACAATCCAGGTGTAGCATCCAATAATAAAGGAGAGCCAAATTTGTTCAACTTAACTGTCTGAAGTAGAAAGGATTAACAGAAGACTGTAGCCTCCTAAAACAGGTTCAAACGTCCCAAATTGGCTGCAGTGAAGAGAAAAATAGCTGTTTAAGAGGGTAATATATCCTGGTTATTTCTTTTCTTTTTTTTTTTTTTTGAGGAAGATTAGCCCTGAGCTAACTGCTGCCAATCCTCCTCTTTTTGCTGAGGAAGGCTGGCCCTGAACTAACATCCATGCCCATCTTCCTCTACTTTATACATGGGACGCCTACCACAGCATGGTGTGCCAAGCAGTGCCATGTCCACACCCGGGATCCGAACCGGCAAACCCCGCTGAAGCAGAACATGCGCACTTAACCGCTGTGCCACCGGGCCGGCCCCAATCCTGGTTATTTCAACACCCTCAAGAGTCCAGATTTCCAAATGACCTAGAGAACAACAAACCAGCCAGAAATAAACCTTAATCCTTCTTTTCACCAGAGATAAAATCAGGAGAAACAGCAATAAGGATAGCATTTATTCTATCCCTACAAATTAGGTGGTCCAGGCTTGAGAAAAACAGAGTAAAAATACAGTTGAGAGTTCAGAGCATCCCTGTGGCCGGAACTTAACATCAGCCTGGGAAACCAGGTCACCGCCTACCCTTCAACAAACCTTAAGACCTTCCCAAACTTAGTCGAAACACAAAAGTCAGGGCAGAGCAGAAGGCAGTCTCCCACTACCAAATCATGCAGTCCACCTTCCCACATTTAGGGAAGTCACAGGGATCAGGATATCCAGAATACAATAAATAAGCTTTGCCCTGGGAAAAATCATCTTCATGATCACAATATCTCCCCTGTGACAAGTATGAGATTTTAAGGCCCGTGGCCTTCATAGCCCAGGGTACATACCACCATTTAGGTAGGCTTCTAATGTAAACTTTCACCTAAAAGTTCCATAACGTAGCATAAAATTAAATCAAACATCCTGAACTCTTGAGAGGACTGGTAGTCTGAAAGTTCCCCAAACCACATGTTGAAAGACACAAGGGTCGGAGAAGTGACCTGTCCCAGTTTGCACCAGAATTCTTTTTAAACTTTTTTTTTTTCTTTTTTGAGGAAGATTAGCCCTCAGCTAACTACTGCCAGTCCTCCTCTTTTTGCTGAGGAAGCCTGGCCCTGAGCTAACATCCGTGCCCATCTTCCTCTACTTTATATGTGGGATGCCTACCACAGTATGGCGTGCCAAGCGGTGCCATGTCCGCACCCGGGATCCAAAACAGCGAACCCGGGGCTGCTGAGAAGTGGAACGTGTGAACTTAACCGCTGCGCCACTGGGCCGGCCCCCAGAATTCTTTTCTTAAAGATTCTATTTTTCCCTTTTCTCCCCAAAGCCCCCTGGTACATAGTTGTATATTTTAGTTGTGGGTCCTTCTAGATGTGGCATGTGGGACGTCGCCTCAGCATGGCCTGATGAGCGGTGCCATGTCTGCACCCAGGATCCAAACCGGGGAAACCCTGGGCCACCTGAAGTGGAGCGCGTAAACTTAACCACTCGGCCTCTGGCCGGCCCCTGCACCAGAATTCTTCATCTACATATCACACACCTCCACAATGATGTCTTGCGCTATGCCCGGAAACTGCCTTTCCTCTGGCTTTGGAAAAGAACACGCGGCCTGTGAGGAGCCTATTAGCATGTGATAACTCAGATTCTGTTTTGCGGCCTGCTAGAAACTATAGACTTTTCTTTCATAAGTGTTGAAATCAGATGCATAGCTTCTGAGTGTGAATCACAGGTAACTGTAATAATAACAAAAACAATAACAATGATAATAATAGTAGTAACACATGTAATACGTACTATATGGCAGGCACTGTTCTAAGCCTTTTACAAATGATAACCAATTTAATTTTCATAACTCCCCTATGAGGTAGGTACTATTGTTATCTCCATCTTTACAGATGTGGAAACTGAGGCACGGAAAGGTTAAGTAAATTTCAGTGTCACACTGTATTTGTGGATTCCAGCCCAATTCCACTTGATGAATGAATCCTCAAACACTTAGACTGACCTGCCTATCTCTCTCTCTCTTTCTTTCTTTCAATCATTCAACAAACATTTGCCACATTCCCACTGTTGGGGCTATATGGGTGGTAGGATGTATAAGACTCAATCCTGACTCCAAAGAACCCCGAGGCTAGGAGGAAGATAAGGCAAATTAAAGTGAAAAAACTGTGAAATTTTCCCTGACTTTCCTCCTTACCTCTCATCTCAAGTCAGAATTCCCAGCCACTAGCCTGTAATGGTTCCTTGAAGCAGGGGGCCTCAGCCAAGGATGGCTCCTTCCCAATCCCGGCTGCTCTACAGAAATAAGAGATTACTTTTTCAGAGGGAATTGGGGCAGGCTCCCTGGAAGGGATGACATTTGAGACAAGTTCTGAGTGGGGAGATGTAATATGACAGTATTTATGAAGGGAGAATAAAAGATCTGCAAAGAAATACCAGATAAACAGATTGGGTGGGAGGTTAAGGGAGGGTTATTTATGTGTGCTATTTATCAAGAAACCTATTTATGTGTTATTAAAATAAATGTTCAGGAATGAAATAAAAGGGGGGTAAGATCTGGTTATGCAAAGATGGGCAAGGCAGGCCATGAGGAATCTGTCCTACCTAAATACAGCACATGTTGTTCCTAGAGCTGGGAGGTGAGAGGTACCTGTTCGTGGAGAACAGGCTCAGAAAGGAACGTTAAGGTGTGATAGTAAGGAACTCTGAATGCTAGATTTCCCAGCTTAGGCTTTGGTTGTTACACAACGGAGTCTTTTGAAGGTTTCTGAGCAGGAAAATTAGAGGTTATAGAAAAATTAACCTGCCCACGGTACTAAGGACAGTTTGAGAGAGAAAGGAAACAAAGAGCTATCAGTTAGGAGATTAACCAAGAGATAGGGGGAGAAAGAGCCCTGTGGAAGCCCGTAAATGTGGCCAAAAAGATGGGTCGAGGTCAGGGCACTACACTTAGAAGGGCTCCACATCTGGTTTAATACTCTGCTATCAACATTGTGAAATTCTTGATAATTTTTAATAGGGAGCTCTCATTTCCATTTTACATCAGGCCCACAAATTACCCAGCCATGGGAGGAAAGATGATGAAGTGCATTTTGGATACATGGAGCAAGAGCACTACTTAATAAGAAGAAAACAACCAGGGCCAGCCCGGTGGTGCAGCCGTTAAGTTTGCACGTTCTGCTTCTCAGTGGCCCATGATTCGCCTGTTCAGATCCTGGGTGCGGACATGGCGCTGCTTGGCAAAAGCCATGCTACGGTAGGCGTCCCATGTATAAAGTAGAGAAAGATAGGCATGGATGTTAGCTCAAGGCCAGTCTTCCTCAGCAAAAAGAGGAGCATTGGCAGCAGTTAGTGCAGGGCTAATCTTCCTCAAAAAAACCAAAACCAAAACCAAAACAAACGAAAAAAATCAATACCATTTACAAGTGGTAAATACTTCACATTTTCCTGCCACTCACATTTCTCCCTGCTCTACATAATCTATAACATCAATAAATTAATTCTTTTTATAAGTGGAAGGAGTAAAATCATAACATTTTCTTTTAAAACCCCAAAGCCTTGCTACTATCTCCATTTTTCCAAACAAGGAGTCGACAAATAATAAAGGTACATGACTTAAAGTTACCAAGGGAACAGACTGAATAATTAGAAATTGTTGCATAAATATAATAAAAGGATAGAAGGGGCTGGTCCGGTGGCGCAGTGGTTAAGTCCGCACGTTTCGCTTCGGCGGTCCAGGGTTCGTCGTTCGGATCTCTGGTGCGGACATGGCACTGCTTGACAAGCCATGCTGTGGTGGGCGTCCCACATATAAAGTAGACGAAGATGGGCATGGATGTCAGCTCAGGGCCAGTCTTCCTCAGCAAAAAGAGGAGGATTGGCAGCAGATGTTAGCTCAGGGTTAATCTTCCTCAAAAATAAAAAGGATAGAAGAGGGAAGACACCATGGTGGAGAATATCAGCTAAATCCTTAGTATAAATACCAGCACAAACATAATATTTATTGAGGTAACTACGAAGAAACAACTAATAGAGTTTTAAAAGTAGTACTCCTGGGGAGAGGGAATGCAGCAGGGTGAGAAAAGGTGGATCAGGGGAGTATTTTTCAGGTTGAGCGCTTCTATATGATGTTTTTTTGTTTTTCGCTTTTTTTTAAAGATTTTATTTTTCCTTTTTCTCCCCAAAGTCCCCCAGTGCATAGTTGTGTACTTTTAGTTGTGGATCCTTCTAGTTGTGGCATGTGGGATGCCGCCCCAGCATGGCCTGATGAGCAGCGTCATGTCCGCACCCTGGATCTGAACTGGCAAAACTCCGGGCCGCCAAAGCGGAGCACACGAACTTAACTGCTGTGCCCCAGGGCCAGCCCCTGTATGATGTTTTTAAAACCACACGTGCATAATGTTACTTTAATAAAAATAAAAATATATTGGGAAAAAAACAAAAACAAAAAGCAAGGTCTAGGAGAGAACACAAAAGAAGACTGTCCCTAGCACAGATTATACTGCAGTCTAGTTTCCCATTTTCAGGGAAATCTAACAATACAGTTCATGAGACACACCTGAAAAGGAGTGAAAAATCCCTCTGAAATCATAACTACTCAGTTCAGGAAAGTAAATTATAAACTCCCAGCCTTTTGGGAAATAATCTTTCACACTCAGCAAACTGAAGACAGTCTCTTAAATTCTTTACCCCCTTTTATCCTCTGCCCTGGGTGCATCCCTTTGCTCAATCTTCCCCAGATACCTCTTCTTTGGTTCAAACTTTGGTAACAATTATGTACAAAAACAGCCCTCTAGCATCAATAGAGAAGTACACTGCATTCTGCTACACAACTTGGTACTTGGTGAACGACCACACAAGCAGTAACGTATGTCAAGATATACGTACTATGGTTTAAAATAGGATGAAACAACAGAAAGCGCAAACGCACTCCCCCACTACCACAAACTACGCAGTCCAGTTTCTCACATTCCCTTATATTCCAGACACTCAACGCATACTGTCACTCTTCATGCAAGCTCTAGATCGTCACTTAACGAAATAAAGACTTCTCCAAACTGTAAATGCCAGATAATAGCGTTTTGGATACTGGAACATTTGCAATAATCATACTGTATGTACAATGTGAACAAGATCAGCAGACACTGCACTTATTTACATACTCCAAACACCTGAAAAAGTGACGTCATTCTATAGTTCCTGACAAATCTATCTGCGGTTTTTATGGATGTAGTAGGCTGAATAATAGCTCACCAAAAATGTCCATGTCCTAATTCTTGAACCTGTGACTATGTTACCTTGCTTTGTGGCAAAAGAGATTTTGCAGATGTGATTAAGAATTTGAAATAGAGTGAGCATCTCAAATTATCCAGATAGGCCTAGTATAATCACAGTCCTTTATAATTAAGGAAGCAGGAAGACCAGAGGAAGAGGTCTAAGGACAGAAGAGACGTCAACAGAAACAAAATGCTAACTCACCAGACTTTGAAAGTGGAGTAACAAAACCTCAAGCAAGGAAATGCATACTGAGTGGCAGCCTCTTTAAGCCTAGAAAAGTTAAAAAGATGGCTCCTTAGAAAAAAAAAAAAAGGAGCCCTGAACTTCAAAGCTTCTGACTTGCAGAACAGCATAAGCATTTCACCTACTTCCTTAAAGTTATCAGATAATACTGTTAAAGAACAAGAGCAGTAGCCCGTAAGACAAAAGCAGGAGAAAGTATCTTCCATTATACATGCTAAACCAGGGGAAAGCGCGAACGCAGTCCCCCACTACCACAAATTATGCAGTCGAGTTTCCCACATTTGGGGAAATCGCAGGGGTCAGCACATCCGGAGTGCAATGGATAAGCCTCGCCCTGGGAAAACCACCTTCGTGATCATGGTATCTCCCCTGCCAGGTAAGTATGAGTTGTTGGCATCGCCTGGCACCTCACCCTCAGATTCAAATCACTCTAAAGATAGGATCACTTTTCTCATGCATTCTACCGACCCTCATACTTCAAGAATAAAGAGTCTCCAAACTATAAATACCATGCAGCATATTTTGTATACCTCGATATTGCCAAAACCTTAGGAAATATATGCCTAGTGTGAGCACGACCAGCAGTCACTGCGCTTATCTACATATTCCACACCCCTTTTCTTTGCGGATCTGATTTAGCACGTCCTTTTCCTAGCATAGTTACAGCGGTGCTGTTCAAACAAAACTAAAGGTAAAGATGCTCTAAAAATACATAAATTAGTTCCTTCCTTCAAGAGCTTGGAGCTAAATGACGTCACTGTGATGTCTGGCACATTTCAGCAAGCTGCTATCCACGTAACCGAAAGAGCAAGTTTGAAAAGATGAAATTTGGCAAAACTACACTTGAAAATCCAGTCCACGTATTGCTAAAAATAGACTGTCGGTTCAAACCTTTGAGCACAAGCACAAAATATGCTCTCTTTCAAATATGCAGCAAATGATCACCCTTATGTGAAAGATCAGTTGCACAAAAGCTAATTCTAATTTTGAACCGAGACAACTAGGGGAAAGCTCACACAGTACGCCCTCTGCACACACACACATTTGGAGAAGTCCCAGGGGTCCGCACAGGAGGAGTGTGATGACGGCCTTCACCAGTGGAAACTACCTCCGGGATCAGAGTGTTTCCTCTCCCAAGCAAGAATAAGCTGTGTTTCCATTTATCCTTAAACCCTCCCGTGCTCAATACTGCATCCACAGGATCATCCATTTGCTTTTTCATGGGTGTCTCAGAAATCCAGAATAAGACTACTGCAGAATCCATCCTGAAAGACTCCTGATCCCTGCTAGACTCCTATTAGACTCCTCATCAGAGCAAATCCTGTCTCAGGCAATAGTTAATAACTCACATATTCCACATGCACATAATAAATATTATCAGTCTTCTCAATCCTCTCCTTCCTTCTTCACCGTACATTAGAATTGGAGTTTCCAAGTTTAACTGTTCCTCAGTGGTCTCTCCAAGATCAAACTAGAACTACCCTATTTCTCAAGTCTTTCTGTCTTGCAGAATGACTTCTGGTGTTCTCTCCTGTCCCAAAATAAATTAGCCAGAGTTTTGTATCTTTAAAACAGGAGAAATAATGCTGTTATAGAGAAAAAAAATACAGGGGCAGAGGGAGGAAGGGACTCTAACAGAGAGGTGCAACTATTCCTGAAGTCTGACCTTTTGTCAGTCTACCAGTTTGATATATATAGACTTTCTCCCTCTAAAGAAGTATTATGTAGTTTGTGTATATACATATATATATATATACACACACAGATACAAATAAACATACATATATGTATTTATAATCTCTAAACGAAATATCTACATTTTGTTTTGTGAAATAAAAGTTAAGATAACTTGAAATCTGGTTGGGAACCACTCAGATAAGGGAAAAAGGTGATATCTACGAACTAGACTATTGTTACCATCAAAGGATTCAAATTCAAAATGCCATTTTCAGAAGATTCGTGACTAGCAGTGCTTTCTTAAACAAATAACACAGAGCCCTTAAAGAAGCCATAGTCTTCACAAGGCTAATTTCAATATTCACAAGAACTTCATTGTTATTGGCTTATCAAAAAATTTGTCCAAGACGGTCTGCCTTAGGGCAAAAAGGTAATCGTCCTTCACCCTCTTGTAGCTCAAGGAGGTTAAAGAAAACATTAGTGCTATAATCCTCACAGAAGCCCTGCAGACCCTAATAACTTTTTAGGAGAGCCACAACATTTCTTTCATTAGAAAAATATAAGGAACTGTATGTTTCTTATGTATGTTAAATACTAACAGAAGTTAGCACATAAAAAGTGCAGAAGCTGCTGCTTCTGCTGCCTTTTTTTTTTTTTTTGAGAAAGATTAGGCCTGAACTAACATCTGTGCCCATCTTCCTCTACTTTATATGTGGGACGCCTACCACAGCATGGCTTGCCAAGCGGTCATGTCTGCACCGGGGATCCCAACCAGCGAACCCCAGGCTGCCAAAGCGGAACATGCGAACTTAACCACTGAACCACCGGGCCGGCCCCAGAAACTTCTTAGGCCATGTTATAAAGGTTGCAAAACTCTGTTGCCAAAAGCAGACAAAGAAGACATAATACTCTCACAGATTAATCTCATTCATAAACAAAAATGCAAACTCAACTAAATCTATAAAGTCCTTATGAACTGATTAAGAGAACATACACAATAACTAACTAAATAACTAACTAACCCAATAAACTAGGTTTTATACCAGGAATATAGGACATAAGTACATCAAAGTATATAATAAAGGTAGCATTCCAAATAGGTGGGGAAAAATTGATTACCCCAAAAAGAGTGCTTAGAAAATTGGCTCACCACTGGAAAGAAAGAAAAAATTGCTTCCTTACTCCTATTTTACATTTAAAAAATCAGATAGATTAAAATAGCAAAATTAAATTGTAAGCCATATGTAGAAAAAATACAGATGATTATGTTTATAATTTTGAAAAAAAAAGACTTTCTAAGCATGTTACCAAAGACAGAATTAAATACAAACTTTGACTGGATTTGCATACACAAAACCTCAATAAAGTGGAAAACTTTATAAAGTTTAAATTAACATGATGGGGCTGGCCCAGTGGCGCAGTGGTTAAGTTTGCACATTCTGCTTCGGCGGCCCGGGGTTGCCAGTTTGGTTCCCAGGGTGGACGTGGCACTGCTTGGCAAGCCATGCTGTGGCAGGCATCCCACATATAAAGCAGACGAAGATGGGCACAGATGTGAGCTCAGGGCCAGTCTTCCTCAGCAAAAAGAGGAGGATTGGCTGTAGATGTTAGCTGAGGGCTAATCTTCCTCAAAAAAAAAAAAAAAAATACACATGACAAAGTGGGAAGATATTTACAATATAGCAATTAGGCAAATATCCTGTATGATAGAATATGCATATGAGAGAGGGTAGGCAGCATACGGACTAAGAGCGTAAGTTTTTTGTTTTGTTTTGTTTTGTTTTAAGGATTTTATTTTTCCTTTTTCTCCCAAAGCCCCCTGGTACATAGTTGTGTATTTTTAGTGGGTCCTTTTAGTTGTGGCATGTGGGATGCTGCCTCAGTATGGCTCGATGAGCGGTGCCATGTCCATGCCCAGGATTCAAACTGGTCAAACCCTGGGCTGTTGAAACAGAACACGTGAACTTAACCACTCTGCAACAGGGCCAGCCCCTAGAGCGTGAATTTTGATGTCAGACGAAGCTGAGCAGAATACCTGGCCCATAGTAAGCACAATAAATATTAGTTATTGTTTCTGATAATAAAAAGACATTGACGTATTACAGATACATATTTTAAATTAAAAGCAGCCCTGTTAAAAAGTGGGAAAGGATGTATACCCATGTTCATAGCAGCATTACTCACAACAGCTAAGAGGTGGAAGCAACCCAAGCGTCCATCCACAGATGAACAGATAAACACAATGAGGTGGTATATACATACAATGGAATATTATTCAGCCTTAAAAAGGGAGGACATTCTGACATGCTGCAACATGGATGAACCTTGAGGACGTTACACTAAGTGAAATAAATCAGTCACAAAAAGGCAAATACTATATGACTCCACTTATAAAAGGCATCAAGAATAGTCAGACTCATAGAAGCAGAAAGTAGAATGGTGGTTGCCAGTGGCTGGGGGAAAGGGAAATCTGGAGTTCTTGTTTAACGATTACAGAGTTTCATGTTTGCAAGATAAAGTTCTGGAGATCGGTTGCACAGAATTGTGAATATAATTAACACTACTGAAACGTACACTTAAAAATGGTTAAGATGGTACATTTTACGTTATGTGCATTTTATCACTACTAACAATTAAAAGTGGGCAAAAGATATGAGATAGTTACAATGATATATTTGGCCAATAAAATTACATGAAAAGATTTTTAACCTCTCTTAGTAATAAAAGACAATAACCATTTAAAGTCAGTTATACTTCAATAAAAAAAGAAAAAAAAAACATTTAAAGACTGCTTTAAGGGCTAGTGCTGGGGTGGGGGTAGGAAAACCAGCCCTCATACACTGTTAGTAGTGTTAATTGGTGCAAATATTTGGCAATATGACTTAAAATGAAAATGTGCATACTCTTTGATCCAGGAATTCTACTTCCAGAAATGTATTCTGAGAGAGAGAGAGACTGAGCTCACTACTTCATTACAGCAAAAAACTGGAAATAATTCAACTGTCCAATTATAGGTTACCGATTAGAAAGACTGCCCTTAGGACAGAATAGTATGCAATCATTAAACTTAATTTTCAAATAATTTTTAATCACATGGGAGAAAGCTTTTGGCAAAATATTAAGCGAAAAACAAGATACACAAATTTCTTCATAATTTAATCAGAAGTATGTAAAATAAATAAATTATATGAACTTGTAGAAAGATTAAAATAAACCAAAATGTTAATATTATCTTTGAGTTGAAGAAAAAGTTTATGAATCAGTTTTATTTTCTTCTTTATATTTTCTGTATTTTATTTGTTTTCTACAAGTACATATTTTCTACCATATTTAAGAGTACAAAATAGAAAAACATAGGGAAAGAGAAGCAGGTCAATTATCTAATCATCTATTTTTTTAACAAATATCTGCTGAGCACTTACTGTAGCCTTACAATGGGTCAGGGGCTCTAGGAAAACAACAGTGAGTAAAGCCCACATGGTCCACACTCTACTGAAGCTTTCCGTTTAGCTGGGGAGACATATGTTAAATAAATGACCACACGAAGGATCTGGTGCTATGAGAGCCTTAAAGGGGAGACTTTACCTAGTTTTGAGGGGGTTTCTTGGAGGTAGAGGTTCAGGGTCAGAGAAGGGGTCAATGAAGGATAAACAGTAGCTAACAGGGTGAAGCAGGGAGAATTAATATTATAGCCACGTGCAAAGGCTCTGTTGTGGGGTAAAGTCTGGCACACACAAGGAATAAGGGGCCAGAGTGGCTGAAGTGTAGACTAAACGGGAGGGAGGAAAAGGATGCTGCTAAAGAGGTAAACGGGAGTCAGACCATGCAAGGCTTTTTGTAAACCTTAAGAAATTTGGTCTCTATCCTAAAAGCAAAATACGGAGTGACAAGAACTGAAACGTACTTGCTGCAGCACTGAAGAACAGACTAGAGGGGAGATGACAAGATGCAGAGACTACTAAAAGGCTCTTGCAGTACCTATATGAGAAATGGTGGGAGCTTGGTCTAGGGAGGGAGACATGAACATAATCTAAATATTTTAGAGAGAAAATTGATAGGATTTGTGGATACATTGAACACAGGGAGTGAAAGGGGAAGAGGTATTGAGGATGATTCCTAGGTTTCTGGTTTGTGCAGATGGAAGGATGGATATTCAGTTCTTGGAAGCAGGGAATGCAGGAAGAGGACAAGGCTGGCAGTGGGCTGAAGATAATGAGTTAGGTTTAAGATAGGCTGAATTGGAAACTTTTTTTATTATCATTTTTATTATTGTCAAGGAGGCAATTAGGTATTTGCATATGGAAGTCAGAGAACAGGTCAGGGCTAGAAACATAAATTTAAGAATCACTGGCATATAGTCACTGAACCATGAATGTGAATCAGGTAGCAGAGAGAAAGACAGAGAGGGAGAGAATGAGGGAGAACAAGAGAGGAAAGAACAAATCAGAGTAGTCAGCTCTGCTATAGGGGCCTTAAAAGAACTCTAACATTTCATGCCCGGAGCATGAGCTTGCAAGGGAGACACAAAAGCCAGATGGGCAGGAAGGAAATCAGGAATGTGACATCACAGAAGTCAAGTGAGAAGAATGTTTCAAGAAAGTCTGCGGACAACAAATATATATTGAACTTCTACTATGTATAAGGCCTTGTGCAATTGATATTGCTACTCCAGATATATATGTTTGAGGCCTTAAGCCTTATCATAACCACGTCTAAAGCTAAGCTTTGATTTGGGGTTTTTTCTCAGTCCAAGCAGCATTCATTTCTCTCTCCTAATCCCTAATCCCCTTGAACATGCAAGGTCACCATTTTTAAAAGTTCTATGTTCTTAGACTAAAAGAAAACAAACTTTTCCTCAACTATAACAGAAATATTCATATTACTCCTCTCCCACATCTCTAGAAAATAGCCCAGTCACCATGAAAATGTCTCCTTATTTAAACACTTAGATTAACTGCAGATATTGACAGCAATAGCTCATTCCTATCCTTAGAAAGGACAGGAAATGTAACACAAGTCAGAAATACCCAATAATGATCCTGAGTGATTATAGACACCACGAGGGCAGAGACTCTGTCTTGTTTGCCCTGTCATCCTGCACATTACTAGCATTTAATAAATATTTAATCTTGCCTAAGTGATCCAATCTTCGATGTGCTAATTTTAAATAGGGATCCCAGTAAACTGTTCACAGGATATTATAATCATCAAGTCAAATAAAATAAAATATATAAAAGCACTTTTATTTGGCACTTTACAACTGTAGGCATTAAAGAAAAAGTTTCACAGTATTAGCACTCTGCTGAGCTAGGTGTTCAACAAGGCTTTATTCAACTGCATACATATTAGAATATTTTAAAATGGAGAAAGAAACTAAGGTTTATTATACACCTTTTCTGTGATAAATATTTTATATCTGTTTATTTAATATTTCCAACAACCCCATGAAATATTATCTACTTGCAGGTGAGAAAACTCAGTAACTTACTGAAAGTTTCACAGTTGGTAACTTCCAGAGATGTGATATTAGCCCAAATTTGTATGACTTCACAGCTCATGCTCATTTGCCTATAGCAGTGCCTCTCAAACTTTTTCATCAAGTAACCCCAAATTACAAACGAAAATAAAAACATTCTCAGGAGGCTTTGGGAGACTACCGAAGGATCCAGTTTAAACTGGATCTTTCTTCAAAGTCTTATGTTCATCTTAAAATTTATTTTTGTATTTGCATTTTACTCTACACTTCATTAATGCTTGTTTAACAGAAAATGTTTTAAATGGTTTACCTGTTAAATCATTCAATTCTTCCCTCTCTAAAGAAAATATGTGAGAAGACCTGACACCATAGGAAGGTGCACCTTCCATAAAAATCCCATAGCTTTGTTTAGTTCTTGGTACCTGGCCTCAAAACCTGGATTGCAGTTGGAATATAGAGCAAATTGCATTAAAGAAATCTTAAGATGATGACGAAAACAATAATTATAAACAACCCAAGGGTCACAACACCAACACATATTGTATAGCTACAGAGTCGACTAGTTTCTTAACTCTCCACTGCCAATGAAACAAAATTCAAAACACGACCGATTCCATTCAGTTCGACCAAACTAACTGAAGAGCCATCGCTGAATATAACACCGTCTCTTCACCCAAGACTCTGGTTGCCTTATAAGGATAAGCACGAATTCTCCCTACGGACAACATTTATGCAATGCCCAACGTGCGCCCAGATGTGGATCATACCAGAAGTTAAGCAATGTACCGAGTGGCAAACAAACCACATTTTGACCAGTCCTACCAGACTTTCCTTGCCCTACCAAATGAAGGACAAATACTTCTTGCATTCCCCACCCCCCACCCCAAGAGAAGCTCAGAATTTGGGGGTAGCTCGGGGTGGAAAAATGGGTACCAGGTTTTAATTTGGGCTTTAAGAAAACTGTGTTCTGAGCTTCCATGTCCCTATCTTCCTCGCGGCATGGTTGTGAGCATTTGAAATGCGTGGTATTTGCTAGTGTGCTCAACATGTTTCCTCCCTCATATCTTATATACTTAAAGGGCTCTGATTTGCCCTTAAAAAATCTTTCTTAAGATTTAAGCAAGAAAGAAAAGCCAAGGCTAAGAATCATCGCACAAGGTAGGCAATGAATTACTCCCGTAAATAAAACATACTAGGCAAGGGAACACTTCGTAACCACCTTCCAAACCGCCTCTCAATTCCCTCCGAGTTCTCTATTTTAGAAGCGGTCCCTTCCCAACTCTGTACCAGAGCAGGACCTCTTGAGCAACCCAACCACTTCCTCTCAGGCCCGGGGGACCCCATGCCCAGCGCGACACGTGGACATTACTTGCTTACGTTTCCAGCTACTTCTTAAGTTAGGCGGGCCGTGAAGAACTAACGGTCTCATAAACCACCATGCTCCAGACTGCACTCGCGGGCTTCCGTGGGTGGGGGTGGCGATCTGGCGCCTAGTTCTTTCCGCGCGCTGGGGGGCCGGCCCACAATCCCTCGCGAGGGCGAGGACGGGAAACGCGAGGGGGGCAGGCGGGGGGACAGGGGGAGAGAAGAGCCAAGAGACTGGAACCCTCTAATGAGGACGCAGATTCTTCCTTTTAGACCATTCCATACCCGAAACCCGTAACTGCCTAGTGTGTATGTGTTACTCCCACTCGGGGATATCATTCTTATTAACAACCCTGAGGTTTCCACCCAACGGGCCAGGACGCAGGGGAGGAAATGTGGTGTGTAGGGTTCACTGGGCCTGGCTCTCCATCCTGTGGTCTCCATCCATCCATCCTTTTATTGTCAGGATGTACGTTTGATGGGTAAACCTTAAGTGCGATTTGGAAGAATCACAAAGGAAATGCTGTGGACCTGTGAAAACTTAATACGCTTCCACAGAGCCCCAAGGCCCAAGGCCGCATGCAGCCAGGCCTTAGACCCCGCCCCTTCCGCCTTACGTCTGACGTCACTCGGCGCGGCCGAGAGCGGGCGAGCCGGGTTTGGCTGCCCGGGTTTTAGCGGCTCTGGGTGTGCGCGGCTGCGCGCGTGGAGACCGGCTTTGAAATGCAGCGGGATTTAGGGAGTTTCCCTCTGTCCCCAGGGGTGCGGGTGAAGCTGGTGTCTGCAGGTTTCCAGACTGCTGAGGAACTCCTAGAGGTGAAACCCTCCGAGCTCAGCAAAGGTAACGACCCCCGACGGCAAGCCGAGGCGCACTGGCCGCCGTCTCTGCCGCCTTCATCTCCATCTCCATCTCCATCCTCCCGCCTTCAGGCTTCAGCCGGTCTCCGCCAGGTTCTGCTGCCGCCCGCCGCTGCGTTTACGACGTGAAACGGTTCCGTGACTCCACGTAAACATGGTTTGAATGGTTAGAACTGTGGTCTCGAAAACAGTTACTAATTGCTTTCTCTGCCAGTGCCTGCTGAATGCCCTGAGGATTATCTCGTTTATATTCTAAAGAACCTTCTCACGTGTATTATGTCCAATATAGATGGAGGAACTGATGCTTGGGGAAGTTAAATAACATTTCCTGATGCCTGGGCTAGGTAGTTATGGGGCCAAGATTGGACCCCAGACAAGCTGCCTTGTTTTCGCTGTTTCAAAATCCAAGGGGTGAGGATTAAATTTGAGAAATGCAGGATTCGAGATAGTGATGCGGGGTTGGTGAGCCAAGGAATCGAAAGAAAGATTTCTTGGACTCTCAAGGTCTGGCAGTAGTGCTCTTTTATTTAGAGAATGGTATGGAATAGCATGGGGACAGGACCCAGGGGCAGTAAAGAGCTGCTGCAGCCATGGGGACAGGACCCATGGGCAGTGAAGAGCTGCTGCCTTGAGTTGAGGGTTAGGGCTAAATTTACAAGGCACGGGTATGTGACTTATTTTACTGGAAAAAGGAAAGATGATGTAAAAAGTCATTAAATGATTTCAGTGCAGATGGGGTCTGGTTATTGTGCGGTCATATAACTTTAGATACGAATCTGGTCATATAGATCGGCATGTAGGTGAGGATGCTGGGCTTCTCTCCCTGGGGCAGCCCTAATTCATACCATAAAAATCCACCGGGTCACATAGATCTGCATGTAGGCCAGGTCACCTTGGGTTTCTCTACCTGGGGCAGCCTTAATCCACATCAATAGGACTAGAGATAGTAAGAGTGAGAAAGGGAATAGAATCCCCAGAACTTGGAGAAAGCAGTAGAAAGAAGACATCGCTTTTCTTATGTAATTCACTGAAAAAAAACAAAACCTCACATTCCAGAACACTAGATTGTTTGTTGGTGGGAACCACTGTATCCTGAGGTACAAAATGAAGCCGTCTGCGGTCAGTCTCACTGTGCACATTATACTACAGTTTGCCGAGAACTGTGCTATTAAGATAGAACAGAATTTTAAATCATTGCCCTTAACAATGAAAAATAAGGAGTTTCCAACTTGCCGCTCAAGAATAAATGTTATACACCCAATGTTAACTATTTGTTTTAAATCTTTCACTGCCGACTATGCTATATTGTTGGATAGGAATGAAACTGTGTAGTTGAGGAAGCATAAGTGTATTGTTTAAAATATTTGTGCTTCAAATAATTGTTCTCATTAAATAGTTTGGAGTGATACATGAATTTTTCATACTAGCGTTTCCATGAAAAATTTTTATTATGAATGATACATGCCTATGCACTTCTAAAGTTGCATCCCGTTTTAGTCCATTAAAGAGGCCATTTTCATTCTCTGCGAGAAAATAATTTGTATGCCTCAGACAGCAAGATAACTATGGCTTCTTAAGACCAAAAGGGATAGTAAAAGGACTGAGTGCTAGTACATTTTTATTTCTACCTCCTGAGATACTCTTGTAGGTACTCAGAAATGCTTTAGAGGTTTAGGTTTCTGAGGTAATAAAAAAATCTTTTAAGTATGTGGAGACTGAGAAAATATAAGTAAATGTCTTTATTAACTTGAGAAATTAAATAGTGAAAAGTTACATTTTTATGTTTCTCTTGACATCACTCTTGTTATCTAATAATTAAAATTAATGAGGACAACCTACTAGCATGTTCGACTGTGTTAAATCTCTAAAATCAGGTTTGTTTGTTTTTTTATTTTACTTTCAGAAGTTGGGATATCTAAAGAGGAAGCCTTAGAAACTCTGCAAATTGTAAGAAGAGAATGTCTCACAAATAAACCAAGATGTGTTGGTACAGCTGAGTCAGGCAAGAAGTGCACAGCACTGGAACTGCTTGAGCAGGAGCATACCCAGAACTTCATAATTACCTTCTGTTCAGCACTAGATAATATTCTTGGGGGCGGAGTACCCTTGACCAAAACAACAGAAATTTGTGGTGCACCAGGTGTTGGAAAAACACAATTATGGTAAAATAAAACGTTCCCCTCTTAAGGGTGGGCCTAGCTAACGTTTATGTAAGTAATAGAGTATTGTGCTGTGGTTGTACAGTCAGGAAACCAAAAAAGCCAGGTGTGTGCTCTTAATTGTGAGTGTGTGTACGCGTGCATCAAACAAAAATCAACCATTGGTGTTACTTAAGCACTCTATCTTGATAAATTGATAAAATTATTTTGATATCAAAAAAATGTTTCTTTTGGGGCTGGCCTGTGGCTGAGTGGTTAAGTTTGCACACTCTGCCTCTACCTCTTGGATCCTGGGCATGGACCTACACACCTTTCATCAAGCTGTGCTGCAGCGGCATCCCACATAGAAGAACTGTAATGACTTAAGACTAGAATATGCAACCATGTACTGGGGCTTTGGGGAGAAAAAAAGAGGAAGATTGGCAACAGATGTTAGGTCAGAGCCAGTCTTCCTCACCAAAAAAAAATTTCTTTTGCAACAGGGTAAGTAGTCATTAGAGTAAAAAGGCAATCTTTTACTTTTTTATATAATTAATTCCTGCGAATATATTTGAAAGTCAAATGTTTGAAAGTATATTTTTGTATAATAAGAAAGTTGTTCCTTTCCCAGAGGCCTAAAAACCACAAAATAATCTTTCATCATGGTTTTATAGGCATACCCTTCCCCTAATCCAAGCATCGATTGATTCAAATATATTTGGAGCCATGGAAAGTCACCCACCTTTGTTGCCTTGGGGTGTATATTTGCATTTATAAAACATTTAGTGGCACCTAATGGGTGCTGATCTGGAGTCTGAAAAACATTGTCTTAGATGATCATGATAATGATTTGGTCATTTGACTTTCTCTTGACAGTATGCAGTTGGCAGTAGATGTGCAGATACCAGAATGTTTTGGAGGAGTGGAAGGTGAAGCAGTATTTATTGATACAGAAGGAAGTTTTATGGTTGATAGAGTGGTAGACATTGCTAATGCCTGCATTCAGCACCTTCAGCTTATAGCAGGAACACATTTGGGAGAGGGTAAGTTAGCAAGTGATTCTGTTTTTTCTGTATAATAAAAGTAATTTGCATTTGTATCCATCTCAAGCCTCAGCAAGAGAGCATTTGGAACGTGAAGCTTAATGACTTGATAGTATATGGGTGTTAAACTCTCATATCTCCCTTACAAAAATGAGAAATGCCACAACCTGGACTGGCGTTTTCTTTCCCTTTTATGGCCCTCACTTTGTGCTGCAGGAGCTCTGTAGCTAAACCTGTGTATGTATTTCAGTGCATGACTTCAAATCATCGTGCTCTGACCTGCCAAGTATGAACTAATGTTGGACGCCTTAATAAAAAGTAAATGTTGTCTCAGTGCTTTCAGTGTATTCAGTGCATTCAGTGTATGTTGACTTCCACACAACTTTTCCCGAAAGTCAAGGGTAGCTTTGAAAAACCATGTCTGGAAATGTTTGGAACGTTAAGTGGATTGACCTTATGGGGCTCTGAGTAGTATGTAATTGACTTCATGTCTGTGTTAATTGTATTGGTAAAGTGGGAAGTTTTTTTGCATTTGTTATATGGAAATAAAGTGATTAAAAAAATTTTTTTAGGGCAATTTTAATTCAACCTTTCAATTATTTCTAAAATGGCTTCTGGTTTGTTTGTTTTATCTTACTTTATTTTTTGATACACAATCCTTACTCTTTTCTCTAGAAGTTTTAAAAAACGTAATACTCTTCGTAAGATGCTTGTATAGTCCTGTGCTTAATGGGGATATATTCTGAGAAACCCATCATTAGACGATTTCGTCATTGTGCAAAAATCATAAAGGGTACTTACACAAACCTAGATGGTATAGCCTACTACACACTTAGGCAGTATGTTACTAATCTTATAGCATCACGATTGTATATGTAGTTCATCGTTGACGGAAACATCATTATACAGTGCATGACTGTATTCCCTTTGAATGAGTGTAATCAGCTGGATCTCTTTTTTTTTTTAAATATTGACACGAGCTAACATCTGTTGCCAATCTTTTTTCTTTCTTTCTTTCTTCTTTTTCTCCCCAAAGCTCCCCAGTACATAGTGGTATATTCTAGTTGTAGGTCCTTCTGGTTGTGCTATGTGGGACACCGCCTCAGCATGGTCTGACAAGTGGTGTCATGTCTGCGCCCAGGATCCAAATCAGCAAAACTCTGGCCGCTGAAGCAGAGCACGCGAACTCTACCTCTCGGCCACGGGGCCGGCCGTTGGATATCTTTATTTTCCATGAGAGTACTAGGTGTTCCTTTTAACTAATGACCAGTGTATCTACTGAAAGTCCTTAAAGCTACTCATATTACAATGTGTATTTGTAATAGTGTCTTAAAATCTTATTGTAAATATTGTAGGTATGGTACTAGGATAGAGAGTATTTAATGATTGGTGTGTGATTAAGCTGTTATTTTTTGGGTAAAATGAACTTTTTAGGGGCCAGCCCTGGTGGCCTAGTGGTTAAATTTGGCTCTCTCTGCTTTGGCAGCCCGTGTTCAGTTCCCAGGTGCAGAACTACACCAGTCATGGCCATGCTGTGGTGGCAACCCACATACAAAATAGAAGATTGGCAACAGATGTTAGCTCAGGATGAATCTTCCTCATCAAAGGAAAAAGAACTTTTTAAATGTATATTTGCAATAGGCAATGTTTTCTGAAATTTAATTTCTTGGGCTTTTTTTTCAATGTTAAAACTTAAGTACATTTTAAAATGCAATAGTTTTAAATTGGTTTCTCTCTGAAATATGTACCAAACCAAACGGGTTATTTTTTTAAATTCAATCTAAGGACAGAATTTTTGTTGTTGTTGTTTCTAGTTAAATAACAAGTTATACTACAACATTTAAGAGGGAAAAAAATGCTTCTTTTGAGCATTATTCCTTTTAACTCTTAATTTGTAGTCCTGTGGAAAAAACAAGAGGAATTCCATTATGTTACTTCTATTCAATGGAAATTAGCTAGAAATATGAAGACCGCAGGCATTAAAACTCTAGTCGTGTATGTGTATAAACAATTTCTAGATAGCCTAGTATATAAGGAAACAATGGAAAGATAAAAATAAGAGACCAGGAATGATGAAATGATAGTTTATAATAATTTTGCTACAGTTTTGTCTTTCAATTAAAGTGAATGGTTTTGCTATTTACAGTGAAGCATTTTGTTATTCAAAGACATTGTTTTCCCACAGTCACCAATAAATCAAAACAGGTAAAACTAATTATTTTAATAGCGTTTTGTTGTTTATTTCAGAGTACTCAAAAGCTTTGGAGGATTTCACTCTTGAAAATATTCTTTCCCATATTTATTATTTTCGTTGTCGTGACTACACAGAGCTACTGGCACAAGTTTATCTCCTTCCAGACTTCCTTTCAGAACACTCAAAGGTATGACTCAAACTACTGAAATATAACTAATCAAGTATGTTTGAAGGTGTTTGATTAGCACAAAAAATAAGTAAATAGTACAGTGGCATGAGCCAATTCTGAAAATCTCTTCCTTGTCCTACAATTTTATGTTTACCTTTTATAGCATATATATACACACACACACACATATGTGTATATGTAAAAATAAATATATATATAAATGCCCAAAGTAAGAAATTGAAATAATAAAGAAAGAGGTTCCACCTCCAGTAAGGGTGGAATAGCTCCTGTCAAACAAACTGTATAGGAAGGTATAAAATGAAAAAGAAAACCTCCCTTTTGCTACTGTTTCCTAGTGCCTCTCTCCAAAGTTGACTACTATTAATACTTTCTTGTGTGTCTTCTCAAAAGCATTTTTTTTATAGATATTGCACTATCTATCTACCCATTTTTAACATTTCTTAATAGGATAATAATGTAATATTTTCTATACCTTCCATCTTGGATTAGTGTTTTGCATGTATTTCGGTACCAACACATATGGATAGACCTCATTCTTTTTTAAGCTGCATATTATTTCATTTTAAGAAGGTACCTTTCAGCTGTTGGTAGGAATGTAAAATGGTATAGTTGCTGTAGAAAAAAATATGAAGGTTCCTCAAAAAACTGAAATTGGGATTACTGTATCATCCAGCAGTTCTGTGTCTGGGTATATAAGTAAAGAATTGAAAGTAGGGTCTTAGAGAGATATTTGTACACCTATGTTCATAGCAACATTATTCATAATAGGTAAAATGTGGAAGCAACCCAAGTATCCATTGATGGATGAATAGATAAGCAAAATGTAGTACATACGTACAATGAAATATTATCCAGCCTTAAAAAGGAAAGAAATTCTGGGGCCAGCTCCAAGGCCGAGTGGTTAAGTTCACGCGCTCTGCTTCAGGAGGCCCAGTGTTTCTCCGGTTCAGATCCTGGGCACTGACACGGCACTGCTCATCAGGCCATGCTGAGGCAGCGTCCTGCATGCCACAACTAGGAGGATCCACAACTAAAATATGCAACTATGTTCTGGGGGGATTGGGGGGAAAAAGCAGGAAGAAAAAAAGAAATTAATTCTGACATATGCTACAACACAGGTCTTGAGGACATTATGCTAAGTGAAATAAGCCAGTCACAAAAAAAGACATACCGTATGATTCTACTTATATGAGGTATCAAGAGTAGTCAAACTCATAGAGACAGAAAGTAGAATGTTGGTTGCCAGGGCCTCGGGGGAAGAGGAGAATGGAAAGTTATTGTTTAATGAGTATGGAGTTTTAGTTTTACAAGATGAAAAGTGTTCTGGAGATGGTAACATGGCACTATGAATGTATTTAATATCATAAAACTGTGCACTTAAAAATGATTAAGATGGTAAATTTTACGTTATGTGTGTTTTACCACAATAAAAAAAAATTGAGAGGAAAAAGTAGGTACCTTAATTTATTTAACCAGTCCTCTGTTGTTGGACTTTTAGATGCTATTATCAAGAATGGTTTGGAGATAATCGTTATACATATATCTTGGGGTGCACTTGTATGTTTATGGGATAAATTCTAAGTATTAAAATCGTAATATTAAAGAGTATGTGCATCTTTAATTTTGATAAACATTATACATGACAAAGACACTCCTTGACAAAACTTTAGTCAGCCTTCTCTGAGCCCTCTTTTGAAATAAGTCTGGACTTTGACCCACATCCTGTCTTTGGCCTGACCAGCCCAGTTCATTACAGTCATGAGCTGCATAATGATGTTTTGGTCAATGACAGAGCACATATACAACAGTGGTCCCATAAGATTAGTGCCATATAGCTTAGGTCTGTAGGAGGCTATACCATCTAAGTTTGTGTAATACTGTATGATGTTCACACAGTGATGAAATTGCCTAAGGATGCATTTCTCAGAATGTATCCCCTTTAAGTGACACATGACTATATTGTGAATAATGCTGCTATGAACATGGATATATGATAGTAAACAATCCTGTTAAGTTAGTTTAGAGAGAATATCCCACCCTTAATATCTGATCACCCTTGATATCTGAAGTTCCTCGTTCCCCACCTTTGATGTATATGACTTTGGCCTGCCTATAACAAGAATCCTGTTAGGTCAGTTGAGCAAGAATCCCCCTGCTCTTGATGTCATCTCTTAGTAATGTTCCATTCACTGACATCCTTGCCCTGCTCCTTGGCTATGAACTTGTCTTTGTTGTGTTTGGGGTGGAGCCTGATCTCTCTCGCCTATTGCAATACCCCTATTGCAATATTCTTGAATGAAGTCTTTCTGTTTAACACAAATTGCCCTTCAAAAAGGTTGTACCAGTGGATCAAAAAACAAGATCCAACTATGTTTTGTCTACAAGAAACCCACTTTAAATATAAAGATACGTGTAGATTTTTTTTTTTTTTTCCTGGCAGTAGTGCTCTTTTATTTAAAGAATAGTATGGAATAGCACGGGGACAGGACCCATGGGCAGTCAGAGCTGCTGCTGCAGATACGTGTAGATTAAAAATAAATGATTAGAGGGGCCGGCCCCATGGCCGAGTGGTTAAGCGTGTGCACTCTGCTTCAGCGGCCCAGGGTTTTGCCGGTTCGGATCCTGAGCGTGGACATGGCACCGCTCATCAGGCCATATTGAGGCAGCATCCCACATGCCACAACTAGAAGGACCCACAACTAAAAGTATACAACTATTTACTGGGGGGATTTGGGGAGAAAAAAGCAAAAAAAAAACAACAAAAGATTGGCAAGTTGTTAACTCAGGGGCCAATCTTTAAAAAAAATAAAAAATAAATGATTGGAGAGATACCATTCTAATACCAATTGAAAGAAAGCGGGAATAGCTATATTTACTTTAGAGAACAGACTTCAGACCAAGGAAAGTTATCAGGGATAAAAAGGGAAATTACATAATGAGAAAGGGGCCAATTCTCCAAAAACACATAACAATCCATAACTTGTGTGTGCCTGACAACAGAGCATCAAACTGCATGAGGCAAAAAATGGCAGGACTGCATGGAGAAATGGATGGATTCACTATTATATTTGGAGACATCAAGACCTTTCAGAAAAGGACAGATCCAACAGGCAGAAAACCAGTAAGGACATACTTAAACTCAGTAACACAGTCAACTGGATATAATGGGTATCCATACACTGCTTTTCCCAACAACAGCAGAATACACACTCTTCTTACAATAAATTGTAAGAAAGTTTACATGGAACTTTCACCAGGATAGACATTGTCACAAAACTATCAAATCTCTTGTCTGTTCTCCTAAGGACCTATTTATTTTTCCAAAAAGTCATTTGTTTTCCCTTAAGTACTCTTTCTCCATTCTGTGGATTTTCTTTTCACTTTCTCAATAGTGTCCTTTGATGCACAAAGGTTTTAAATTTTGGTGAAGTCCCATTTGTCTATTGGTGGTGGTGGTGATTTGTGTTTTTGGTGTCATTTATAAGAATCCATTGCCAAATCCAAGGTCATGAAACTTTACATGTACGTGTACATAGGAGCCTTCACAAAAAAATGAAATACAAAGTGCCCAGAGCAGGAAGCTTTTATACCTTTTAGACAAAAACAAATTTGTGAAGAATTGGTAAGACAAAGGGTTTTGGGTTAGAGGTGGTAAATTGTGAAGGAATAACTTGTAAGATAAGGATTAGATTAACAAGGTTTGTTTATACAGACTTCTCAGCCATAAATTACCTGTCTCTGGTGGTAAGGATGTCTCCCTTCTGATACTGGGAGGGTACCTTTCACACAGGAGATTTATGTCTTTTCAGGGAAGAAGAGCAAGGTCAGGGAGGTTAAAGTGACCTTCCTCCTCCTGCCATTTTCACAAACTCCTTCAACGTAAGATGTTCAGTATGCTAGGGTGCCTTATTTTGGGACACTGCCTCAACATGGCCTGATGAACGGTGCCATGTCCGCGCCCAGGATCCGAACCAGCGAAACCCTGGGCCGCCGAAACAGAGCACTTGAACTCAATGATTTTCGCCATGGGGCCAGCCCTGGATGTATATATATGTATTCTAATGCTAGCATCACACTGTTTTCATTACTGTAGCTTCATAGTATGTTTTGAAATTGAGATATGTGAGTCCTCCAACTTTGTTCTTTCTTTTCAAGGTTGTTTTGGCTATTCTGGGTCCCTTGCAATTCCATATGAATTTGATCCATATGAATGGAGGCTTGTCCATTTCTGCAGAAATACAGTTGGAATTTTGACTGAAATTATACTGAATCTGTAGATTGAGTATATTGATATTTTAATATTAAGTCTTCTAATCCATGAACACAGGATATCAGTCTGTTTATTTAGGTCTTCTTTAACTTCTTTCCACAATGTTTTATAGCTTTTAATGTACAAGTATTCCTAAGTATTTTATTCTTTTCGATGCCATTGTAAATGAAATTGTTTTTTTAAATTTCATTTTTGGATTGTTTATTGCCAGTATACAGAAATACAACTGATTTTTTTTCTGCTTTTTCTCCCCAAATGCCCCCAGTACATAGTTGTATATTTTAGTTGTGGGTCCTTCTAGTTGTGGCATGTGGGACACCACCTCAGCGTGGCCTGATGAGCAGTGCCATGTCTGCACCTAGGATCCGAACCAGCAAAACCCGGGGCCGCCGAAGCAGAGCACACGAACTTAACCACTCGGCCACGGGGCCGGCCCCACAGCTGATTTTTATAAGTTGATCTTGTATACCTCAACTTTGCTGAATTTATTGATTAGTTTTAGTAATTTTTTGTGGATTCTTTAGGATTTTTTATATATAAGGTTGTGTCATCTATGAATAGAGATTTTAGATTTTACTTTCAATTTGGATGCTTTTTATTTCTTTTTCTTGCCTAATTGCTCTGGCTAGAACTTCTAGTACAATTTTGAGGAACAGTGATAAAAACAGGCATCCTTGTCTTATTCCTGCTCGTTGGGAGAAAGCTTTCAGTCTATCACCATTAAGTACAGTTGAGGGGCCGGCCCAGTGGTGCAGCGGTTAAGTTTGCACATTCTGCTTCAGCGGGCTGGGGTTCGCTGGTTTGGATCCCAGGTGCGGACATGACACTGCTCATCAAGCCATGCTGTGGTAGGCGTCCCACATAGAAAGTAGAGGAAGATTGGCACAGATGTTAGCTCAGGGCTGATCTTCCTCCAAAAAAAAAATACAATTGATCATCGTTGTTTGCATATTTTGTAATTGTGAACTCACCTACTTGCTAAACTTTATATGTAATCCCAAAATAAATACAACATTTCCACAGTCATTTGTAGATGTATTAGGCAGCTCTGGCTGCCATAATAAAAATACCAAGACTGGCTGGCTTTAACAACAAAAATTTATTTTCTCATAGTTTGGAGGGTAGAAGTCCAAGATTAAGGTTCCATCTGATTCTGTTTCTGGCAAGGGCTCTCTTCCTGGCTTACAGAAGGCTGCCTTCTTGCGGTTTTTCACATGGCAGATCAAGAAAGAGTGAGTTCTCTGGGGTCTCTTCTTTTAAGGACACTAATCCTGTCAGATCAGGGCCTCACCCTTAATGACCTCAATTGACCTTAATTACTTCCTTAGAAGTCCTATCTCCAAATATAGTTACATTGGGGGTTAGAGCTTCAACATATGAACTTTGTATGTGAGGACACAATTCAGTGCATAGTAGTGGACAAGCATAGAGTGGCAAAAATTTGAGTCTCCCAATACACATTTTCCCAGCTGAGGTTGAACAAGGTGATTCTCTGCATTCTTGTTTCAGTTCTCCTACTGTAAACAGGGTCCTCTTCATGATTTATTTAATGCCATATTTTTTTGTATTTTTGTGCTTTTGTTGGTGGTTTTACTGTTTAACATGGCCCTCAAGCATCATGCTGAAGTGCTGTCTGTTGTTCCTAAGCGCAAGGCTGTGATCTGTGTTAGGGAGAAAATACATACATTAGAATAAGCATCGTTCCTGCATGAGTTATGGTGCTGTTGGCTGCAACTTCAGTGTTAGTGAATCAACGATATATGTTAAATGTCTTTAAATAGAAATACACATAAGGTTTTATATTGATCAGTTAACAAAAATGTGACCAGAAGCTCGCAGAAACTTAACCCTCTATTTCCCCTAGGAGCAATGGTTCAATATTCCCTCATCCAGCTTTCCTGGTGACTTTGTAGAACGTAACTGCAAATTACGAGAATTGACTTTATGATATTAGCTGTGGGCTCCTTTTCAGGTTGAGGAGGCTCTCTTCTATTCCTAGTCTGTTGATTGTTTTTATCACGAAAGGTGTTGGGTTTTGTCAAATGCTTTTTCTACATCAATTGAGATGATCATGTGGGTTCCCCCACATTATTCATATTGTGTATTTCATTGATTGATGTTCCTATGTTGAACCACCTTTGCATTCCTAGATTAAGTCCCACTTGATCATGGTATATAATCCTTTTAATATGCTGTGGAATTCGGTTTGCAAGTATTTTATTGAGGATTTTTGCATCTGTAATTGGTCTGTAGTTGTCTTTGCTGGTGATGTCTTTGGCTTTGGTATCAGTGTAATACTGGCTTCATAGAGTAAGTTAGGAAGTGTTCCCCCCTCTATTTTTTGAAAAATTTGGAGAAGGATTGGTGTAAATTCTTTAAACATTTAATAGCATTCACCAGTGAAGCCATCTGGTCCTGATCTTTTCTCTGTTGGAAGGTTTTTGATTATTGATTCAGTATCTTTGCTTGTTATAGGTCTATTCAGATTTTCTGTTTCTCCAGTCGGTTTTGGTAGTTTGTGTCTTTCAATGAATTTGTCCATTTCATCTAGGTTATTTAATTTTTTGACATATGAATGTTCATTATATTCTCTTTAATTGTTTTTATTTCTATAAGGTTGGTAGCAGTGTCCCCACTTTCATTCTTGATTTGAGTAATTTGAGTCTTTTCTCTTTTTTTCTTAGTTAGTTTAATTAAAGGTTTGTCAATTTTACTGATCTTTTCAAAGAATTAACTTTTCATTTCATTGATTTCCCCTGTAGTTTCTCTCTTGTCTGTTTTGATTATTTCCACTCTGATCTTATTGCTTCCTTTCTTCTGCTTTCTTTGGGTTTAGTTTGCTGTTCTTTTTCTAGTTTTGCAGAAGTTTGGGTTATTGGTTTGAGATCTTTCTCTTTCTTTCTTTTTTTTTACATATAGTTGTTTAGAGCTATACAGATTCCTCTGAGCACTTCATAGCATCCTATAAGTTTTGGTATATTGTGTTTTCATATTCATTCATTCTTAAGTATTTTCTAATTCCCCTTGTTATTTCTTTTTTGACTTATTGGTTATTTAAGAGTATGTTGTTTAATTTCCATATATTTGTAAATTTTCCAAATTTCCTTTTGCTGTTTGTTTCTAATTTCATTCCATTCTGGTCTGAGAAGATATTTTATATGATTCTATCTTTGTAAATTTATTGAGATTTATTTTGTGACCTAACGTCTGGTCTATGCAGGAGAATGTTCCACGTGCACTTGAGAAGAATGTATGTTCTGCTCTTGTTGAGTGGAGGGTTTTATATATATCTGTTAGTTCTAATTGGTTTATGGTGTTTCTAAGTCTTCCCTTTCCTTGTTTATCTTTTGTCTAGTTCTATCCATCATTGAATGTGGGGTGTTGAGATCTCCAATTATTATTGTAGAACTGTCTGTCTGTCTTTTTTTTTTTTTAAGATTTTATTTTTCCTTTTCTCCCCAAAGCCCCCTGGTACACAGTTGCATATTTTTTTTTTCAGTTGTGGCTCCTTCTAGTTGTAGCATGTGGGATGCTGCCTCAGCATGGCTTGATGAGCAGTGCCATGTCCACGCCCAGGATCTGAACCAGCAAAACACTGAGCCACTGAAGCGGAACACGCAAATTTAACCACTTGGCCACTGGGCCAGCCACAGAACTGTCTTATTTCTTCCTTTAATTTTGTCAGTTTTTGCTTTATATATTTTAGGATGCTCTTGTTAGTTATATATATTTATAATCGTTATGTCTTCTTGATAGATTGACCCTTTTATTATGATACAATGTCCTTCTTCATCTCTTATAACAATTTTTGTCTTAAAGTCTCTTTTATCTGATATTCGTATGGCCACTACAACTCTCTTTTGGTTACTTTTTCAGGGAATATCTTTTTCCATCCTTTCATTCTTAACTTGTATCTTAGGACCTAAAATGAATCTCCTGTAGAAAGCCTATAGTTGGATCATTTTTTAAATCCATTCTGCCAATCTCTGCCTTTTAATTGGAGAGTTTAATCCCTTTACATTTTATCTTCTTACTTATAAGAAGGCACTTGTGCCATTTTGCTATTTGTTTTATATATGTCTTATATCTTGTTTCCCAGTTTCTCCATTACTACCTTCTTTTTTTTTGTTAGATATTTTCTAGTGTTTAATTTTGATTCTTTTCTCCTTTCTTTTACTGTATATTTTTAAGCTATTTTCTTAGTTGCCCTGGTGATTACAATTAACATCTTAATTCATAGTAATCTAGTTTGAATTAATACCAACTTAGTTTCGCCAGTATACAAAAATTTTGCTGCTATATAGCTCCATTTATCCTCCTTTATGTTGTTATTGTCACAAATGGCATCTTTAAACATTGGATGCTCATCAACATAGGTTTATAATTACTGTTTTGTATAGCTGTCTTTTAAATAAAAAAGAAGAGGGGCTGGCCTGGTGGCGCAGCAGTTAAGTGCTCACATTTCGCTTTGGTGGCCCAGGGTTCACCAGTTCAGATCCTGGATGCGGACATGGCACCATGTGGCAAGCCCTGCTGTGGTAGGCATTCCACGTGTAAAACAAAGTAGAGGAAGATGGGCACGGATGTTAGCTCAGGGCCAGTCTTCCTCAGAAAAAGAAGGAGGATTGGCAGCAGTTAGCTCAGGGCTAATCTTCCTGGAAAAAAAAAGAAAGAAAAAAGAAAGTAAGAGTAGGTACAAACTAAAACATTAATGCTGACTTTTATTTTATTTATTTATTTATTTATTTATTTATTTATTTATTTATTTATTTTTTGAGGAAGATTAGCCCTGAGCTAACTGCTGCCAGTTCTCCTCTTTTTGCTGAGAAAGACTAGCCCTGAGCTAACATCTGTGCCCATCTCCCTCTGCTTTCTATGTGGGACGCCTACCACAGCATAGCTTGGCAAGTGGTGCCATGTCTGCACCCGGGATCTGAACCGGTGAACCCTGGCCCACCGAAGCAGAACATGCACACTTAACCACTCTGCCGCTGGACTGGCCCCTAATGCTGACTTTTAGATTTACTTACATAGTTATATTTACCGGTGTTCTTTATTTCTGTGTGTGGATTTGAGTTACTAACTAGTGTCCTTTCATTTCAGCCTGAAGGACTCTGTTTAGCATTTCTTGTAGGGTAGATCTACTAGTGATGAGCTCTCATTTTTTGTTTACCTGGTAATGTCTTAATTTCTGCTTCATTTTTGAAGAATACTTTTGCCAGATATACAGTTCTTCATTGGGAGTTTTTTTCTTTCAACAATGTGAATACGTCATCCTACCACCTTCTGGCCTTTGAGAACCACTGAATAAATATATATATAATCTGATTCTTCTTTCTTCTCTTGGTATGCTGGTAAATGTTTAATGACTGGCTTTCCAGGAAAAAAATGTACACACATATATACATACGTAAGTTTATTATAAAGTTGCTGATATAAACCATTTAAAAGTAATAATAAAAGGTACAGTACTCTACTATAAATTCCATATAGCCAGTTGAGTCTTACAGAAAGCTTTTGTTGGTTTCAGTTTTTTATTGAGGTTAAATTCACCTAATAAAATTTACCATTTTAAAGTGAAAATTCAGTGCAGTTAGTACATTCATAATGTTGTGCAATCACTACCTCGATCTAGTTCCAAAACATTTTCGTAACCCTAAAAGGAAACTTATACCCATTAAGGATTTGCCTTCTATTCCTCCCTCCCTGCAAAGCCCCTGGCAACCACCAGTCTGCATTCTGTCTCTATGAATTTACCTATTCTGGATGTTGCATAAAAATGGAATCATGATATGTGACCTTTTTTGTCTGACTTTTTCACTTAGCATAATGTGTTCAAAGTTCATCCACTTTGTAGCGTGTGTCAGTACTTCATTCCTTTTTATGGCTGAGGAAAGTGAAACTGTTATGAAAATGTTTATCATCTATAAGTAAACTTCCTTGATTGGAATTTAAGACAAACCTGCCTCAAGCTGAATTCTGTGTTATAACAGAGTCTGTAATGGTTAATTGCCCTATGGTATATTTAAAGTTAAGGGAAAAAGAATACCAAGAATTAAGTTTTTGAAGAAGATATTATAATTTAATATTTGAATAGGTTTTTTTTTAATATAAAAAGACTCCTGGAGGTAAAAGTGACATATTTAATTGAGAATTTGCTTTACTAAAACTTCAAATGTGCTTTGTATCAGTATAAAATACCTCTGTAGACTGTTTAGTGGCAAATTATAAGAAAATTGTAATTGTTCCTTTTTCTTTTTGTTGAATTACTTTTTTAAGTTGATAAATTATCAAACCAGAGTACATTTTAATTATTGGTGATTAGTGCAGAAAGCATTGAATGAATACATTTATAACTCCAAAATAAAACCTTTGGAGATTTGGAAGTAGAACCCTAGATTTTAAGGGGTTTTTTTCTGCAATAGTCTATGCTTTTGTATGCCATTTTTATTATTTTCTTTTTAATACCAAACCTCATATTATCTCTTCTGTATTTAGGTTCGATTAGTGATAGTGGATGGTATTGCTTTTCCTTTTCGTCATGACCTAGATGACCTATCCCTTCGTACTCGATTGTTAAATGGCCTAGCCCAGCAAATGATCAGCCTTGCAAATAATCACAGATTAGCTGTAAGTATTATTAGTTAAGAGGATTTTCTGGTAAAGTCAAGATTGTATAAAACATTAATGTCTAGAAATAGCAGAATAGAGTTTGCTTGACTAAAAGCAAACAATATAGACATAGAATTTTGAATGTATGTTTGTTTTGGTTTGGTTTCTGTAAAAAATCCACTTGTAAGTGTTGTTTATCAGTTTTCCTGGAAAATAAGCATAATCAAGATGCCATATTTTTAAAATGGACTTTGATAAAGAAATGCCACCTTTGGTAATTGCAGTGTTTTCTTTGAATATACTTGATTTTTTCAGGTAAGCTCTTCCAGTAGTCCCATTTTTCTTTTACTCTGAGTCCTTGATTATCACATAGTCTAAAATCACAGACTCAGACAGATAGAAAAATTACATGTTATAAATAACCTAGATGTGTGGAGATGGAGCTAACTTCTAGATTTGAATTGTGAGGAGAGAGGTAAAAATAAGCGTAGAAGTAAAGAGAAAAAGGAGTGAGGAAAAACTCTTTTTTTTTTTTTACTGCCTGTTTGCTATCACTTCCCATTCTGCAACCTTATCCCACCGCTGACACAAATATACATGCTTGTCTGGGAGGGAAATGGGAGAAGTTCAAACTGCTTAAGTTGATTTTCTTATCTTTACCCCCATTAGAGAGTCCTTAGTACGTACCTATAATACATTGTAAAGAAAGAAAGAACTTCTTGATAAAATCATTTCAAAACATCTTTTATTTTGAGTTTTTAGATTTTTTTTTTGCCGTATGCTGAAAATCATACTGTCCTGTCTTTGAATTATTTCTTGCCATTAATTTGTAATTTAGCGTTTTGTTAATATCAGTGAAGAACCTCCAGTAGGGGGCACTCAAGACTAATGGGTTGCATAATTCCTTAGGTTTTTGTTTTTGTTTTTGTTTTAAAGATTTTTATTTTTTCCTTTTTCTCCCCAAAGCCCCCGGTACATAGTTGTATATTCTTCGTTGTGGGTCCTTCTAGTTGTGGCATGTGGGACGCTGCCTCAGCGTGGTTTGATGAGCAGTGCCATGTCCGTGCCCAGGATTCGAACCAACGAAACTCTGGGCTGCCTGCAGCAGAGCGCGTGAACCCAACCACTCGGCCACGGGGCCAGCCCCCTTAGGTTTTTGTTTTTAACAAAAGTAGCTTCATCTTTTCTGACTAAAAAAGTGATCCAAACAATAACATGGAATACTATGCAAGGTTTAAGAAGAGTAATGTAAATATACACTCACTAACATGGAACAAGATATATCCAGATATATGATTAAGTGAAAAAATTCAAGTTGCATAATAATATATTTAGTGTGATCCCACTTTTGAGAAAAATAAAAATTATGTACGTGCCATTATATTTCTATATATGAAGGAAAAGATCTGAAAGGACCAAAACATTCACAGTGGCTACTTCTAGAGATAGGATTTTGTAGGGTTGAGGGCATTCTTTCCCCTCTTACTTTATAAATTTTTCCTTGCTTGATTTTTAATTTCCCAGTTAGCATTTATAGAAACATGTATGACCTTTGATCATGAATACAGTTTACAATTTTAAGTTCTATATGCTTGCTGTAAAAAAATTTCTGAACAAAGATGTAGATAGTAAGTAATTATCTATTACCCAGAGATGATTATTGTTGAGTTTGGTGTACATATTTTTCCACACTTATTCTTTGCACATCTAAACATATTTTTAAAGTGAAATCAAATTATGCATGCTGTTATACAAAGCAATTTTTTGTTTTCATTTAATATTTTGTGAATATCTTCCTATCCATATATACTACTTTATATGTCTACCTTACCTTAACAGCTCCATGGTATTCCATTCTATGATTGTGGCATAATTGTTTAACCACCTCACTATTGATTGTCTTTAAAGCTAGCTCCAGTTTTTCACCATTTAAAATATTGCAATCAACAACTCTATATATGCTGCTTTGTCCATTTGTCCCATTATTTCTGAAAGTATTAAGCCCAAGGGATATCTCTATTTTTTAAACATGTTGATATATATTATCAAATTGCCCTCAGAAATTGTATTCCACAGTATATTCTCTACAGCAATGAATGGGAATTCTTGTTTTCTTTCATCTTTACCAATTTTGAGTCTTTTAAATCTTTGCCAAACTGATAGGGAAAGAGTCCTTTTAGAGATGCATTTATTTGATTATTAGCAGAATGTTTTTTAACAGCTTTATTGAGATATAATTATCATATGATAAAATTCACTCTTTTAAAGTGTACAGTTCAGTGGTTTTTAATATATTCACAGAGTTGTGCAGCCATCACTATATAATGTTAGAATATTTCCTTCACCCCCCCAAAAAAATACCCGTTAGCCATCACTCCCCATTGCACCCTCCCTTTAGCCACCAACAACCACTAGTCTGCTTTCTGTCTCTCTGGATTTGTCTTTTCTGGATATTTTATATAAATAGAATCATGCAGTATGTGGTCTTTTATGTATGGCTTCTTTCACTTTGCATAATGTTTTCAAGATTCATCCACGTTGTAGCATGTATCAGTATTCAAATAACTTTGCATTTTATCGCTGTACCACATTTTATCTATGCATCAACTGAAGGACATTTGGGTAGCAGAAGTATTTTTAAAGCAATGCAGTTAATGTCAAGGTGATTGTTACTTCACTATTGTAAAGACTCATTTTTTAGGAGCTTGGAGTAATCACACAGTAATTTCATTTGTATCATGGTAAACCCAACGTTTTTTGCAGAAGTAGTGTAATTATTTTATAAATATTTGCTAACAGTGCAAATTCTAATTTGGGGATGTGGAACAGCTGATAAGCCAGTATGTCTAGTTACATTTTCCTCAAAATATGTAATGGATAAACTAAATACTCTCTAAACCAGTGCTGTCTGAGAGAACTTACTGTAAAAATGAAAATGCCCTTCTAATGCAGTAGTTGCATGGCTGTTGAGCACTTGAAATATGACCAGTGTTACTGAGGAACTGAATTTTTAGTTTTAATTAATTAAAATTTTTTTTCCCAAAGATTGGCCCTGAGCTAACATCTGTTGCCAATCTTCTTTTTTGCTTCTTCTTCTTCTTCTTCTCCTCCCCAAAGTCCCCCAGTAGATAGTTGTATATTCTAGTTGTAGGTCCTTCTAGTTCTGCTTTGTGGGATGCCGCTTCAGCATCCTTGATGAGCAGTGCTAGGTTGGTGCCCAGGATCCGAACAGCAAAACCCTGGACTACAACAGTGGAGCATGGGAACGTAACCACTTGGCCATGGGGCTGGCCCCTAATTTAACTTGAAAAAGCTCTATGTGGCTAATGGCTGCAAAATTGGATAGTGCTCTCTAACCAAAAAGTGTTAGTGTAAGTAAATATCCCAGTTGCTAAAGCTTAAACACTTGGTAGTATGTACATAAAGGGTATTGTTTAGCATGTTGGGGATGCCAGTTAGTAATATATTTCAGTTAATTACCAATTTAAATTCCTGCTTAGCTTGTTCTAAGATGCCTGGTATGAAGTAAACGTGGGGAAGCCACTATGGCTCTTAAGGGAAGAGGACCTAGAAGAAAGTCATGCCATCCATTTTTGGTGCCTAACTGAGATCTAAATGGATCACAGATTTTTCCTTTGTAGATAAACAAAAATTTTGGGGTGTTCCCACTGTAGTAAGAACAGCCAAATAGCCTTTTATTTCTCAGTTTTCTTATAGAATTGATGACTTTTTCAGAGTAGGTACCTTTTCTCATTGCTTTTCATAGAAGTTCTTTGTCCGTTTCAGCTTGCAGTAGTATCTATCTTATTTCTGAAGGGAAGATCTGTATTGGACAAATATTTTAAATAACCATTTCTGGAGAATTTTGGATGATAAGGTACCAAATAATCTGACTTTTACTGTATTAAGTCAGCCTTAAACACTTGTTTTCTCTAATTTAAAATTAGTGTTTCGAAACATGTAGTCTTTTCTTTCTTTCTTTTTTTTTGAGGAACATTAGCCCTGAGCTAACATCTGCTGCCAATCCTCCTCTTTTTGCTGAGGAAGACTGGCCCTGAGCTAACATCCATGCTCATCTTCCTCTACTTTAGATGTGGGACGGCTGCCACAGCATGGCATGCCAAGAGGTGCCGTGTCTGTAGCCGGGATCCAAACCTGCAAACCCCAGGCCACCAAAGTGGAACATGTGCACTTAACCGCTGCACCACTGGGCCAGCCCCTGGAATCTTTTCTATAGGCCACTATTTAATCCAAAAGAATTCACAATATTTTTAGCTTTGAGGGCCATCTGTGAGTAAAGCCACACCTGTATCTGTTACCAGCAGACTAACAGTCATACTTTGGGGTCATTTGACCTGATTACTGGGTTTTATTTTTTCCCAGTTCTTTTACTTACACTGTACTTTCTTTATGATTTTAGCTCTCTTCTCATAATTCTTTGCTTCAGTTTCTTTTTTCTGTAAAATTACAAATGGTAATACTGTTATTTGTCTCTTCCCTAAAAATGTAAACAGTGAGTTATTTATTAAGGATTTCATATCCTTTGAATAAGTATATTCTAGAGTGGCAACAGTGGTAAAGAACACTCAGGCTTTCTAAGCTTCTGATTCCTCATGTGTTAAACTGGAATAACAATATAATAATAATACCTTATTCATAGAGTAGTTGTGAAGATTAGGTGAAATAATAAAGGTAAACCACTTAACATAGTTTCTGGCATAAATTAAGTACTCAATGTTATGTTAATTAATATTAAGTAATAAATGTTTGTTACCACTACTGATGTTGTTATTGCTCTGGTTGTTTCTATTGGCTTATACAAAACTTAAAAGTGAGGTTTTTCCAATGCTCCTAGTTACAAAATTCTTACACATAGTCTCTTTAGACCTTTATGTATTATCTATTATATTTTTATTCTTCTATTTTCACAATAAGAACTTTGTTCTTGTCTGTTAAAAAATGTTTTCTGTTCAATAGAATCATGTTTTCAGATAGCTACTCATTTTTATGGGTAAATTAAAAATTTATCATAAAACTTTTTATTACCTAAATATGTCTTTCTTTAAATTATGTTCAGAATACTGAAGTTGCATTTTTGGGGGAGACTCACCTAATTTTTTCACATTTTGTTTTGTAGGTAATTTTAACCAATCAGATGACAACAAAGATTGATAGAAATCAGGCCTTGCTAGTTCCTGCATTGGGTGGGTAATTAATCAAATAAGCATTTTTAGTTAAACACATTTTTTCCTCCCTCTTTCATTTGATGCTTGTTGAGTACTGTAAGCTCCACGAAAGCAGAGCCTGTATCTGTCTTGTTCACTGATAAATATAAACATGGAGCACAGTGCCCTTAGATACTAATTTTTCCTTTCAGTTATTTAGTAAACATTTGTTGAACATCTGTCTGGCAACTATTATATCAGGTTCTCAGCATATAAATATTTGTAAGATGACTCTTGCCCTCAGAAAGCTCAGTCTTAGGCAGGAGCATGGTGAATCCATTTAAATACAAGTCACACTACAGTGAATAGACTTATGAGTCTCTTCCTAACCTCTGTCATGGTTTTGTTTGAACACAATGCTTCAAGATTTATTTCTACTAAAATCTTTAAGAATATTCTGTCAGAATTTTTGCTTTTCTTCTGGTGTTTAGAAATGTGTCAGTAGGCCTGATGATATGAAAGACTGACAAGTATGTTGACTCAACGTATAAAGTTTTCTAAAAGCAAATATGGATGATCTGCAGTATTTCCATAGATAGGTAAAAATTTATTAATCTCAGGATGTTACCCATGTACAGGTTTTTTGAAACCAAGTGTACTCTCATTATATTAAATTAAGTAAAGTAAAACTGCATTTGGTCAGAGGAATTCTGAGAGACTTATGACCTAGTCAGTAAGACAACATACAACTATTATGGTTTTTTTCCCTCAGGGGAAAGCTGGGGACATGCTGCTACAATACGGCTTATTTTTCATTGGGACCAAAAGCAAAGGTCAGTATAGAACAAATTAAGGATTCTGAATATTGGGTTAATTACGCTGAACACTTAGTAGTTTCTTAGAGCCAGTCCAGTGCATGAGATCTACAGTGCCCCAGGAACTAAAGCTTTTGTGGCCTTCTCCTTGATCACCTAGAGCAAACATGGAAACATGTTATTATACTACACGTTTAGCTCCATAGGAAATTCTTTGGAATAGTTAAATGATGGGGTGCACCTGAAATGAGTAGGTGGCCAAGGAATGCTACCTTCTAAAGCTCCTTGAAATCACGTACCATTTATTAGCCACACAGAAGGAGGTGGGTACTCTGTGTTCCTGGAAGGAATTGAAAGAAGAATAAAATCAAGACAAAAGGGAAACTTTTGAGGTTCACTTTAGGACTAATTTAGATGGAAAATAGGATGGTTTTTTTAGTTGCTTAATATATTTCTTGTATGAAATTGTTTCTCTTTTTGTTTTCTTATCCTACTTTTGTCATCCAGTTACTTACCTGCCCTTCACAAGTATTGTTATTTAAAATAAAACTATGGCAGCATGAAACCTTTGTTGTTTGTTTTTAAAGCTGCTGAGCAAGTGAACAAAGCGGTTTTCATTTTCTTTAAAATAGGCAATTGAAAGCTGTAGAGTCTTTTATTCTCTACTTCTAGAAATGTCGAATTTATGCCAGCCTCTCTGCTTTGAGATTAATTGGTATAACCTAGAGAACTAGGTTTGGAAATACTATAATAAAAATGGAAAATTGAGAAAGCGTGTGGGCAAAGATGGAAAAAAGGGTTGCTTAAATACATATTGGGTCTGGGCAGTGATATTTCCTTTTTTTTTTTTGAGGAAGATTAGCCCTGAGCTAACTACTGCCAATCCTCCTCTTTTTGCTGAGGAAGACTGGCCCTCAGCGAACATCCATGCCCATCTTCCTCTACTTTATACGTGGGACGCCTACCACAGCATGGCTTTTTGCCAAGCAGTGCCATGTCCGCACCCAGGATCTGAACCCGTGAACCCCAGGCCGCAGAGAAACAGAATGTGTGAACTTAACCGCTACACCACCGGGCCGGCCCCTATCTCCATTTTTTTGTTCTTCTACAAACTGAAAAACATCATGCCTGACCAAGTTAAGTTTTACTGACTGAGCTCTAGCAGAACCGATCACACTTACATAAATTTTTTGCAGCTAATTCATGCAGTTTGTGTCTCTTTTAAAGATGGCATTTCCAAAGAGCTCAGGTAACTCTTTTTTTTTTCCTAATACACAGTGCTTTACAATTGACTCCCACCCCCACCCCCAATTCTGTAAATAAGTCGTTGTATAGTGTGCTTACAAAAGGAATTCTTTTCTCAGCAACAAACCCTATTGTAAAGATTTGGCAACAGTTCTCCAGATGAGAGTCTTTTGAACACATTGCTTATACTTTCCCAGATTTTGGTTTTCTGTAAAGTGCATCCCACTATTTAATGTTCTTAGGAATTCCCCTTAAGCTAGTATATCATAGTAGTCTTCCACTTTGATTCTCCTATTAGATACTCACTAATAGAATAAATCTAAGAAATAAGAAAAATAAAAGGAGCAGAGCAAGATGTTTCATTTTTTTATGTATTCATCAGAAGGAGAAGCTTCCTTCTTTGTCAAATTCAAAAAGTTAGCATTCGTTAGGTACCTGTGAGATCAGAAAATCATGGTTACTTTTTAAGAGTTAACCATTTTATGACTTAAGCTTCTTTTTTTTTTGAAAGTTTTTTTTTTTCCTTTTTCTCCCAAAGCCCTCCAATACATAGTTGTGTATTTTTTAGTTGTGGGTCCTTCTAGTTGTGGCATGTGGGATGCCGCCTCAGCATGGCCTGATGAGCGGTGCCATGTCCGCGCCCAGGATCTGAACCAGTGCAATCCTGGGCCCCTGAAGCGGAGCACACAGACTTAACCACTCGGCCATGGGGCCAGCCGCTGACTTGAGCTTCTTACTTATCCTTCCCAAGAAATTAGAGAATGGTATAGAACACTAACATTGAATAGATAGATTTAGGGGAAATCTGTTCTATAAAAATTTTCGTGTATCCCACACTGTCATTTCAGTGCATGCTTGCTTGTGTTTAATTGGGCACTTTGTATACAACATTTCATATAATCCCTTCAATAACTCTTTGAAGAATCTACACCTATGGTCATTAACAGTGAGAAGACCAAGGCCCAGAAAGATTAAGTAGTAAATAATTGCTACCATTTATTGAATATTTATTAACTGTTCTTTGTTGTGCTAAGCACTGTGTGTGTGTTTGTATACGTGTGTGTGTGTGTGTATGTGTTTGTGTCTGTATATATTATTTCATTTTATTTTCCAAATAACTCTATGGAATAGGTAGTAGTATCTACATTTTATAGCTGACTCTATAATAGAGTCCATTCCTTTTCTCCTATAATTGCTGTTTCTAGTATTCATTGATTGCCAGCAGATCTAAAGGTATAGCTCTAATCCTCTTTTTTGGTAAAATCCTTTTTCTCCAAACTTCTTTTTTTCCCACAATCTGTAGATATATGGTCAGGAATGTGCATACTTTGTTATAATCAGAATAAGTTGGCCTCATTTAATAGAATTAAAATAGTTTTGTTCTTCATTGTTTGAAACCGGATACCTTTAAGTCATTCAAGTTGCATAAAATCTTGTATGCGTTTTAAAATTTAGTTTATCTTGAAAGGATGGAAATAGAACTTCATACTAGGGGAAAATAGTTATAAAAATGAACACTTCCAGTTTGAGCAGAAAACTAAAAACCTTGACTAGCCAAATTTATATTGACATTTAACCTAAGTGTCTTACCTCATGCCCCATCCTTCACCAGAAACACCTGATTTTTACTCTGACTAATGATGGAATAACATTCCAACTGTTACTAAACGAATTAACTTTTGTCTCTGTCTTGTATATTGTGTGGGTTTTCCTCCAATTTGCATATTCATGATAATATGAGGCCGAGATTGTTCGGAATTATACTACTCTTTGCCAAGAAGATCTGGTGGTAGAGTGGAGTAATATATCAACACCCCCACACAATGTTTCATATGTGTGCTCAGCTTTAGAGCACAAATTGTGCTTCTGTCTTGTTTCTTCCTGACCCAAACTATGTAGTTCAGCCATATGTTAAGCTTCATCTCTTCTGGGGCCATGAGCCAAGTGATTCTTTGGTTTAGTTTGTTGTTTAAAAAGATCTCTCAAGATGCAGACATGAAATAAGAAAATTTTATTTTTACTGATAAATTTGAGGAAGATTTTCAACCTGAATGCTTAATGCCCATTTGACTGTAGGATTCTTAATAAACATGTAAATGCTTCTTAAAAGCTTAGTTACTTTTTAATAATTTTCTCAGAAAAGTCAGATGCACTAGGTACCTTTTTGGCCATATGGTGATATGGGGTGATTTAGATACTAGTTTTTGAGAGAGTTTGCTGATTTTTATTTTATTGAATCAAAAAAAGGGAGTGATTTTTTTTTTAGTAAGGTGGGTTAAAATACACCATGCCCCTATTTTCTGTTATATTTTGCATTAAAGATAGAATATCAACCCTAAAGCAGTATAAAGATGTATAATCTCACTCCCTAACACCACTATTCTTGTATTACATATTACTTAGCAGTTGTTTTATTTATGTATATAGTTATAATTATAAAATATATGACATTTTAGTTTCTACTGTTTTTATCCTGAAAGTATAAACCTAAAGCATGAAGCTAAGGGACCATGGTCTCTGATTGCTTCTCTTTTGATTTGTGCCAGAGCAGAGGAGCAATTTCAAAATTAAGAGAGTAAAAGGGTCATAAATCAAGATGTCTTTTTTGAATTGTCTTCCAAAACAAATCAACATTGTATTATATGTAAATAAATGACCCTTTTAATTCTGGGAGTCTGTGATTTTCCTCTAAGTTAGAATCTGCATTTTCTGCAGTTATATTAGAGTTTTTAAAAATTGTGGTAAAGTATACATAGCATTAAATTTACCATTTTAACCATTTAAAGTGTACAGTTGAGTGGCGTGAAGTGCTTTTACATCATTGTGCAGTCATCACCACCATCTCCAGAACTTTTTCATCTTCCCAAACTGAAACTCCATACCCATTAGACACTAGCTCACCATTCTCCCCTCCAACCAGCCTCTGGCAACCACCATTCTACCTTCTGTGTCTATGAATTTAACTACTCTAGGCACCTCATGTAGGTGGAATCATACAGTATTTGTCCTATTGTGACTGGCTTTGTTTCACTTAGCATAATGTCTTCAGGTTCATTGTAGCGTGTGTCAGAATTTCTTTTTAAGACTGAATAATATTCCCTTGTATGTATATACCACATTTTGTTTATCTTTCTTCTGTCAGACACTTGGGTTCCTTCTACCTTTTGGCTATTGTGAATAAATTATGTCAGTTTTAAAGTAATTTTAAAAGGCACTTCAAAAGTTTTTGCTTATATTTGTTGCTGTTATGGTATTTGAACTTAGTTAATAAGAGCTTGGAGTTTTATTTCTCAACTACTTTCAGCTTTCAGTTTTATATTATTTACTTTGTAGAGTACATAATAAAATCCTACCTAAACAGACCTTGTTCTGTCATGACAGTGATTTTTCTGGACATAATCATTTTGAAAGAATGTGTCTTCCTGGCTTATTTGTATTAGTATAATATGAGTGTGTGTTCCTCATTTATATTCCAAGAAATCATCTTAATACTTATGTTAGAACACAAAAAATACACAATTACTGCAGAAAATTTGGAAGATATAAACAAGAAAACAACCTTTACCTTGTATTGACAACTTAACTTTTTTATTGTAGTCTGCTAGTAATTTTTCTACATATGTGTGTATACACACTTGTGGGATCGTGCAGTGTAACTTTTACTTAATATATTATTTTTCTATCATAAATATTTTCTCCCACTTTATTTACTTAAGCATAAATAGTATCTTGTCATGTATAAAATAATTTATTTGAATTGTACTTTTAGGTTGCTTTAAAATTTCATTTATGTAAAGAACTCTGTTGATATTATTACATGCATACATATAGCTGTTGTTAGAAGGGAGTGGTTTCTATATTTCTTTGCTTTCTCTGTCCTTAGAGAACAAATAATAGAATTATAGTAAAAAACTATAGATTTAAATTATGAAATTAGTCATCTGAACTTATTAATTACAATCATGTGTCTGTGTATGTTTATTCTTTTTCTCTAAGCAGGTTGGCAACATTGTACAAATCACCAAGCCAGAAGGAATCTGCAGTACTGTTTCAAATCACAGTCAGTATTATTTGATTAGAGTGCATTTTGGTGTTGGTGGGCAGTAATTATCTGAAGAGAACATTTACAAATTGCCTTTGTTAACTTCTGTAGGCAGCAAGCATATTTGAGGACAGCTTTTGATACTTAGAATGTTATTCCCAAAATAGTAGTATATATACAGAATACTCTAGTCACAATTGGACTGAAATTTATTCTTAAGAACAGAGGAAATACTTATTTGTAGGGTAGTGTGTTCCATGCCATATGTAATGTCAGGATATTAAAGATTTTAAAAGTGAAAGTCGTTAAAGATTTTCAGAAAAGAAAAAATACCAACGTTACTCATTTTGGTCTATAGATATTACAGATCTATTGTGGCCACCAAATATATCTCGCTTTAAAATGTTAATTTTTTCTGTAATTTTGCATCATTAGAACAGACATTTTTGGCTGAAATACACATATTTATCAATAGTGTCAAACCAAATATATTCTTGGCATCTCTTTTTTTAAGGACAAAAACAGAAATAGAGATTCTGAAACTGAATTATCTACTTAGTTTTTGCACTCTCCAGGTACATTTAATTGGAAAACTTTAGAGTATTTAATTGTGAAAATAAATTTGTAAAGAGCCCTTAAGTAATTAGTACATGTTACTTCCTTTCAGCTCTTCCAGTAGAGCCACCATAAAGTTTGTTAGGATTGTCTTTTAGAGAACATTTTTATAACACAATGTTATTTCTGTGTGTTTCTATGTGTATGTATAAACAAATAGATATAAAATACTCTAGATATAAAATACTCCAGTGCAGCCCTGACCTGGATACCTATCGATGAGGTTTATCCTCTTTAGGCACAGTGGTTGATAACTTCTATCCTGAGAATAAAGTAGCTCTCCTATTAATTACTTTAAAATATTAGAAAACCAATCATTATTTTAGATGTTCTAAAAGCATACTTGTATATTTTTTCATCTTGCAGCCTCAAGGATTTAGAGATGCTGTTGTTGCTACTTCATGTTCATTGCAAACAGAAGGTTCATTGAATTACCGGAAACGGTCACGAGAATCAGAGGAAGAACAGGAATCCAAAGACTAGTCTCAAAGTATACAAATGTATTGATGCTGTGAGATAAATGTATACAAGTAGTAGACTTATTAAAATATAAATACACACTATGGCATGAATGAATCAGGAATATATGAAATGAGTGGGAAAAATACTTAATGAATATGATGTTATGAAAGAGTTTTTCTAAAGCGGTGTTCTATAATTAAATTTTGCCCTGTTTTCATTTTTAGTATCATTCAGTAGAGATGATACAGGTATTGTATTATGCTTATCTCATGTGGCCAATATGAATTTACTATTCAGACTTTTGTTTCCTCCCTCTTTTGCTAATTGCCCAGAAATTGCTAGGAAGAAAAGATATTTTTCACATTCCTATTTTATTCTCCTCTTTAAATATAGCTTTGATAATTCTTAAAAATGACCCGTTTTTCTATTAGAAATAATCAACAACTACAGCAAAGTAGCAGGGTATAAAATTAACGTGCATAAATCAGTAGCATTTCTATACACTAACAATGAACTAACAGAAAAAGAACTCAAGAACTCAATCCCATTCACAATCGCAATGAAAAGAATAAAATACCTTGGGATAAACTTAACCAAGGAAGTGAAGGATCTATACAATGAAAACTACAAGACTTTCTTAAAAGAAATTGACGATGACATAAAGAGATGGAAAGACATTCCATGCACATGGATTGGAAGAATAAACATTAAAATGTCCATACTACCTAAAGCAATCTACAGATTCAATGCTATCCCAATCAGAATCCCAAGAACATTCTTCACAGAAATTGAACAAACAATCCTAAAATTCATATGGGGCAACAAAAGACCGCGAATTGCTAAAGCAATCCTGAGCAAGAAAAACAAAGCCAGCGGAATCACAATCCCCGATTTCAAAACATACTACAAAGCTACAGTGATCAAAACAGCATGGCACTGGTACAAAAACAGGTCCACAGATCAATGGAACAGAATTGAAAGCCCAGAGATAAAACCACACATCTATGGACAGCTAATCTTCGACAAAGGAGCAGAGGGCCTACAATGGAGAAAAGAAAGTCTCTTCAACAAATGGTGCTGGGAAAACTGGACAGCCATATGCAAAAGATTGAAAATTGACCATTCTTTTTCACCACACACCAAAATAAACTCAAAATGGATCAAAGACCTAAAGATTAGGCCTGAGACAATAAGTCTTTTGGAAGAGAATATAGGCAGTACGCTCTTCGACATCAGTTTCAAAAGAATCTTTTCGGACACTATAACTCCTCAGTTGAGGGAAACAATAGAAAGAATAAACAAATGGGACTTCATCAGACTAAAGAGCTTCTTCAAGGCAAGGGAAAACAGGATTGAAACAAAAAAACAGCTCACTAATTGGGAAAAAATATTTACAAGCCACTTATCCGACAAAGGGTTAATCTCCATAATATACAAAGAACTCACACTGCTTAACAACAAAAAAACAAACAACCAGATCAAAAAATGGGCAGAGGACATGAACAGACATTTCTCAAAAGAAGATATGAATATGGCCAGTAGACACATGAAAAGATGTTCATCATCGCTAATCATCAGGGAAATGCAAATCAAAACTACACTAAGATATCACCTTACACCCGTTAGATTGGCAAAAACATCCAAAACCAAGAGCGACAAATGTTGGAGAGGTTGTGGAGAAAAAGGAACCCTCATACACTGTTGGTGGGAATGCAAACTGGTACAGCTACTATGGAAAACAGTATGGAGATTTCTCAAAAAGTTAAAAATAGAAATACCCTATGACCCAGCCATCCCATTACTGGGTATCTATCCTAAGAACCTGATATCAGAAATCTCAAGAGTCCGTTGCACCCCTATGTTCCTCGCAGCATTATTTACAATAGCCAAGACGTGGAACCAGCCTACATGCCCAGAAACTGATGATTGGATAAAGAAGATGTGGTATATATACACAGTGGAATACTACTCAGCCATAAAAAAAGACAAAATTGGCCCATTCACAACAACGTGGATGGACCTCGAGGGTATTATGTTAAGCGAAATAAGCCAGTCAGAGAAAGACGAACTCTATATGACTCCACTCATAGGTGGAAGTTAGTATATTGATAAGGAGATCAGATCGGTGGTTACCAGGGAAAAGGGGGGGTGGGGGGAGGGCACAGAGGGGGAAGTGGTGTACCCACAACATGACTAACAAAAATGTACAACTGAAATCTCACAAGGTTGTAATCTATCATAACATTAATAAAAAAAAAAAAATGACCCGTTTTTACTATTATAAAGAAAGGCTAGCACCATGAGTCAGCATGTCATTATATTCAGTTTTATGGGTAGTATACAAATTTTAGTTGACCAGTCTGGTTTTAGTGATCCCAATCCTAAAATCTAAGCTATTTGTTTATTATTTATGTTATTTTTTAATGTTAAAGGAGGGAATTTGGAGCTGTTACCCCATCAAGAAATTGTCTGGAACATTTATCTTCCAGAATAGTCAAGTTGATAAGCTCACAGTTAGTTGTTTCTACATTTTTGAAATAAGGTGTATTGACCTTTTCCTTTAATAATCTCAATATTGCTTGAATAAGTTAAAAATTTGGATTCTTGAATGGTTTCGAAATCATCTAAGAATGTTTTGGCACCTGGTTCTTTTTTATTTTTAAAGATTGGCACCTGAGCTAACATCTGTTGCCACTTCTTTTTTTTTTCTTCTCCCCAAAGTCCCCCAGTACATAGTTGTATCTTCTAGTTGTAAGTTGTTCTGGCTCTGCTATGTGGGACGCTGCCTTAGCATGGCCTGATGAGTGGTGCTGGGTCCTCACCCAAGATCCGAACCGGTGATACACTGGCCCGCCGAAGCAGAGCACGCAAACTTAACCACTCTGCCATGGGGCTGGCCCCTACCTGGTTCTTCTTAGGAACCTCTCAGTTCATTCATAGAATTTACTTTGATTCCCAGTAGAAGAAAATTATTTAAGTAACTTAATATTGTGTACTGTGACAGGCATATTTTCCAGATTTTAGTGGTGGTATTTCCTGTGTCAGATTGAACACTAAAATTTATAAAATTTTAAACACATAATTATTCTGTAATTTACTATACATAGAATAACCATAGTTGGTCAGGGCTTTTTTGAGAGTGAAAGTGGGTACTGTTAACAATTATACGAGGACAGTGGATGTAAACTGGGCCTGTCCCGGGCAGATCAGGCATATGGTCATCCTAATTATGTAGGAATAATTTCAAATGACTAGTTTAGGATGACTGATTGTAACTACTTTATTTTTATTTTATTTTATTAAAAATTTTTTTTCTTCTTCTCCCCAAAGCCCCCCAGTACATAGTTGTATATTCTAGTTGTAGGTCCTTCTGGTTCTGCTATGTGTGACGCCGCCTCAGCATGGCTTGATTAGCGGTGCCATGTCCGCACCCAGGATCCGAACCAGCAAAACCCTGGGCCACTGAAGTGGAGCACATGAACCCAACCACTTGGCCACAGGGCTGGTCCCTAACTATTTTATTTTTGAGGGCTTTAAGGTATATATTTTTATTATAATTAATGCAGTCATTATAAAGAATTACCCATCATTTTATATTCTATTTGCTCAGATCATAACATCAAGAGAGGGAGGAGTCGTAAGTGATAAATATCAGTGTTACCAGGCATAAGATATTGTAGAATATCATTTTATTAAGTGTTAGAACGCTGTACTTTAAAGAACTGTCCCTGAATATAAAGTTTTTTTGTATGTGACTCTTTTTAAATAAAATTTACATACCATAGCCTTCCAAAGTTGTTGCTATTGCTGAAAAGAATTTATTTTTTGAGTTATAATATACACTTAAATCTTAGTCTGCATGGACTGCAATAACAAAATACCATAGACTTAAACAACAGTTTTCTCACAGTATTAGAGGCTAGAAGTCTGAGATGAGTGTGCCAGCATGGTCTGGTTCTGGTGAAGCTTCTCTTTTTTGCTTGCAGACAGCTGCCTTCTTGCTGTGTGCTCAGAAGGCCTTTCCTCAGTGGATGCACATGGAGAGAGAGATCTTTCTCTCTTCATTTTATAAAGCCCCAATCCTATCAGATTAGGATTCCACCTTTATGACCTCATTTAACATTATTTACCTCCTAAAAGCCCTATTGCCAAATATAGTCAGTCATATTGGAGGTTAGGGTTTCAACATGTGAATTTTGGGGAGGACATAATTCTCTCCATAGCATTCTGCTCCTGCCTCCTCAAAATTCATGTCCTCCTCACATGCAAAATATATTCATTCCATCCCCACAGCCCCAAAAGTCTTAACTCATTCCAGCATCAATTCTGAAGTTCAAAGTCTCGTTTAAATATCCTTTAAATCATATATGGGGTGAGATTCAAGGTACAATTCTTTCTGAGGCATAATTCCTCTTCATCCGTGAACCTGTGAAACCAAAGTGTTTCCAAAATACGATGGTGAGACAGTGGTAGGACAGACATTCCCAATCTAAAAGGGAGAAATCAGATGGAAGAAAAGATTGATGGGTCCCAAGCAAGTCCAAAACTTAGCAAGGCAAATTCCATTAAATCTTAAGGCTTGACAATAATCCTCTTTGGTTTGATACTCTGCCTTCCAGGCCCACTGGAGTGTCAGCATCACCCCCTACAGCTCTAGGCAGGAGACCTACTCCCAGGGTCTGCTGGGAGGTCCTGCCCCTCATGGCCTCTGGCAGAGGCCATCTGGCCTGTTGAAACTGAGGCGTAGTCCTGATGACCCCTGAATCACCTTCAGGGTCATTTTTCACTTTTTTCTTTCTTTTTTTTCTTTTTGTTTTTTTTTTTTTTTGAGGAAGATTAGCCCTGTGCTAACATCTGCCAATCCTCCTCTTTTTGCTAAGGAAGACTGGCCCTGAGCTAACATCCATGCCCATCTTCCTCTACTTTATACGTGGGACGCCTGCCACAGCATGGCTTGACAAGTGGTACATAGGTCCACACCCAGGATCTGAGCTGGCAAACCCCGGACCGCTGAATCGGAACATGCGAACTTAACCACTACAGCACCGGCTGGCCCCTCATTTTTTGCTTTTTCCTGAAGAGTTTTTCTCACTTTTCTTAAAGAATAGCGTGTTTACTGCAAAATAGCTATATCCAGTCCTGTCACATTCAAGAAGTCCAACAGCCAGCCTTCATTTTGTCCCGTCTCCATCCCCATCAGTTCAAACTGTCATTGTTTCTGCTCATATAATCCCATAAATTATTTATAGAGTGATGGTCTAGGCACACACTGGGTGTTCTCTTCAGAGCAGCTATCTAATTTTTTCAATGTGGATAGGCTGAGAATTTTCCAAACCTTCAGTTTCTGGTTCCTTTTTGCTTAACAATTCCTTCTTCAATTCATATCTCTCATTTTGCTTTTTACTGTAAGCAGGAGGAACCAAGCCACTCCATCAATGCTTTGCTTATAAACCTCAGCTAAATATCCAGTTTCATCACTTACATGTTCCGTCTTCCACAAAACACTAGAAAGCAGTTCAGCCAAGTTCTTTGCCATTTTATAACAAGGATCACCTTTCTTCCAGTTTCCAATAACGTGTTCCTCATTTTCATCTGAGACCTCACCAGAATCACCCTTAACATCCATAAACTCTTCTGGCCTCCATCCATTACCCAGCTCTAAAGTCTCTTCCACATTTTTAGGTATTCCTTACAGTAGTACCCACTTCTCAGTACTAAAATCTGTAGTAGCTTGTGCTGTCATAGCAAAATACCATAGATTGGGTGGCTTAAAAGAACTTTATTTTCTCACAGTTCTGGAGGCTAGAAGTCTAAGATCAAGGTGCTAGCATAGTTGGTTTCTGGTGAGAGTTTTCCTCCTGGCTTGCAGATGGCTACTGCCTTCTGGCGTGTTCTTACATGACAGGGAGAGAGATTGAGAGTGTGAGCAAGCAAGCTCTCAGGCATCTCTTCTTTTAAGGGCACTAATCCTATCATGAGGGCCCTGCTCTTATGACCCCAAATAACCTTGATTGCCTCCTAAAAGCTCTATCTCCAAATATAGTCGTGTTGGAGGTTAGGACTTTGACATATAAATTCTGGGAAGACAGTTCAGTCTGTAGCACTGTAAGAAACCTAAAATATGTACATGTAAAATTTTTCAAAATTATATTGTAACCTGCTTTTTAAAAATCCTAATATATCCTCATGTGCTCTGCATAGTTAAATTTTTCTATGATAGTTTTTAATGATTGTGCATAATTTTTAAGTTTCTTTTTGGAGTTTTAGTTATTACTATATTTTTTGTTATAAACACTGTAATAGTGTAAATTCCTTTTTAAAGAAATTGAAATTATGATTTGTATTTCCTATCGCTGCTGTAATAAATTACAACACATTTAGTGGCTTAAAAGAACACAAGTCTGAAATCAGTTTTACAGGGCTAAAATCAAGGTGCCACAAGCCTGCATTCCTTCTGGAGGGTCTAGGGCAAAATCTATTTCCTTGCCTTTTCTAGTTTCTAGAGGCTGGCTGTATTCCTTGGCTCATAACCCATCTTCAGAGACATCAGTGTAGCCTCTTCCAGTCTCTTTCTTTCTCTGTTTGCATCGCCTTTTTCTCACTCTGTGTCCTCCTGCCTCCCTCTCATAAGGACACTTGCGATTACGTTTAGGGCCCAGTCAGATAATCCAAGATAATCTCCCCATCTCAAGGTTCTTAATTTAATCACATCTGCAAAGTCCCTTTTGGCATATAAATTAGCACTCACAAATTCCAAGGATCAGGTTGTAAATATCTTTGGGGAGCCATTATTCAGCCCCTCAAGTCATGTGGTAACATGATTCAAGAAATAATGATCCTTGGATGATTCATATGCACATTAAAGTTTGAAAAGCACCAGGACAGACTTGTTACCATTTTTTAACTGTCTTCATAGACGGTCTTTCTCATTTATGGGACTGAAGGAAAAGAAAGGATATGAGAAAGTAGTTCTTAGCTTTTTGAAAGGTTTATTTTTCAAGGAGTATTATTTTCTTAATTACAAAATATGTGGTAGAATATAAAAAGTTTATACTCTAGTAAGTGTACTGTAAGTATATATAGTATATGATAGCAAGTATAGTATACTTACTAAAGTATAAACTTTTTTTTCCAGTCTTTTCTGTTACTTGGTTTTAACTCATGGTATGATAGAATGTCTGTCATCCAACAATTCATATGAGTTTGCCACGTAATCCTATCAGTAAATTAGTTAAAGTCTCGTCTCCTGGCCAACCAGGAATTAAATCCATCTTTTATCCTGGGGTTAGACAGTGTGGTAAATACAAAAGATGTATATTGGCTTTTACTCTTTTCATGTCATTGCTGTGATCACCATTTTTGGTAATTCATCTATACACATAAATATATTTGCACACAAAAAACGTTTATTTCCACGGTGTTTTTATGTCAGTTCCATGTTTTACAATGCCCTGGCCACAGTTAGTACAGCACAGGCCATTAATATAGGTTACTTTAAAAATATTCATTCTGGGAAGAGTAAACAAATACTAGCAATTCAAAATTTGCTCTGCTTTGAGAAATCCTTTACACTCTGATGTGCTTGGAAAATCAATTTGATTCCAAATAAGTTACTAAAAATATAAAAATATTAAGGTATAGAATTAAAAGCTCAGATGATCTAACTCAGAATTTGGGGCTTTTTTTTTTTTAAACAATCAGGAACTGAAACTTTATTTCCACCTTTTTAGTCTTTTTTAGCCCCCCAGTACATAGTTGTGTATTCGAGTTGTAGGTCCTTCTAGTTGAGCTATGTGGGACACCACCTCAGCGTGGCCTGATGAGTGGTGCTATGTCTGCGCCCAGGATCCGAACCGGTGAAACCCTGGGCCGTTGAAGCAGAGGGCAGAGCAAGCGAACTTAACCTCTTGGCCACAGGCTGGCCCCCTGGGCTTGTCTTTGTTTATTTTTAGGATACAGGCTTAAGGTGTCAAATGCAATGATTATACACTTTTATTGCTTGAGGAAACCTTAAAGATCATCCCACCAATACCTTTAACTAATTTATAAATCTCAAATTTTTCAAACGCAGATAATTTTTTAAACTAATTCTTTCTTGGGTTTACAAACATTTTACCCCTTATTGAAGGTGTATTTTTTCCCAGAGTATTATGACTTTTAGGTTCAATTTTGGGGACATACAGCTTAAAACATACTCATATAGTGCCTTATGATTTTGAAACACTTTTACATCATTTAATTTGATCTGTCTAGCCACTCTGTAAGGTAGACAAGATAGGCTGGCCTGTCTGCTTTTGGTCTTTCCGTCCATGCGTCCATCCATCCATCTAATGCCTAACATATACACGTTTAACAACTACTTGTCAAATAAATAAATATTTCAAGTAAGATTTAGAATAAATTCTATTTTTCAAATGGTCAGATAAGACTACTATTTGGTCATGCATAGAATGGTGTTTCTGAGCAATTTTTATTATAAAATGAATATATAATTTACTAGTGGTCTTTTTCTTTACTCTTTTAAAATTGTGACAAAATAGATATAAAATTTGCCATTTTAACCATTTTTTAAAATTTTTATTTTATTTATTTATTTTTTTTAAGGAAGATTAGCCCTGAGCTAACATCTGCTGCCAATCCTCCTCTTTTTGCTGAGGAAGACTGGCCCTGAGCTCACATCCATGTCCATGTTCCTCTACTTTATATGTGGGACACCTGCCATAGCATGGCTTGCCAAGCGGTGCCACGTCCGCACCCGGGATCCAAACAGGCAAACCCTGGGCCGCCAACGCGGAACATGCGAACTTAACTGCTGTGCCACTGGGCCAGCCGTATATTTCTTATAAGTGGAAACATACAATATTTTTCCTTTTATGTCTGGTTTATTTCACTTACCTTAATGTCTTCAAGGTTCATCCATGTTGTAGCATGTCTAAGAATTTCAGTGATTTTTATGGCTGAATAATACACCATATTTTGTTTATCCATTCATCTGCTGATGGACATTTGGGTTGTTTCTAATAGTGTTTAATGGTTTATAAATTTATATGAGTAACACTTTTTCGTTTTCTGAAACTTTTATTGACTTTTATTATCAAATTTGGGCCAGTTGATTTTTCTTTGGAATATTTTCAAGCTGTTCCTAATAGCTTAAATGTCATCCCTAGTAGATTTATTTTAATTTCTTAGGTGAGCTATTTTTATTTTCTAATTACCCTATTTTATTTTTATTGTTAATAATTTCTTACTAAAATGTTTACAATTATTTACCAGTGATAAAATTACAGTATAATGTGGTAGAAAGAACATAGGACTAAAGTCAGAAGACCTGCCTTCTAATTCCAGCTGAGACATAATAAGCCATGTCAATTTTGGCACCTTTATTTTCTCATGCCTTTCCCTTGTTTATAATAACAAGATAGGACTAAATGATTGCTAAGTTCATTGGTCGCAATTTTGTGGTTTCTGCTTTTGTAGAGGCATTATTAAATATTCACTGTAAATGAACAATACTGGAAATGTGGAATAGAGTGACATTTACACATTTTTTAAATTTCAAAATCAATAATACGAGGGTTTCCATTCCAATACGTTGCATTTCAGTTTTGAGACATAATGTTAAAATGTTCTATTGCTTTAAAAAAAACATTGAGTTGCAGAAGAGAGGCTGCCTGTTCATAATATGTATTTTTAGTTAACGTCAGTGCCTAAATTTACTGTTACTGTTAAAATTTACAGAACATTTTGCTCCCTCAGAACTGATTTTGGCATAAAACGTGTTGACGAGATTTGGTGTATTTTTGACCGCAGTATATTCCCTTGCCTGTTTTCAGACTTAGTTCACCATTAACATAGGCCTTTTTGTGTTTCGGCTATCCATTTGACTCTCATGTGTAGTAAGATGTGAGTTTTTAAGCACACTATTACTGTGATAGTGATTTTATGTGTAGCTTATTTTACGAGAATATGGAAGTTACATTCACTCAGAAGGGCTTAAGTACTCATGGACATTATGTCCTACCTACTTTCAAAATAAAAAAATTAGCACAGATAAAAGGCAAAAGTGAAGCAGCAAAGTAAAGAGAAGTTGTAGTAAGAAGTCATATAAACCAAGGCAAAGAGAAAAACAAATGGTTATATAACTCTCTTGGTCTAATGATAGGAAGTATAGTTCTTATCATTAGTTCTTCAAGAGAAAAAATATTTTTCTCGTCTTTGTTCTTTATTTGTTTTTTAATTAAATTTTTTTTTACTAAGTAATGTTTGCACAAGATTTAAAATTCATTGAAAAGTAAGTTTTCTTTCCTCCTCTGTCCCTTAGTCACTCAGTTCATTTTTGTGAGGCAACCGTCATTACCAGTTTCTTGTGTGACCTTCCAGAGCTATTCCCTGTATCTAAAATGTAAACATATTTTTTCTTCAACACCCAATCTTAACCCAAAACTTCAAGACCCAAATCTATTCCCTATTTTTGTAGTGGTACATATAGAATTTTCTCAATTAAAAATTGCTGTGTGATATTCCATTATACGAATATATTATTATTTAATCATTCTTTTATTGATGGATATTTAGGTTAATCAAATTTTTAATGAGGATATAAGGAATTGGTTAGAGTGCTTATGCACTTAAAATTTTGGTAGATGTTGCCCATATCATCCTCCAGAAAGACTACCATAATTTTTACCTCCACTAGTGATTTTGAAAGTCGTTGTTTCTCCATGCCTTTGACAACACAATATTTTATCTTTTTTGCCAATTTGATAAGTTCATAAAATGACATCTCATAGAGTGATATTATGTTTTCTTGTTTTTTTATCTTTTTGTAAGTGAGGTCAGCATCTTTTCATTTGCTCACAAGTTGCTCTATCTTCTTTTCTATCAACTGGCTGTTCATATTTTTTGTCTATTTTTTACTGGGTGGTTGGTCTTATTAATCTGTAAGAGTTCTTTGCATCTTTAGGAAAGTATTAGACCTTTGTGATATGGCAGATATTTTTCCCAGTTTGTCTTTTTTTTTTTTTTTTTTGCCTCGTAGAAATCTGATTTTTATATAGTCAGTTTTTCTCTTTTGTTTCTGAGTTTTGTGTCCTATTTAGACTTTTTCACTCCATGATTATTAAATTCTCCCATTTTTTTCTTGTAGAACTTTCAGCAAGTGTTACTTTATGTTTAAATCTCTCCATCAGGAATTTATTTGGATGTTAGCCATGGCGTTGAGTGTAGAATTTGACTGAGGGTCTCCGATTGAAGGGCACTAAGAGATATCTCAGAAGGCAGTTATATGAAAAATGCCACTGCAGTCTATCCCTATATCGGCCAAACTCTGATGGCAAGTTCTGTAGAGGACAATTAGTAGAATATAGTAGTAGTACAGCTAATACATTTTCCTTCGTGAATTTTGGGGCTTCTTGATTCATTTATTTTTAACGAATATTAATTGTTTTGTTCAAATCAGCCATACTGGCTTCTGTTATAATGAAAGAACTCCTTTGGATGTCTACTTTTCTCTCCAACCTTGAAAGAATTATACTAGTTCCTTATTTCAGTTGTCATGTTAATCCTTTTTTGTGTCCCAAATGAAAATATTAAGCTCTGTCACCCATGCTCCAAACCCACTGCAGTCCATTTTTAATTAACAATTTCATAGTTCTATCAAATACTTGACGTATATAAAACCAAACCTATTTTTCCCTAAACTGATTTTCTTTTTCTACTTAATTTCTCTTAGTGTCAGAACTTTTCTCAAAGACTTACTCTCATAATGACTACACATCTAATCAGTTGCCAAATTATTAATTCTATAGGAAGCACACTCAAGTGTCAGCAAGTTGTACTCCAAGAACTTGGAAATTAGAGAAATAAATTTGCTCTCAGAGTTAAAATACGAAATCTTCAAGACCTCTTACTAATAGCAACTAACACTTATCTCTGATTACCACACGCCAGGGACTGTGCTAAGTCCTTTATATGTATTCTCATAAATAGCCCATTCAGTAACTTTGTTGAGGGGAGGTATTTTTATCCTCAGAGAAGTTATTATTCTATTAGTTAGGATTCTTCAGTTGTAAATAATGGAAACTTACTGGCAATTTAAACTAAGAAGAATTATTGGAAAGACATCAAAAAACTTATAGAAACAATAGGAAGGCGGAAGAAGCCAGCTTGGAAATGCATGACCTAGTTAGTTCCAGAGCCCCAGACAGCAGGGACCATAGGACGGTCTCATGGTGGAAGCCCACTGAGATGAATGAACTGTCACCCTTCTTCTATCCTTATTTCTTGTTCAAGATTCAAAATTAGGGGAGAAAGTATTCTATTGACCTAACTTATGTCAGTATCTGACCCCAGGATGTGATATAACCTGGGAGAAAAATTCTCTAGGTGACCTTTGGCTTTGCAAGAGGAGGCCAGGAATCTGGTTTTAACACCCTATCAAAACTACTTACAAATGGAGGAGATGTAATTTCCTCAAAGAGATTGAGATGCTGCTAGGAAAGGGGGATAGCTGCTGGGCAACCAAAAACAAGGAATGTATATTGTAATTTGTGACTTGCTTAAAGTCATACCATCAGGAAACAGCCTATCAGGGACTCAAAAATTAAGTCTAACTCCAAAGCCCACGCTTTTACTTATATTAATGAAGTGGTTCTCAATTTGGGATGATTTTGCCTCCCGGGGGACATTTGGCCATGTGGAGGTATTTTGGTCATCACAACTCTAGGGACAGGTGCCACTGGCATCTAGTGGGTAAAAGTCAGGTATGCTGCTAAATATCCTAAATGAGCATTATAGCCCCCCATAACAAAGAATTATTCGGCATAAATTATCAATATTGCTGAAGTTAGAAACTCTAACCTGAGAAAATATGGCGAGGGGCCATATTCTTAAAAGGCGTCAATCGGAAGTGTTGGTAAGCAATACATTATGGTAGAAAAAGGAGGATCAAAATGGAGCAAACTTTGGTGTAACCACTCAAGCCCTGTTGAAGGGAATGAGAGTCCTCCTTAGATTGGTCCTAATCCCTGACGCTTATTGTGGAAATGGTTGCATCAGGCTATCTCAGGTTGATGCTACTAAATATTTGAATCATAATGAATTCTTACCTGATTCCATGCACAGCAATTATCGACTGTTTATAATTGGATTTCCAAGGTACTTTGGTTATAGCCAGATCATGGAAGTAATAGTTTCCACTGTAAATTCATATGTTGTCATTGTGATTTTTATACATCAGTTTCTTATGAGATTTGTTAGTGTTAGTTAATATCCCTCCATGGAATTAAGTTTGAAACACTCAAATTTCTTTGTTCCCCTCAGTTTTATTGAGATAGAATTGACATACCTCACTGTATAAGTTTAAAGTGTACAGCCTAATGATTTGACTTACATATATTCTGAAGTGATTACTACAAGTTTAGTTAGCATCCATTATCTCATATAGATACAATAAAAAGAGAAAGCAAAAAAGGAAAAAACAATTTTTTTCTTATGATGAGAACTCTCAGGATTTACTCTGTTAACAACTGTCATATATATCATGCAGTGGTGTTAACTATAGTCATCATAGTGTACTTTACACCCCTAGTACTTATTTATCTTGTAACTGGAAGTTTGTGCCTTTTGACCACCTTTCTCCAATTCCCCCTCCCTCATCACCCCCTACCCCCACCTCTGGTAACCACAAATCTGATCTCTTTTTCTATGAATTTGTTTGTTTGTTTTTTAGATTCCACATATAAGTGAGATCATACAGTACTGTATTTGTCTTTGTCTGATTTATTTCATTCAGCATATATACATAGCAGATATAGATATAGATATCACAACTTCCTTATCCATTCATCCATTGAAGGACACTTAGGTTATGGAACACTGAAATTTCTGGGCCACCAAGTTCAAATTGCTAATCTTTGTCATAAATTCATGCAGATAAATGTCACTATGGTAGTTTTAAAATGAATTCTTTGACACTCCTGCCATCAGGAGGTAGGGTGTGTTATGTCCCTTTTTCTTGAATCTGAATGGGCCTATTACTGCTTTGACCAACTGAGTACTACAGAAGTAATGCTATTGACTTATGACACCAGGTCATAAAAGGCTATGCACCTTTTGTCTTATTCACTGGAACACTCACTCTTGGAACCCTAAGCCACCATGTAAGACATCTGATTACCCTAAGGCCATCATATTGGATATATTATGTGTAGGCATTCCAGTTGACAGCCCCAGCTGAGCTTGCAGTCAACAACTAGCCTCAACTGCTAGTTTGGCAACACATGCAAATTAATATCTTGAAAACAATTTACATATTAGTCATTTTTCCACTCAATTTTTTTCAATATAAAAGAAAAAACGTATAATGTGAGTGAACCTTCAGACGACTATCCCCAACAAACTGCCATCTGACTGCAACCTCATGATACCTGCAAGTGAGAACCACCTAACTGAGCCCAGTCAAAGTACAGAGCTGTGAAATATTGTAAAAGTGGTTTTTGTTTTAGTCATTAAGTTTTAAGGTGTTTGTTATGTAACAGTAGATAGAATAGCCACTCGAGAGCCTCTTTTCGTGAGTTGCTAGCTCTTCCCAAGTTGTGTCTTCAGGTTTCTCCTTAGAATTTCAGATCTTCCTGTACAATCTTTTTGTTTCTTCTGTTCATCTTCATACCCACTGATGCTATTCTCCTCTGTACTCTCACTATCTCCCATTCCCCAACTTATCTTTCAGCCTTCAATCTCTCTTCTTCAATCCACCCTGCAGTCATCTGAAAGAATGTTTGTATATTAAATTTTCTTTTTTCTTTTTCAAGTTACCTTGAAAATAATCACCTTTTTTTCTCCACAGGGAAAGATTCATCCTGAGCTAACATCTGTTGCCAATCTTCCTCTTTTTTTTCCTCTCCCCAAAGACCAAGAGCATGGTTGCATATCCTGGTTCTAAGTCCTTCTAGTTCTTCTGTGTGAGCCACCGCCACAACATGGCAACTGGCAGATGGGTGGTGTGGTTCCGTGACCAGAAACAAACCCTGGCCACTGAAGCAGTGAGAGTGCTGAACTTTAACCACTAGGCCATCAGGGCTGGCTCTAAATTTTCTTAAAACATGGTTTTCATCATGTTCCATTCAAATTCAATATTTTTGCTGATACTTGGAACAAATAATTGTAATTCCATCTCCCAGTACAGCTTAGATCTAACCTTGAACTTTTGCCCATGCCTATAGGTTTTATACCTTAAAGAGTCATGAAATTATTCTTTACAGAGATGTGAAATTCCGGGATTTTATGTGACACTTTTAAAAATAGTTTTATACATGAAGGACCCAAGTTTATTTTGCATAGATATTTTGATTTGCTGCCTTTGTGCAAATAACGGCAATGTATTGTACAGTTATTTAGGTATATGGAGGTTCATCAAATCTTAATAGTCCTCAACTTGCAGAATTACTGGAAACCACGTGTGCTGTATTGGTGCCAGATATGTCATTTATAGATCACTCTTTCATGAGGCAGCAAACTGCTTCATATGCCCAAATCGTTTCCTTTCTGGAGAAGATACATTGTGTCAGCATGGTTACCATGTGTGGTAATTGATAATGTCTGTGCCACATGGCTTACTTCTACCCTTGTCCAACACAGCTCTTCTACCACCTATGATTACCATATGTCACAGCACTCTAGGTTAATGGAATCATTTCCATCTTCCCTTCTAGTCACAAATGTCACTGTGGCTCAGTTCCATCAGCTCCACACTCAACTAAGAATAAAGTGTTCAGTACTATCTGAGCATAGAGGACACCTTTGTAAAGAGTTTGCATATTTAGGTGCCTGTTTCCTTTTCATTTTAAAAAGCAGTTAGATTTTTTGATGAATGCTCCAGAGTGGGGAATGAGCATCTGCTGACTAAAATAGAACATGATCAATATCCCTCTCAATTCTTGTATGTACTTATTGTAAGTAAATATATAAGGGGAATTAAAATTTTGATGATAATAATATAGACTTTTTACCACCATAAAGCACTTCTTGGTTTTTGTAAAGTGAAAACTAGTAGCAAGATATTGAAGTGGATTTTTTTAAATTGTCAATTCATTTTAGAGGAACCATTCATTATGGAAGGAATATGCCACATGTTAGCTATTTATAGTACCTTCATCAGAAATTACCATCAACTTCTGCCCTCTTCCTCTTTCATAAGCATGTCATAACAAGTTCAAAAATAATTTTGGTTCTTCAAAGAACTATGCTTGATAAAAACAAAGATTGTTATCATTAATGGTTAAAACAGAGGGGCTGGCTTGGTGGTGTAGTGGTTAAGTTCATGTGCTCTGCTTTGGCAGTGTGGGGTTTGCAGGTTTGGATCCTGGGCGCGGACCTATGCACCACTCATCAAGCCATGCTGTGGTGGTGGCCCACATACGAAATATCAGAAGATTGACACAGATGTTAGCTCAGGGACAATCTTCCTCACCCCCCCCAAAAAAAAAATCAAGAGAAAATGTGGGGCCAGCCCAGTGGTGCAGCGGTTAAATTCACATGTTCTGCTTCGGCAGCCTGGGGTTTGCCAGTTCGGATCCCAGGTGCGGACATGGCACTGCTTGGCAAGCCATGCTGTGGTAGGCGTCCCACATATAAAGTAGAGGAAGATGGGCACGGTTGTTAGCTCAGGGCCTATCCTCCTCAGCAAAAAGTGGACGATTGGCAGCAGATGTTAGCTCAGGGCTAATCGTCCTCAAAAAAAAAAAAAAAAAGAGAAAACGTTAGAACCCATTTTGAGGCCTTCTTTGCTTTTTAAAACTGATGAAAATAGTGCATGTGGGCCTGTTATAACCTAATGTGAATTTTAATTTTGACAGCTTTGGAATCTTGCTACAATGTGACCATATTAGCCAGCAAGAGAAAAGGAATAAAAATTAATATAGCAGTAATGTTTTTGGCAGCAAGTGGAGATGATTTTAAAATTACATTATTGATCTAGGATGTAGCTAGGGTAGTATATTGAGGAAAAAGGAGGAAGAAATTCTTATTTAAAAACATTTCTTTATGCTGAGTTTTTTCAGTTGTCAGGTATTCTGTTGCTCCCTACTAGTCCATTTGACAACACAATCAAATTAATATCTTAAGAAGTACTTACTTATCCTTCTATTCAATTTTTAAAATATGAATGAAAAAGTACACATTTTTATATTTGCAACTTAACATTCATCATTAGGCTTAGCCTTAAACATGTACCTAGGGACTAGATCTGAGAGATATGTGTATATACTTTGTTGTTATTACACTTTCTCAAAGTATAAAACGCCAATATTTTATGTAACCATAAAGTATGTTTTATCATTTGAGATATGATGTCAGCTTCAAATCAATAATTTTTTATAAATAGCAAAAACAAAATTGAGGCTTCTTTTGGAAATAGTATTCCTATTTTTACCTATAAAGATATAAAAGAGGCAACTTTAGGATAGACAGAATATTCTAGACTTGCATAACCAAGCAAATATTAACCGGAGATAAATTGAGACGTGAATAGATCTTTCTTATCCTATTCTTACAAGCACCAATTATTCACCATATGTCAAATATTTTATTAACTTTTTAAATTAATAAGACTATTTTTTAGAGCAGTTTTAGGTTTTCAGAAAAAATGAGTGGAAAGAACATAGAGTTTCCATATATGCCCTCTTCCCCCTACACACATCTTACATTAGTGAAGTATGTTTGTTACAATTGATGAACCAATATTGATACATTATTATTAACTAAAGTTCCTAGTTTACATTAGGGTTCATTCTTTGTGATGTATATCCTATGGGTTTTGACAAATGTCTAATGACATGTATCCACCATTATATAGTTTTTGCTGCCCTAAAAATACCCTGTGTTCTACCTATTCATCCTTCCCTCCTTCCCCTTGAACCTCTGGCAACCTATTCATAACTTTTAATTCTAGGACATCATTTACTGCTAACTTCAAGTAAGCTCAGTGTTCCAGTAGTGCCTTTAAAGACCTAAACTTGCTTTAATGTCAGCTAATCCATTTATAGTTCTTATATATATATATATATATATATATATATATATATATTCCGTTATGTAGTTCTTTGAAGTATTATTTGTTATGGTATCAATCGAGATCCAGTTAAGAAAACAGGTAATAGAATACAGGGAAGTATTACACAAGTAATAGAAGAGCTAAAAAGCTGAATGGGAAGGTGAAAAAATGTTGTAGTCCATTTGAGCTGCTATAACAAAAATACCATAAACTGCGTGGCTTATGAAAAACAGAAATTTCTTTCTCACAGTTCTAAAGGCTGGAAGGCCTAAGATCAGGGCTTTGGAAGATTCAGTGTTCACAGACAGCTATCTTTTTTTTTTTTTTTTTGAGGAATATTAGCCCTGAGCTAACTCTTGCCAATCCTCTTCTTTTTTTCCCTGAAGAAGACTGTCTCTGAGCTAACATCCTTGCCCATCTTCCTCTACTTTATACGTGGGATACCTACCACAGCATGGCTTTGTGCCCAGCAGTGCCACGTCCACACCTGGGATCCGAACTGGCGAACCCCAGGTTGCTGAGAAGGGGAACATTTGAACTTAACTGCTGCGCCACTGGGCCGACCCCGACAGCTATCTTTTTACGTGTCCTCACATGGCAGAAGTGGAGAAGAGTCTCTCTTGGACTTCTTTTCTAAAATTTTTTTTAGAGATTGGCACCTGAGCTAACATCTGTTGCCAATTTTGCGAATTTTCTTTTTTTTTCCTTCTTCCCCCCAAAGACCTCCAGTACATAGTTGTATATTCTAGTTTGGGGTCCTTCAGGCTCTGCTCTGTGGGACACCACCTCAGCATGGCTTGATGAACAGCACTAGGTCGGCACCCAGGATCTGAATCGGTGAAACCCTGGGCGGCCAAAGTGGAGCACTCAAACTCAACCACTGGGCCACGGGGCCAGGCCCTTGGACTTTGTTTTTTTATTTTTTTTTTAAAGATTTTACTTTTCCGTTTTCTCCCCAAAGTGCCCCCGGTACATAGTTGTATATTTTTAGTTGTGAGTCCTTCCAGTTGTGATGCCGCTCCTGCATGGCCTGACAAGCGGTGCCATATCCTCGCCCAGGATCCGAACTGGCGAAACCCTGGGCCACCGAAGCAGAGCACACGAACCCAACCACTCGGTCACAGGGCGGCCCCTGGACTTCTTTTTTAAGGGCACTAATCCCATCCATGAAAGTTCTTCCCTCATGACCTAATCACCTCCCAAAGGTTCTACCTCTTAATACCATCAACTTGGTGGTTAAGATTTCAACAGATGAATTTTGGGAGAACATAAATATTCAGTCCATAGTAGGCAAGATTAGGAAGCTGGAAGCCACTACCATCTCTAGGACAAATGGAAGAAGAAGATGTTTCTGGAGTTTAGGGGCTGGTGTCACAGGCAAAAGCTTGAATCCCAGTGAGCATGTTCAGAGGGAGCAAAGCTACAAAGGAGGTGCAGCTGGGTGCATCTAAGGACTGAGGCTGGGGACAGGGAAGAAATATCCTGGCTTTTCTCCTTTCCTCCCACCTTCCACTTTCCTGAAAATGCCTCCCACTGGGGAAATCCTAGCCGGAAGTCAGCTGTCAAGGAACTTGGTGAATATATCCTGAAAGGGTCAGCCCTCCTACATTACAGAGCACAGCAAAGGAGAGAAGGAATGGATATGAGAGCCAAAAAGAACAAGTAAATTGTTTTTAACTTTTAAAATCAACTTTATTGAGGTATAATTCACATACACTTATTTAAAATACAAACGTTGATAATTTTTGACAAATGAATACACCTATGTAACCACCCAGTCAAGATAAAGAACATCTTAATCGTCCCACAAAGTCTCCTCTTACTCCTTTGCCCTGAATCCCCCACCCAGCCTTAGCCCCAGGCAACCACTAATCTGTTTGCTGTCACGATAGATTAGTTTTGCCTATTCTAGAATTTCATATAAATGGAATCATATATTATGTGCTCTTTTGTGCCTGGAGATTTTTTTACTCAGCATTTTTTTGAAATTCATCCATGTTGTGTTTATCAGTAGTTCATTTCTTTTTATTGCTGAGTAGTATTCCATTGTAGGAAGACGCCACAATTTATTTATTCAGCTATTGATGGACATGTGGGTTATTTCCAAGTTTGAGCTATTATGAATAAAACTATTGCAAACATTTACATACCAGGTTTTTTGTGGGGTATGTGTGTATGTGTTTGGCAGACATGTTTTCATTTCTTGTGGGAAAATATCTAGGAAAGGAAATTGCTGGGTCATATGATAAGAAACTGCTAAACTCAACAATTCTTTTAACCTTATAAATATCATTACCATAAAGGTCTATGAAAGGACATTGTGCATTTCCTCCAAAGAGCTAAGGGTTAGAGGGAGAATAGTTCTTGTGAGAAAAAAAATCTCAAAAAAAATGTAAATACCCTTGGTACATATGCTTTCCATAGCTCAATATTTTTTCATAGGAAGAAAGGGGATTAGGGAAGTAGGAGAGAAACTGAAAAGGACAGTAAAGCAATGCAAAATAATGACTAAAAAGACTTCTTGACAATGGCAAAATCATCCTACACAGCTGCTTTGAGATCCTAACACCACTCTCAGCAACCTTCTGGCAAAGCTACTGTGTGAAACGGATGCAATAAGATCCATATTGATCTTTATTAATATAAGCAAACACACCTCTCATTTATAGTAATATAGAGGTGTGGGCCTTTTCTTTTACTCTTAGTAGTAATGTTTCCCCAACATATAACACTTCCTTTTGATGTGTGGGTTGAGTCATAAGTTAATGTCACAAATAAATGTCACCTAGATGAGGGAGGCAACTACATTAACAAAGTAGGAAGCTGTAGCTTGATATGAATTGTTATAGTTGACAGCTCTGTATTCTTGAACTTAAATGTCATCATGTCAAATTCTGAGATATTAAATAGTTGTTGGAATGTAAAATTGTGGATACTTAAGTTTGCAGCCTTTAAAGTCTTCTCAGTCTTTTCTAGACATTCTGAAATGGAAATGAACAGGTGGATTGAAAACAAAGGCAAATGAGGAGTTTAAAGACTTTATTTGGCATCTCATAGAGAAGTTGCTCTACACTGGTGATGTTTTAAACAAAACATGTATAAATACATTTAGCTTGTCTGGAAACAGACTTATTTATTGGATCTTTCCATTTACCTTTGAGACAAAAATAAATAGTTATAGAGGACTCATGTGCATTACTCACGATATCCTTTCTATCATGTGTTATTTAGTCTCAAGCCAGAAGAGAATGGACATCTATTTTACATGATGCCATAATGTACATTAGCAAGCTCAACCCACTTCATCTTAAAATAACAGTAACAAGTCAGGGATTTAGAATACAGTATTATATGAAAACATTTGGCAGGGAGACTCCTTCTTCTTCCATTAATAACTGACTAGAAATGGTATTTCAGACCCTAAATCCAACTGAAACCCAGAAACAATAAATGGAGAGGATGGGGTGGATAATTTTTGTGAACACGTTTTTCAAAGTAGAGAAAGATCACTATGTTTTTGCTGAATTATATGTTGCCATGGACATGGCAGTATGCAGTAATGATGCTATCATCTATACAGCTGTATAACAACACAGCTTCTGCTTTTTCCACCCTCCTCAGTAAGGCTTGAAAATAATAGGTTTGTGTGTAGTTTGGTAAGAAAATTAGAATCATTTAAAGTCATTTCAGTTTCAATCTAAAAAAGAAAGAAAAGAGGCTGGGGGGATGGGAAAGGAGCAAATAAAATGTACGAAAAAAATACATATTATGTAATATGGTATAATATGTATTACACAGAGACTAGAGAGGGGTGTTTTGGTGTGCTGGAAGACTAACGGTTTTGCAGTGAAAAAACCTGGATCTAGTCCTTGTTGCATCACTTGTGTGTGACCTTGAGCAAAGTCACAATGTCTTTAGGCTCAGTTTCTTCATCTATAAAATGGAATCATAGTGGTAATATCTTCTATTTTAAGGTGCTACTGTAAGGATTAAAGGGTTGAAAACAGCTTGTAAACTATAAAGCCCTATAAAAATAAGGCTTTATAGACATTGCACGGTTGACTCTTCAGAGGCAGAGAAGACTAAAGGAAAATGGATCTAGAAGGCTTTGGAGGCTAACAACCTGGGTTCTAATTCCAATGCCATGGTTAGTAGCTTTGACACCTTGAAGCAAGTATTTAATCTTAATCCTGTTTCTTCTTTTTGAGAAATGAGGATAACACCACTTTCTTCACAGAATCAAATGAATTGCAAAGGTAACTACCACTTGGTACGTGTTTGATGCCCCCCTCCCGAAACTACTTATTGAACGAGTGTCATCAACAACAAAAGGTGTTCACGGTGTGATGTCTTTCAATAGATAAGGAGGCTAAGGCAAGGCAGGAACAGATAAGGAAAACTGAGGTAAATACAATCCAAGTGGGAACCAACAGCTAGACTTGGAGATGTTTTAGTTCACTCTTACCCACTTGAGGGTAGGACATCCATACAATAATGACGTTCAGAGTTGGAGAGCGGAAGAGTCGAGTGTCCTTTCGACTCCGCGGACTCGACGGGAGGGACCCTGAAATTCTTAATTAGAGCCGGTTGCCATAGCGACAGTCTCTAGGCAGCGTGGGCTGAGCTCTCGGTAGGGCTAGAGGGTGGGCCGCCGCTGGACCCTGCGCGCGCGCCCGCCACCAACTTTCCCTCCAGACCCGAGAGGGGCGGCGCGCTCCGCCCCCGCCCCCGGGCCGCGCACGTCCGTGCTCGGTGGCGCGCACGCCTGCGGGAGCCCTCTCCAGGCAACCTAGTGCTGATCGCTCGTGCCGGTGCGGCCGTTAACCGCCCTTGCGGGAGCCCGAGGCTCAAGAGCAGCCCCCCCTTCCTGGGCTTTCCCCCACCCACCTCCCGGTCGGCCCCCGGGCATGAACAGCCATGGCCGGCTGCAGCCCTGAGGAGAAAACTTACCGGCGCTTCCTGGAGCTATTCCTGGGCGAGTTTCGCGGACCGTGCGGCGGCGGCGAGCCGGAGCCGGAACCCGAACCCGAGTCGGAGCCCGAGCCCGAACTGGTAGCGGCCGAGGCGGCCGAGGCTTTGGTCGAGGAGCCCGGGGAGGAGGCGGCCACCATAGCCGCGACAGAGGAGGGGGGGCAAGAGCAGGAGCAAGACCCCGAGCCCGACGAGGAGGCGGTGGAGGAGGAGGCGGTAGCGGCGGCGGAGGGCGAGGAGGAGGAGGCGGCGGCTGCCCGGGGCCAGTCGGCCGTGCCGCCGCCGCAGCCCCAGCTGCCGCCGCTGCCCCCGCTCCCGCGGCCGCTGTCGGAGCGCATCACCCGTGAGGAGGTGGAGGGCGAGAGCCTGGACCTGTGCCTGCAGCAGCTCTACAAATAGTTAAGTAGCGGGGCTCGGCTGGGGGTGGGCCCGCTTCCCCGCCGCGCCGGCCTCGACGCGGCTCCCTCGGCCCCTCGAACTGCTCTCTTTTCCGCTCTTCCCCCATGAGCTCGCGTCTGGCGCCGCTGAAAGCGCCCCTGCTGCTCGCACTCGGGAGGTTGGCCGCGAGCTGCCCACGCCCGCCTCGACCCCCGAGACCCGGCCCCTTCCTCCCGCTTCACCTCGGCCGCCCCCTTCTCGATCCACTTCACACATCCTTTCCCTTCGGTGCCTCGGAAGGTCCTTCCTTCCAGCCTTGAGAGCTCCCTCTTCTTCCCAGCTCCCCTCTTCCTCCCGGAGCCTTCCTGCCGCCCGGGTCTGCAGTTCCCCAGCCTGAGTCCCCTGTTGTTTGGCGGCAGAGACTCCTTTCTAGGCTGTGCTTCGAGGTGCCTCCTGCGTAACCGCGACAATGATCATAATACCGGCCCCAGATCCACAGGAGGAGACACTGGAGTAGATTTTTCCGTCAGGCGCTCAGTGTTGAAAGTGAAGAGCTCTTTAGATGGCTTACTACACAGGAGGCTAATATCTTAGTTTAAAGGTATTTGATAACTCACTTGAGGGAGGTGGGAAGAAATTGGGAGGGAAGGGTAAGCAGAATTTTACAAGCGAGCCTTTAGGTGAAAGACACCTGAAAAAGTCATAATTCGTTAAAGTGGAAGAGTCAGGCTGCTTTGATAAAATTGCAATTAGGTGCAGTGTTTTCAGTCCATTAAGTAGATGGGGTAGGGGAGAGAAAGCAGATGGCTTAGCTACACAGATGAAAGTCTAAAATAGAAAGGTCAAGGCTTTGCCTTTCATCCCAGTTCTGGTTTTTATGGGCTTGAAATAGAACGGTTTACAGTTGCGTTTCTTTCGAAATGGAATTGTTCTGAAATAATGACAGAGGGGAATGCTAACAAGTCTCTGAAAACGTTGGTAAACCTGAGAGTCTTGCCATTACAGTCTTTTGCTGATAGTTGTAATGAAAGGTGTAACCCTGGCCCCCTAAAAAGTTTACTCCTGTAAGATTCACTGCAATTAAGTTCGGACTCAATTCTTGGATTTTCTCAAAAGCCTAAATTAAGAGAAGGGCCTGGAAAGTAAATGTTTTGTTTCATCCAACCTAACAGACACCCGGTCAAATCATGCTTCCTGTTAAAACAGAAACTTGTCGATAGAGAAAAAGCATTTAACATCTTGTGTAGAAGGTGTCCCACACTTTATAAGCTATTTAAAATTTAGTTTTGAATTACTATCTAATTACCAAAGTAATAATACTTTTTGGGAAATGTAAAAAATAAAATGGTGTGTAATACCACCACCCAGAGATAGAGTATTAATATTTTAGAGTATTTCTTCCTGGTGTTTGTAAACTGTCATAAAAAAGAGCCTATGAAATGTCATTTTTGACACTGTATAAAGACGCTTAAAACTTCCTGCTTAAAATAAAATGGAAATGTTTATCAAACTGGAAGAATTTATCTCAACATCAGACTAATTCTGTTTTGACAGTTCTTACCTTTACAAATGCAGTTGCAGAATTAAAGAAACACACATTTAAACATTAGAGAAGGTCCATTAAAAAGAGTCATCAATTTAGAACAACCATGAACGTTTGCCATTCAAGAAGGTTTTTAAAAAATTGAAATCTATATAAAGATGATGGTAAGTAGAGGTGTGTTTTGCCATATGGAAGGGAAGCAAGATTAATTTCTATACACATAGAAACTAGAAAAAGTATTCAAATGATAAAATGGCCATCTAATTGAGAACAGAAGTTTGGATTTGAAGTAAAACTAGCAAAATTAAAGATGGAAAATATTATTTCACCTTAAATCAGAGATTTCATCGTTTACACTGTGTTTTGTGTAGAAGCTGCTAAGCAATTTTATTCAGATATAAAATGGCTGGCTTGTTTATGAAAGTATCTTCAAGGTCCTTAACAGATTAAAAAAAAACCCCTCACAGTTTAAAAAAATATACTTTCAACATGTTTAGTTTTAATTTTGTTATTTATAAAAGAAAATAATATCACTTAGTCACAAGAATCATTACTAGAAGGCACCATAGAAACAGATTATTTTTTTCTGTTCAAGCACTTTATTTTACAGATGAGAAAACTATGGATCCAGATTCAGAAATGACAAATTATGTACAGATGATTCCAACATTTCTCAATTTAATCTCTAAACCTCAAAATTCTCCCTGACATATTCGAAATATTAGGTTTCTCAAATTTCCTAGGAAATACTTTGAAATAGTTCTGATTGGGAATATGTTGGAATTGCTTATTTGGGGAAGGTAAAGATTTTTTTTTCCAAAATATTTTCTCAAATACCCACCCACTATGTTTATTTTGGGAATTCTTAATATTCTTTAAAAACTCTGTTATGCTTGTTAAATGGTGCTAAAATTCTTAAATGAAGTTATATGAACTATGTATTCACCAATTTGATAGTTGAGACTAGTGCAAGAAGAAATAACACTGCATTTAATACCACTTTCATAAATCTCTAGTGTGTTTTTTCTATCAATATTTTAGAAATACACACTGCTGCTAAACAGACTGAGGTTCTCTGAAATAAAAATAAAGGGGCTTAATTTTCTCAATACTGTTTTATGTATACACTGGTTGAAATTTTACTTTCTAAAAAATATAGTGAATGCTTTTCTCAATAATTTGCTTCTCTCAGAGTTTTAGAATACAGACAGCAGATATATTTATCATTCTTCATTTTGGTAAACTCAAAGCTCAGGGCTAGCTTGAGATAAGCAATTACTTAGATAAGTAAAGGATCAAGGTTTAAATGGACAAAATGTAGTTATAATTAGCAACTTCAATGTTTCTTAGAGTTTTGGGATAAGGTTTTTGCCTTTCGGCTTCAAAATGGGATATATGTATTTAGATATTCCTCCACTAGGTAAAAACAAAATATAATATTTTGAAAGAAAAATAATAACAATTCAAAAATGGCAAAAATCGCCTTGAATGAGAAAGAACTCTGTTGTGGGCTATAAATACTTGTTTTAAATGACCATTTAAATAATTTTGTTTGAATTTATTAAAACTTAAGAGTCAAGAATAAATTTATGTAATACTTTAGAACTATTTTGCTGAATTAGTCTAATTACTTGTCAATAACAAATTCCGATGATTTGGAACCTTCAGCTGCTAGTATAAAAATGACCTGTTTGGGGCCGCCTGGTGGTGCAGCGGTTAAGTTCGCACGTTCTGCTTTGGCAGCCCGGGGTTCGCTGGTTCGGATCCTGGGTGTGGACATGGCATGGCTTGTCAAGTCATGCTGTGGCAGGTGTCCCACTTAAAAAAAAAAAAAAGTAGAGGAAGATGGGCACGGATGTCAGCTCTGGGCCAGTCTTCCTCAGCAAAAAAGAGGAGGATTGGCAGCAGATGTTAGCTCAGGGCTAATCTTCCTAAAAAAAAAAAAAAAAGATCTGTTTTACTCCTTTATCTAAACTTAAATGACCCCCAAGAGATTATATTTTCTAATGACATAATATTAGGATTTCTGAGTTTAATGAGAGAATCTCTTTGAAAAGATGGAGACGAGATATTTTATAGCTTTGAAATAGGTGGCAAATTTTATAACTGATCTTATAGCAGATATGAATATGAGACTACTTGTGTAGGTTCATGGGTCAGTACTGTGTATTTTATTTCTTTATACTGTATTGAGGATAAATCTATTAGTTTTAATCCAGAAGAAACAAATGCTCTGAAGTCTTTACTAGAGCTATATGTCATTACATTTTTGGAGCAGTTGTTTACTCAGTTATTCATTTAGTCTAGGTTGGACTTCTTAAAGGGAAGACAGCTATCACAGCAGCCTGGCAAAGTTAAGTAGTTACAGATGGTTTAGAGTAGTAATGAAGGTGGGCACTTTAAAAATGGCTTGGGGTTGGGGAGCCGGCTGGTGGTGCAGTGGTTAAGTTCGCATGTTCTGCTTCTCGGCAGCCCGGGGTTCCCTGGTTCGGATCATGGGTGTGGACATGGCACCACTTGGCAAAAGCCGTGCTATGGTAGGCGTCCCACATATAAAGTGGAGAAAGATGGGCATGAATGTTAGCTCAGGGCCAGTCTTCCTCAGCAAAAAGAGGAGGATTGACCGTAGTTAGCTCAGGGCTAATCTTCCTCAAAAAAAAAAAAAGGCTTGAAAAAGAAAATCATTGATTATAGACACTAATAATTCAGTCATATTGAATTATGTGACTAATTGATGACTTTGAGATAGTTCAGAAAACTGGTAAACTTTGTCTTATTTTCACATATGTAAGTGGAAAAATACATGGATGCAAGTTATATAAGATCATTCATTTAAAACTACATCTTTTTCTTATTAAAAAGTAATAAATGTTCATTATAAGAAGTGGAGAAAATTCACATTAGCAAAAAGAAGAAAATCAATACCAACCATTCAGTGTTAACCATGCTTTTCAGATTTTTCTTCTGCCTCTCAGGTTGCCACTTCTTCTCTGTGAGCTTTTAATACTCTGCCTATCACTTCAGTATTGGTGTTTGGTCCTCTGCTTTTTCAAGTCTGGTTGACTTCTTTGTCTGTAGTCAATATTAACCTCTCCTGTGACTTTGGTTACTGTAGTTATACTAATGGTTCCCAACTCTATCTCTATCCCTGCTTTGACTGCTAATGGAATGGCTCTACTAGATGTCTAAAAGGCTTCTCAAATTAAACTGTCCGGAACTGAATTCAGTCCTCCAATTCAGTCCCTTTATCTCCCCCCAAACAAACAACACTAAAACCTGATTCTCTTTCTGATGGACCTGTCCCTGACTTCTCTTCCTCTCACCCCTCACATTCAGACAATCTTGCCTTGTAAATATCTTATAAATATGTCCCTTTCCATTCCCATTGTCACTGTCATGTCTTGCCAGTCTTTTCTCCAGTAAATTCTCTCCAGTGTAGCCAAAGTGATTCCTCTAGAATCTAGATTATGTAGATTGTCTAATTGTCACCCACTGCTTAAACATTTTTACTCTTTACCTGGAGTTAGCCATAGAATGAGGTTAAAGGCACAGGCCTCCAGACTGCCAAGTCTGCCCAAAGACTTCTGCCACCAACTCTTATGTTTGGAGGTTTCTCAAAAACACCTCCAGATTCCATAATTCACTAGAAAGACTCACAGAACTCACTGAAAGCTATTGGATGCTAATGGATATGGTTCATTAAAGGGAAAAGATTCAAATTAGAACTAGCCAAAGGAAGTGGTACATGGGGTACAATAGGAGGATTTCTAATGTGAAGCTTCCGTTGTCCTCAGGGATGTGCTACCCTCCCAGGATCGATATGTGGTAGTACACATGGAGTATTGCCAGCCCCAGAAGCTCACTTGAGCCTCAGTGTCCAGAGTTTTTATTGGGACTTATTGATTGGTTGTCTATGTAGTTGAACTTAGTTTCCAGTCTCCCCTCACCAGGGATTTGGCTGTTATCACTTGGTCCAAAGAACCCAGCATGAATAACAAGGACACTCCTATTACTCCGGAAATTCCAGGGATTTAGAGGTTACCTCGCAGGAGCCAGGGACAAGGGCCAGACCTCTCTTTGGGCAAGGCCAAATTCTTTATCTCTCTGTCACCTCTCTCTCCATTGCCTCCAGATAAAATTCAAACAAGGCTTTATAATCTTACCTCATCAGCCTCATATCTGAATCACTATCACCCCACTCCACCCCATCCCACCTCTAGAAAGTGTACTTTGGCTATTTTATTTTATTTTTTAAAAGATTTTATTTTTTTCCTTTTTCTCCCCAAAGCCCCTCGGTACATAGTTGTATATTCTTAGTTGTGGGTCCTTCTAGTTGTGGCATGTGGGACACTGCCTCAGCATGGCCTGACAAGCGGTGCCATGTCCTTGTCTAGGATCCGAACCAGTGAAACCCTGGGCCACCAAAGTGGAGTGCGTGAACTATTTTAAACAACTTAGTAAATTTTGCTATTCTCACATTTTAAAACTTTTTATTACAGAAAATTTGAAATATATAAAAAATAATTTACTCATCATCAAGCCTCAGCAATGATCAATTTGTGGCCATTGATGTTTCATCTATACCTCTACGCATCTCACCTTACCTCCCATTATATTCTATGTAATTTTTTAATGAATACTTGTAATTTAATCACCATTCTATTGGACACTTTAGGTATTAACAATTTTTGGCTACTTTAAGAATATTTAATGGTTGTCCTTTGAGCAAAACTTTGATTTTCTTAGAGTATATTTCTAGTGTTGGGATTATGTTAAAAGATATTCACTTATTTAAGGCTTTTGATACATAATTTTTAAATGTCCTCTACAAGGTTTTACTAGCTTACCATCTAAGCAGATATACATAAGCAAAAGATTATTGGAACATGTATTATGAGATAATTTAAACATTTAGAAAATAACAGAATAATAAAGCAAAATATCCATATACCCACCATACAGTTTCAACAGATTATCATAATTGTTTAAGATTATTTTGAGGAAATAAAACATTTCATATGGAATTGAAGATTTTGTTGTCACTTTCTTCTCTGATCCCATTCCCTTTTCTTTCTTCCCAGAGATAATCTGAGAATTCTAGGAATGTGTCCTTTTGGTCTATATTTTAATATTTTTACTACACATGAATTTGTATGGTCAGTATATGGTGAGCTTTTTGTTTTTCTTTTCATAACTAGCTATCTTGAGACTAATCTTTTTTTAAGATTCATTCATGTCAATACGTATAGATCTAGTTTTTTTCATTTTAGCTACTACATAGCATTCCATTGTATGATTGTGTTAAGATTTGTTTATCTAATCTCCTATGATGGACATTTGGATAGTTTCTAATTTTTGCATATTATATACTATTTTAGTTAATACTAGCTGCTCTAATGAGTAAATCCTGAAATCTCAAAAGCTTGACATAATGTTAGTTTATTTCTTGCTCACAGAGTATCTTCAGTGGAGAAGAAGGGGCTGTGTTCTATGGAGTCATTAAGGGACCCTGGCCACTAGAGGGTCTGTCATCTTCACCCTGTGGTTTCCAAGGTTGCTCTAGGCATCAGCATCCATCCAGCAAACAAAAGAAGAGTGGCGAATGGTATTGGAGGTTTTTAGGGGCCAGTCCTTAGAAGTGGAATATATAATTCTGTTCACTTTCCATTGACTAGAATTCAAGTCATGTGGCTCCACCTAAGGCCCACATTTTCCAGCAAACAGGACCAGGAAATATAGTTGCTAGTTTGGCAGTTAATTTAAGAAACAACTCTACACTATGCAAAAAAAGAACACACAGCTTTGGTGAATAGCTGGCAGCCTCTGCCCTACAAATAATTGTATAGTTTGTACATGTCTCCTTGTGCATATGTTCATAGATTTCTTGAGTATACACCTAGAGGTGGAATTGTCAGATTGAAGTTATGTACACTCTTATTTTGTTAGATATTGCCAAATTACTTTGTCTAATGGCACTGTATGAGGGGTCTGGTTTCTCTACGTTCTCACTAATATTTGAACTAGCATACCACTCATCTTGTATTTTTACATAGCTGTGTGCCATTAATGCCACTGAACTATGTTAGAGAGAGGAAAATGCTTAAAGCTGGCTATGATCTTCATTTAGGGCATTTTGGAAAAGGACACTTGCCTAAAAGTCTAGACCAGCGCTGTTCAGTAGGAATATAATTGAGCCACATATATAGAAATTTTCTATTAACCATATTTTAAAAATTGGAAGGAGGTGAATTTAGTTTTAATAGTTTATTTTATTTAACCCAGTATATCCAAATATTATATATCTAAATATATTACCATTTAAACATCATCAATATTAAAGTATTATTAATGAGATATTTTACATTTTGTATACCAAGTTTTCAAAATTCTGTGTATATTTTACATTTATAGCACATCTCAACTTGGGCTATCACATTTCAAGTATTTAGTAGCCACATGGGCCTACTATATTGAATGGCACAGGTTTAGACTTAGTAACAAAAACTTTAATTCTATAATACATCTGACATTTAATTTCAAAGTCATATTCAAATAGGTTCTCACTCCAGTTACCAAGTACATCTTTATTGAGCCTTTGGAGGAATAACAAGCTGAAATTATTTTTCCTAGATTTCTTTCTTCAGATTTAGGTTAGTACATTGTTAATTTCTCCTCACATAGTTAATGAGGTGCTAGTTTCCTATTAGTTTTCTATTGCTGTGTAACATTTGACCATAAACTTAGTGGCTTAAAACAACACCCATTTATTATCTTACTTTGTAGGTCAGAAGTCCAGGATGTTCCTCTGGGTTCTGTGCATAAGGTCTCGAGTCAAGACTGGAGTCAAGGTGTCAGCCAGGCTGGACTCTCGTGTGGAGGCTCAGGGGAAGATTTCACTTCCGAGCCCATTCAGGTTTTTAACAGAATCTACATCCTTGCTGTAGGTCTGAGGTCCTCATTTCCTTGCTGGCTGTCAGGCAGGGCCTGATTATCACTCCTAGAAGCCACCCACATTCCTTCTTACATGGTTTACTTCCATCTTCAAACCAGCAATGGCACATCAAGGCTTTATCATCCTTCAAATCTCTGTGGCTTCTCCTGCTGCTAGCCAGAGAAAGCTCCCTGCTTTTAAGGGCTCGTGTGATTAAATCAGGTCCACTGAGATAATTTCCTTATCTTAAGATCAATTTGCCATATAACATAATACAATCACAGGAGTGATAGCTCATAGTGTTCACAGATTTTAGTGATTAGAGTGGGGCATCTTTGGGGGACCATTTTAGTAATTCTTTGTACCACAGTAGAGAAGCAAGATGAAAGAGCATTTTAATTATTTTGTTTAGAGGTCTTTTAATTTCACTTCTAAATGAAAGAAAAATAACTCTGCACATTTCCTTCTGTCTCCACTCCCACCAACCTGGTCCAAGCTTCCATTAGCTCTTAGCTGGCTAATGCAGTACTCTTAACTGCTATTTCTGGTTCCACATTTCCCTCCCTTCAGTTAGTTTTCCATACAGCAATCATCTGGTCTCAACTTGATCAGCCTCTCCTTTGCTTAGTTACTATGCTTCACTCCCAGTGGTCTTGATTTAGTTCCCAGAACCTGCCATGCTCTGCCCTGCCTCAGGACTTCTGCACTTTATTTCCCTCTGCCCGAGCAACTTTTCTCCTTATTTCCAACTGTTTTTCTCAACCATTAGGTCTCATCTTAAATCGCTCTTCCTCATGGAGGTGTTTCCTTACCTATGGTCTAAATTAAATCTTGCTTTTTGGCTTTCACAGCATCTGTTACTTTTTCTTTGTATCCACCTATCATAATTTATTCATTTATTAGTTATTTAATGTCACTTCTCCAGACTGAGTGCAACAGATAAAGAATGTTGTGTTCACCTTTGTGTATCCAGCACCTAATACAGGTCCTGGCACATAGTAGGGACTCATTAAATATGTGTTGAATAAATGAATGAATCTTCAACTTTTCCTTTGCTCAGTCAACCAGACTGTTTCCTTTCCAGATTTTCATAGGCCTATTCTCCTTCCCTTTTTTCTCTTTGTTATTATTTTCTTCCTCTGCTCTCTTCTGAATGGTAGAGGAGACTGGCTTCCCATTTTATGTTATTATTACATGTTTGTCAGCATTTTCATCTAGCTTCAGAAATATGTTTGCACTTCTCATTATTAATGAATACTCCACAACTTTGTAAATGAACATTTTCATGGACTTGACGGAGTGTTCTCATGTAAATTCTTGAGAATATTGTGAACAATAATAATTCTGTATAGAGAGTAATGAGCTGGTTAAAAGATTGAGAGTATTCTTAATTCCTTGTGTGTATTTTCACTTAAGACTTTACCTTCTGGTGTGTAGCTCTGAGGGAGACCGGTCCATTCTTCCTATCTTAGTTTAAGTCATTAAAGAAAAAGAAAAAGAACCAAAAAACTAATCTGCTAGTTAGAACTAGCAAAGGTAATTTTTTTCCTGGTGACTTGATTCCATGATGATTTGTAAGATTCCTACAGAAACATTACAGTTCTTATTTTTATGGATTTGAATTATTTGACCTACTTCTACCACAAGGTACAAACTCTGATCTTTGATCCTTATATAGTGATTTCTTATTCACCGTTTTCTACTTTGTGAATCTAAAATACAAAACTAAAAATTGCTTTTTTAATAAGGCTGTTTTTTGTGAAGTATATTATGCACAGCCAATATTCACCTTTGCATTAAAAAGAAGCAAGCAATGAAAAATAAAATGTAATGCCCTTAAGGTGATATATATAGTACTTATAAAATTGTGTTCGAGGTATGTGATATATAAAAATATTTCTTAGGCTAAAAGTCTAGAGGGCAAGAATCATGTTGTAACTATATTCTTTATTGAACGTCACAGGTTATCTCATAACTATGAGAGGTAACAGTCATTAAAGCAGGCTATTACTGATTTTGCAATAGGAATGACCTCTGAAGTTTTGGGATTTGATTTCTGGCAACCTTAATATTTGTTAGTTCGTATAGTCTTGGTTTAAGGTCACTTATAACTACAGTCTCATCTATTACCTTGACAGAGATTTGTCTTATTATTCACGATCCACTCATACACAATTAGAGGAACAAAAATATTTTCAACTTTTTGAGGGAAAGTTAACTGTGCATCTAGAAACAATTTTCAGTCTTTTAAAAACAGATAAATACAGATTTGCATTTAAATGCCCTTTTTTAGGATACTCTCTAATCTTGGATTGATAAATACAAGTATCTTTCTGTAAGACTTAATCAACAATGTAAACTTGCAGAGGGTCAGCATTTTCTGCACCTGAAATAATAATTGTAGAACCAGTAGTAGTAGTAAACTGCTCTGTTTCTGTTGCTGCTACATTTATTGAGAGCTTATTCACCTACCCTTTTATATTTATTACCTTATTTAATCCTCACAAAAAGTATTCGATATTATGTTCTATTATTAGCCCATTTTGCAGAGGCAAAAGCCAAGGTGAAGAAAGTTTAAAGAACTTTCTCAAGTTTCCACCATTTGTGGTGTTGCTAGGATGTGAATCCAAGCAGATTGACTTGAGAAATTATTGCTATGAAGTTCATTTTATGATTTTCCTGCTACATTACAAACATATTTCTACAGGAAAAATCTCAGTGAAGATACTATTAGATTATTTGAGTTTTGACCAATGCTGTTTCTTAGTTCAGGTTTTTATTACTTCTTGCCTTGATTACGTTAGTAACCTCCCAATTAATCTGCTGGTCATTAGCCTCTTCCCTCTAATCTAGCCTGACTGGATTTTCTGACATAATTGAACTCACTGCAATTCTCTGAAGATATCATGTTATTTCTTGCCTTTCTGCCTTTGTAGATGCTTTCTTCCTTAGGAGCATCCGCTTTCTGGCTAACTATAACTAACCTCCCTTTTGAGGGAGAGAGGGTAGTTCCATTTTTATTTTATCTTCCACCCAAAAAGCCCATCTTGCTCAGTATTACCTGTAAATAAGGAGCAGTTTAATGTTTTTGAACCAAATATTTTTCTAAACTCTTGACTCTAATGAGAGATAAGAAATAATTAATAATTAGTGCTGCTTATTAAAAACATAGTTTGAAATCCTGAAATTCTTTAAACAATAGACTGAAAAGAAAAGTTCACAACTTGGTGTATAGTTCATAACAATGGCAAACAAACAAACATATCATTCACTATTCACTCACTAAGGTGCCTGGAGATATTTTTTTCCCCTTTTGTACTTTACTAATCCTGCATCTATTTAGATTTTTCAATTTCAGAATTTCAGTATTAGTTGTTGAAGTAGCCAAAGGCACCTATTTTCTATATAGTTTTAATGCCTACTGTAGTAGCCATCTACTCAACATAGTGTCTCTTTTGGAAAGAAATCCTTCTTATTTTTTTAAAATTAAGTACAAAGACAAGAGAAATATTTTTGCTCATTAGTTTGCAGTCTTTATTAACGTCGTATTTAGTATGTGATCTTTTAAAAGCCAGTAAAATACATAGGGTCATTAATAAGCAGTGGATTATGCATTAACATAAAATAATGATCACTTGTATTCTAGAAGTATCATGGATTACATTTCCCACCATTGGGTCCATATGCTGTAATATAGTTTTGGAATCATTATCATTGTAAAATCATTATTCCTTTGCATAATGCATTAAAAAAATGGCTCAAAATAAATCTTGTCCTTCCAAGTCAGAATTTCATTTATATGTTAAAATATACAGTTTATGCTCAACATATATTACTACAGTAAAACTATCCTTGACTATCAAGGAAAGGAGGAGGAAATAGGACAGTTGATATCAGCTTCCAATGCAGGTCTGTAAAAATATATTGAAAAATATAAAACAAAAGCATTCTCTCAAAAGCGGTCTACAAATAGTCTTACTCAAACCAACTCATTAAACATTACAATGGAAGAGTCCATTAAATATTACATTAAGTAATTGGGATATTTATATATTCTTACATAGATCAAAATTACCAAACCATGAAACTGAATTTCTTTTCGTTTCCCCAAGGACTATAAAAGGAAATTTTAATTAAGCTTTGCTATGTTAAGAATTTCCTTGGCTTTAAAAAGCTATTTATTTTACTTTAACTTTTCTAATTGGTTCTCTAAACAAAGATAGCCTTGGGCTGACCCCATGGCCTAGTGGTTAAGTTCTGTGCGCTCAGCTGCAGCAGCTGGGTTCAGTTCCCGGGTGTGAACCTACACCACTCATTGGCAACTATGCTGTGGCAGTGACTCAGATAAAAACAGAGGAAGATTGGCTACAGATGTTAGCTCAGGGCAAATCTTCCTCAGCAAAAAATTAAAAAATTAAAAAAATAAAGATAGCCTTATGTGTGGCTTGGTAATTTCGTGGCTAATATATACCATGAAAAATTATTGCAGGTATTCAGTTCCTGAGGCATATATGATCAGCTATGTTCAAGCAAGATATTGAATCATTTAGTATTTCATAATATATAAAATTAACAGTAAATCCTAAAAACAATATGATTAAAGACTGTCCTTGTTTGAAACTGACATTGGTGGAGTTTAATTTCTTATTCACTTGTTTTCCACCTCATTACAGAAAGGATTTCAAGTGGCAAATTAATTTTACTATAATGGGAGTAATATTTTATTTAGTCATGAAAAAAACATTAAGTACCTACTATATGCCAAGCACTGTGCTAAATGCTGCTTATACAGAAATAAAATATATGTTCCTTTCTTCAAGAAGTATGCAGTTTAGAGGAAAAGTCAGACAAGTTAACCAGCAAGTACAGTACAATGTGAGTATAATAAAAATTATTAACTCTGTTATGTATGAGGTGATATACCAAGTTCATTACATGCTGTTGTTTTCCATTTTTAAATCAGAAAATTAATGTTCAGCAACATTAGGTAACTTGTCCAAGGTCACACAGTAAGTGGTAGAATCAGATTTGAACTCAGATATGTCTGACTCCAAAGCTTATTATCCTGTGGCCTCTATGTACTAGTAAGAGTTAAGACACAGCAATGCAGAGGATTTTATGGGGACACTAAGGTGGGTGTGCTAGTGTAGGCTGTTAAATTCTGGAAGGGGATACTTAAGTTGAGTTTAGAAGACTAATTAGGAATTAGCAAAGAGGAGGAGGAAGCTGAAAAGCATGTGCAAAGAGACACTACCATGTGCAAAGGCATGGAGATGAGAAAGCATAGCCCATTTGGCACTTCTCTGGCTAACTCTTATTGCTCTGAATAAAAGAGGGTAAACCTGTAAGAAAGAGCAGAGAAATAACTCAAAAGTTATTCATTTATTCAGTCAATATTGGGCACTGTAGACTCTGTATTCACTGCATCTCTGGGAAGATACTGGAATTTTTGAAACTACAAGTCATAGAAATGCCACTAATGTTAAACAGAATGCCCCATAATCAGGAAACAGAAGAGCCTTATGCTCTTTCTTCAGCCCTCTAATTTATTTTATTTGGCTTTTAGAACAATGGCTTCTAAATTGTAAAATCTGTCTCTCTCTTTTTTTTTTCTGATCATTTGTCTCATCATGCTACCTGATGCGAACCTGTGTGGAGATTTTAGAACTGAAGACTGCATAAAGTGTTCTCATTTCAACTATGCTTAAATCCTATTTACTTCTTAAAGATTTATGAAAGGATAAGTATGTTTCTCTGTATCAGTATCTACTGTGTGACCTTATCTTTCAGAGGATAAATGTGCTAAAAGTACTGAAACAGATTCTTTCAAGGACATGTCTGGCGAGATAGAAGTACATCAAGCTGCTGGATGGATATACAGGACAACACAAGACCATGACCCAGATTATAAATCAACGTATAAAATTTAGGAGGTAGGGAATGGTTTTTCTGAGTTTGAAGGAGTAATGTTTATCATTAAATACATTTATCATTCAGTGAAAGAATTACTAGTTTATTTTCTCCATCTTTATAATCTAAAGAGACAGCCTTCAACACTCATTTCAGATGCTATCTTACCTACTAGAAGAATTTCCCTGAGGTCAGCTGGAACTAATTATTCCCCCCACCGAACTCCCCAGCATTTTATCTGTATCTTTTTAAAAGACATTCAATAATTTTTTCCTTTTTCTTATGCTTATTATTTATATACATATCTTATCACCTCTATTAAGCTATACGTAACTTCCTTGAAGCAAAATTCATGTTTGAGCCGCAGCACTAAGATTTCTACATATAAGGCACTGAGCTAACACTTAATGAAATTAAGTATAGCTTCCATATCATAATCTAAATCATTAGAGCAGTGTTTCTTAAAGTATTGGACATGAATTACCTACTTCAGAATCATCTGGAATGTTTTGTTAAAAATGCAGGCCCCTGTGCTCCTGCCTACACCTACTGAATGAGAAATTCTATTGGTTCCTGGAATTTTGTTTTGAGTAAAAATTCAACGTAATCATGATGCACACTAAAGGTTGAGAACCCACTGCATTACGGAGAATGTAAGAATCCAAATTAAAATTGAATTTACATGAAATTGCAGATGTGCTTAATGTTAAATAATAACATTTCATACATAGCAAGGTGTAAAATATAAGAAGAAAAAAGTGAACAGGAAGATATTTTCAATGCAGTTTTTCTGTATGTCAGTGAAGATCATTGTGGAATATTTTGGAACTTTCAGTCTTAAAAAAGCATATGTAGATGTAAATAATTTTGAATATTGATGACCATTTTCTATGAATGCATTTGAAGTTAAGCACCATAGTTTTATAACTAAAGACTAAGAAAAGATGCATTGAACGTTATCTGCACATTCTAAAATTGCTGTATGCATAGATGTCTTTTAGGGCATGATTTCCTATAATGTAGTTTGTGACTAATAGTTCTACTATAAGAAATAGTGTGGTTCAGATACCATTTAACAATATGTTTTTCCTTATCTTTCTTTAACAAAGATATTGTATTTTAGATTTACTTGTCTGTAAATGTTTTATCTGTGATTTTTAAAGATATGAAATTATTGATAGAATGCCAGCTATCTTGGCTTTATGCATTGTTGAAGCTGTAAGGTCAGGGGTAAGCTGTAGTAAGCAGGTCCAATATAGGTCTTCATCTAGATAGTTCTTTTATTTCCAATGTGATGTACAATAGTTTTATAAACTTAAGCTGTTTTTATAATAGTAATAAAGATAAGAAATGCTTAAATAATGCTTGTAATGTAGAGCATTGGTCCAGGTACTTTTCATATATTAATTCGTTTAATTCTCACAGTAACCAAATGAGATAGGCACTGTTATTAACCACACATTACAGGTGAGGAAACTGAGGTACTGAGTAAGAAATTTGTCCAAGTTCACACAGCTGGTAAATGGCTAGGTTATGAACCCATACAGTATAACTTCAGAGTCAGTCACTTTACGATGTTGTTACTTTTTTAGACTAGCAATTAATTTGACTTTGTCTTAGTCATTATCAGGAGCATTTTCCAGCAATAGCATGGCAAATGTTTCCAAGTAAAAATTTTAAACAAATTCAACCTACCTCTAAACATTGTCTTTTTTGAATTGTCTTAATGCTATTCCTGCTTTTTACTGATATGTAGTAATTTTGAGGTTTCTTAAAATTAATTGGATGTCAAAAGATTGTTTTAGCATCCCATTTTTGGTGTTTGTGATTGTGGTAGATGATCATTTTTAGTAAAAAAAGATAAAGTATGTGGGGAGAATATTCATATCTTCAGCACTGTTTGACCGAAGTGGAAGTCCAGTAATTTTAATTTTTAGAAGCTATTGGGACACAACAGATTTTTATGAAATAAAGCTAGATAAGTTTGCATACTGATGATTTTAAAAATTATATATAAAAGATATTTAGTAATATATGTATTTTCTGATAAAGATTACTGAAGTTTTTCTCTACAAAAAGTAATACATTTTTATTGATGTTTCTGTGGTCCACATGAATAAAATATTTGTCCTTGATCTGTGTCATTTCCTCATTTTTAATTCTACAAATGGGTCATTTTTAGGTGTCATTAATTACTTTGTTTCAATAAATAAATACTGAAGATGATTTAACTACCTTTTAAAAATATATGACTTATGAATGCTATATATTAGACTGTATTTTAATATGTTAATTGTGTTTAAAAATCTGTCCCTTCAAAACTCTAGCTTGTTTAATAGATTTAATTGAATACCACCAGTCTCTGTTATAATCAGGACAGCTCAGAAGAGGAGGGGACCCAAATTAGAAAGAAACCCAGAATGGAAAATAAAGAAGAGAGATTTTTACCCTTAGAATAAAGCGTTCCAAAAAGAAGAGGTGGGCTATAGAAATCTTGAGTAAGATCATGGGTATGCCCAGTTATGTGGCTCTTAATAACATAATTAAGATATTTTGGGGGCCAGCCTGGTGGCACAGTAGTTAAGTTCAGTGTGTTCTTCTTCAGCGGCCTGGGGTTTGCAGGTTCAGATTCCAGGGCTGGTCATACACCACTCCACTCATCAAGCCATGCTATGATGGTGTCCCACATACAAAATAGAGGAAGATTGGTATAAATGTTAGCTCAGGGCCACTCTTCCTCAAGCAAAAAGAGGAAGATTGGCAACAGGTGTTAGCTCAGAGCCAATCTTCCTCACACACACATACACACACAAAAGATATCTTTATTTTTTCAATGCAAATTTATAGTCTAGTGAATTGAAAAGTAGTATGAACATTGAATTATCTGTAGAACTCATCTAAGAGGGTCCCTGTAATTTCACGTGGGGAAAGCTATTTCTTGTACTTTTATCTTTTGATCTATATTTTGTCATTTTGTTAATAGTGGGAAAAGAATGAACATCATTTTTTCTATGTGAGCTACTGCCACAGCATGGCTACTGATAGCTGAGTGGTGTGGTTCCGTAACCAGGAACTGAACCCAGGCTGCCAAAGCAGTGAGAGCACCAAACCTTAACCACTAGGCCATCAGGGTTGGCTCTGAAAATCATTTTTTATGAACAAAATGTTTTTCTTTCCTAAATTTGACACCAATATGAATCTTACTCTCTATAAGTTTTTAAAATGTAAATTGAAGATTTGATTGTGCTACTAAAGTACCATTTTACCTGATGGCTAGGAGGAATCAAGCATAGTCAAGGGGATGCCTAACAAGTACTTTTAGAAGAGTACATAAGGCGTTTAATAACTGTTGAAAGAATGATAATGTCCTAGTTCTCAAATAAATAGAATTTTAATTTACTATACAAGAAAGTTATTCTGGGGCCTGCTCCGTGGCCGAATGGTTAAGTTCGCACACTCCGCTGCGGCGGCCCAGGGTTCAGATCCTGGGCGCGGACATGGCACCGTTCGTCAGGCCACGTTGAGGCGGCGTCCCACATCCCACAACTAGAAGGACATGCAAGTAAGATATACAACTGTGTACAGGCGGGGTTTGGGGAGATAAAGCAGGAAAAAAAAAATATTGGCAGCAGTTGTTAGCCCAGGTGCCAATCCTTAAAAAAAAAGAAAGTTATTCTGTATTTCCTTATTCTATATAGAGTTCCCTACTAGAATGTAAGCTCCACGAAGGCAGGGACTTTGTTTTGCTCACTATCCTATTCTCGATACCTACAATACTGAATGCTTAGTACAGTACACAGTAGGTTTCCAGTAAGTACTTGATGAATAAGTGAATATAAGCTTATACATATTTTTTGTGGTAAAATATACATAACATGTTTTAAATAGCATTTTTATTTCCAATTAGGTAAAAGACACATGCTCATTGCAGGAATGTTTGAAACTACATGAAAGAACAGAAAAATTACTTGTATTTTGCCACTTCAAACTGCCATTCTTTAGGAATATTTTTCTCTAGCCCTTTTTTATGCAAATACATTTATAACTAAATTGAGATCATACTTACATATATGTACATATCGTTTTGTGCCCTGTTTTTTTCATATAATACTTTCTAGTGAGCATTTTTCAAAGCATTAAATATTCCTTAAAAACATAATGTGAAAATGTTGTTAAGGGTCTAAGTGCTGTTTTGCTCAAAATCTGCAGTATTAAATATATTTTAGAGGCTGGCCCGATGGTGCAGCAGTTAAGTGCACATGTTCTGCTTTGGCGGCCTGGGGTTCACCAGTTCGGATCCCAGGTGCAGACATGGCACTGCTGGGCAAGCCATTCTGTGGTAGGCGTCCCACATATAAAGTAGAGGAAGATGGGCAGAGATGTGAGCTCAGGGCCAGTCTTCCTCAGCAAAAAAAAAAAAAAAAAAAGGATTGGCAGCAGCTGTTAGCTCAGGGCTAATCTTCCTCAAAATAATAAAAATAGAAAAATAAATACATTTTACTTTGTGATCAAGACTATGTATAAATACTTAGTTGTATCAAAAAATTGTAAAATAGCCCAGTGGTGCATGGTTAAGTTTGTGCACTCTGGTTAGGCAACCTGGGGTTTGCTGGTTTGGATCCTGGGCATAGACTTACATACTACTCATCAAGCCATGCTGTGGCAGTGTCCCACATACAAAAAAGAGGAAGATTGGTACCTATATTAGCTCAGTGACAATCATCCTCAAGTAAAAAGAGGAAGATTGGCAACAGATGTTAGCTCAGGGCCAATCTTCCTCACCAAATATATACATATATATATAGTAAAGCAATAGTTATTAAGTGTGATGCATTCTGATTTTTTTTGTGTGTTTTGTTTTTTGAAATATTCTTGTCACATCCCTCCAAACTGATTTTGCATCTCAGTGAAGGTTTGCAGCCCACAGTTGGAAAAGTACTCTTATCTTGTATGAGTATTGCATAATTCAGTGGTGCCCCTTTTACTGGACAAATTTGATTCTTTCCAGTTTTTGCCACTAGGTATAAGTATTTAAAAGTGTATGTGAGTATATTTACCAAAATAATTAATGCTGGTTGTAATAAATTATTGCTAAAGTGTTAAAATGTAAGCCTTTTTTTTTTTTTATCGGTTTGATGTGTATCCTGTCTGTGTAGGTTTAGGGTGTGCAACGTGTTGATTTGATGCATTTTATATATTGCAAAATGACTTTCAGACTTTCTGTGCATTCATTCACTCTCTATATCAACATCATGATCTATCTATACACAGTTTTTATTTCCTAAACAAAAATGGGATAATTCTACACTTTTAGAATTTTTTAGTTAATTTATCATGGATATCTTTTCATATCAACATGTAGAGATCTACCTCATTCTTTCGTCTGCTACATAGTACTCCATTACAGGTGGATCATAAATTTCACTTTTACATTGTTGATGAAGATTTGCGTTGCCTTTTTCTATTGTAAAGAATGCTTCAGTGGCTATTCTTATATGCAGATCTTTGTGCACATCTGCATGTATTGTTATAATTGTTTAATTTCAGTGTATTGCTTTAGCATCTTTTCATGTGCTTATTAGGATTTGTATTTCTTCTATGAATGCTTGTTTGTATCCTTTGTGGATTTTTGTATTTATTATTGATTTGTAGGAAATCTTTATCTATTGTGGATATTAGCCTCTTGAGTGTTATGTGTTGCAAATGGCTTCTTTCAGTCTATAAATTATCTTTTGAAACTTTATTATGGAGTCTCTATATAGAGCTTTAAATTTTTGTACTTGATCAAATCAGCTATTTCTTTTCTTTATGGCTTCTGGGATTTCTATCATGTTTTAAAGGGTATAACTGAACTTCCCCACCTATTTTCTTATATTTTCCTCTGATATTTACAGTTTTTTATGTTTCCTCATTGAGAATTAACTTTTGAACTGGATATTATTGCATTTAGCTACTTAAATTGATATATCTAATCATTACTTCTGATAACGAAAGTCGTAATTAGGAAGATTAGTGAGTTCTAAAGAGAGTTCTAATTTTGTTAAAATGCTTGAATTGGTTGGCTAGCACATGCATATAAGATTTAGAAGCAGTTGGAGTGTAAGGTTAGATATTTTTTGGATAGGAAATATTTAAACAAAAGTCATATTTCTCAGCAGGCTTCACGACCAACCAAGTTTATTTGAAACATTGCACTAGGTGTTTGACAAATTCTTGCCTTGCTGACATTTTCTCTCTTAGAATGTAAGGGAAAAATATTTATATATTTGTATGAGAAAAAGTCTTGAAGGATATACACCAAATTATTAGCAGTGATTTTCTCTGAAGGGCAAGATTTCAGAAATATTTAAACATTTTTTTCTACTTACTGTGTTTAGTATTTTTATCAAAAAAAGATGTTATTTGTTTAGTAAAAACAATATAAGGGGACGTAAAGGATATAATGAGGGATACTGCTGCTTTGGATCTATTTATAGCCAATGAGGAAGAGCTGCTTGGTGGGTAGGAATGAAAGAAACCTTTGGAGACAAAGTGACCATACCATATCATTATAGAGTTTGTTATAGCTGGGGTGGAGAATTCGAGAAGTAGTCACATACATAAATAGTGTAGATTACAGGAAGAAAACTTTTAAAAAGTGAACAAAAAAATATGTAGTTATGACCTTATGACCTGAGACTAGAGAAAATTGGGAGACACTCAAAAATAATTGCAAAATTATGCAATTATAGATTATAGCAATGAGTTTTTAAAAAGGCAAAAACAACTAAAACTGATTCCACTTGGAGCAATCTTAGCTCAAGTTTTAAAGATTTTACTTTTCCTTTTTCTCCCAAAACCCCCCAGTACATAGTTGTGTATTTTTAGTTGTTGGTCTGTCTAGTTGTGGCATGTGGGATGCTGCCTCAGCATGGCCCGATGAGCGGTGCCATGTCCGCGCCCAGGATCCGAACCGGCGAAACCTGGGGCAGCCGCAGCAGAGTGGGAGAACTTAACCACTCCACCATAGGGCCAGCCCCTAGCTCAAATTTTAAAAGGATATTTCTAGAAGATGAATGTAGAAAAATGACAAACATTTAAGTGTGTCAGGAAAGCTAAAGTCCAGAATTCACAGATGTGGGGGGTATACTAAAGATAATTTTTTTTTTTTAAGATTTTTATTTTTTCCTTTTTCTCCCCAAAGCCCCCCAGTACATAGTTGTATATTTCTCGTTGTGGGTCCTTCTAGTTGTGGCATGTGGGACGCTGCCTCAGCGTGGTCTGATGAGCAGTGCCACGTCCGCGCCCAGGATTCGAACCAACGAAACACTGGGCCGCCTGCAGCGGAGCGCGCGAACTTAACCACTCGGCCACGGGGCCAGCCCCACTAAAGATAATTTTTAAAATTTTACATTTATAAACAAGGAAGATGTATGCCTACTTAATATTAATAGTTCCTATTGTGTTTCCATATTTTCTGTCAAGAAGGACAATGTTTATGCTGTTAACAAAAGAATCCCTTAGTAAAGGAGAATGAAAGTCCAATATAGGTGAAATTAATTATAAAACATCTAACTGCTCAATATGAGTTTGTTTCCTAACCTAAACTAATTATTTGAGGATGCTGTGAGAATTTGTAGGTGAGAAAGCTAAATTTTGAGAAATTATTGAGAATAGGAAAAATGGAAGTAAGCAACAAGTAAAGACATTGATAGCATGTTGATCAAATCCAGAAACGAACAAAGCCTGATGGACCTTTATGCAAGCAATGAAAATAATTTGGAAGTCTGTGGCAACAAGGAATTAACAGATTGGTTTAAATAAGAAATTTAGTATAACTAAATATATAATCCTACATTTGAGTTGAAAAAAATCAGTTGAAAAAAGAATTGACAAAGGAGGAATAGCCTAATAGGAGCATTTTTAACGTAGGGAATTTTACTGTTAAACTTAATATGAATTAGCAGCATAATTTGCCTGCCAAAATTTGATTATTATAATATTCTGAATAAGGGAGGTTGGTTAGGCCACACCTGGCATATATCCAGATTTAGATACCACCTTTGAGGAAATTGGCATATGTCCAAGTGACAGCAGCATCAGCCTTTGTTATGTAGGAAAAAAATTAGACTTAATCTGAGCCATAAAGCAGCTTTAAGACCAAAGATTGTAAAAAGACAGATTTCAGCCCAGAACTAAGAAGGAAGAATTTTCTGGTGTCTAGAAAATAACAGGCTACCTTGAGAGATAGTAGTTACGTGTGTAGTGTTTGAGCAAGGCTAGTTTACTGCTTTAGTAAGGATGCTATAGAGGGTATTAAAGTTCAAATGACTTTTGAATGTATCAAGTTTTGCATCTTTTCATGTGCTTATTGGCCTTTTGTATATCTTCCTGGGAGAAATATCTTTTCAAATCCTTTACCAGTTTTTTACTTGGGTTGTTTAATTCTTTTATTATTGAGTTGTAAGAGTTCTTTATCTGTTCTGTCAGATACATGATTTGTAAATATTTTCTCCCATTCTGTGGGTTGTTTTCACTTTCTTGATGGTATCATTTACAGCACAAATGTTTTAAATTTTTGTATAGTCCAATTATGTATTTTTTCTTTTGTCACTTGTGCTTTTGGTGTTGCCTAACTCAAGGATTTACTCCTCTGAGAATTCTCTTCTATGAGGATCTTCCTCTGTTTTCTTCTAAGAGTTTTATAGTTCTAGCTCCTACATTTAGTTCTACTATCCATTTTGAGTTAATTTTTGGTAAGGGTAATGGTCCAACTTCATTCTTTTGCATGTGAATATCCAGTTGTCTTAGCACCATTTGTTGAAAAAACTAGTCTTCCCCCCATTAAATTGTCTTAGCACTCAAATTTTTAAAGAAATAGTATAACTTTTATTTTTAACAAAAAATATAAGAACTGTGGAAGAGGGGAGAGAAAGTAATGCATGTTTTACCAGTCTTACACAACTTCACTATTTTGCATATTCCCTTCTAGTCCCCCTACATAAATGTTTAAATTTTATAGAGTTGCAATCATGATGGACTGATTATATATTTTGCCTTTTTTACTTAATATGTGCATATATGATACACACTTTCCATATTGCTGTATAGATTTCCAAATGATTTTTTGTTGCTTAATATTCCATCTGCTAGCTATACATAGTTTAATAAATCAGTCCCTTATTTTGAATATTTGTGTTTACTCTAATTTTTTATTATTTAAATAATATTACAATTGTAATCTTTGTGAAAAAGCTATTAGCCTTCCATTGGATAATTTTCTTAGATAAATTTCTGGAAGGATTTCTTTCAAACATAGATTGCACACCAACTAGAACTAGTTATATAATTTTGATTTGGGGGAATTCTGGGGGATGTGTGTGTGTGTGTTGTTGTTCTTGTCTCATTTAAAAATAACAATAGCTGATACCTCTGACTGTGGGTCAGGCAATGTGCCAAACAGTTTATGGGCGTAGCTGTATTTAATTCTACAAATTCTAGTAGATAAGGGAATCGTGGCTCAAAAAAGCTTGCTAACTTGCCCCAAGTTATATAACAAATAAATGGCAAAGCTGGCATACAGGGCTGTGTGACTCCAAAACTCCACTGGCTCCCAGATTGGGCATAAACAGTTATAATGGTGAGATTCTTACAGTAGTATTAGGTATTTCGTGCAGAAGTTCTCTGAATACACATGACTCGTTAAGTACTGGTGTATTAAAAAATTTGGCCCAAACTTTTTTTTAAAAATGGGAATCTAAAGACTGACTTTCCTTTGTAGATTTAATAATTATTCTTGGAGCCCATGAACTAATTAATCCTTTTATATTATTCCCATTTGTGTAGTGTTTGCCATTCCAAAGGGTCTAGAGAACGTATATAACCAATACAGAAATTGTTTCACTCAATGAGTAAATGCTGCAATAAAAACAAAAATGGAAAATAAATTAGAAATCTTTAATACTTAAATGTAAATCAAAATTTCCTGATACCTTAAAGATAGAAATTTTGGTATTTTAGGGAGAATATACACAATAGTATTTCTGATCGAGACATCTAAGTCCTATATAATGTCTATTTAATTAATAGTGTTCAGCTTTTAGTAGCTATTTAAATTGTAGAATTGTTAAGTATGTTTAGTATTCAAAATAATTAGAACTCATAATTATTGCTACAGCCTGGAACATGAAGAGGAAAATCACGATTATAAGAATAAAATTATACTTGAAAAGAAATGGTAATTTTGAAATGCTAGTCATCTGAAAAAATGACTTTTCCATGTTCAGAGACAACAGTCTTCTTTAAAGCATGAAAATGCCAGCTCTTTACACAAATTTTTGTTCCAGATTTCTATTGTTGCAGTCTTTCAGCACATCAAACTGTATAAAGTCTTTCTTTCCTTGATTTTCATTCAAAGAGACTATTTCCTAAAGATTAACAAGGTGACTGGAGTTTATTTGTATGCTCTAGACAGAAGAATGAGCCTCTTCAGCCTGGTAGACACTGCTTTCATCAAGGGGTATCTTCAAGAGGGATTCACATGTAATTGTGAGGGAAGAAGGGTACATTTACTTAGCAGAAGCTGTCCATTTCACCAAATGCCAATTTCCTGAATTTACTTGTAACTAGAATTAGTTGATCAGTTATCTTCTTAGTAACATTTAAAAGAATGTTCAATTTGTTTCTGCTCCAATTCCTTTCTGAGGAGGTGAGCAGAAGAGAATTTTTCATATTCAAGAATATAATTGCAATGAATGTATTTATCAGTGGAGAATTTGAAGACGTTAGACCTAGTCTTTTCTCTGCCTCTCAGCCTCTGGCAACAGTAGCAGGGAATTAAGGCAAACAAATTGAACGTTCCCTTAAATGCTATTATGAAGTCGAATCCTATCACCTAAAGATTTAAGGTGGATTCAGTGAATTGACCTTTAGATAAAATGATTTTTGGTAAATTTACTTTTGGCCAATGACCCAGAGCTCACCTAACCAGCCAGATCAGCTGAATTAATCCTCATAATGAGGTGCCAGATGCTTCAGCTTTGTTGCCCCACATCCTCAAAATTGAGAACTTTCGTAATGACAGACCACAAAATGGACTATCAAACCTAACATTTAAAATGTACATCTGGGCCAGCCTGGTGGCGCAGTGGTTAAGTTCACACGCTCTGCTTCTCAGTGGCCCGGGGTTCGCCAGTTTGGATCCCGGGTGCGGACATGGGACCACTTGGCAAAAGCCATCCTGTGGTAGGCATCCCATGTATAAAGTAGAGGAAGATGGGCACGGATGTTAGCTCAGGGCCAGGCTTCCTCAGCAAAAAGAGGAGGACTGGCAGTAGTTAGCTCAGGGCTAATCTTCCTAAAAAAAAAAAATAATAAAATAAAAAAAATAAAATGTACATCTGGTTTGAACCAAAGGTTGCCTAGTAAAAGCAATTAAATGACCTTTTCTTTTTTCTGAGGAAGATAAGCCCTTACCTCTTCTCTCTCTTGTGATGATAGACTTCACCTCTAGCTTCACTTTCACTGGAGCTCAGGCCCATATTTCCAAGAGAACATACAAAGCATGGTCACTTTTCATTTCGATGCATCCAAATCAAGATTCTGCCTCTTTCCTCATCAAATAGCACCTCTTTTGAAGTTCTAAAGGCTCACAGTCATCTCATTCTTTTCCATCCCCACTTCTATTCAGTTATTCCCCACTTTCATTCTGTTACTTCTGTGTCTCTTTTTTTTTGGTGGGGAAGATTCGCCTTGAGCTAATATCTATTGCCAATCTTCCTTTTTTGCTTGAGGAAGATTGTCCCTGAGCTAACATCTGTGCCAGTCTTCCTCTATTTTGTATGTGGGATGCTGCCACAGTGTGACTTGATGAGTGGTGTGTAGGTCCATGCCTGGGATCTGAACCCGCAAACCCTGGGCCTCTGAAGTGGAGCGTGAGAACTTAATCACTACGTCATGGGGCTGGCCCCTCATTCTGTTACTTTTTGAAATGTCTCATATTCGCTCTTCATGCTTATTGCAACCACCTTAGTTCAGGTCTTCATTACTCTGCCTTCTAGTTGTTTTTCTGCTTGCATTCTTCTCTAGTGGGTTAAATTTTACACGGCTTTCATCGTGTGTCTCTCTGAGGTAATCCCAGGAACTCTGCGAGACTCACTAGCTACCTCTCTGTCTCAATGCAGGATGTTGTGTCAGAAGAACCAGCTATGATCCAGTAGTGCTTTTCTTGCTAATTTGACATCTAGCTGCTCTCTGAACAAAAGGCATCTTTAGTCTCATTCTAATCAGATGACTTAGATGTGACCCTTTGCATAGTGCTTGTGGTCCTTGCCTACTGCCTTCTCCTGATGTGACACAAAAGAACCCTGTTGCCTATTTCGGACATTCAACCGGTGTTAATCTAATCCCACACTCTCAATTTACAGTGTTACCTAATTTCTCAGGCTTCAGTTAGATACCCTTAGGATCTCTTCCCTGACTATTGCCACCCCCTGCCCATCTCCCTACCCAAGACGGAGTTAGATATCTCATCCATGTTCTTTATAGCATCTATCACACTATTTTGAAATAGCCGGTTTTTAAAAATTGAGATATAATTGACATATAACATATTTTAGGTGTGCAACACAATGATTTGATATTTGTAAATATTGAAAAATGATCACCACAGTAAGTCTAGTTAACATCTATCACTATGCATAGTTGCAATTTTTTTCTTGTGATGAGACCTTTTAAGATCTACTCTCTTAGCAGCTTTCAAATGTACAATACAGTATTACTAACTATAGTCACTATACTGCTCATTACATCCCTATGACTTACTTATTTTATAACTGCAAGTTTGTACCTTTTGACCCCCTTCACCCATTTTGCCCACCCCTTACCCCCTACCTTTGGCAACCACCAATCTCTTCTCTGTATCTGTGCGTTCAGTTTTTTGTTTTTTTAGATTCCACATACAAGTGAGATCATACGGTATTTGTCTTTCTCTGTCTAACTTATTTCACTTAGCATAATTCCCTCAAGGTCTGTCCATGTTGTCACAAATGGCAAGATTTACATCTTTTTTATGGCTGAATAATATTCCATTTGTGTGTGTGCGCGTGTGTGTGTATCCATTCATCCATTGATGGACACTTAAGTTACTACCATGTCTTGGCTATTGTAAATCATGCTGCAACGAATGTGAGGATATAGATAGCTTTTTGAGTTAGTGTTTTCATTTTCTTCAGATAAATACTCAGAAGTGGAATTGCAGAATTGAATGGCAGTTCTATTTTTATTTTATTATTCTTTTTGAGGAAGATTAGCCCTGAGCTAACATCTGCTGCCAATCCTCCTCTTCTTGCTGAGGAAGACTGGCCCTGAGCTAACATGTGTGCCCATCTTCCTCTACTTTATATGTGGGACGCCTTCCACAGCATGGCTTGACAAGCAGTGCCATGTCCGCACCCAGGATCTGAACAGATGAACCCTGGGCCGCCAAAGTGGAATGTGCACACTTAACCGCTGTGCCACAGGGCCAGCCCCATATTTTTAATTTTTTGAGGAACCTCCATACTGTTTTCCATAGTGGTTGCACCAATTTGCATTCTCACCAGCAGTGCATAACGGTTCCCTTTTCCCCACACCCTTACACTTATTTTTCTTTTTGATAATAGCCATCCTAATAGGCGTGAGGTGATACTCATTATGGTTTTGATTTGGATTTCCCTGATGATTAGTGATGTTGAGCACCCTTTCATGTACTTGTTAGCAACCTGTATGTCTTTGGAAAAATGTCTTTTCAGATCCTCTGCCCAGTTTTTAATTGGATTGTTTGCTTTCTTGCTATTGAGTTTTATGAGTTCTTTATATATTTTGAATATTAACCCCTTGTCAGATATGTGATTTGCAAATATTTTCTCCTATTTGGTAGGGTGCCTTTTCATTTTGCTTATGGTTTCCTTTGCTGTGCAGAAGTTTTTTAGTTTGGTGTAGTCTCACTTGTTTATTGTTGTTTTTGTTGCCAAATCTGAAAAATCATCACCAAGACCAATGTCAAGGAGCTTACCACCTATGTTTTCTTCTAGGAGGTTTGTGGTTTCAGGTCGTACGTTCAAGTCTTCAAGCTATTTTGAATTAACTTTTTTGTGTATGTATGATGTAAGATAGTGGTCCAGTTTCAGAGTTTTGTTTGTTTTTGTCTTTGCCACCAGAAGGTAAATTTCTTGAAAATAGGCACTGTAAAATTTTCATTCTAATACCGTGTGTGGCAGTTCTTGTGTACTTGTGAAATTTTTATTAAATAAATAAATTCAGCAAACATTTATTGAGGGCTTGCTATGTGCCAGGCATTGTTGTGTACATAGCAATGAAGAAGGGAGATAGGGGTCCTGCCTTAAAAGAGTTTACGATTTGGTGGGAAAGGCAGATACTAAGCAAATGGTCAATTATGGTAGTCTGTGGTGGACACCACCAATTTCTTCCTTTGTGTGCGTGTGTACTATTTTTCATGTCAAGAAGAGTCTAATTCTCCTCTTCTTGAATCTGGGCTGGCCTTAATACCCTGACCAAAAAAATGTGGCAGAAGTGACATTTTGGAACATTTGAGGCTAAGTCTTAAGATGTCTTGCAGCTTCCACCTGGGAAGCTGCAATGTTTTCTCTTGGGATGATCCCTGTCAAAACCCAGCCATACTAAATTGTGAGAAACTCAAGCCATATGGAGAGGTTTTGTGTAGGCACTCTACAGCCCCATCTGAGCTTTGATAGCATCAGCTGGCCATGTGAGTGAGCCATCTTGAACATCCAGTCCAATTGAGCATTTAGATGACTTTATCCTCTACTACCCTCTGACTGCAACTGTATGTGAAACGATCAAGTGAGAACTACACAGCTGAGCCTTGTAACCTACAGAAACTTGAGAGAGAATGAATTGTTTTAAGCTGCTAAATTTAGAGGTGGTTTGTTATGCAGCAGTAGATAACCAGAAGAGAAATTATCACAGATTATTAGACTATGATAAAATACTATAAAGGACATGAACAGGAATAAAGGAAAAACCTAATTTAGATGATCAGAGGAGGCAACCTATAATTGTTTAATGTTTTGTCTTTCTTGCTCAGCTATATGTTTCATGAGGGCAGAGGCTGTATCTATCCTGTTCTTAACTCTATCCCCAGTACATGGTATATATGTTTAATATTTGCTGAAGTAATGATGAAGAATTTTTACTAGATTCTCAAGTTTATAACTCCAAAAAGGTTAAGAATTGCTTCATTAGCAGAAAAACATTCCTGCTTGTCTTTTTTGTATAGGAACGCTTCATTCTATTCAAGCACAAAATTCTAGGTTTTCTAGACTGACTTAATGCCTACACTCAAGACCCATGTGAACAGGGCAATATTTTCCTTTCAGAGGTTAGAGGTGAGCACTGGGCATTTGAGCTTTGGGAACTTAATCATAATGGGCCACATCGCTTATGTAGAGGTTAGGCAGGTGACGAAAGGAACTGATGTCAAAGAGCACAGACATGAGCCTACCTAACGAAAGAACACTAAGGCTCAGATGAAGTCCATTACTCTATCAACATCCTCTGTAATCCTTATCCACTTTATTTTCTATTGTTCGCCACATGAACTTTCTGCCTAATTTCATTTTAGTGTGTTCCAGGAGGTAATTCTCCTCTCAGGTTATACCTAACCCTTTTCTTCCTTGTCTGCTTCTTCCCCACACACCATCATCATTCCCACCTTTGTATCTTTCTGTGCCTGTGTCTTTCTTTGTCCCTAGAGTAGCCTTCCCTCTCCTTTCTGGTCATGTATATCTTTTGGGAGCCATTTTAAGTCTCTTTCCTCTCTGAAACGTTCCTGGAAGATTCCAATTTCTGTATACCTCTCTTTCCAGAGTTTTTATTTTGCTTTTTTTCCTTTCTCATGTCTCGTATATTGGCATGCCTCTCACTATATCTTGCCTTATACCACAATTGAGTGGTAATTTTTCAAGTCTTCCTATGAAACAGGGTTATAAATACCTTGAGCAGTCATCATTTTACTTTACATGAATTTTACTACCTTTTTTTAGTGAGTGTTTCATAATTATATTGGCTTGGCAGATACTCTTTGCTCTCCCATCTTTAAATTTCATTTGAACTTGATTCTCTTATTTCTTCCTTGTGAACTTTCCTGATTTCTTAACTCCCTTCATCTTTTTACCTCAAGACCTTGTTCTCTCCCTCTTTGCTGATTCTCGTGATCAGCCTCTCTAGATAGATAGATAGATAGAGCTGGAGATATACAGATATAATAGGGTACCTCTGTATATACTATTGCATATAATATGCTAACATCTCATGTTTTTAAATGTATTTTAAATGCTTTTGTAAAATACTATCTTTAATTTTATGGAATGATAAAGTTAAGCAAACTACACCTGAGATCTGGAGTGTGAATTTTATGTTAAATACATTACAATATTTGTTTATATCTTTGCAGTTCTACAATTACAAGGTCTCAATATCTATTTTGTCTATATAAGTAGAATTTAAAACTTAATACATAAACTGACTATCTACTACATTTGAAATATATCTAAATTTTTCTTTATTGTTATAATGCCTTGAATTATCACAGTTGAAATTTGAACTATCGCCATGTGGGTTCATAATAAAAACATTATTCTTCAACATGGTTATTCTTGAGTTTGGTGTTCTGTATTTAAGCTATAAATACCATTTATAAGTATCACCTAAAGCTTAGTCTAGATAATTTTAAATTGGATAGATATGGTCATTCAGTTTGTGTCAAAGTTTGGAATGATTAAAACGTTAAATGATTGAATGCTTTCAACAGTTCTTTACCTTTTGATTTTCTATGACACTTTAACTTGACATTTACCTTTATGTTTTGATTCAGTATTACTTCTTTTGTTTTTCTTCTCCAACATTTATGTAAAAATTTTCAAACATAGAGAAGAAGTAGAAGGGATTGGTTAGTGAACACCTGCAACTTTGATTCTATAATTAATGTTTTACTATATTTGCTTTTTCACATATTTTATCCATTTGTGATCCTTCTATCCATCTTATTTTTGGTCGCATTTTAAAGTTAGTTGCAGACTTTGCCCCTAAATATCTAAATAAGCAAATAATTTACTACAGTTCAATATTTGTTAACGTTTATAAAAGTAAAATTTTCATACGGTATAATGCATAAATCTTAGTTGTACCATATGATGAATTTTGACAAATGCATATATCTGGTAACTCCAACCCCTAGCAGAATTAGAACATTACTATGATTCTAGGGTTCCTCATGCCCTTTCTAAGTCAGTCCCCATCCACATCTCTTAGAGGAATCACTACTCTTTTTTCTACCATAGATTAATTTTGTTTTAACTAGATTCTCATGTAAATGGAATCATAAAGTACATACTCTTTTATGTAAGGCTTCTTTCAAATAGCATGTTTTTTGAGATTCATCCATTTTGTCGCATGTTAATATTTTATTTTTATTGCTGAGTAGTACTCCATTGTATGAATGTACCACAGTTTCTTCATTTATTCTCTATTGATGGTCACCTGAAATATTTCCAGTTTTTGGCTATTATGAATAAGGCTACTATAAGCATTCTTGGGCAAGACTTTTTGTGGATACACGCTTTTCATTTCTTGTAGGTAAATACCCAGGAGTAGAAATGCTGGGTCGTTAAGTTTTTAAGGTCATTTAGTTTTTAAGAAACTACCTGACATTTCCCCAAGTTATTGTACCATTTCATGTGGCCACCAAAAATGTTTGAGAGTTCCTTGATGACTTACGATGTTGAGTATCTTTTCATGTGCTTATTAGCCATTTATATAATTTTCTTTGTGAAGTGTCCATTCAACTATTGTGCCCATTTTTAAATTGAGTTGTTTGTCTTTTTTGTTACCGAGTTGTAGGAGTTCTTCATATAGTCTAGATAATAGTCTTTGTTGGATATGTGTTTTTTTTTATGGCAGTAACATTGGTTTATAACATTATATAAATTTCAGGTGTACATCATTATATTTCAGTTTCTGTGCAGATTACATCATGTTCACCACCTAAAGACTAATTGCAATCCATCACCATACACATGTGCCTAATCACCCTTTCCCCCCTGCTCAGGATATGTGTTTAACAAATATTTTCTTCTATTGTATGAATTGTCTATTCTTTTTTTAAACAGCCTCTTGAGTGAGCAGAATTTTTAAAATTTGATGAATATCTGTGTTTTTCTTTTATTGTTATTGCTTTCCTCCTGTAAGAAACCTTTGCCTATCTCTAAGTTGCAAAGATATTCTCCCATGTTTTCTTACAGAAACTTTATAGTTTTTAGCTTTGTGTTTAGGTCTTTGATGCATTACAAATTAATTATTGCGTATAGTGTGAGGTAGAGATTGAGGTTCACTTTTTTCATGTGGACATCCAGTTGTTCTGGCACCCTTTGTTGAAAGATCTTCCATTTCCCATTGGAATGCTTTGGTGCCTTTGTTGAAAATCAGTTGATTATACAAATATTTTTTTTTTCTGTATTCTCTGTTATGTTTTATGATCTATTTGTCTATTTGCATGCCAAAACCATGCTGTCTTGATTATTGTAATGTCATACTAAGTCTTGAAATCAGGTAATGTAAGTCTTCCAGATTGCTTTGGATTTTCTAGGTCTTTTGCATTTTCATAGAAATTTTAGAATCAAGGAAAACAGAACCTACAATATTCCTGGTGGGGATATGAATGGGATCGCATTGAATATATGTAGATCAATTTAGGAAGAACAGAAATCTTATTAATGTTGAGTCTTCCAATCTGTGAGCATTATATGTATCTCTATGTATTTAGTTTTCGGTGTAGAGGTCTTGGCATGACTTTTGTTAAATTTATTCCTAACCACTTTATGTTTTTTGAAGCTTTTGTAAATGCGATTTTTAAAAATACTGTTTTCCCAGTTGTTTGCTAATGGTATCTAAAAATGTAATTGATTTTTGTATGTTGACCTTGTATCCTGCAACGTGTAACTATTAGTTTTAGTAATTGTTTTGTATGTTCTTTAGGATTTTCTGTGTAAACAAATTGTCATTTGTGACAGGCATAGTTTTATTTTTTCCTTTCCAATCTTTATGCTTTTCTTTCCTTGCCTTATTGGACTGTCTAGAACCACCAGTATAACTTTGAATAGAAGTGATAAGAGTGAACATGCTTGCTTTGTCCTTGATCTTGAGGGGAAAGTATCAATATGTCACCCGTAAGCATGATATTAGCTGTAGATTCTTTACCAAGTTCCTTATCAGGTTGAGGAAATTCCATTCTGTTTCTGATTTTCTGAGAGTTTTTGTCATGGATAGATATTGAATTTTTTTTTCAGGTTATTTTCTGCATCTATTTAAATGATTGTATGGTTTTTTGTCCTTTATTCTATTAATATGGTAAATTACATTCATTAATTTTTAAAAAAACATTAAACCAACATTGCATTCCTGGGATAAACCTCCCTTAATTATGATGTATCATCTTTTTTATATACAGTCATGCACTGCATAACGACATTGCAGTCAACAACAGACTGTATCTACAACAGTGGTCCCATACGATTAGTACCCTACAGCCCAGGTGTGTAGTCGACTGTACCATCTAGGCTTGTGTAAGTACAGCCTGTGATGTTCGCACAACGACGAAATCGTCTAATGATGTATATCTCAGAATGTATCCCCACTGTTAAGTGACGCATGACTGTATTGCTAGATTAAATTTGTTAATATTTTGTTTTAGATATTTATGAAGGATATCAGTGTATAATTTTTTCTTTCTTTTCTTTCTTTTGGTAATATCTCTGGTTTTATTAGTGGATTAGGCTGACCTCACGAAATGTTGAAAAGTGCCCTCTTCCCTTTTCTGAAGGAGTTTGTATAACATTGATATTATTTCTTTCTTTCTTTGATAGAATTCACCTGTAAAACCATCTTAGCCTGAAGTATTCTTTGTGGGGAGGTTTTTGATAATAAATTCAATTTCTTGAATAGATATAGGTCTATTCAGATTGTCTATTTCATCTTATGTAAGTTTTCATAAGTGTTTTTCAAGGAATTTGTTTCATCTAAGTTGTCAAACTTATTGACATAAAATTGTTCATAGTATTCCTTTATTATCCTTTTAATGGATTAAGGGTGATATCTTCATTTCTCATACTGGTGTTCTGTTTTTTTCTTGACTAGTCTAGCTAGGTAGGATGTTGTAAATTTTGTTGATTTTATCAATTTGTTCATCTTTTCAAAGAACAACTTTTAGCTTTATTAATTTCCTCTATTATTTGCCTGATTTTTACTTCATTGACTGTAGTTCTTTATTATTTCTTTCCTTTTATTTATTCTGGGTTTACTCAGCTCTTCATTTTCTAGCTTTTTAAATTTGAAACTTAGGTCATTTATTATCATGTTTTCTGATATAGGCATTTAAAGCTAGAAATTGCCCTCTAAGTGTGGGATACCACCTCAGCATGGCCTGATAAGCAGTGCCATGTCCGCGCCCAGGATCTGAACCAGCAAAACCCTGGGCCACCAAAACAGAGCACATGAACTAACCACTTGGCCACAGGGCTGGTCCCTAATGTTTAGTTTCCTAATAGTTGAGTTTTTCTTAGGTGTCTTATTGATTTCTAATTTAATTCCATTGTGTTCAGAGAACATAGTCTGTATGATTTTAATCCTTTTATTTTTATTAAAATATTTTATGTCGTATATTTTGGTGAACATGCCATGTGCACTTGAAAAGAATGTGTATTCTGCACTTGTTGGATGTAGTATCCCATAAATGCCAATCAGGTCAAGGTGGTTCATAGTGTTTTTCAGATCTTATATGTGTTTATTGATATTTTTGATCTGATTGTTAAGTGAGAGAAAGGTATTAAAACCTCCAACTATAATTGTGATTTTGTACATTTCTTCCTTTAATTCTGTCACGTTGCTTCATGTATTTTGAAGCTCTGTTATTAGACACATACACATTTATGATTTTTGTTTGTTCCTTATCAATTTATCATTTTATCTTTAGGAGATGTCCTTCCCTGTTTATTTCTGGTTATATTCTGTCTCGAAGACTATTTTATCTGATGTTAATAAAGCCGTTTGTCTTTTTTTTTTTAAAAGATTTTATTTTTTTCCTTTTTCTCCCCAAAGCCCCCCGGTACATAGTTGTATATTCTTCGTTGTGGGTCCTTCTAGTTGTGGCATATGGGACGCTGCCTCAGCGTGGTCTGATGAGCAGTACCATGTCCGTGCCCAGGATTCAAACCAACGAAACACTGGGCCGCCTGCAGTAGCGCTCATGAACTTAACCACTCGGCCACGGGGCCAGCCCCACAAGCAGGTAGAATTTTTATATGAATTGGTTAAGGTAAGTGCTACCTGATAGGACATGAGAGGAAAGGAGAATTGATAGGACTTACTATATATCAAGTGGTATACTGTCATGCACTGCTTAACAACAGGGATACATTCTGTGAAATGCATCGTTAGGTGATTCGTCTTTGTGCAAACATTATAGCATGTCCTTACAGAAACCTAGATGGTATAGCCGACCAGACACTCCGGCTATATGGTACTAATCTTTTTTTCTTAACATGTAAATTTCAGGAGTACATCATTATATTTTGGCTTCTGAATAGAGTGTATCATGTTCATCAAAAGTCTAGTTTCCATCCATCGCCATACATATGTGCCCTCTTACTCCTTTCATCCTCTCCCCACCCCCGTCCCCTCTGTAACTACCAATCTGTTTTCCATATCTATGTGGTTGTTTATTTTGATTGGCACCTGAGCTAACAACTGTTGCGAATCTTTTATTTTTTTCTGCTTTCTCTCCCCAAATCCCCCCAGTACATAGTTGTGTATTTTTAGTTGTGGGTCCTCCTAGTTGTGGCATGTGGGATGCTCCCTCAGCATGGCCTGATGAGCAGTGCCGTGTCTGCGCCCAGGATCCGAACCGGCGGAACCGTGGGCGAAGCGGAATGCAGGAACTTAACCACCCAGACACTATGTGTTTGTTTTTAATCTTCCACATATGGGTGAAATCATACGGTATTTGTCTTTCTCTGTCTGACTTATTTTGCTTGGCATGATATATATGGTGCTAATGTCATGGGACCACTGTCGTATATGCGGTCCATTGTTGACCAAAATGTTGTTATGAGGTGCGTGACTGTATATACTTTATCTCATTTAACTCCTCTGAAAGTAGGAAGTATCTCAGTTTTGCAGATAAGCAAACGGGCATCAGGAATTAAAATAGCTTACTAAGGTCACATAGCTTGTAGCAGCAGAATTGGGATTCATGTTGACTCCAAAATCCATGTTCTTTATTAGTCATTTTGCTGAGAAGATAAATATAAGAAATGTAAATTATGTGGCAAAGGGGCTGTAAATGGAAAAGTTAGTTGTTGGCAGTAAAGGGATTGAGTTGAAAGAGTAATTTTATCCCTTTTATAACTAATGAATGGTAAAAAAAAAAAAGTGATGGAAAAAAACTCAATGTGTGAGAGTTTCCAGTAGAAGGCTCTGTGCGCTTGCTCTGTGTGCTAATGACAGTTCTGCCTTTGCTAATTCAATTTCTTCCCTTTGGCTTCCTTCCAAGAGCAGCTCAGCATTTATCAGACCAGGTCTTTGGGAACTTGTAATGTAGAATGGAGATGCAGGGATGAGGTAGAAGGGATATGAAAGTAGGCACTGCGTATTATTCTCTGTTTACTACTTTGTACCCTGTTGTGGTTGTATTATTTTAAAAAAAAAGACTTTTCAATGGATATCTTCAAATCTTACCATGAATGCTGGTAGCTTCTAATTGCAGCAGCATTAGAAAGTGTTTTTGGGGGCCAGCCCAGTGGGGAAGCAGTTAAGTGAGCATGTTCCGCTTCAGTGGCCTGGGGTTCGCTGGTTTGGATCCCGGGTGTGGACACGGCACCACTTGGCAAGCCATGCTGTGGCAGGTGTCCCACATATAAAGTAGAGGAAGATGGGCACAGATGTTAGCTCAGGGCCAGTCTTCCTCAGCAAAAAGAGGAGGATTGGCGGTAGTTAGCTCAGGGCTAATCTTCCTCAAAAAAAAAAAAAAGACAATGTTTTTTGTTGATAATTCTTGAACTTAGATACATGGGGGTTTACTGTGTTATTCGCTCTACTTTTGTATTTGTTTGATATTTTCTATATGAAAAGTTTTTTTTTAAAGAAAATGTTTTAGCAAACATACTTGATTGTTAGGCACCCCTTCTAATTCTGGAATGTCAGAACAATGTCTTGTATATTATTACTGTAGATTTCAGAGTGCCTTACACATAGTAGCCACTCCATGAATAGACATCTGAGTTTATTGATATTAAAAATTGAGTATAATATTTAGTTGCTCAATTTTAAATGTAATATTTAGGCAGCAGTTAGTATATAAAACGAAACTATGCTTTTTGGCTAATTCTGTTAAGGTGAGAAAATGTTCTGGAATCATATAGTAGTGATGGTTGTAGATCTCTGTGAATATACTAAAAAACATTGAATTGTACACTTTAAATGAGTAAGTTTTATAGTACATAAATTATATCCCAATAAAAAAAGAATGTAAAAAAATACAAAGATAAGCCCTAAACTGGGAGAAGATATTTGTAATAACACATAACTGATAAAGAATGCCCACAAATCAATAAGGAAAAGACAACTCTATAGATAAATAGATAAGTAAGAGGAACAGGCATTTCACAAAGAGGAAACAAGAATAGCCAAGAAACATTAAAAAGATGCCCAACCTCATTAGAGATCAAAGAAATGCAAATTATGAGCTCAATGAAAAAAACTTTTTATAAGTACTAGATTTGCAGAAATTAAAGAGTTGGATCATTCCAAGTGTTGACAGAGATGTAGAGGAACAAGAACCCTTATATATACTGCCGGTGGGAAAGTTAACTGGTACAACCACTTTGAAAGTATTTTGGTATTACCTGGTAAAATTGAAGATGCACATGCCCTTTGATCCAGCAGTTCTACTCCTGGAGGGGTGTGTGTGTGTGTGTGTGCACATGCGTGTACCTATGTGTGTGTACTCTGTCCTGTTCTCATTGATCTGTATTTCCACCTTTTATCAAGTTTTCGTATTTTCATGGGCCTATTTCTGGACTTTGTATTATTTTATATTGGTTTGTTTATCTATACACCAATTTTGTTCTGGCTTAATTACTGTATAAGTCTTAATGTCTGGTGGAATCAATTTCTTGAGAAATGTTCCTCAGGAATGTGTTGGCTATTCATGGTCCTTTGTTCTTCCACATGAAGCTTTGGATCAGCTTGTCGTGTCTGATGAGAAATCCTGCTGGATTGTTATTGAACTTATATTGAATTACTTTGAATTTATACATCACTTGAAAAGACTTTTCATGACATTAATGCATCTCTCCATTTATTTAGATCTTTAACGTCTTTCAATTGCCAGGAGGAAAGAAATTTTTCCTCCCCTTTTTCTAAGTTCTTCTGTCTGGTCTAAGAATTAACATGAGAGATTAATGGGAAAAAATCAAATTAAATTACATACATACAGGAACCCCAAAGATATGAGATTCCCCAACAGTTGGGCAGTTGAGGTTTATGTGCCATCCTGAGCTAAGGAGAAGTGGGTAGCATTCTGGGACTTCAAAGGAGAGAAAGACAATTTACAGGAAGATGGGAAAAGCAAATGTTTGGTAAACAAAAGTTTGCCATGCTCTGCAGAGACAATGGGACACAGAGAGGACTTCCATCAAACAGGCCTTGCTAAGTTTTCCCCAGTCTATCACACCTAGTTCAGATTCTTTGTAGGTTATCTATAGTGATAGCGCTTCTTCCTGGAACAGGTGCTTGATATAAATTCTTTTAGGCAGTTAAGGGAGAGGTAAAAAGCAAAACTTCCTGAGTCTTTCTGTTTCTTAAAAATAATCAGCTTAGGGGCCGACCCTGTGGCTGAGTGGTTGAGTTCGCACACTCTGCCTTGGCAGCCCGGGTTTCACTTGTTCAGATCCTGGGCATGAACCTGGCACTGCTCGACAAGCCATGCTGAGACAATGTCCCATATAGCAGAGCGAGAAGGACTTACAACTAGAATATACAGCTATGTACTGAGGAGCTTTGGGGAGAAGAAGAAAAACCACAAAAAAACAAAAGATTGGCAACAAATGTTAACTCAGGTGCCAATCTTTAAAAAAAAATAATAATAAGCTTAAAATAATCCTCATGCCAGAGAGACACATTTTGGGGTGGCAAATTTTGCTCCCCTACACAATCAAATTTTATTATTTTCTTTGCAAAGATCTCATACTCTTTTGTTAGATTTATTCGTAGGGGTGTGTGTGTGTGTGTTAGAATAATATCAATTTTTAAAACACCTCTATTGAGGTATAATTTACATACCATAAAATTCACCTATTTTAAATGTACAGTTTATTGATTTTTAGTAAATTTTCAGAGCTGTATAACCATTGCCACAATCTAATTTTAGAACATTCCATCACCCCAGAAAGAAACCTTGTGCCCATTGGCCCTCTGTGTTCCCACCACTGGCCCCAGGCAATTACTAATCTAGTAAACACTCTCACACACTAAAAAACTTTTTTATCATGGACATTTAAAAATAAACACACGAAAGTCAAGAGAATAGAACAATGACTCCAAAACAACCAATATGGTCAGTGTTGTTTTCTGTTTCCTCCAACTTCTATCTAAGCTTTCCCCTGGATTATTTTAAAACAAATCTTGGACATAATTTTATTTCTTCCATAAGTATGTCAGTATGTGTCTCCAAGATATGAGGACTCTTAAAAAAAAAAACAAAACAACTACAGTACCTTTATCACACCTAAAAAGATTAACAATTCTTTAGTGCCATTTAATATCCAGCCAGTATTCAAAGCAATCATACATTGCATCACTTTAATCTGTAGCAATTCCCTATCCATTTTTTCCTTGTCACCTATTTGTTGAAGAAACCAGATCATTTGTTGGCAGCCTTTCTCACATTCTGGATTTGGCTAATTGCATTCCTGTGACGTCATGTGATATGTTTTTGTACCTGCCATCTTTTCTGTAAAATGGTAGGTAGGTCTAAGCAGCACACGCTGTCCACTCGAAATATAACTTGAACCCTAAGTCCAAGCCACATAAGTAATTGAAAATTTTCTAGTAGCCGCATTAAGAAAAGTAAAAAGAAAAAGATGAAATTAATAATACATTTTATTCAACCCAAGAAATCAAAAATATTAACATGTATACAATATGAATGATGATGAGATATTTTACATTCTTTTTAATTTTTGAAATCTATTGTATATTTTACACTTACGGCATATTTCAATTCAGAGTGGGTGCATTTCAGGTGCCCAGTAGCCACATGTGACTAGTGGCTACCAGACTGGATAGTGCAGGTCTAGAGATGTGATCTGACAGGTTAGGGTCTTTGTCAAGAACAGTTCACAGGTGGTGCTGTGAACTTTATATTGCATCACAATAGGAGAGAAATAATGTCTGGGACTTTTTTGTGCATGATGTCAAGATTGGTGCAAAGGTTCAGGTATTGTCAGCCTGATCATTCAGTCCCCCACTAGCTTTTCACCTAATGGTTTTAATTATCACTGATAATTGCCTGCATTCATATTTCATTAATGAGTGAAAATGGTGATGGTGTAATTCTATCATTACTTCTGCATCTAATAGCTGAACTGTTCTATAAAGAAAAATCTTGCCTCATCAATCGTTTGGTTACTTTTCTATTAGAGTACTTTCTATCATAGTTATACTTTTTGTTGTTAATTTTTAACTTGATTGAATAGTAGTCAGAAAATGTGACCATATGGTACAGTTTTTGAAATCTATTGAATCTTGCTTTATGGCCTACTGTATAGTCAGTTTTCAACAACATTTCACATGTGTTTGAACAGAATGTGTATTCTCCAGTGGTTTGGTGCATGTTCTAAATATCATAAAATAAAAGTTGTTAATTATATCATTCAAGTTTTTAATATCCTTACTGGGGTTTTTTGTCTGATCTATCAATTGCTGAAAGAGATGAGTTGATTTCTTCCATTATGAGAGTGGATTTATTGATTTGTTCATGTAATTCTATTGATATTTGCTTTATATATTCTGGAGTTCTGATATTAGAGACATTCAAGTTTAGAACTGTTATATGTTCCTGGTGAATTGAACCTTTCATCATTATGTAGTGATCCTCTTTACCTCAGTAATACTTTTTGCATAAAAGCTTATCTTGTTTGATATTAATATCTCTAACCAGTTTATTTTGGTTATTATTGTCTGACACAACTTTACTCATCGTTTTACTTTCACTCTTTTTTCTTATATTTTAGATATGTCTTTTGGAAACACGTATAGTTGGATTTTAACAAAAAAAATCTAGACTGACAGTCTTTTCAACTGTAGATGTTAGTCCATTTACACTTTTTTGTTATTACTAATTTAGTAGGTTTATTTCTGCTATCTTTTATGTTTTTTATTGTCTCTCTTCCTTTTTTCTTCCTTTTCTTTTTCTTGTCCTTCTTTGGAAGTTATACACACTTTATTTCTTTTATTGATTATTCTAAAAATGTTAACATAAGTACTTAACCTAAAACCCAAAGTTAATCAGTAATAATTGCCCGACCTCCTTATATGACAAGGACTTGTGAATGTTTAAGTTCTGATGATCTTCCTTAACGGTGATTGTTTGTCGTCTGATATTTTAGTTGTATTTTTTATTTAATTCTACCAATTAGACATCATTGTTATTGTTTTATACAATCAATGTTTGTTTAGATTTATTTATATTTATCTTTTTCTAGGATCCCAGTATGTTAAGATAGACCTCTGTTACAAGTTTCTTCTTCCTAAAGTGCATGCTTTAGAAGTACATTTAAAGAAGAAGGGATCTTAGTAATTAATGTTACCAGTTTTTGTTTGTTTGAACATTATTTGTTCTCACACTTTTAAGATAGTTTTCCTATGTATTTCAACTCCAGGTTGATGGTTATTTTCTTTTAGCTCTTTTTAATTATTCCTCTATCTTCTGAGTTTCATTGTTGCTATTGAGAAATCAGTTGTCAGTCTGTTTATCAGGTATCTGTCTTTTTTCTCTTGTGGCCTCTAAACTATTTTTTTTGTCTTTGGTGTTTTCCAGTTTCACTGCAATCTATATAGGGTGGTTTTCTTTTTATTTATTGTGGTTGTGATTTTTTGGGCTCCCTGAATCTGGGAATCTATGGTTTTCATCAAACTTGAAAAATTCTTAGCCATTATTTCTTCAAATATTACCTCTTGTTTATCTGTCTGTTTTCTTCTTCTGGCATTCTAATTAGATGTATTAAACATTCTTACTCTTTCCTCCGTATCTCTTCACTTCATCTCTTTTGTGTCTCCATTTTGCATCTAAGTTCTTCAGATCTCTAAAGAATTTCAGTTATAGTTCAAACTGTGAATTCTCACTTCAGGTTCAACTATCCTGCTGTTTAACCTGGCCACCAAGTTTCTAATTTTAACTATTACATGTCCAGTTTCTAGAAATTCTGTTAGGTTCCTTTTCAAATCTGCCTGCCCATTTATTAGAGTGTTGTTCCTTAGTCATATTTTTATATCCTTTCTTGTTTCTTTAAATGTTATTCTATAGCTATTCATTCCACTGTGTTTGTGAGTCTGAGGCTCATTTTTATTTCTGCTGACCCTTAATTACATTGGCTTGCTTCATATGTTTTGTGATTTGATTGTGAGTTTATATTCATTTATGTCAAGATGATTTTCATAGTTTAGCAGCGTTTTTAGGTAACTTAATGTTAAGAAAAGTTTTTTGGGGGGTTAATTAGTGTTCAGTTTGCCTGAAATGGAAGATATGAAATATTTTTAATTAATTAGGAAAAAATAGGAGAAATAATATATCTATAGAAACATAAAATGGGACTTTGCCTTTTAAAATAGAAATTTTAGAATTTATTCTTTGCACTATTGCATCGAAAGTGAATGTTCTTGACAACCAAATTGTTCTACATCTTCAAAATCTGTTAATTTTTATACATTGTGCAATCAGAATAAAATTAAAAGGAAAAAATGGAGACTTCTTTCTTTTGTTAACTGTTGTCTTAAACAGTAGGCATCTACATGGCTGTAAGTGTCCTGTTTTACCTGTCTCCATAAGATGTTACTAAGTATTGATTAGTGGGTACAAAGTGAATGAATTTGTGCTGTTCCTGTAATGGTACAATCTTGTTTTTGCAGTTCACACCATTACCTGGAGAAGAAAAAAAAAAAAAAAAAAAAAAGATCTGGGCTGCCACAGTGGTGTAGTGGTTAAATTCATGGCTTTGCTTCGGTGGCCCGGGGTTCACAAGTTCGGATCATGGGCACGGACATAGCACCACTCATCAAGCCACACTGTGGCAGTATCCCACATAAAATAGAGGAAGATTGGTACAGATGTTAGCTCAGGGCCAATCTTCCTCACTAAATAAATAAATAAATAAGATCTTATTCATTAACACTGTCATCCTTCGTCATTAAATGATGAGACCAGGGGCTGGCCCCATGACCGAGTCATTAAGTTCTTTCACTCTGCTTCGGTGACCCAGCGTTGCACCAGTTCGGATCCTGGGCTTGGACATGGCACCACTCATCGAGCCATGCTGAGGCAGCATCCCGCATGCCACAACTAGAAGGACCCACAACTAAAAATATACAACTATGTACCAGGGGGCTTTGCGAAGAAAAAGGAAAAATAAAATCTTTTAAAAAAAAGAAAAAAAGATGAGACCAAAGATAAAGGCAGGACAGATGTCTCAGAATTCCATTTTATTTTTTTATTCTCTAAATTCCCTAAGAATGAAGATTTCTAATATCCTCTGTTCAGCATGTTTATGATGCTGAATTCATAGCAAAAGACATGTTTGACATTAATTTTGCATTCCATTGTAAGAAAATGCTAGGAAATTGAAGTTTCTTTTTTTGGGTCCAAATATATTCTTACCTCAGTTGATTTATTTACTTTCCTACATTGGTTGAGGGATATCTTTTGTTTTAAGCATAAATATCAGGTTGTTTTACTCTGCAGGTTTCCTCAACTCCTTTCAGAAGCAAATGGAATACAATTCATGAAAATGAAAAATAATCTTCAATTTCTGTGTCTCAATCTTAAGGACCAAATAATGTTGCATGGTTTTTTTAGTGCAGTAGTCATAATAATTTGTATATAGAAGTGAGATAAGATAAATGTTTTGAATCACTACCTGTAAGATATGATGTTCATTATTACTCTCAAGTTACTTCATATGTTTTTTTCTTCCCCAAAGAAAACCCAAGTTCTTTTATGACAGAGACTGTCTTCTATTCTGTTTATATATCTCTGTCCTCTTTTTCTCAAACTTCAGGCCCATTTAAATCTCCAGCTTATTCAAAATAGTTTTGTCTTGGCTACCTTGTACAATGGGATCTTTTTATCCTATTTCTCATGAAAACCTGATACTTTGGCATTTCTCTTACTGTCATAGAAAAATTCTGCTCATGCTGGAGAAAAGCCCTTTTTAAGCTGAATTAGTGGGACTTTCATATTTGTGGAAAAATCCTAAGATGTCTTTCTGGGCCATTTGCTTTTTGATATATCCAGATTGTTCCTTATTCCAGTGAAAACAGACATAGGAGACTGTAATTAGCTAATCCTATAATTCTTGCCAGGATAGTAGGGGTTGTTCATTGTGAACACATTCTGCCGCCAACAGCTGAGTTGGAACATTGTGTTTATTTCTGAGAGGATTTGAGTATGAACAATTTGGTTTAAAGATTAAATGAAGGAATAAATTCTATTGATAAACTTGATGAAATTATTAATCTTTTAAAGAAAATTACTAAGTTATAGAGAGGAGTTCACATTTAGAGTATTGAGTATCATACTGAACTTTGTATAAACTGAAAATCTGGTGTATATTTTATTTAGAAGAAGCTTTCCTATTGCCTTTTTGAGCAGTGGACAGATGTACTGGAGGCAACCTATCTTGATGTGATAAGCAACAGATTGGAACATAGAGCAGAACTAGGTGTACAATGTCAGGGAGTCCAATTCAGTGTGTATTTACTATGTACGGGGAACTTTTTTGTGTGTATGTGAAGAAGATTGGCCCTGAGCTGACATCTGTTGCCAATCTTCATCTTTTGCTTGAGGAAGTTTGTCCCTGAGCTAGCATTTGTGCCAATCTTCCTCTATTTTTATGTGAGAAACCACCACAGCCTGGCTTGATGAGTGGTGCTAGGTCTGTACTCAGGATCTGAACCTGTGAACCCGGAGCTGCTGAAGCAGAGCGTGAGAACTCAACCATTATGCGTTCAGGATGGCCCCTACAAGGAACTGTGGTAGACACTCTAGTGGAGGAGGGAGGTTGAGGTGGATATAAGGATGAGTAAGAAATCGTCTCTTAAATAGTGTAATATCCGGCGGGAGAAATAATCAGTAAATAATAGAAAATAGAATAAAACAAATGTCAAACAGAGTTTGCAGTAACATGCCATAGGGGAAAATAGGGAAAAGCAATGAAGATTGATTAGAGAATCAGAGAAGGTGTCACTAAGAATGTGGCATTTAAGTTGATTCTAGAAAAAGAGCAGTATTTGGATAGATGGGAGATGCTGGGAATAGGAATGTCAGGATCTCATTTTGAGGGACTGGTAAATACGGAGGTATGCATGGCTAAAGCCCCAGTTTTTTTGAAGGATAAAGGAGAATATAAGGCTAACCCATATGAGTATTTAATTTTTACTCTTCAATAATATTAACAACAATTAACATTTCTCTAATATTTTCATGTACACATTTGAGACTTATAAGAATGGCTATGGGAGGTATTATTATCACCCCCAATGTATACCTGGTCTTGTGTGATTTAGTGGCAAGATAGGGGTTTGAAAGTTGACTGTTTTACCTAAAAGCTGCATCATCTTAGACACATCACTGGAAATACCGAGTAGCAGTTTTCTCATCTATCACATATGGATAATACCTTCTCCAGTAGGTTTTTTAAGGCTGCTGCCTAGGCTGTGTACTGCATTATTCCGGGGGTGACATTCACACAGACCAGGGATTGGCAATTTTTGTGTTCTGTGAAGGGCCGCAGAGTAAACATTTAGGCTTTGCAGGCCATAAGGTGTCTGTCACAACTGCTTAACCCTGCTGCTGTAGCACGAAAACAGCCACAGGCAAAATGTAAACACATGGGTGTGGCTGTATGTATTCTAATAAAATGTCACTTAGCAAAACAGATCTTCGGACAGATTTGGCCCACAGCCCGAAGTTTGCTTACCCCCAACATAGACCAGGATGTGAATAGTGCACCGTTGAGCTGTGCAATTATGTGGTACAGGTTGTTTGAAGGAATAAATCACATAAGCTATAAGAAATATATATTTATAGCACAAATATTTCAAGCTTTTAAAGTTATTGCTATTGAATTCTAGGTTAAACCACTTAAACCTTTGCCCTCAACTTCAGAATTCTCAGTAGGAAAATAAAAACTACCCTTCTACCAAATTAACTATAATTAGATGTGTGAGAATGATAATATATATGCATGTTGTTTTGAATTCTTTTTGTTTTTTTAAAGATTAGCACCTGAGCTAACATCTGTTGCCAATCTTCTTTCTTCTTCTTCTTCTCCCCAAAGCCCCCCAGTACATAGTTGTATATTCTAGTTGTAGGTCCCTCTGGTTGTGCTATGTGGGATGCCGCCTCAGCGTGGCCTGACGAGTGGTGCCATGTCTGTGCCCAGGATCTGAACCGACAAAAACCCTGTGCCGCCAAAGCAGAGTGCACAAACTTAACCACTCGGCCATGGGGCTGGCCCCTTGAATTCTTTAAAATCAGTGTTAACTGGAAATTATGGCTCAGATGTTGTTATAACTGAGTGCCACTGTATCCAGCAGTCTTAAATACAAAATGATAGGAAGCCTGAAGCTTAAATTGCTGGTACTATTCAACATCTCGTCTGATTTGTGTTACTTTGTATAAACTAGGATTTTTACCTGGAGAATAAATACTGCTTTGGCTCTCTGCAAAATTAGCATATGGTAGTAGTGCTGTCCTGATTTTGATCCCACCGCATAATTTTTGTCAGACTACCACTGCATCATTCTTGAAATACAGTTAATACTTGAGAAAAGGCATATGTTCTATTAGAGACACCCAGAAGGGGTGGGGAGAATATGGGCTTTATCTTGCTTTTACTTAGTTATAGCTTTATTTATGCTGTTACTTTCAAGGAATATTTCTTGCGTGTTTTTTCCCTCAGTACTTTGAAGAGTTTTCATATCAGATTATGTAAATCAAATGTTGATTATCTACTAAGGCTTATTTTGACTTTGCTTTTGAGTCTTGGTTTAGGAACAAATTAATTGCTCTTTTTAGGATATTATATGCTAATCATTGTGAGAAGATTATGCTGTTGAACTGCCATACGTAATTCCATTCTCCACTCTCAATATTAAGAGAAATCTTTTATAGTTATCATTTTACCTGTGGAATAAAGGATTTTCTGTTTCTACATTGGAAAATATTTTCTTATTTTTACTTCATATCATAATATTATATATATTCTATTTGCATTAGTTTTTTAAAATCTTTTTTTATTGTAGTAAAATATATATAACATACAGTTTGTCATTTTAACTATTTTTAAGTGTACAATTCAGTCACATTAAATACATTCGCAGTGTTGTGTAATCACCACTATCCAGGTCCAGAATTTTTTCATCCTCACAAACAGAAACTCTGTGCCCATTAAACAATAACTACTTACCCATTCCTCCCCTTCCCCCTTGCCTATGCTGGATACCTCATTTATCTAAGTGGAATCATGCAGTATGTGTCCTTTGGTTTCTTTTTTATTTCACTTAGCATAATGTTCTCAAGGTTATCTATGTTCTAGCATGTATCAGACTCATTTTTAAATGGCTGAATAATATTCCATTGTATGTATATACCACATTTCATTTATCTGTTAATGGACACATGCACTGTTTCTACCTTTTGGCTGTTGTGAATAGTGCTGGTATAAACGTTGATATACCAAGTATCTCTTTGAGTCCCCGCTTTCAGTTCTTTTGGGTATATACTTAGGAGTGGAATTGCTGGATTATATGGTAATTCTATGTTTACCTTTTTGAGGAAGTGCCAGACTTTTTCAGAGTGACTGTACCACGTGTTATGTTTTAACAGTTTTGGAAAGCTTTTTATTACTTTATTTTGAAGCTGTTTACTATCTTCATTTTAACATACGAAAATGTCTTGGACTCTCACAAACGTGTTATCATTTGGGGGCAATAACATTTCTAGACTTTCCTTTTTAGTATTTTTCTCTCTTTTGTTTCTCTAAATATGAAGTATTAAATACTGATTTGTTTTTGTTTTTTTTTAAAGATTGGCACCTGAGCTAACAACTGTTGCCAATCTTCTTCTTTTTCTTTTTTCTTTCTGCTTTTTCTCCCCAAATCCCCCCAGTACATAGTTGCATATTTCAGTTATGGGTCCTTCTAGTTGTGGCTTGTGGGACACTGCCTCAACGTGGCCTGATGAGAGGTGCCATGTCCGCGCCCAGGATCCAAACCAGCGAAACCCTGGGTCGCCATAGCAGAGCACGCAAACTTAACCACTCGGCCCCAGGGCCGGCCCCTTAAATAGTGATTTCTTTGTCAGAAATTCATTGAGAAGCTTGAAAAATTCTTACACTCCAGCAAGTGAAACATGCTATAAATACATCATGCCACTTCTCAAACTAGTAGGATTCTCAAGCATTCTGAAACTTGTATAGTAATAAAACACTATATTTTGTTTATCTCTTAGAAAATACTCATTTCCCCAAGAAGAAAAACTCTAGGGTTTTTTTTCCCCTAAAATTAAATCTATACTGGATCTAGTCCATTATCAGTACCTTAGTTAAAAAGTAAATAATGTTAAACAGGAAAAAAAAGAGAGACAGTACTTAATAACAGTTAAGTTTTACTGAGTACTTACTGTGTCAAATCCTGTGCTAAGTACTTTAAACATATTATCTAATATAACCCTCACAACAAACTATATGAGTAGGAACTCTTGTTATCTTTATTTTACAGATAAGAAACTTGAGACAGACAGAGAGGTTAAGTAGGTTGCCTAAGGTCACACAAGTAAGAAGTAACGGATTCATATTTAATTCAGACCATTTTTACCCACAAGCATATTTCAGCGACTACCTGTTAGCATGTCAAAGATAAGAAATATATCTTTATTTCTGTCTTAAGGAGTTTACAATAAAGATGAGTCCAAATCACTAATATTACTATTATACAGATACAGGGAAAAAAGATAATTGGATTTTAATTATAGAAATTCGAAGGCTACTAATTTCCATATGCAGGCTTTAATTAGTATAAGCTTTTAATGTAGTCCCCAAGTTCACTATTTTCTTGGTATTTCATTCACTGGCAACTCATGTATGAGCCAATGATAATTAGATCACCCAGAACCTGGGTGAAATTTATTCATGCTTACCATCTCCATTTGGTTCTTTGTCATTTTTGTAGTGCCTCTCTCCTACTTCCTTGAAATGTTTTTGCTTCCTGGAAAGACCTCTTTATGTAAGCTCTATACGGACAGGAATCTCTGAACAGTGCTCAGTAAATCTTTGGTGAATAAATATGTAAAAATCTTTCTTTTTATAAATCCTTATCAAATAAGATGATGAAATCTTATACTGTAACTGTTGTTATGGTTGTTGATGTGTGCCCCGTAAGTTTTCATAGCCATGCTTCTAATTACATGATTTTTCTTGAATATGTTGGGAACAATGTAACATTTAAGGGCATGGATTTTGATGTCAGACAGACTTGGTGTTAATCCTGACTCCGCTTACTAATTATGTGACCTTGAGGAAGGTATTTAACCTCTCAAACCTCAAGTTTCTCCTCAGGAAAATGGAGTTAAATAAAAGTACCTACCTCACAGGATTGCTAGGAGAATTAAAGAAGATAATAGATGTGATGTGAAGGACCTGTTTTAAAGTACGATATGTGTACTTTTTCTGTTTCAAATTACTTGGGATTCAACTGTACAAGACATGATCAATGTCCTAAAGGAATGTACCTAGCAGGCTACAAATAGGAAATAATATTCAGTAGTTCCCCTTTTTCCACAGGGAATACATTCCAAGACCCCCAGTGGATGCCTAAAACTGCCAAGAGTACCAAACCGTATATATATTATGTTTTTCCCCATACATATGTATTTGAGGTGCAACAGCAAAACCAGCGTGAATTTCTTTTTCCTTCTTTATAGTTTCATGGGTAGAAGATTCATCCTTACCAGACCTTAGCAACCTTAGCATATGATTTTTTACTTATTAAGTCACAAACTGTCACCTTTTCTTTCTTTCTTTTTTTTTTGGTGAGGAAGATTGGCTCTGAGCTAACATCTGTTGTCAATCTTCCTCTTTTTGCTTGAGGAAGATTGTCACTGAGCTAATATCTGTGCCAGTCCTCCTCTATTTTGTATATGGGACGCTGCCACAGCATGACTTGATAAACAGTATATAGGTCTGTGCCTGGGATCCGTACCCATGAACCCTGGGCCACCAAAGTGGAGGGTGTGAACTTAACCATTAGGCCACCATGCTGGCCCTGAAGTTTTACCTTTTCACTTAAAGGGAGCACTTTACAGCTTCTCTTTGATATATTGGAATTGCCAGCATCACTATTCTTGTGCTTCGGGGCCATTATTAGATAAAATAGGGTTACTTGAACACAAGCACTGCAATACTTTGCCAGTTGATCTGATAACTGAGATGGCTACTAAGCGACTAAGCAGTGGGTAGCATATACAGTGTGGACATGGGACAAAAGGATGATTCATGTCCTGGGTGGGATGGAACAGAACTGCACGAGATTTCCTCAGCTACTCACAACGGCACACAGTTTAAAACTTATGAATTGTTTATTTCTGGAATTTTCCATTTAATATTTTTGGACTGTGGTTGACCATGGTAACTGAAACCACAGAAAGGGAAACCATGGCTAAGGGGGGACTACTGTATACAAGACTTTAAAACACTGACAGAATATCTGAATAAGTTAGAGACTGAAAACACATCAATGACTATTTTTTAAATTTTTATTTATTTTTGACAAACCAAAAATTGTATATATTTAAGGTATACAACGTGATATTTTGATATGTGTATACATTGTAAAATGATTTTACCGCAATTAACATATCCATCACTTCCCATAGTTACTATTTGTGTGTGTGTGATAAGAACACTTGAGATCTACTCTTTTAGCGAATTTCAAGTATATGATGCATTATCATTAACTATAGTCACCAAGCTGTACATTAGGTCTCCAAAATTAACTCATCTTATAACTAAAAGCTGGTACCTTTTGATTAATGTTTCCTCTTTTCCCTTATCCTCCAGCCTCTGGTAACTACCATTCTATTCTCTGTTACCAAGAGATCAACCTTTTTTTTTTTTTTTTTTAGATTTCACATGTAAGTGAGATAATGTGATATTTGTTTTTCTGTGTTTGGTTTATTTCATTTAGCCTAATGTCCTCCAAGTTCATCCTGCTGTTGTCATAAATGACAGGATTTCCTTCTTTTTTAAGGCTAAATAATAGTTTATTCTACTACATTATCCATTCATCTGTCCATGCACACTGTTAGGTTGCTTCTGTATCTTGTTTACTGCTTGCTGCAATGAAGATGGGTGTGCAGATTATCTGCTCGAGATACAGTCTTGCGCCCCCTAATGACTATTTTGGTCAATGACAGACCACATATATGATGGTGGTTTGGTAAGATTAGTACTATATAGCCTGGGTGTGTAGTAGGCTGTACCATCTGGGTTTCTTAAGTGTACTCTATGATGTTTGCATGATGACAAAATCTCCTAACAGTGCATTTCTCAGAACATAGCCCCGTGGTTAAGTGACACATGACTGTAGTGATTTTATTTCCTTTGTATATATACCCAGAAGTGAGATTGCTAGATATTATGGTAGTTCTATTTTTAATTTTTTCAGGAACCTCCATACTGTTTTCCATAATAGGCAGTACCAATTTACACTTTTACCAACAGTGCAAAAGGGTTCCCTTTTCACCACATCCTCGCCAACTCTTATTATCTTTTGGCTTTTTGATAATCACCATTCTAACAGGTATGAGGTGATATCTCATGTGGTTTTGATTTGTATTTCCTTGATGATTAGTGATATTGAACATATTTTCGTATACCTGTTGGCCATTTGTATGTCTTCTTTAGAAAAATGTCTATTCAGGTCTTTTGCCCAAGCCTACGTTTAAATCTTTAAATCCATTTTGAGCATCCATCAGTGACTATTATTTCATTGTAGTGTCCAAAGTGTGCTAGAAGCTCAACAAAATTATTGTCTATGTGCTAAGTTATTTAGGTATACAAGCAAATACTTAAAAATAAATGCATTTAAAGTACATCATAAATAAAGGAAATTACTTGTGGGAGTGAGTCATAATTAAGGGTTAGTAGCAATAGTCCTACTAATTTTAGATAGACTACTGTGCTGTATGAACAACAACCTATGAAGACTGAATAGATATCAAATTCTGTTACAATAAAATAAAACATAAACTTGAACCATTTAATGATGTGCTTAAATCTAAGTGTAAAGTATGATGTTTAAAGTATAAATGGTAAGCAATTCATATAAGTGATTATATTATGTATAATTAATATTAGGGTCCTTCAGCTAAACTTTGTATTTTTATAGTCACCTGGGGAGAAGGAAGGAGTTCACTAGAAAAAGAAACTGTTTCCTTTTAATATGAAGATTCCTACATTTAAGCCCCTTTTCCAGTGGGTGTCACTCAGGGACCAGAATAATCACTCATCTTTGGTATAGATGTACATACTTAGGGTGTTTGATTTAACCTAGCTCAGGGCTGGACGGGCACTTTCCCAATGTAATAGAAATGGGCTCCCTTCATTGAAGAGCAAATATTAGGGCCTCAGGAAACTAGTGGAAGAGATGGAGACAGAATAATAACTGAAGGCCTCTTCAACAGTGAAGGGACCTTATTTTCAGGGTGGATGGGGTTAGTGAAAAGGTCTTCCTTGGTTTACTAACTCCATTTTTCTTTGCCAGAGGCAGAGAGGGGAATGGGATGAAGTGTATAAAAATTGTCCTTTCCCAAATTTCTCCCCCATTCTGTATGAAATTATTCAACAATTCAAATTATCCACCAATTATTCAACAGTTATGCACCTTTTAGTATGAACTAGTTTAATAACTCAAGCTTTCCTAATAACTAACTGAGATGCATCAAGGTAACGAGATTTTGAAAGGAGATCACGGGAAAAGATAATTTTAAAGCGTCTTAAGCATCAGTCGTTGATGAAGGCATGGCAAGTGGGAGTTGAGGTGGCAGCGGTCAGGGAGGAATCTGGCAGGCAGAAGACAAAGAGAGACCAGAGAGAGATAAGGATTACCAAAAAGAGAGATGGAAAGAAAGATGTATTAATGGAGGTGAGCAAGTAACAACAGCAAAAAAAGTGGAAAACAGATCAAAGAAAGGAGGCACTGAAACATGGCACTGAACGAGAGAAGCAAGTATGTGAATAGGAGCAGCCATTACACTTAAAACAGCGTGGGTTGTTTACTTAGAAGTATAGTTGCTGAGTCTGATTTTTTTGCAAAGATCGTCCAAAATCTCTGTCTGTTGACCCCATCCCCCACCAAAAGCAAGAATGCGAATCTGCTTCTGATTTTGTTATGGGTTTAGCTGATATTTATGGTTAGAACAGCTTCTAGGTGTTTGCTATATTGTTAGCTGGCAGGAAGAATGTCAAAGTTGGAGCCAGTTTCTATTCTCCTTCTGTTCTGGCCTTATGCTAGGATTAAGTGTTTCCTAAAAATAGAGTGTGTTCACATTCCTAAAGGTGTAGCCCATAGGCATTTGTAAACTTGCTCTTTGATTAAGATAATTCATGTTTTGAACACTGATTGGCCATGAATTAAAAATGTGAAAATTTGGATTTAATAGGTGGTTCATTTCTGAAATATAATGTGCTTTTTTTCTGTAGGGAAATTCTAATTGTGACAAGCATAAGTTTAAGCCTCTAATTGATAATCAAAGCTGTGATATCAGGCAGGTCTGCCCTACTGTCAGGACCTGCTGTTGGAGAGTATAGATTGTAATTGATTCTGTTGTTCAGGGTCTGTAACAACCGCAGTCTGCCGAAGTCAGTTGCCCCACTCTCTTCTCCTTGTCACTTATAAAATAGTGAGGCAGCAGAGTGTTGTGAAAAAAGTATGTCAGGAGAGCTGTGTTCTGATTATTCTTGCTCTTCTTGTTTGACCTAGGGCAAACCCTTTTGAGCTTAATTTTTTCTCATTTTCAAAATGAGAATAATATCTGTCTTACCTGTGTTAAAGTATTATTTGTACATCAGATAATATAGTGTATGTGAGTGCTGTTTAAACCGTAAAGGCAAAATATAAAGTCTTATCCTCATTTCCATCACCCAAGGAGAATTGTGTCTAGTTGAAGAGAAGCGGAAATGGGCATATTCGTGTCACGTAAGCACTTCTGATAAATTGTTCAAGGAGTAGAATGAGCAGGAAAGGAACTACAAAAGTAATGGGAAAATAATCATGTGAGTACTTGCATGAAAAGCAGACTTACTTGAAATTCCAGGCACAGAAATGGTTTCTCAGGATTGTGATTATGCTATTCTTTGAAAGATTTAGGTGAAAGGGAAATGACCTCATTTAATAATTGTTTATGTTTTATATCAAAATACAACAGTAATGAATATAGGAGAGTGGTTCTTATGCATGTATAGTTATCCTTTGCAATTTGGAAATAACATTTCCCCTGCTATTTGTATTGCCTGTTTGGTTCTTAATTTTTTCTTAGGAAATTGTCTTTCGTACATTTTTAAATTATTGTAAAATTAAGCATAGATTAGATTAAATATAGACAAAGTGTGGGATTTAATTCTCATATACATTAATAGACTGTCCCCAAATATACTGATGTATAAGATACTGTATATGCTTTTAAAACATATGAATTATAGTTGGGGAAAGGAGTGTGAAAGTGTGCACAAGTCGAGGTGAGGACAAAGATGAAAATCTCAATCCAGGGTAGAAAATGTATATAACAATTATCAGTCAACAAATTTATTTATATATAATTTAAAACTTTTTTCTGTAGGTAAAAACTGTAGGTTGTCCTAAGTATAGCAGTCTTAATCTCAGTGATCTATTGAGCCGACACTTTCTGAGACTCTGAGCATGGGCACAGATCCTATCTCAGACGCTGCCAATCAACTGCTATATGCTGCAGGGTAAACCTTTTATTTTTAAATCGTGTATACTCAAAAACACATATCAGTGAAAATAGACATTTCTCCAGTCTAACTATTACCAGTCATTTTAATGGAACGAATACAATCATTTTGAAAAGAGAAAAGATTCAGTTGTAAAATATTTATTCTATTTTTCTTAATGAATTTAGGTTGCCTTAGCTGCTGATAAATGTTGTTTTACGTAAATGCCACTGTTTACTTCTTTATGTATTGTCTTAAATTTTTTAACTATGGAGAGAAGAAATTCATTTAAAATACCTAAGCATATTTCGATTCAGAAAAAGGTTGACAGTTTACAAAGCTTTGTGTTGACCTTGATATTTCTTCAGAAAAAAATGCAATGAAAATGCAATAATTTTCAATTATCTGACTTATTCTATATAGTTTATAGTACATTTCTGTATTTAAAATATAGAAATGTTTTACTTTTAATGTCCTTGACATTTTTCTTGTTTATTCCGAGCAAGTGAAAACTGCTTTGGTGTCTTATAAAAAAAATTTAGCTGGACAGATCCAGCTGTTGCATTTATAAATAGCTACAGATGTCTGCAGCAATAAATGGTTTACTCAGGTTGTTATGGCAACTAAAATTCAGCAGAACCTCAAAGATAAGCTGTATTTAAGGAGGAAAGTACATTAAGTTACATTTAATCCAATTATATGATAAAAATTTTTGCTTACTATCATTTTAGTTTGGAAGAGAGAAATTAATTTCAACTTGTCAATGTAACATGGCTATCCTTAATGTACAAAAGTTCTGTTACTAACTTATAGTCTGTATGGTTTTTATATACTTGTAAGGTTTTCTTGTAGTGTTGATGAATTGGCTGACCCATTTAAACTATCTTTCTTGGTCCTCTTTGTAATCAGTTGAATGTTTATTTAAATCTGCTGGCAAGGGTTGAGGGTGTATTTTTGAGTCCATGGAAAATGCAAAGCCTGCTTTGGGCTTTAAGTCCATGATCTTACACTAATGCTTTATCCAACTGAACTAACCAGTTAAAATCTTTTAAAGCCATTGAAATAAGTATATCTATTCAGAGATTGTTAGACAGTAGGTCTGGGAGTAGAACTGTACTCCTAGAATCGAGATTTTTACAATAATTAGAATCTGTAGATGTTTTAAATCCTTAGATTTTTAAAATAATTTTTATTCAGTGTAATACATGTACAAATTATTTTTTTGTAAAGTGAAATAGTTACTGTAAAGCTTCTATAAAAAAGAATAGTCTCTTACTCTATTCTTTTCTACCCCCGAATCCTCCCTGGAGGCAACTATTTTTAGTTCTTTAAGTTATTTCTTCTGGGATTTACCTCTATGTCTCTAAAGAATGTTTCTAGTTTTTTCAATTTAGACATTAACTCTTTGTGTCCTACCCTAGAAGGTAAAGATTTAACAATCCACCCAACTCTTGCTACCTCTTTGCCACTCCCCCATTCCCAGTGTAATCATACAACTTTGAGTTGTAGGTTGAGAGTTAAATTTACTCTGTGTAATAAAGTAAAAATAATTTTTTAGCTTTTATTTTGAAATAATTTTAGATTCACATAGAAGTTGCAAAAATAGTACAGAGAGTTTCACATGTGCTCTTCGTCCAGCTTCCTCTAACGACAGCAATTGTCTCTATATCCCTTGTATGCAGACTGGATGTCATTAGAAGTGTGGAAAAAAGATGAGGCAAGTCAGCTTTCTTGGCTGAGCCTCTGAAGCATACCTTTCTACCAAAAAATAAATGGAAATAATGGGAGTAAAAAGCCCAAAGCCAAATTTATGTATGAGTGCAAATGGATGCAAATTTATTACTACTTGCATCTGTGAGAATACATTTTGTTAAGATATCGAAAAGGAGAACTATAGGCTGAATAAACTATATAAACATAATATAATTATCAAAACCAGAAAAACGGCATTGGTACAATACTATTTATTAACTAAACTACAGAACTTATTTGGATTTCACCAAATTTTGCATGCACTCTTTTAAAAAAATCTTTTTTCTGCTGTATAGTTCTATGAAATTTTATCACATGTATAAATTCATATAAGCATCACCATAACTGGGATACAGAACTCCTAAAGAAACTCCCATGTGCTATCCCTTTATAGGTACACCCCAACCTTAACCCCCAGCAACCACTGATCCTGTTCTCTATCACTATAATTTTGTCATTTTAAGAATGTTATGTAAATGCAATCATATAATATGTGACGTTTTGAGATTTTCTTTCCACTCAGCATAATGCCCTTGATATCCATCTATGCCATTACAGGTATCAATAGTTCATTCCTTTTTATTGCTGAATAGTATTCCATTGTAGGGATATACCACAGCTTGTTTATCCATTCATCTATTGAAGGATATTTGGGTTGTTTCCTGTTTTGCATTTTTTTTTTTTTAAAGATTTTATTTTTCCTTTTTCTCCCCAAAGCCCCCTGGTACATAGTTGTGTATTTTTAGTTGTGGGTCCCTCTAGTTGTGGCATGTGGGATGCCGCCTCAACATGGCCTAATGAGCAGTGCCATGTCTGCACCCAGGATTCCATCTGGGGAAACCCTGGGCTGCTAAAGTGGAGCGTGCGTACCCAACCACTCGGCCATGGGGCCGGCCCCCATGTTTCCAGTTTTTATTACAAATTACTATTTTTTGTAGTAATAAATTATTACTATTACAAATAAAGCTACTATGAACATTCATGTACAGGATTGTATGAACATAAGTTCTTAGTTCTCTAGGGTAAGTACCAGGTGTGTGGATTGCTGAGTTGTGTGGTGTTTAACTTTATGAGAAATTGCCACTTTTCTAGAATGACAGTACCATTTTACATTCCCATCAGCAATATATGAGAGATCCTATTGCTCTGTGTCCTTACTGGCACTTGGTATTTGTATTAGTTTCCTAGGGCTGCCATAACAAATTACTACAAACTGGATGGTAATTTATTCTCTCATAGTTATGTAGGCTAGAAATCAGAAATCAAGGTGTTGGCAGGGCCATGCTCTGAGGAAGAAACTGTCTCACGTGTCTGTCCTAGCTTCCGGTAGTTGCCAGTAATCCTTGGTGTGTGTGGTGTTGTGGCAGCATAACTCCCTCTCTGCCTCGGTCTTCATATGACCGTCTTTGTCTGTGTGTTTATCTGCTCTGTGTTTCTGTGTGTGTACATGGTCTTCAGATGAGGACATCTGTCAGTAGATTTAGGGGTCACCCTAAGCCAGTATAACCTCATCTTAATTAATTACATCTGCAAAGAGCCTACTTCCAAATAAGATCACATTCTGAGGTTCCAGGAGGACATGAATTTTCAGGGGACACTATTGAACCCAGTACAGTATTGTCAATATTTCTTATTTTAGCCATTCTATTAGATGTGTAGTGGTGTCTTATGGTGGCTTTAATTTGCATTTCTGTAATAGCTAATGATATTGAATGTCTTTTCATATGCCTATTTGCCATGCATGTATCTTCTTTGGTGAAGTTTTTGCCCATTTTCTAGTTGAGTTGTTTATTCACTGTTGAGTTTTGAGAGTTCTTTACATACTCTGGATATAAGTACTCTGTCAAACATGTGATCTGCAATTATTTTCTCTCAGTCTGTGGCTGGTCTTTCATTTCTTAATATCTTTCACAGAGCAAAAGTTTTAAATTTTGGTGAAGTCCAACTTTTTTTTTATGGATTGTACTTTTGGAGTCATGTCTAAGAATTTTTTGCTTAAACTTAGATCACAAAGAGTTTCTCCTATATTTTCTTCTAACAGTTTTATAGTATTATAGTTAGATCTATGATCTATTTGGAGTTAATTTTTGAATAAATTGTGAAATTTAGGTCAAGGTTTATTTTTTTGGTAGTAAGTGACCAATTGTCCTAACACCATTTGTTAAAAAGACTATCGTTTCTTCATTGAATTGCTTTATGTCTTTGTCAAAGTTAGTTGTCCATATACTGTGAGTCTATTTTTGGGCTCTTTATTCTGAATTATTGAGCTCTGTGTCTCTCTCTACCCCAATACCACTGTCTTCATTACTTTTACCCACGTAGTAAGTCTTAAAAAGGATACTGTGATTCCTCTCGTTTTCTTCTTCTTTCTCAAAATTCTTGTAGCTATTCTAGTTTCTTTGCCTTTTCATATAAATTTTAGAATTAGCTTGTCTATATCTACAAAAATTTCCTGTTATGATTTTGATAAGAATTGCATTAAACAAATTTCAGATCAATTTTGAGAGGATTGACATCTTTACTATGTTAAGTCTTTGAATTCACGAACACACTGTGTCTCTCCAATTATTTAAGCTGTCTTTTATTTCTTTTATCAGCATTCTGTAGTTTTGTTTTTGTAGTTGTTTTTTTTTCTTTTTTGAGGAAGATTAGCCCTGAGCTAACATCTGCTGCCAATCATCCTCTTTTTGCTGAGGAAGACTGGTTCTGAGCTCACATCCGTGCCCATCTTCTTTTACATTATATGTGGGATGCCTGCCACAGCATGGCTTGTCAAACAGTGCCACGTCTGCACCCAGGATCCGAACTGGTGAACCCTGGGCAGCCAAGAAGCAGAACATACAAACTTAACCACTGTGCCACCGGGCCAGCCTCAGCATTCTGTAGTTTTTAGCACACATATTCTATATGTATTTTGTTAGATTTATACCTAAGTATTTCAGGGTTTTTTCCATAATTGTAAATAGTCTTGGAAATGTTATTACCTGTGGTATTGTTGCGGCTTCCCACTGTAGCTTTTAATTTTATTCATTAAAAAATATTTTTATTCTGAACTAATTTCAGACTTACAGAAAAGTTGTAGAAATAGTTCCCTTATATTCCTTACCTCACTTCCCCTAATGTGAACATTTTATATAACCACAGCATAATTTTCAAGAACAGAAAATAAGCTCTGGTACACAATATTATTAAAGAAACTTCATTACTTATTCAAATTTCTCCAGATTTTCCACTAATGTCCTTTTCTTTCCTAGGATCTTATCCAGCATCCCATATTTCATTTAGTTGTCATTTCTCCTTAGTCTCTTCCAGTCTGTAACAGTTGTTCAGTCTTTCTTTGCCTTTCATGACTTTAACAGTTTTGATGAGTAATGATTAGTTATAATATTTTATAGAATTCTCTCAGTTTGAGTTTATCTGATGTTTTCTCATGGTTGGAAAGAATTTATGTATTTTTGGCAGAATACCAGAAAAATGATGTTGTGTCCTTCTCAGTGCATCATGTCAAAGGATTCACCACGTTGATACGTCTTATTATGGTGATGTTTACCTTGATCACTTGTTTAATTTGGTGTTTGTCAGGTTTCTCTGTCACGTTTCTCCACCGTAGTTTCTTTCCCTTTGTAGTTAGTTAATATATCCGTTGCAGCTTTCTAAATTGGTTTTCTTTTGTGACCTCTTGGTTCATTTATTTAAAAAACAATTGCTGAGCACCTGCGTTATACCTGACACTGAGAGATTCACAATTGTATATAAGATTAGTTATCTTTATCTCTTTGTCCTCTGAACACCTATACCTCTATTACGTAATGCTTGTTTATGCATTGTTTCAGGTATTTTAATCTTCTCTTTCTGTTTTTATTATAAATCTGGGTTCCCATGTATTCTAATTCTCATGTAGCAATTAGAACAGAGCTGAAGATTTGAAGTTTTAGAGCTTCATTGTTGATTTGCTTAATACATTTAGAATGTTTATGTTCAGGGGTACAGTTTTTGATTTTTAGAGCAACTCTGATAATCTAAGAATTCATTGAATTTGAAAGTTATTTGAAATCTAAATTGTTTGATTTAACATAAAATTCTATTTTTATGATTTTTAAAAAATTTTAGGCTATTTTAACTTTAGGTTTTTGTATTTTTAGCACATGGAAATATATAGTTTTGAAATTATAGTTAAGTACGTTAAGAACCATGCTAATGATTTGGTTTAGAAAAAAAAACCCCAGTGAAGACAAATTTCCTTCAGTGAAAGACACTTCTTATATATTATTCTTCCATTGCCTGTCATCTTTTATGTTTTCTAAAAATATTTTCAGCATTATTTTATTGTCCATTTTCATCTTTGAAATTTAGTCAGTTACTAAATTTAAAAATTCATCATTAAAGTGTAATAGCTATATACTAGCTAGTCTATATTACAAAATTAATGAAAGTTAGATGGATTTGACCATGACTGGAACATAATCCATATTTTTTTACTTTAAATACCATCAATTCAGTCACCCTAGTCTGCCTGAATACTCAATAATTCAGTGGCATTTTTAGTTTCTTACATTTGTCATTTTAGAAAAAATTGGTCTTGGAGGTTAGTAGACAAATGATCAGAAGTTCCATTAATAGTGTAACCCTGAGAGCTTTGGATAAGGAATTGTGGGGCCATCATTCAGTTTCTAGAATAATATCTGCATTTAGTGTTATGACATAAAACAAACAAAAAAAAACGAACAAAAGGCTTGGAGCAACCTTACATTAGGAAGCTGGACAGAAGGAAATAAATAATGATTTGGGCATGTACTTAAGATTTTTTTTGAGGATTAAAAAAAACATGTTTATAATAATTGGTTTGAGAAATGTCAGACAAACCATAAGTAGTTCATTGAGTTAGTGGTTTAGTTTGAAGTATCGTGTTACAGGCAATTAAATCTTTATTTAGAAAAAAGACCTTTAGGGGCTGGCCTGTGGCCAAGTGGTTAAGTTTGTGCGCTCTGCTTTGGTGGCCCAGGGTTTTGCTGGTTCGGATCCTGGGTGCAGACCGAACACCACTCATTGAGCCATGCTGAGGCGGCATCCCACATAGCAGAGCCAGAAGTTGCAAGTAGAATATACAACTATGTACTGGGGGGCTTTGGGGAGAAGAAGAAGAAGAAGAAGAAAAAAAAGATTGGCAAGATGTTAACTCAGGTGCCAATCTTTAAAAAAAAAAAAGAAAAAAAGGCCCTTTTTTTTTTTAAGATTTTATTTTTGTTTTTCTCCCCAAAGTCCCCTGTACATAGTTGTGTATTTTGGTTGTGGGTCCTTCTAGTTGTGGCATGTGGGATGCCGCCTCAGCATGGCTTGATGAGCGGTGCCATGTCCGCACCCAGGATTCGAACCGGCGAAACCCTGGGCTGACACAGCGGAGCACGCGAACTTAACCACTCAGCCACAGGGCTGGCCCCAAAAAAGACCTTTATAACACAGTTATGCACAGAGAAGTCAGATTTACAACCATTTTCTAAAAGCTTTTTTGTTATTGTTGTTGGTGTTTCCAAATAAGGATGAGTAGCTCTACAAAAATGAGACACAAGAAAAGACAGTCAATAGGTGAAGATTTTCTCTTGGAGACAGCTATTGTTAAGATTTACTTACTGTCATGTTCATTCAGTGTCTTGTTATATATGTAGCAAACTTCAGCCTTGAGCATTTATTATTTAACAGCATGTCTACGGTTTTTGGCGAGAAAATATTAATTTATGATAGCCTTCCCTGACCATACCTCTCATGGCCTTTATACATAATGAGTAAAGGCAATAATAACATAACAGATTTAGAAAAGATCATTGTATGGAAACTTTCTAGTGTGCTATTCATTAATATTGGTTTTAAAATAAACTATTTTGCAAATTTTTTCATGAATAGTTTTGGCATCTATCGTTAGACACTAGACAATTCACAAATGAAACTCTTGAGCGTGGAATTTCTTCTTCTACTGTGGTTTTGTTGTATTTGTATTTTGTTTTTAAAAATTTAGTATTCTCCCATTTGTGACTTAAGTGACCAAATATATAGCTCCAGTTTTGGACAAATATTTTTTGAATAAAAACATGTATTAATTAAAAAATTATTTAATATATAACAACTTTAGGCTTTTAAGTCTATAGCATTTTAGTATATACTTTAACAAACAACTCTCTCTACATGTCATATATGTCATATGTATATCTCTATAGTGTGCTTTTCTGTTTAATTTAAAAGTCAGAAGTGTCAGAGGTACCTTCCAAAGTATTGCAAAGTTGTAAGAAAGTCCTGACCTTATTACCTGAACTCATATTTGAACTAAAACACGCAGTCCTCATTTCTCATTATAAAGACAATAAGGAAACCCTGTCTCAGGGAACACAAAATTAACTTACAGTCACTTGCTTTCAATCCAGCTTTCAGTTCATACTTCCCACCTGAGATGGTCATATATTCTGACCTTACTTAGCCTCAAAGGAAATGGAAAAAATCTCAGTCATTTTCCTCTAACTCTTCATGAATATTGCAGTGACTTCAAATTTGGATAACTTGCAGCTCTCCCTCTTCAACCACCTTTCTGGGAAATGAACTATTTTCCCCTGCTTTAAACACAGAGAATCCAGAAATAGGTGCCAAAGGCATAAAGGCAATATAAAGGAATGGCATACCATTTTCTAAATAATTTGATGCTTATTTAAACAGGCTGCTTAGCAGACTATTGACAGAAGAGCACATTTATACAAAATGCTTTCCCTGGGTTGTTATACAATAACAGTATATAGGTTTTAGAAAATGTCTCCAAATACGTCACCAAACTCAAAAAATCTTTATTCTAAGTTGCTCCAATTGAATTTAAATTGCTCTTAATATCCTGTTGATGACTCTAGGATACTTTAATCCTACTAAAAAAGTGACTTGAAGATTATTTACCACACCTACACATAGACTTCTCTGAAACATAGGGTATTCATATTCAGTAATCCAGATATAAAATAGTGTAGATGAGCCTTGGATGAGAGGAATCAGTGCAATGTTCATTCTTTGTCTCCCACCTTTCTCAAATTACCTAAGTATATTTGGCCAATTCTTACCTTTGGAACTTTCACTTTTCTGGTATATGAATAAATTTTTCCTTGCATTTTTCTTTTATTTTTGCTTCAGGTCTTTGAAATGCTCTAATTTCAAGGATCTGGATACATAAGTACATATTTATTAGATGAGATTATTTATACACTTATAAACTATTACAGGTGTCTTTAAAAGTTCATAAAATACATCAAGGCAATCAAAAAGTGAGATAGAGGGGCCAGCCAGGTGGCATAGTGGTTAAGTTCACATGCTCCACTTAGGTGGCCCAGGGTTTGCAGTTTCAGATCCCGAGTGTGGACCCACACACTGCTCATCAAGCCATGGAAGCATCCCACAGATAAAATAGAGGAAGATTGGTACAGATGTTAGTTCAGGGACAATCTGCCTCAAACAAAAAGAGGAAGATTGGCAATGGATGTTAACTCACTGCCAATCTTCCTCACCAAAAAAGAAGTGAGATAGAATGGTATAAGACTAGAAAAATAATTGTAAGCAAAGTGTAATGTTGGTTAGCATATAGAATGTACATGTTAAGATCCTAAATGCTTTTATGGGATAATGAAGGTGAAAAGTCCAACGCCCAGAATATAGGCATTCAAAAACTTTTGGCTTGAATCTCATTATTGCCCGATACTACTTTAATTCCACCTTCTTTCTTTCTTTTTTTTTAAAGACTGGCACCTGAGCTAACGACTGTTGCCAATGTTTTTTTTTTTTTTTCCTGCTTTTTCTCCCCAAATCCCCCCAATAGGTAGTTGTATATTTAGTTGTGGGTCCTTCTAGTTGTGGCATGTGGGATGCTGCCTCAACGTGACCTGATGAGCAGTGCCATGTCCACGCCCAGGATCCGAACTGGTGAAACCCTGGGCGGCCAAAGCTGAGCGCACAAACTTAACCACTCAGCCATGGGCCAGCCCCTAATTCCACCTTCTTTCATTTACTCATTCTAAAAATATTTATTGAGTGCCAACTATGTGTCATGTTCTGTTAGGCACTGGGGATACAAGAGTGAACAAGACAGACATGGTCCCTACCCTCAAGGAATTTATATTCTAGTGGGGGATGCAGACAATAGACACTTAGACAAAATAACTAGATAATTACAGGTGGTGGTAAGTGTTTTGAGAAAAATCAAACAAATAGAGAGTTACTGGGAGTAGAGCTACTTTAATTTGAGTAACAAGGTTCTGTGGAGATGGCATTTAAGATGGAGCCAGCTATGTAAATATTTGGGAGAAGAGCATTCTAAGCTGAAGGAACCCAAATAACAAAGAGAAAAAAATAGATGTGTTTAAGAGTTGGAAATAAGAATTGGGGACCAGCCTGGTGATGCAGTGGTTAAGTTTGCATGTTCCACTTGGGCAGCCCGGGGTTCGCCGGTTCAGATCCCAGGTGCGGACCTTCGCATTGCTTGTCAAGTCACGCTGTGGCAGGTGTCCCACATATGAAGTAGAGGAAGATAGGCACGAATGTTAGCTCAGGGCCAGTCTTCCTCAGCAAAAAGAGGGGGATTGACGGCAGATATTAGCTCAGGGTTAATCTTCTTCTTCAAAAAAAATTTAACAAAATTTTAAAAAAAGAAATAAGACTTGGGTGATTGGAGCTTAGCAAATGCAGGGGAGAGTGGTAGGAGAGGAGATCAGAGAGATGGACAGAAGTCAAATATTTTTTGTCCACAGATGGTGACTTAATCTTTCTGGGAGTCAGTCTCCTCCTTTCCTATTGTGCCACATCTGTTGAATTGTCAAACCCACTGAACTATTCTATACCCACTGAACTAGCTGTTTATTTTATTTTATTTTGTTTTGCTGAGGAAGATTAGCCGTGAGCTAACATCGGTGCTGATCTTCCTCTATTTTATACGTGGAACACCACCACAGCATGGCCGCCAATGAGTGATGTAGGCCCACGCCTGGGAATCGAACCTTGGCTGCCAAAATGGAGTGCACGGAACTTAACCACTTGGCCACAGTGCTGGCCCCTGAACTAGCTGTTTGTTGGCACTAAGTTTTTCACTAAGTCCAACTAAAGTTTACTTCTTCTAAAGATCAAAGTATATGGAGAGGTGCTTAAAGATTTTCCTTGCTTTTTTTCTGGATTCTTTCACTTTCTTGATTCTATTCACAGAGCTGATTCTCAGCAAGTTAACTCTCCACTGTTTTGGTACCTGTCCCCCTATACATTCTATATATGCTGACTCTAACTGGGATATATATAGCTAGAAAATTCTTTTATTTAAATCTTGTTCGTACTATAGTGTTCTTCCCTCAAAAATGTTTCCAAAGCTCTGAAACTAGAAGTTTCTTTTCTTCTAAAATTTCTTATACATATCCTTTCACTTCATTGCATCCTATCCTTCAACTACACCTTAATGACTAGCCTTTCTCCAAACTGTTAAGCACCCAAGTCCAACTTCTAGTGTCAAATTTGACTTTTTTCTTCTCTAATAATTTACCTTGTCTTATGAATTTTTTCCTTGAGTGTCTCTTACATTCATGTCCTACCACTTCAACATGCTGTAATAGAAAGTACACAACCCCTGTAGTCAAACTAACCAGGCTTGTAGCCTGACTCAGTTAATTACTAGTTGTATGACTGAATAAGTTACTTAGCCTAAGCTTTAGTTTTCTCATCTGAAGAAAAGGGATAATAATACGACAAAGAGTGGTTGTAGGACTTGAAATAGTTAAAATGTATGAAAGTATCCAGCACAGCTAATAGATAGTCCACGAAACTCATTAATTTACCTCCCTTCCTCTCCTTTGCCTTTAGTTCACTTACTCTAGCTCCATATAGTAAATCCTTCCTAACTGATCTGACTCCTATTTTTCCTTTTAGTCCGTTCTACTTACCACTGAAAGTTTAACTACATAGCTCTGAACAAGTAGGTGTCTCCTGGAAGGTCTTTAGTAATTTCTCATTGCCAGTTGTAATAGGTATTAATAGCTCCATGACACTCTAAATTCAAGAAATGCCATATTTCTTTATTTTCTAAATCAAATTAAATAGGCTTGAACCCTTCTTGCCAAGTTATCAAGAAGACCAATATCACACATTTTCTGGAACTTTTCTCCTTTCCTATGATCCTACAAGAGTTCTAGGTGTGCTGCGATGTCTCACGTTGCTGTTCTGCTATTTCTTCTTGTGATCACCCAAATTTAGCTGTTAAGCGCTAGTTTTCCTCCACCTATCTGGCACTGTGGTTCCAACTGAAACAAGATTATTAGGCTTCTGCCATAAACAGTGTGACCATGCAGTGGCAGAGCAAGGAGAAATGATACTACTACTTCATGCCAAGTTTGGATATTGGAGATCCTTGCCTAGCCGTACACATGCAGCCATTTCTGTGTAAAATCCTATCATCTTGAAGATTCTGATTTCCATGCTCACTATTAAGCCAGCAATCATTTATCCTTTCCTTGGGGGATCCAACAACCTTCCTAGGGTTAGGCCCTACAGTTATTTTATTCTTGAAGTATAAAAGATACCATCCCTCTGAGACAATCAGCTTAATTACTTCCAGTTTTGTAGTAATCAATTTGGAACTTTGTTATTGGTTCCTGGTGGCACTTAAGGAAATAGGAGCCAATCTGCAGGGTTTGTTTTTACTTGGCATCAACTTCTTAGGTCTTTCATGAGTTTATAATCTAATAGGGGAGACAAATGGGTATTCAATCAGTTACACTACCAGTCAGAATCTGCCTTTAAGCTGTCTCTACTTTGAGGGCAGGCTGGATTGAACTTCACAAAGTCATAAAGAGACACAGCATTACTAAATACTGTTGATAATAATAGCTAACATTTATTGAGTGCTTATTATGTGTATTTGCCTAAGCACTTTAAAAGTGCTTCAGATAATGACATAAGGTAGATACTATTATTACCTGATTTTCAGATAAGAAAATGGAGACTTAGGTGAAGTAACTTGTCGAAGGTCAGGATCCTTGGGCAGACGAAGGACTAGAATATAGATCTACTTAAAAGCCTGTGCTTTAAACCTCTACTGCTTCTCGAGAGGCAGTTAATGTACTTACAGCATTTAAAGGATTTTATTGTTTGTAAGACATTGCTTAAAATTCTTACATCTTTGTCAACAGACTTGTATAATTTTTGTTGTATAAAGAGTCAGAGTTTGTCAATTCGAATAATTTTTATTATTTTATTAATGTGTGCGCTTTTCAACCGCTAAGAATCTTGAAGAACAATGAGTTAAAAAGACCGTAAAGAATAGCAATAGGAAAAAATCTTAGATTCTGAGGATTCCTTGGGTGATAACTTATTTCTTATGACTGAAATCGTTTTGTTACTGAACCTGGTTCGTTTCTTCCCGCCACCCAGAAATCCAAAACCCTCAGATGACGAGATTGAAGCAGAGAGAGGGTTTAATCACAAGGCAACCACATGAGGAAGTGCTTCCCCAAAAATAAGGACTCAGGGGTATTTATGGGATAGGGGGCAAGGTGGTCTGAAATGTGGAGAGAGGTGATTGGAGGTGAGGAGAGATGAGGTAATTGATGATGTGCGCAAGTGTAGTCAGACTTCATGCCTCTTCATAGGACCCATGTTCACAAAATGGTGGCGTTAGCATGATCTGAGGGTGGAGTTTTTAGCCTCTTGACGTCAAAAGGTCGCCTATCGGACATCTCCATGGGCCCAGTTGATGAGTTGCTGGCCTCAACCAGCCTGAAATGGACAAAGAGCTCTAATTCCTGAAAAACAGTTTGCACACCCATTACCGTGGTGACGCAGGCTCCAGGGAGATGTTATCTACAGGAGCCTCATGGGAGTCAGACAGCATATTGCCTAAGCAGCACAGTTAACAGTGGGTGGATGAAACAGCTAAAAGCTATAATCAGTAAATGCAGAAAGGAAAAAAACTTTAGTACCTAGATACTTAATCGTCAATGGCCGTTTGCCAGTTTCGGTTTTGCCTGTCTTTCAGAGACCCATCCTGTCACAGATGTGTCATCATAATTTGTTGTGACCATAAGGTAATTCCTAGATGTCACTCTTCCTTGCTAAACATTTGGTACAGGTTTTAGAAAAATAATAGATTCTGAATAAGCATTTTTTGGATGTTAAATTAATTATCAGATCAACAGAACTAAGTAGATTCACTCAACTACATAATATTTGATTCAGTGTTCATTTAACATATATGCGTACCTACTATATCCAGCCATTGTGTGAGTTGCTGGTTTTTCAGTAGTGAATAAATAAGATGTGCCTGCCTTATGGATCTTTTATATCTCAGGGATAGACAATAAAGAAGCAAATAAATATATCATACAAATTATAATTGCTCTGAAGAAAGTAAGGTGAAATGAAGAAGATAACTCTGGTGGCAGCAAAAAGGGGTAGTTGGGGCTTTAGTCTTCTCAAAGACCACCATCCCAATAAAACAATAATTATTCTTTGCTATGGACATTTGGCGTTCTCAATTTTATATGAAGTTTTTAAAAAGGGTTATTTTGAACACTTATCTATCTTTACTGATCTTTAATTCGATCCAGGTAAAAACACTGTGTTTTCTAAATAAGCATAGCTTCAAGACAACTTTCTAGGACCTGCCCTCCTCTATCAGATTGGCACCCCTAATAGAAATTCTGGACCTGCCACTTACTAAGCGATACAGTGATAGAAAATCAATGGAAGAGGGTAGTTGACCTAAAGGATTGGATGCTATCAGGGAATGCCTAAGTGCCATTTTAGTTGAAACCTAAAGAATAGGAAAAGTCAGCAATGCAAAGAGCCATTGTGAACTGCCCTAAAGCCATTTTGGTTGTTCATGTTAATCTTTTTAGTAGATGTGGATAGCCTTCAATAGTTCTGAGGGCTAAAGAGCTCCTCCCCAGCAACTCTATACTTGATAATATGTTACAATGAAAAACAAATCTGACCAAATTCTTTTTTTTAAGATTGGCGCCTGAGCTAACAACTATTGCCAATCTTCTCTCTTTTTTTTTTCCTGCTTTTTCTCCCCCAATCCCACCAGTACATAATTGTATATTTCAGTTGTGGGTCCTTCTAGTTGTGGCATGTGGGACACCGCCTCAGCATGGCCTAATGAGCAGTGCCATGTCCCTGCCCAGGATCCGAACCGGCGAAGCCCTGGGCCGCTGAAGCCGAGTGTGTGAACTTAACCACTCGGCCACAGGGCCAGCCCCTCAAACCAAATTCTTTTACACAGAAAAACACTTCTTATAAACGGACATAAACACAGTCATGTGACCTGTTTAAAAGCTTGATAAAGTCCCAGATTTCTGTTCTTCAGGCTCCCTGAAATCACTTTGTATGAAAAGTTTATTTGAGGCTGATAGAATAAGATTCTAGCAGCAGAGTTCATATAACCTTGTAGGGGGAATCAGGTAAGAAATCTTCCAATAAGATGTAAATATACGATGGTGTATAGAATTCTAATCCTGTGGCATTGTTATTGAGCTCCCTAGATTCTTAGACTATGTTCTGAAATTTTAAAGTGCTTGTACAAATTCTGCCTGGGATAGCCAATGATCCTCACCTTCTATGTTTACGCCATTGTGTCATCCTCTTCCACACTTCACTATGGTTGGCGTGTATAACTGATAGAGTATAGTAGAAGCATATGACTTTGAGGCTATCTCATAAAAGACATTGTGGCTTCTCCTTGCTCTGTCTTAGATCACTTGTTCTGCCAGCTGCCATTGTCACGATTACACTCAAGTAGCCCTACAGAGTGCCAACATGGAGAGGAGGCTGAGGCCTCTGTCATCATAGAACTCCTGCTAACAGCTATGTGAATGAACCTTCTTGGAAGCAGATCCTCTAGCCTCATCCAAACCTTCAGATGACTCCAGCCCCTGGTCAACATTTTAACAGCAACAGCATGGGAGACCCCAGCCAGAACCATACAGCTAACCTATACCCAAATTCCTGATACATAGAAACTGTGAGATAATAAATGTTTGTTTTTTTAAGCCACCAAATTTTTGAGCAATTTGTTATGTAGCAATAGGTGACTAATACAACACACAATCTACAAATCTTGAACACTGCTTTTTTCACAAGTGAAAAATTATTGATAATACCCATCATGCCAATGAATAAAACCTATGGCATTACTTTAGATAAAGATGGCTGAAGTACCTACAGCTTTCATTTAGACTCTAGACTTTCTTCATTTCCAAACTCTAAGTCTTTACCCTCCAAGCCAATGCTGTCCAATAGAAATATAATGTGAGCCACAGAGGTAATTTAAAATCTTCTAGTAGTTGCATTAAAAAGAAAAAGAAAGCAGTGAAATGTTTCATTTAAGCAATTTATCCAAAATATCATTTCAATATATAGTCAATATAAAAATTATGAATGAGATACTTTACATATATTTGTACTACAACTTTAAATCTGGTGTATATCTTTTGCTTACAATAAATCTCAATTTGGACTAGCTATATTTCAAGTGATTAGTAGTCACATGTAGTTAGTGGCTACTGTATTAGCAGCACAGCTCTAAACTTGAAGGTGTAGGGGATAATGAAGAGGTCAACAAATGCTCTCCCCTAAAAAGAATTATAAAACTGGACAAAATTTTCAAAAACAATTATTTCGGTGCTCTAGAAAAGGCAAACAAAAAATTGAGAAGCATTTATTTATGGAAAACTGCTATAACTTTAGATAAGTAAACAGTGTCTGTGACCTTTCCTGAGACCGTTCCCATCCTTTCCCTCACCACTTTGTCAGCATGGTAGTTTTAGCAGGATACAATTGGCCTTGAAAACAGAAGCTTTATTGCTAGAGGGGGCAGATTTGATTTGGCGCAGAAGATGAAAATCCTGGCAACGTTATCGGTAAAAGTAGCAAATTTGATAGGAAATGACAACCTGAAACTCTGCTGGCCTTAAGTTGCAGTCTCAATAGGGGTGAATGGAAGACCAGCCAAAAATTTGATGAGGAGACCTTGGAAATAAGAAGGTCATAAAAGGGCTAGATAAGCTTTCCACCCAGTCTTTGGAAGGCTGCATGAAAGCAAAGGAATTAGAAGAACCCAGCAGAAAGTGAAAACTGACACGTGCTTGAAAACAGCCTGAACTTTGAATGCACCCCGCAACCCATACACAGAGATATAAGAAGAAGGTGGAAACCAAATGGGCTTGATATGTTTGAGCACAACCTCTGCTCAATCATTGGCTGATCACTAAGCCATGCAGTCATAGGGGTGACCCCTGGGAAGCTAGGTTAAAAAAGAAATATAGTAAAAGAATGATAAGCAAACTGAGAAGACAAATTAACAGCTGTACATCATGGGGAAGACAGTTTCTGTAGATTAAGTCCAGGCAACAACAACAACCCTCAGGAAAAAAATCAAAATTCAGGGTTGCTACAATATATTATTTAAAATTTAAAGTTTTCAACAAAAAGTACAAGACACGCAAAGAAACAGGAAAATGTGAGCCATACTCAGGGAAAACAATCAGCCAATAGAAATTAACTCTGAGTAGGCCCAGATACTGGATTTAGTAGATAAAGATCTTAAAACAGCTATTGTAAATATGTTCAAACAGTTAAATCAATAAATAGAAATTAACTAAAAGAGCCAAATGGAAATTCTACGTTTGAAAAGCACGATAACCAAAATGAAAATTTAGTAAATGGGCTAACAGAAGATTTGAGGTGGCAGAAGAATGAATTGGTGAAGTGAAATATAGATCAAGAGAAATTATCCAATCTGTAGAACAGAGAACAAAAGACCGAAGAAAAATGAAAAAAACCTTAGAGACTTGTGAGACAACATCAAGTGTGTACCCATATAAGTGTAACAGGAGTCCCAGAAGAAAAGAAGAGAAAGAGGCAGAACAAGTATTTGAAGACATAATGGCTGAAAACTTCCTAACTTTGATGAAACACATTAATCTGCAGATTTAAGGAGCTCAGCAAACCCCCGAGCCCCAAGTAAGATAAACACAAAGAGATCCACAACTAGATACATTATGGTCAAACTACTGAGAGCCAAAAACAAACAGAAAATCTTATAAGCAGCAAGAGAAAAACCACTTATCATGTGTAAGAGAACAACAAAATGTATAAGAGCTGACTTCTAGAAAGGAGGTCAGAAGGCAGTGGAATGGCATATTCAAAGAGCTGGGAAAAAAAGCCCCTCTCTCAACCAAGATTTCCATATCTAGCAAACTATCAGGGTAAAATAAAGACATTCCCAGATAAAGACTGAGAAAATTACAAGAAATACCAAAAGAAGTACTTGGGCTAAAGGGAAATGATAACAGATCATAGATCAAATCCACAGGAATAAGAACACCAGAAATTGTAAATATTTGGGTAAATGTAAAAGACATAAATATATTTTTTCTCTTCTCTTAGTATCTTCTAAAAGTATAAAATTGCATAAAGCTGTAATTATAATACCGTTTGTTGGGTTTATAATGTATATAGATGTTGTATATATGACAATACTAGGACGAAGGAAGGAGAAGGAAATGGAGCTTTATTATAGTCAAGCTTCTATATTTTACCAGAAGTAAGCTAGTACTAAGTAGATTGTAACAAATTAAGATACATATTGTAATCTCCAGAGCAACCAGCTAGAAAAATATAGAAGAAAATAACTCAAAATTATAGTTAAAACAGAGAAATTAAAATGGTGTACTAAAAAAATTGTTTAGTACGAAGCACTAAAAGAGGAATAGAAAAACTAGAAAGCTGTAAGACATATAGAAAACAGCAAAACAGCAGACATAAACCCATCCATATTGATAATTACATTAAATGTGAATAGACCAAACTGAAATTTCAAGGGTAGGTTTTTAGTTTTTCTTGTTGTTAAAGTCATTCAAATACCCTGGAATGGGTATTTGTGAATTATGGTGCTTCAGATATTAACTAACTGCTCTTAGGATCCATGTTTCTCAAAACGTGGGGTGAGGAGATGTGCTATCGGTATTTTGAGTAGGACAGTTCTTCATTAGGCAGGACTGTTTTATGTATTATAGGATATTTAGCACCCCTGAATCCTGCCCATAAATGCAATGACAGTCCCACATTCTCATCCCCCAGCTGTATTGTGGTAACTAAAACTACCCCTCCACATAGACATTTCCAAATGCCCCTCGTGGGAACATACCACCCTCCCCTATTACCATCCATCTCACCCCCAACTTATTGAAAAGCAGTGGAGGAGATTTAAACAAACTATCTCACTGTATATTGAGTATTTTAAAGTAAATTACAGACTATAACAAGGTGGGAAAGAACATATGGAAAGATCCTGAGAACAAAATAGCTTGGCACGTTTGAGGACCTGAAAGGAGATTGATGTTACTCGGGTATTAGTGGGTAAAGAGGAAGATGGCACATAAGACTGAAGAGAGAGGCAGGGTTCAGACTATATAGGGTCTTTATAGACCATGATAAGGTTAGCTTTTAAGTGAATTAGGAAGTCAGTGAGAGATTTTAGACATGTGAGTGACATCATTTGATTATTGCTTAGGTAGACCTCTGTAGCAATGGCTTTTAATCTTTTTTTTTTTTTAACTTCAATCCACAGTAAGAGATATATTGTGACTTACTACACACATGCACACACAAATATAACTAAAATCAATATTTTATGAAACTTATACATGTGATGAACTCTGTTACTTCTATTATATTCATTTTTTTAAAAACACTTTTCACCAGTAAATTGACTTTACAACTTTAGTTCACAATTTATTATAATGAATTGTGACCCTCTATTTAAAAAACACGGATAGTAGGGTATGTATGAAGAACATTTTTCTTTTTAATTTTAGGAAAGGCAATTCTGAAAAATTATGAGTGAGAGGATTTTGAAGATAAATAAAACAGTTCAAATATAACATTGAGTTTGTGTGTCTCTATGGTAATACCTGACACATTGATAGTTTGTTCTATTCAAGAGCAAAGGCTATAGGCATTCAATAAATTCTAAAGAGGAATGAGATAAGAATGTTTTCTTTTGTCAGTAGGAAAAATATCCTGGATCAAATATCTTTAATTCTGCCTAAATAAGGGAATTGTCTTTGAAAGCAAGAGTCGACCCACTATTTTCTAAGTATAGAAGAACACAATATTTATTTAGATTCTATATTAGTATCTTTTCCTCCTGACCTAATAGGTATCTCATATATAATATAAAGACCAATAAATTACCTGCATTGTATTAGTGATTTCACTGAACACTTTCTTAATTTGAATACTGGTAGGACATAATATTTTTTCTTTACTGAGTAGCAGTTTCTGGAACTGCAGTTACTAAGGAACTCATTCTTGTCTTGTATTCATCTCATAAATATATATTAAATATTTAAGATCAGACCTAAAGGAGTTGAAAAGGATCTAGCCACACGAAGAGTGTGGGGGACAGAGGTCCAGACAGAAGGGTAAAAGCCCTGAGGCAGTAGAGAGCTGCCATTGAGGCTGAAGCTTGGTGGATGCAGAAGAGGGTAACTAGATATAAAGCTGGAGAAGTTAGACAGAAGCCCAGTCAGACCCTCAGAGGGCCTTTATGACTCCTGTAAGGAGTTTGAATTTTTTTCTTAAGTGAAGAACTAACATGATCTGATTTACATTTTTTATTTTTAGGAAGATTAGCCCTGAGCTAACATCTGCTGCCAATCCTCCTCTTTTTGCTGAGGAGGACTGGCCCTGAGCTAACATCTGTGCCCACCTTCCTCTACTTTCTGTGTGGGACGCTTGCCACAGCATGGCTTGCCAAGCAGTGCCATGTCCACACCCAGGAACCAAACTGAGGAACCCCGGGCCGCCGAAGTGGAACATGCGAACTTACTGCTGCGCCATGGGGCAGTCCCTCATTTACATTTTAAGAGGATAACTGGCTGCTATGTGGAGAAAGGACTGGAAAGGGCAGGACTCGAAGTAGGGAGACTAATCGGGAGGCTTTTGTAGTAATCTGTTTAGGCTAGGGAGAAGTGTCATTTGGACTATAGTGGTAGCTAAGGAGATAGAAAGAAGTGGATGGATTCAAGGTATATTTTTGGGGTAGAATCAACCAAAGTTGCTGGTAAATTAGATGTGGGAATGGGAGAAAGAGTAGAATCAAGAACTCCTGGGTTTGTGCCTTGAGTGACTGGGTGAATGGTGGTGCCATTTACTGGATGGGGAAGACCATAGAGGGCAGGGGCAGATTTCAGGGGGATGTATTAATTTCCTAGGGCTGCCATGACGAAGTCTCACAAACTGTTTGGCTTAAAACAATAGAAATTTGTTCTCTCATAGTTCTGGAGGGTAGAAGTCAAAATCAAGGTGCCTGCAGGTTTTACTCTGAGCCCTGTAGATGAGACTCCTTTCTTGCCTATGCCTAGCCTTTGGCCGTGTGCTGACAATCCTTGGCATTGCTTGGCTTCCAGCTGCAGCACTTCAGTCTCTGCCTCCATCATTATGTTCCATTCTCCCCTTTTGTTTGTGTATGTGTCTGTTTCAAGGACTGAGGCAAAAAATATACAAAATCATCCTGGAGCATCTTGAAGTGGCAGAAAGTAAGGAAGTGCTAAAAAAACAAGCATTAAGTGGGGCTATGTCAAAGGGGCAGAGGAGCAAACTGAAAGGGCTCTCAATGGGCAAACACAAAAACATCTGAACAAAAAATAATAATTTAACTAATATAGTACTGTGTTATAACTCAAAGTAGAAACTAAATATCCCTGAGTCTGTGCTGATATAAATAAATAATTGGATAAATTAGTAAATGGAAGCTGAGACAAATCTCCCCATGTAGAATAGTGTCAAATCAATTATGTAGGGGAGCGTAACTACCCACTCCTTAACTGTGGGTTGCACATAGTGACTTCATTCCAAAGAGTACAGTATGGAAAGTGGGAATGGGGAGAGAGAGAGTAACTTTACAGGAGAAACCTGACAAATCCTACTTGAGCCAGGTGATCAAGGTCACCATCAGTAGTCATAAATCATATAAATAGCATGCGCTATTATTGATATGATGTGTTGAAAATGGCACTTTACCTCTGTGATCTTCCTCACATAAGTCCATAACCCTCGTCTAACCATGAGAAAAGCATCAAATTCTAGTAGGGAAGCATCCTACAATACACGTGACCAGAACTCCTCAGAATTGTCAAGATCCTAAAAAACACACGGAAGGTGGAAGAAACTTTCACAGCTAAGAGGAGCCTAAGGAAATATGGTGACTAAATGTAATGTAGTATCCTGGATGGGATTAGAACAGAAGAAAAGATATTATGTAAAAACTAAGGAAATCCGAATAAACTATGGATGATGGAAAAGTTAATAATAACGTTTCAATATTAGTTCATAAATTGTAACAAATGTACCATACTAATGTAAAACGTTAATAATAGGGGAAACTGTGGGGGCAGTCGTTAATATAGGAACTCTTTGTACTATCTGCTCAATTTATAAGTCTAAAACTGTTTAAAATTTTTTTAATTAAATAAAATCATGTGGAGCAATGAAGATTACATGGAAAATGGTATATATAAAAGTGATTAATCATAACTAAGAGCCCCACGCATGCAATTTAAATAAATGTCTGACCTTCAAAGGAGGGGGCAGGATTTGCTTTGCAAGTATGTATTTTAAGGAAATCACTATAGTTTCTGTCACAACATTTTGATACCTTTCTATATACTATATACAGTTATATAGAGAGTTGCATTCTTTGGGGGATCCAGTTCATCAGAATTATAATATGATTTTTTGAGAAATGTGTTCCAACTATCATTTTACTTTCCATAGGTCCTGAGATATAAGAGAATTTCACTCATTATAGAGATTAAAACGAACATGGTCCATATTTACAAATGTATTGGGTTTTTATCTGAATTTATTGTGGAAATATTCTAAAATGACAAGTTGATTTAAAAGTTACCAAGATTTTCGTTATAAAAAGAATTACAGCTAATTGTGATTTATATTTCAAATAGGTAAGGAAGTGAGTGATAAAGATCAACATTAAAAGGAAGAAAATAAACTGTTATAATAAAGACAAGAATGTGGTGTTCATAGATAAAACAGTGATGTCAGTGCAGGCTCTGTGAGCCGAGGAGTCCAAAGAAGGATTTCTTGGACTCTCAAGGTCTGGCAGTGGTGCTCTTTTATTCAGAGTAGCATGGGGACAGGACCCCATGGGCAGTAAAGAGCTACAATGCGTTGAGGGTTAGAGCTAAATTTATAAGGCTTAGGTATGTGAGTTTTTTCTTTACAAGACAAAGGAAAGATCATGAAAAAAAATCATTAAAATGGTGTCAGTGCAGGTGGGGTCTGGTTATTGGGTGGTCCTATAACTTTGGATAGGAATCAGATCAGATCAGATCAGGTCAGGACATCCTAAGCTTCCCGAGGATGATATAGATCGATATGTAGGCCAGGACACCTTGAGCTTCTCTCCCCGGGGCAGCCTTGATCCTCATCACTGTCAAGGTGTAACTTTTCAAATGAGATTAAAAACTATCAAGAACACTATAAATATATATTGTATGAGTGCTAGCCTTTATAGTATATCCTTTGGAATCTTACTTAGTTTGAAAAGAAATATTGATGGTTTCCCTCATTAATGGAAAGTGTAAATAGCTGATGTGGGCTTTAAAAAACAGTTTACCACCTCTCTACAAGCTTTGGAAGGTTGTCACTGTAGGGGAGGAAAGCAAATCCTCTACCCTCTGGGTCTTCTGGCTGGGCTATGAATTAAATGGACAGGAGACAGAATAGCAGGAGAAAATCAAACGATGCTTTATAACATTTATATGTGGGAGACACTCAGGAAAACTGAGCAACTCACCAAAATGGCTGCAGTTGTTATCTTAAATAGCATCTTCAGCTGAAGACAAAGGAGGGTGTTGGGGTAGTGGTTTGGGACTTCAAAGGAGAGGAAGGCAGTTCACATGGAAATGGAAAAGCAAATGTTTGGTGAACAGAACTTTGATAAAAGTGGGCTTTGCAAGGATCCTCCAAGTCTACCAATACCCAGAGTTATCTATAGTGATGGTCTGTCCAGGGGACACGGCTTTTATCTGAAATGCCTTTAGGCAGTTAGGGGGAAGGTGAAAGTTTCTTTCAGAGTCTTTTGTTCATAAAAATAAGCCAAAGACACAATTTTTTCTTTTAAAGATTTTATTTTATTTTTTCCTTTTTCTCCCCAAAGCCCCTTGGTACATAGTTGTATATTCTTAGTTGTGGGTCCTTCTAGTTGTGGCATGTGGGACGCTGCCCCAGCATGGTTTGATGAGCAGTGCCATGTCCACACCCAGGATTTGAACCAACGAAACACTGGGCCGCCTGCAGCAGAGTGTGCGAACTTAACCACTCGGCCATGGGGCCAGCCCCCAAAGACACACATTTTGAGGTGACCAATTCTGATCCCCCACCTCACTAAACTTATTATTTCTGTGAAAATGTGTTAATGGACTTTATTTCACTATTAAGTCTTATTTCTACCTAGAGTCTTTTATAGAGGCAATATATTTTATAAAAATTCATTTAAAAAATCAGCAATCTTTGGAATATTGGACTTTTGCAAAATTGTGATTTCCATGATATTTGTACCTGAATAAGGAAAACATATGGTAACTGGCTTACCTATCACAAGATATTACAATTTGGTTTGAACTAAGTGAGACTAAAGGGATATGAAGACCAAATTTTAAAGTTAAATATTTCTGCTAATAACCTTTTATTCAAGTATTATTATTATTATTATTATTGAGGAAGATTAGCCCTGAGCTAACGTCTGCTGCCAATCCTCCTCTTTTTGCTGAGGAGGACTGGCCCTGAGCTAACATTTGTGCCCATCTGCCTCTGTTTTATATGTGGGACACCTGCCACAGCATGGCTTGATAAGCGGTGCGTAGGTCCACGCCTAGGATCCAAACTTGTGAAACCCTGGGCCGCCAGGTGGAGTGCATGAACTTAACTGCTGCACCACCGAGCCGGCCCCTTATTCAAGTATTATTGAGTGTCTCCATTTTTTCATTAGAGAATTGATCTGGCATCTCATATATATTACATATAGTAGTGCAGTCAGGGAATGGCATGGTCACTTTGCTCCATTAGAATAGGCTTTGCCAATATATATGAATGCCCAATCTTAAACAGTATTGCCAATCATTTAGGAGAATTGTGTGACAAGTCTAAATTTGCTGGAAGTTTCCAACATTCTAATTATTTGGGTATATTCTGGTAATCATCATTAATTAGTATTTTCAGGAAGTAACAATGGTAGCATGTAGCAACCTGCAAGTAGATTCACTTTTACAGACTTATTTCTCTACAATTCAGTTCGTGGTTCATGATTTTCAACTAAATAGGATAAGTTCTTTAAAATGGTATACCACTGCATGTAATAGAGAGATCATCTTCTTCTGGAATAACATTAACCCTCCTTTCAAATGTGAACAAAGAATCAGTCCTTTGTCTTCCAGTGGAGCTACTATGATCCCAAATTGAGGCTGTGGTCTTTTGTTCAGCAAAATTCAGCTCTTGGATGATGCTATTATGATAATGAATACAATTGAGAAAAATGGGTTTGTCAAATAAGGCAATGAATTTTATTAGAAATGTTTTTTGAGATTACTTTGCTCTTAGATTTAGGCATGGAATTTTAGATGAACCTATTTCCAAAGGGGCTACTTATTTTTAGTAATACAGGATTATTTTCACAAACTAATATACTACTTTTCCTTATGTCATTCCAATAACAGTGCCAGCAATACATGTAACTGTAATCCTAGCAGCGGGTTTTAAGACCTACTTATAAATTAGGACCCTAAAGTTCAAACTGTAAACTATATAGGTGAATGCCTAGAGTTCTACTCTGAAGTTCTTTAGAAAAACTTCCTGGAACAGGGGCCAGCCCGGTGGCGCAGTGGTTAAATTTGTATGTTCCGCTTCTCTGTGGCCTGGGGTTCGCTGGTTCAGATCCCTGGTGCAGACGTGGCACTGCTTGGCAAAAAGCCACGCTGTGGTAGGCGTCCCACGTATAAAGGAGAGGAAGATGGGCATGGATGTTAGCTCAGGGCCAGTCTTCCTCTGCAAAAAGAGGAGGATTGGCAGTAGTTAGCTCAGGGCTAATCTTCCTTAAAAAAATTTTTAAAAAATTTAAAAAATAAAATAAAACTTCCTGGAACAGCACATAATAGATGTTTAAAAAAAAGATAAATAAAAAATTGAAAATGGTGTCAGTAAATCATTCAATTTGCTGACCACTTGTGGTTTTTTAAAAAATGAATTGATAAAACTTCGATTGTTTAATAATCTTTGGAAGATGCGCTATCATAGCAAATAAGTTATGATAAAACTTCATCAAATTGTACCATAAATACTACTCCCTACATATTACACTTTGTTCCTCTAACAAATATTTTGAAAATTTTTTTATTCTTTTCTCAGGTATATAAATAATGTCACACAAAGAATTGAGAACATTTTGGAGTTTTTTTACTTCCTTAAGAAACTTCTTTATTACCAAATCCAAAAGATGTGATTGAAAATATAATACTTTTGATTCCTCGTTCTTAACCTTCTTATAAACCCATTAAAATATCATCATAGGTCTAAACTCACGTTTTCTCTAAAACAACTTCAGTTTACTATAGATAAGTTTTCATAACTCTTTGTAGGTTGGTCTGATTTATCTTTTCAATATCAACAAAATTTTAGAATCACCCTCTGACATTTTCTGCAGATATATTCACAGATTGACAGCAGATATTTTACTGAAGTATTTAGTTCCAATTTATACCATCAACCTTATTGTTTTTCTAAAATATAGCCCAATCTTTTCTTTGGATATTGTTTTCAAATGATCACAGTTCCCAAGAAAGAAACTACACCAATTTGAGTCTGAAATGTCAAATATTGAAGAAGAATACAAAGTTTGTTTGTCTTCCAAGTGATGGAAAACCATTTATCTATCAAAAGAAGTAAAGTGGTTCTGGGGTGCTGACTGGCAAGCAGAACGACAGCTAAGGTAGAAACAGACTGAAGTGTGGTCTTGGTTGAATTAGAATAAAATACTCATAGTGTTAGTTTTCTTTTTGTGTGATTTTTACACTACTGTGGAAATTAACAAAGACCACCCAAAATGAGAACAAACAGGCTATGTATTCAGAGCGTGCTAGAAAAAGGAAGTCAGCCACTGTCACTTGCATTTGGCAGATTCAAAGAGAAGTGGGCAAGTTTATGGTGAGAAGAAGAGAAAACTTCAGATATGATCTGATTGGAGATTGTTGGCATGGGGAGGCTGAAGTGGGCTAACTAGAACCTGGGCATGTTAGGTAATTGCTATGGAGAGCATATTTGTCTTTTTCTGATTGGTCCTAAGTTGAAAGCAAGTTGGGGTGGGGTGGTGGGTGGGCTACAGGCAAAAAAAAAAGGGAAGCTGGCAGTCATGGACCAAATCCCAGCTGTTCTGAGCGGTTGTTGCAGACGTTATGATTTGGCCTTCCAGGCTGCTTGCTCAAGAGTTTGTGGGTCAGAGTTCTATCATCTTGTATGGTCTTGTCATTGTCCGTTTGTATACTCAGTCTCTCACTACTGAGAATAAATAGATTTATGTTTTATCATTTTATGGCTGATTGTATTCATATAGCTTTGAGAGTTCTATCAAGATTCTAATAGTTACAGAAATCTTCCCAGATATAAATAATATTCCATGTATGAGAGTATAAGATGAATTATGTCAAAGTGTTCATGCTGTAAGACATCTACATGAAGATGTCATTACACAGGTAGAAGTAGATTCTGGACCTCAGAGATACCAGTTACAATAATAATGTGTAGATCTTTTGAAAAATTAGTGAGAACCTGTTATAGACCACCTCAGAGAGCTTTTGGGTATCTTCCCAGTGACTTATTGAATAATTGGAACTTTTAAATATGTAGTGGAGAAAGTAACTGGCCTTTCACCATTGGAAACTCTGTACACTGCAATTCCCTATACAGCTCACGTAAAGGGGATTGGTCGGGTGTGATAAGGAGTATTTTTGAGTTCCTACAGTTTTTTTGGATTCAATTTTTATTTTGAGAAATTTCAAAATTTAAATATTTCACATAAAAGTAATAAAGCATGAATAGATAAAGCTAAAGTACCCTATATCCTCCCCCCTATCTTTGCCTCATTCCACTCTCTTCCTGTGAAAGGCAATCTCTCTTATGAATTCAGTGTGTGTTCTAACTCATAAAATTATTTCTAAAAACAATAGAACTACCCTCTAGCTAATAATAAACACAAGAATAGAAGGTCTGAAAGACTGCTGTGTAGATTTCTTTTAGATTAGTAAATTAATATGGCATGATGAACTTGAGAAACAGAACATTTTTCACCAAGTAGCTCAATAACCAAGTAGCTCTACATTGTATGTTAAATAACATGCTCTCTGTATCAATATTAATATGTCTAATTAGCAGCAGTCAACTAGGAAAGAAAAGGGAAGGTTTGTGGAAAAGAACCTATGAAAGAAAGTAGGATTTGAGTTTACACATTGAGGAATGTGTAAAAAAGTGAGTCAGAAGGTTTCCTCTCTTGATGTTGGCTGAACCTGTAATTAGGTCTCACAAGTTTACTTTGATCTTTCTTTGCTTGGCTCTTATAGAAGCAATACGTTTTCTTTGTTTCAAAATGAACAGGCACAGTATATACTATATTTGTAAATCCCAGTGTTTCAGGTAGAGTAGGCCCCCTTATCCTTGGGGGATACATTCTAAGACCCCTAGTGGATGCCTGAAACCATGGATAGTACCGAACCCTGGATATACTACGTTTTTTCCTATACATACATATTTGAGGCACGACAGCAAAACTAGCACAAATTTCTTTTTCCTTCATCACAATTTCACAAATAGAAGATTTGTTCTTATTGTAGATCTTAGCAATCTCAGCATACGATTATTTTTCTTATTAAGTTGAGAACTTTCACCTTTTCACTTAAAGGAAGCATTTTATAGCTTCTCTTTGGCATATCTGAATTGCCTGCATCACTGCTCTTGAGTTTTGAGGCCATTATTAAGTAAAATAAGGCTTACTTGAACACAAGCACTGTGATACCATGACAATTGATCTGATAACAGAGAGGGCTACTAAGTGACTAATGGGCCAGTAGCAGTATACAGTGAGGACAAAGGGATGACTGATGCCCTAGGCAGGATAGAATGGGACAGCCTGAGATTTCATTACAGTATTGGGAACACTGCACAATTTAAAACTTATAGATTGTTTATTTCTGGAATTTTCCATTTAATATTTTCAGACTGAAGTTGACCGAGGGTAACTGAAACCACGGAAAGCAAAGCTGCAGACAAGGAAGGACTACTGTATTGCCGTTTTGAGACCCATGCGGCAGAACAAAGTTCATTTTGCTAAAATTATAATCAATTCTCCAAATATAAGTTGTCTTACAAATACCTGTACAAAAAAAGCTTAGGTCCCAGAACATAATTTAATAGAATCCTATGCATCTTAAGTTAAACACTCCTGTGATTTTCATGGACAATCACAGTTGAATGAACAAAGAACTATATTTAGTACCTTATTTAAAGGTACTGTAATTAAGTCTGTTTTAGTTCTAATCATTACTAACACCATGGATAATACAAGAAAGGGAGAAAATGCAGCTCATCAAAGAAGAGACCCGTGATATGGAATACAGCTAGTTTGAATCTTAGTGAAAAATCCCAAGGATGTCAGCACATCTGCACTGTCCTTAATGAGAGAGACTGTACAAAAACCTCATCTGAAGAGAATGACTCGGTGGAGTACCCATAGCTTTACATCTCTTCAAAGGATAAAGAGTTTAGGTTTTTCTGTTGTCAGGATATTATATCTTGCTAAACTGCATCGTGAGCACTATGGTTTGTGATTTAAATGAGTTATGAACATGAGTTGTTGTTTTGCTTCAAAAATTTTGTTTTTGCTTTTAATAAGCACTCAAAATGCCATTCATTCAGTAGTGGGTGTATTTGTACCTTGTAGCATGTTCTATAGAATTTTACCTTCAAGGATAAAAGTTTTATTAAATTTGTATAGAGATACAACTTGTATGTAGATAAGATTTCTATGATCTTCATTAATTTTTGAAGGAACTTTATTTTTATTATCCTTAACTTTTTAATTGAGTTTTAGAATATTTTTCTTGTATTTATAGACAAAAGACCATAGTCCTCATTTTATCAGATTAGGAAACGTTTTCCTATATTTAATCTCCATGTTGCTTTCAGTTTTTGGCATTCTTACAGATAACCAAAATGTCAGTCAACAGAGAATTCTGTAATCTGAGAGTGATATTTTGAAATCTGCTATAATGATGAAATGGTGATATATTTTTTGGTCTTCTCACAGAAAATTGAAATACTGGCAAGCTAAAAATATTTATTCTTGGGAGGGCTACTTGTTATTTCTAGTCCTGTTCCTGAAATGTAAGGAATTAAAATTTAAACTTTTCTTTGTAGAATAAGTCAGAAACTGATAGAAATCAAAAGACTGAAGATAATTAAGATATGTAATGATTGAAAAAGTAACTAAAGAAGAGCTTGTAAAATTATGAGATATTTTCAGAAAGTGGTTCCTTCTAGATCTTGGCTATTGGAAATAATGCTGCAATAACATGGAGGTGCAGACATCTTCTTGAGTTAGTATTTTGATTTCCTTCAGGTAAATACCCAGAAGTGGAATTGCTGGATCACATGGTAGTTCTGTTTTTAATTTTTTGAGGAACTTCCATACTGTTTTCCAGTGGCTGCACCAATTTACACTCCCATGAATAGTGCATAAGGGTGCCCTTTTCACCACACCTCGCCAATAGTTGTTATTTCTTGTCTTTTTGATAATAGCCATTCTAACATGTGTAAGGTGATATCTCATTGTGGTTTTGCTTTGCGTTTCCCTGATGATTAGCAATGTTGAGCACCTTTTCATGGACATGTTGGCCATCTGTATATCTTCTTTGGAAAAATGTCTATTCAGGTCGTCTGCCCATTTTTTAGTCGGATTGTTTGTTACTGTGCTATTGAGTTGCATGGGTTCTTTATATATTTTGGATATTAATCTCTTATTAGATATATATGATTTGCACATATTTTCTCTCATTCAGTAGGTTGCCTTTTCATCTTTTTTTATGGTTTCCTTTGCTGTGCAGAAGCTTTTTAATTTGATGTGGCACTTAGCTGCTGGCATTCTGTGTGTGGGACTGGGGAGGGAATCACAAATATAGACTTACATAGACATATCCAGACTTTCATTCTGTTTTTTCACTTTGTGTTTCCCCTCCACCCACTTGGTATTTCCGAGGTCTGAGACTTTCCCAGGTTCTTTGGGGGTGAATTGACTCTCTTCTCATCAGTGTCCCCTGAAGTTATAGCTTCTTCCACCCTGATAAATCACATCCCACTCCTCTCTTTGCTCTCCCTTTTCCCAAAATTTATTGAAATATTTTATCTACTCTTGTCCTCTCTTCTGTTTGAGTTTTCCTGTGAATTTAAACCTTTTAATTTGTTTTGCCATCATTTTATAAGGAGAAGGGATAAATGCATATGCCTAACCTGCCATTTTTTTTTTTACCAGAAGTCATCAGACAAATGTTATTGTAGTAATATTTTATAATTGCTTTTAGCTATACTACTTAATTCTATAATGGCTTGGCAGCCTCTAACACACTTGGAAAAAAAGACCAGTTTTCTTCCTATAGATGTAGAGGCTGGCTGCCATGACCACTCCCTCCTCCTTATAAAAAGCAAATGGCAGGGCCGCCTGGCGGTGCAGCGGTTGAATGCGCACGTTCCGCTTTGGCTGCCCGGGGTTCACCAGTTCGGATCCCGAGTGTGGACACGGCACCGCTTCGCAGGCCATGCTGTGGTAGGCGTCCCACATATAAAGTAGAGGAAGATGGGCACGGATGTTGGCTCACGGCTGGTCTTCCTTAGCAAAGAGAGGAGGATTGGCGGCAGATATTAGCTCAAGGCTAATCTTCCTTAAAAAAAAAAAAAGCAAGTCGTAGTAAACAAACTCAGATCATACGATCCAGTAGAAAGAGTTTGAATTCCCACAGCTAGGGCAGGTTCCTCTATCTACAGATAATTCACTGGAGCTTGACTTTTCCATCTCTATTGGGAATAGATTTTACTCGACCACAATTCTACTTCCTTTTCTTCCCTTTTTTCCTCTTACTAGCTCTAATTACTGGCATTCATTGAGGACTCCTCTTAGCTAAAACATAAGAAAAAGTCTCATGTTGGCACACTCTGAAGAATACATGGTGTATCCATAGAATGGAGTACTATTTAGCAATAAAAAGGACAGTGGTATTGTTACCCTAGCCCCAGGCCCCATAAGACATTAACCACAACACTGCTCAGAACAAGTGGAAGGGATGGATTCTGGGTTGAGGCCCACTCATGGGCTCTTCCTCAGAGCCCCTCAGATCGTGAGTTCGAGTCCTACCAGAGTGAGGTGAAATTGGTAACAGTGTGTCTACACAATGGAATACTATTCAGCAATAAAAAAGAACAGACCACAGATCTTTCTTGACTTACGAGAGGGTTAGATCCTAAAAACTCATCGTAAGTTGAAAATATCGCAAGTTGAAAATGCATTTATCACACCTAACCTACTGAACATCATAGCTTAACCTAGCCTACCTTAAACATGCTCAGAACACATACATTAGCTTACAGTTGGGCACAATCATCTAACACAAAGCCCATTTTATAATAAAGTGTTGAATATCTCTTGTAATTTATTGACTACTGTACTGAAAGTGAAAGACATGGGACCAGCCCCATGGCCAAGTGGTTAAGTTCGCGTGCTTCACTTCAGGGGCCTGGGGTTTTGCTGGTTGGGATCCTGGGCGCGGACACGGCACTGCTCATCAAGCCATGCCACAACTAGAAGGACCCACAACTAAAAATATGCAACTATGTGCCAGGGGGCTTTGGGGAGAAAAAGGAAAAAAAAAAAGAAAGAAAGCGAAAGACAGAATGATTGCATGGATACAGAATGGTTGTAAGTGTATCGGTTGTTTACCCTCATGATTGTGGGGCTGACCGGGAGCTGGGGCTCACTGTCACTGCCCAGTATCACAAGAGAGTGTCCTACCACATACTGCTAGCCTGGGAAAAGGCCAAAATTCAAAATTCGATGAATGGTTTCTACCGAATGCGTATCGCTTTTGCACCATCGTCAAGTCGAAAAATTGTAAGTTGAACCATTGTGAGTTGGGGAACATATGTATTGATAGATGCTTCAATGTGGAAAAACTTCAGAAACATTATACTAGGTGAAAGAAGCCAGATGCAAAAGGTTATATAATTGCAATTCTATTTTGAAAAGTCAAATCTGCAGAGAGAGAAAGTAAGTTAGCGGTTGTCTGGGCCTGGAATGGCTAACGGTGGAAGGAGGTTGTACATGTGTAGGGGCAAGGAGTATAAAGGACCTCTCATACTTTCCACTCAATTTTGCTGTGAACCTAAAACTGCTCTAAAAAATAGACTATTAAAAAATGTAAATAAAAAATATCTTAAAATAAGTATTACACATTAAATTATAGAAAGGTAACCATTACAAATATAAAGCTCATTGTATCCTAGCTAGCAAATTTAAACAAAATTATTTTAACATTTATTTTTAGATTAACTTGGTAGGGGTTTAGGTTTGTTAATCTTATAAGTGAGACCTTCTTTTATTTATTTATTTATTTATTTTTTTGAGGAAGATTAGCCCTGAGCTAACATCTGCTGCCAATCCTCCTCTTTTTTGCTGAGGAAGACCGGCCCTGAGCTAACATCTGTGCCCATCTTCCTCTATTTTATGTGGGACACCTGCCACAGCATGGCTTGACAAGCGGTGCGTAGGTCCACACCCAGGATCCTAACCAGTGAACCCCGGGCCACCAAAGTGGAACTGTAAACTTAACCCCAGCGCCACCAGACCGGCCCCAGAGACCTTCTTTTAAAATATTTGGGTTCATTTTACTCATAATTCACCTAATGTTACTGAATACCTTTTATGTGCCAGGTACTGTTCTAGATCCTAAGGATACAGCAGTGAACAAAAACAAATAAGTCCTCTTCTTTTAAGGAAGTTAAATTCATTCTAATGGGCAAAAGACAGAAAATAAACACTAAATATTTCAGTCAGGTGGTTTTGATAAGTGCTGTGAAAAAAAATAAAGCAGGATAACGGACTAGAGAATGATGACGTAGGGGTGCATAGAGAGTTTGCTATTTTTTTATAAGGTGATCGGGCAAGGCCTCTTTGATAAGATTAAGTAGAGATCTGAAGTAAGTGAAGGAGTGAATGATGTAGATATCAGGGTGAAAAGTTTCCTAGGCAGAGGAATCAAAAAATGTAGAGAGGGCTGCCTGGTAGCGCAGCAGTTAAGTTCGCACGTTCTGCTTCTTGGGGGCCGGGGTTTGCCAGTTTGGATCCCGGGTGCAGACATGGCACCGCTTGGCAAAAACCATGCTGTGGTAGGCGTCCCACGTATAAAGTAGAGGAAGATGGGCATGGATGTTAGCTCAGGGCCAGTCTTCCTCTGCAAAAAGAGGAGGATTGGCAGTAGTTAGCTCAGGGCTAATCTTCCTCAAAAAAAAAAAAAAAAAATGCAGAGACAGGGCCTGGCCCATTGGCATAGTGGTTAAGTTCACACACTCCACTTTGGCGGCTGGGGGTTTGCAGGTTCAGATTCCAGGCTTGGACCCCGGGCTTGAATCTGGCACTGTTTGTCAAGCCATGCTGCAGCAGCATCCCACATAAAATAGAAGAAGATTGGCACAGATGTTAGCTCAGTGACAATCTTCCTCAAGCAACAAGAGGAAGATTAGCAACAGATGTTCGCTCAGGGCCAATCTTCCTCACAAAATAAAAAGAAGAAGTGCAGAGACAGTGAGGTGAGAGAATGCTTAGCATACAGAGAGATTTGTATGACTTGGAGTGAAGTGAAAGAAGGAAAGTATAAGAACAGAAGGTGAGAGAGCTGGCCTGCAGTTAAATCAACCAGGGCCTTAGAAGCCATGGTCAGGATTTTGAATTTTTCCCTGTGTGAGATGAGAAGGCAGTAGAGGCTTTTGAGCAGAGGAAGGACATGGTCTGATTTACATTTTTAATGGATCACTCTGAGTGCTTTGTGGAAACTAGAGTATGAAGAAAAAAGGGAGAGCAATTAATAAGCTAACGCAGTTGTTCAAGTGAGAAATGATCATGTCTTAGACCAAAGCGGTAATTTTGGAAACAGTAAGAAGTGGTCAGGTTCTGGATATATTTTGAATTAAGAAACAATAGTATTTGTTTATAAGATATATGAGAAAGGAAAAGAGTCAAGGATAAATCCAGTTTATTTTGGTCTTTTCAAGGTCTACATTTTAAAAGTTGAGGAAAAAATAAAGATATGAATGAATTACTCTGTAGCTGGAAAATAAACGAGTTGATAAAAGTGGGTTATATCTATTGATACCCTATTAGAAATGAAAACTGAAGAGATTTTAAAATATTTTTATTATTTCGTTACATTTTATTATTTCATTACAAATGGGGAAGGAGGGGAGTGAGGAAGCCGAAAGGGAGGACGGCACATGTGTATGGTGATGAATGGTAATCAGTCTTTGGGTGGAGAACACAGTGCAATCTATGCAGAATTCAAAATATAATGAGGCTTGAGCAGTTGGAAGGATGGAATTGCCATTAAGTAAGCTGTAGAAGGCTTGGAGAAGAGCAGGCTTAAAGGGAAAATCAAGGAGTTGGGTTTGGGCACATGAAGATTGTGGCGTCTATCCAAGTGGAAATATTGAGCTTGTGTGGTTGGATCTAAGAGAAGTTCAGAAGAGAGGTGTGACTAGAGATACAAACAAGCATTATCTGTAAATAAATGATATTCATGGAACTGGCTCTTCAATTACTATTTATACATACAATAAAATCTTCTACTATTTTTTCTTACATTATGGAATATTGATCTCTTGTTCTCTTCTGGCCTCTTCTCTTTACACAATGATTTTTTTTTAAAGATTGGCACCTGAGCTAATATGTGTTGCCAATCTTCCTTTTTTCCCCCCTTCTTTTCCCTAAAGCCCCCCAGTACATAGTTGTGTATTCTAGTTGTAGGTCCTTCTGGCTCTGGTATGTGGGACGCCACCTCAGCATGGCCTGACGAGCGGTGCAGTGTCCACGCCCAGGATCTGAACAGGGGAACCCCCAGGTTGCTGAAGCGAAGCGAGCGAACTTAACTACTTGGCCACAGGGCCCACCCGTGCACAGTGATTTTTATCCTCATTTCTTTCCTAAATTTTGAAGTAGAATTTGAAATTATCATAAGACCTTTATCTGTTAGCATTGTTAAAATGCATATTAAAATGCACTATATATAAGTCCTTAATTGTTAGACCATTGAACATAATTTAAGAGGTGCAGGCCTTCACCAAAGATGTAACATTGAAATGTAACATTTTAGACAGATGTGGATTTATGGCATCATTCTCTGTCATGACCTTAGTGTCTATGTGTTCTTTTAGGTTCTTTTTAGTTTTTCATTTTCTCTATTCTAATGAAAGGAAATGTGAATTTTTGAATTATGTACTTCAAAGTTATTGGAATCATTTTTACAGGAAATGTTAATGTTAAAAAAGTCTTCATAAAATATTACATAGTACAACTCACTTGTTCTACTTTTCTTTATAGAAAAGGTTAATCTTCATAATTAACCTTATAGCAACATGACTGTTTAAGGGTATTACCTGCTTCTTTTTCATTATAATAAGCTAATCTACGTGTGGGATCTTGTACGTTATTTGCTCATTGGAATTACTTTGGGAAAGTAACAGTTCAGTTCTGTTAACTGACGAAACCTTTAAAAATCATCTTGGAATTTTTTCTACTGCATAGTTTTTACTGTACTGCTTTTGCCATTATCCACAATAATACCTTGTAGAAAAAACTAAATCAGTACAATTATGCCACATCTGCTTCTGTAAGTTTCTACTCCATTTCTTAAGTGTTTGCAACTATATTAGCTATCTTTAAGCGAGGTCTTTTTGCCTCCTATTAGAAACTTCAAAATACCTCATAATACCAGGCTATTTAAAGTCTTTAAAGACTATAAGTATGCATAATAAGCTGTCAGTTATCTTCATTTTCGTTGATTATTCATTACTTATTCAAGACAAGGTACTATGCTAAGTATATCTAATCAAAATAGTCAGTGGTTCCTATAAATAAATTTTGTTCAAAGAAACATTTTGACTAGTGAATATACACATATGCACAAACACACAGTTGGTTCTCATTATTCACAGTAGTTGTGTTCCATAAACACTGAATTAGTGAATACCGAACCATTTTTCCTAGGGGAAATACAGAGCTAAGTTCCTGTGAGCCTCTGGTCACAACATTTTCGTTAACCAATCAATACAACCTTTTATGTGTGTTTCTGCTTAAAGATACCTTAGTTAATATATGTTGTTGATTCATTAACATTGAACTCAGCCAACAGCAATGTTGGGCATTAGTTCATGCCTGAATGAAGGTTATCAAATACATATATTTTCCCCATAAGGCACATCACAACCTTCTTGTGCTTAGGAATGCAAGACAGCACTTCAGCACTATGCTTGGGGATGATGCTTTTTTTTTTTTTGAGGAAGGTTAGTCCTGAGCTAACATCTGCTGCCAATCCTCCTCTTTTTGCTGAGGAAGATTGGCCCTGAGCTAACATCCGTGCCCATCTGCCTCTACTTTATATGTGGGACGCCTGCCACAGCATGGCTTGCCAAGTGGTGCCATGTCCACACCCGGGATCCGAACTGGCGAACCTGGGCTGCTGAAGCCGAACGTGCAAAATTAACCGCTGTGACATCGGGCCAGCCCTGGGGACGATTTTTTTTTTTATTGAGTTATTGATAGGTTACAATCTTGTGAAATTTCAGTTGTACATTAATGTTTGTCAGTCATGTTGTAGGTGCACCACTTCACCCTTTGTACCCACCCCCCACCCCACCTTTCCCCTGGTATCCACTAAACTGTTCTTAGTCCATAATTTTAAATTCCTCATATGAGTGGAGTCATACACAGATTATCCTTCTCTTGCTGGCTTATTTCACTTAACATAATTCTCTCAAGGTCCATCCATGTTATTGCAAATGGAATGATTTTGTTCCGTTTTGCAGCTGAGTAGTATTCCATTGTATATATGTACCACATCTTCTTTATCCATTCGTCTGTTCCTGGACACTTAGGTTGCTTCCACATCTTGGCTATTGTAAGCAGTGCTGCAATAAACATTGGAGTGCATAAGACTTTTGGGATTGCTGACTTCAAGCTCTTTGGATAAATACCCAGTAGTGGGATGGCTGGATCGTATGGTAGTTCTAGTTTTAATTTTTTGAGGAATCTCCATACTGTTTTCCATAGTGGCTGCACCAGTTTGCATTCCCACCAGCAGTGTATGAGGGTTCCTTTTTCTCCACAACCTCTCCAACATTTGTTGCTATTAGTTTTAGATATTTTTGTCATTCTAACGGGTGTAAGGTGATATCTTAGTGTAGTTTTGATTTGCATTTCCCTGATGATCAGCGATGATGAGCATCTTTTCATGTGCCTATTGGCCATCAGTATATCTTCTTTGGAGAAATGTCTGTTCATGTCTCCAGCCCATTTTTTGATTGGGTTGTTTGATGTTTTGTTGTTGAGTTGCGAGAGTTCTTTATATATTATGGGTATTAAGCCTTTGTCAGATATAAGACTTGCAAATATTTTTTCCCAGTTAGTGGGTTGTTTTTTTGTTTCAATCCTGTTTTCATTTGCCTTGAAGAAGCTCTTTAATCTGATGAAGTCCCATTTGTTTATTCTTTCTATTGTTTCCCTTTTCTGAGAAGGCATGGTGTCCGAAAAGATCCTTTTAATACTGATGTCAAAGAGTGTACTACCTACGTTTTCTTCCAGAAGCCTTATGGTTTCAGGTCTCACCTTTACGTCTTTGATCCCTTTTGAGTTTATTTTGGTGAATGGTGAGAAAGAATGGTCAATTTTCATTCTTTTACATGTGGCTTTCCAGTTTTCCCAGCACCATTTGTTGAAAAGACTTTCTTTTCTCCATTGTATGCCCTCAGCTCCTTTGTCAAACATAAGCTGTCCATAGATGTGTGGTTTTATTTCTGGGCTTTCAATTCTGTTCCATTGATCTGTACACCTGTTTTTGTACCAGTACCATGCTGTTTTGATTACTGTAGCTTTGTAGTATGTTTTGAAGTCAGGGATTGTGATGCCTCCCGTTTTGTTCTTTTTTCTCAGGATTGCTTTAGAAATTCGGGGTCTTTTGTTGCCCCATATGAATTTTAGGATTCTTTGTTCTAATTCTGTAAAGAATGTCATTGGGATTCTGATTGGGATGGCGTTGAATCTGTAGATTGCTTTAGGTAGAATGGACATTTAACTATGTTTATTCTTCCAATCCATGTACATGGAATGTCTTTCCATCTCCTTATGTCGTCATCCAATTCTCTCAGAAAGGCCTTGTAATTTTCATTATATAGGTCCTTCACTTCCTTAGTTAAATTTACCCCAAGGTATTTTATTCTTTTTGTTGTGATTGTGAATGGTATTGTATTCTTGAGTTCTTTTTCTGTTGGTTCATTACTGGAGTATAGAAATGCTACTGATTTATGCAAATTGATTTTATACCCTGCAACTTTGCTGTAGTTGTGGATTACTTCTAACAGTTTTCCAATGGATTCTTTGGGGTTTTCTATATATAAGATCATGTCGTCTGCAAACAGAGAGAGTTTCACTTCTTCCCTCCCTATTTGGATTTCTTTTATTCCTTTTTCTTGCCTGATTGCTCCGGCCAGGACCTCCAGTACTATGTTAAATAAGAGTGGTGATAGAGGGCATCCTTGTCTTGTTCCTGTTTTCAGGGGGATGGCGTTCAGTTTTTGCCCATTGAGTATGATGTTGGCTATGGGTTTGTCGTATATGGCCTTTATTATGTTGAGGTAGTTTCCTTCTATGCCCATTTTGTTCAGAGTTTTTATCATAAATGGCTGTTGGATCTTGTCAAATGCCTTCTCTGCATCTATTGAGATGATCATGTGGTTTTTATTCCTCACTTTGTTGATGTGGTGTATCATGTTGATTGATTTGTGGATGTTGAACCATCCCTGTGTCCCTGGGGATGATTTTTAACAGCAAAATCACCAAGAAAAGGCACAAAAATGCAAAAAACATAACACTAAATAGACTCTGAAAAAGACACTTGTTTACAGTATGAAAGTTAAAACAAGCAGACAGAATGAGTGTTGCCTTGTCTGACTTCAGCTGCAAACATAAGCTTCAGGCAACTCAAATTTTTCATCACTCTGAGAATGACTGCGAAAGTATTAACTTTTTTTTTTCTTTTTTCTCCCCAACTCCCCCCCGTACATAGTTGTATGTATTTTTTTAGTTGTGGGTCCTTCTAGTTGTGGCATGTGGGACACTGCCTCAACATGGCCTGATGAGCAGCGCCATGTCCGCACCCAGGATCCAAACCAGCGAAACCGTGGGCCACCGAAGCAAAGTGTGCAAACTTAACCACATAGCCACGGGGTGGCCCCCAGAAAGTATTAACTTTAGGGTTAAATAAATTTTGGTGAGTAAGTTGATTTGCACATACAGACTGTATGAATAATGAGGACCAACTGTATAAATATATATTTCCTTCCTGCCTGAAACACATTTTTCTCTCTTTTCTGTTAACCTTCTGTTCATTGTTCAAGCCTCAGCTCACGTGTCACCCTATCTCTGACACTTTTCCCAACTCTCTCAGACAGAAGTAGCATTCCGTCCAGTACTCATTGAGTGATCTCATATCACTTTGTGCATTCCTTTTTATAATATTTATCACATTTTATGTTAATTCTTTGTCAGGATTCTTCAGACTGTGAGCTCCTTAAGAACAGGGATCTTTACTCATTCATCTCTGTATCCTTAGTACTTAACATAGGGTCTGTCACATAGTTGAAATTAAATAAATTTTAAATGAATGAATCAACTAAGCCTCTCTGCAAATGGATATCTGTTATTTTAATGAGTCTATCTTAGTTCAAAATTGCCGACTATATGAAGTGGAAATAGTTACACATTTTATACCAGTGAACATCTCTTGTTATCTGTATTTTTGTTGGTTCTTTTTTCATTTGGATGAAACTGCTTATTTGGAAAGGAATGAATAAGGAACTGGATAATCAGTTTTTCCATTACCTTTTAAGTTGTTGTGTGCAAACCAAGACTTACTGAGCATAGTGACACACTAGGCTGATTCCACTGCAGACGAGAAACTTTATACTCAGGTAAAAATTAGGATATGTGCTTCCACTAGATTTTAATTTTGAAATATCCCAAAAATATAGACTGCTATTGAAAAAATAATGAAGCAAACACCCATATACCCACAACCTTCTTTGTCATGTTTAATGTTTGGCCATATTTGTTTAAAGATTTTTTAAAACTAAGCATGACAGATCCAAGTCGAAGGCTCCTTACATACCCTTCCTTAATCCTATGCCTGCTCCCTCCCTCCCTTTGTAGCCACTTCTCTGAATTTGGTATTTATCTTTCCCAGCTAAGCTTTATATGGATAGATTTAAGGATGCTAGGGATCCTTCAGTGCTTTGTTTGTTTTGTTTTTAATAAAATATCATTCATTTAGTCTAGCATGTGGGACGTGAAGCTTTTCTGAAAGGAGTCATCAGTGTCTGTCTATGTATAGACCTTTCTAGGGAACACTTAATGAGATTGCTTTTTCTCTCCCACTCCTTCAGATGCTTGCACTCCCTGAATCCAAACTATAAATTTATCTTGAAATATTATACTTCTTATGATGGTGAACTTCTTATTGACGTCTATAATCAATTCTACCCATAAAGCCATCAATGCTTTGCTTCCAAAGAAGAACTTTTTAGATTTTCAGAATGCAACCATTTCAGTCATTCTGCTTACAGATCCATACTGTTGTGTTTAGTTGGATAACTTATACCACAAATTCTCATATGCAAGAAATTGAAAATTATTTTATTTCCCATAAATTAAATCTGCTTTGAATTGCCCAGGCTGGTAAGATAGAGAACCACATCAGTCATTATGTGAGCACATGGAAGAGACTGAGGCTCTGTTTCTTTCCTTCCTTTCTCCTCTCTAACCCAAGGATCTAAGAGTCTTTTAAAAGAGAACAAAGTGGGATGGGCCCCCTAGTCGGCAGTTTATCATGGTCATGACTGATATCCTTATTAAATAAGCCCATGTGTTCCTTAAAGTAAGATGACATTACTGCTTTTTGGCCAAGTTTGTGCAGGAGAGTCTCTGCTCATTTTGAGCCTCCAGGACCTAGAATGTAGCCTCTCAAGGCGTACCATGTAGCCATTCTCCTCTGTGTTCTTGACATTTCCTTGAAGCACAGCCAGGGAGTAGGATTCAGGTCTCTATTATGCCTGATATTGCTGAGCCTTCCCCAATCTGGGGAAGTGGGGCTTAGGAGGCTCTTTCCCAGTCTTCCTGACAGCCCTCAAAGACTTTGCCTTTAACTCAGGCTCCCAAAAAGAAAAGTTAGAAGGCAGATTATCCTGAGTAACTTCTGTTTTCCACTTTGTAACTCAGATCTTTCATAAATAATGGAGCCCAAAGACCTGGTACCTCTTTAGAATGGAGGAAGGAAAAAAATAAATGGAGAAAAAAATGCAAATTAAAAACTTAGCAAATTATCCTGCAACTCTTACATGTACATCCATAGCCATACATTTGCTGCCCCATCTTTCTGCCTGGGGCTACTTCTGAGTTCAGTTTTTATTGAGCACTGTTAGGAAGATGCCCTAGATTTTTATAGATGAATCTATATTTATGAATAATTGAAATGTGACTAATAAAGTGGGCAACCTGGATATTATATTTCTCTCTTACTTGCTGTAAAAATCAGACTAAAGCATCCTGTTAAAAGGCTTTTGTCCCCTCAATCATTTAAAAGATAATCTACTATCTCCCAGATAAAATATATCACGATTGTGTGTTCAATAGACACTAAGGAATAGAAAAGTACCACAGATCTA